>NC_133653.1:48457906-49204136 GCF_009905375.1 Apium graveolens
TTCACAGATGATCCCTCAGACATCCTACAACCGAACAGTTCCTTCGATATCTTATATCGAGCTGTCCTCCCTGCCACATCATACAACTCTTGTAGATGCATAAGGATAGTGTGAGCATCCATATGCTCATGTTTCTTCTGTAGCTCAATGTTCATGGAAGCTAGCATGATGCATTGAGCAACATTTGCATCATCTATCCACTTACGATACACAACATGTTCATCATTATGTGCATCGCTAGTAGGTTCAGTAGGCTTAGGTGAGTCAAGCACATATTCCAGCTTCTCAACCCTGAGAACAATTCTCAAGTTTCGAAGCCAGTCAAGAAAATTAGGACCAGTCAACTTGTGAGCATCTAGTATACTCCGGAGTGATAGTACAGAAGACATAATGAATATAGTAAATCTGTAAATGATGAACACATAACAACACTTAGCAAATATTCAATTTCATTTCAAAACACTATATGAATCGGGTCTATATTCATAAGTGGCTCCCACTAGTTTATCTAATTTATACAACCCCTAAGTGAAAATTAAGCATTCATAATGCTCGTGGGAATAGGGATCCTACATTCCATCACACAACCTCGGCTGTAGCACGAAACGTCATGTGATGTTCAATAGGCAGACAACTCTTGTTAATTATATCTTATGTTATTCCCTAATAAAACTTTAGCCTCTTGAATAATTGAGTCACGGCTGTAGCACGACAAACTCAATATTCTAAGTCAAGTCTAACCCAAAATTTCGTACAATTGAATCAGTCTCCAACGGCCCACGGCTGTAGCACATAACGACCTTTAGATTCTCATTCAATGTACACATCTTTATGTAATAGACAAGTATTTCTTATTTCGAAATCAAAGCCCTCGGCTGTAGCACGAAATGACAATGATTTAAAAATAAGAACTACTTTCTACCATGTTGGAAGGCTTTGACTGACACAAGCCTGTTGTGTCATTGGCCAATTACTACTTGATATTATTTAATTTTAGAGGGATTATATTATGTTACAATCATAATCATATTATAAAGAGATTCTTCCTTTTAAATTAAATATTTCAAATCAATAATCGATAATCAGATGATTCCCAGATCGGGGGGAGCATTGTCAAGAGGCGTCACTTAATACCCCTTTCTTACAGATATAAATCTGCTTTTGACAGACTCATCCTTTCTCTCAATATTGAAAATTCATATTTAATTACGTGTTTCATAAACACAAGAATCTCATGATTGTATTCATAATATTATTGTTAAGGCAAGAAACGATTCATATTCTAGATTTTCTAGAGCACGCCTTATATTGATTTAAGTTCACCTAAATCTATCATCGCATGGTAAACATAGGCATATATCTCATATATAAAATTAAATAAACAAGTAAATGTAAAGTGCAATAAAGTAAATGTGTTTGGTTATGGCCTCATACTATGTGATCTTTATCAAGCTCATGATAAAGATCAAGGTCAATCTAATATGGTGATGAAAATAAATACAACTACTTATTACATAAGTCTTCTTCTTTGTTTAGACTTCTTGTATGCCTCGTCTTCTTCTTTGTATCACCTCCATTGGATAGCCTTCTTGAGTCTTCAATTACATTACATAGATTGAAAGTAAAACTAATCTAATGAACTTACAAGAATAACTCGAGTTACATTCAAGATTTATGATTACAAAGATTGACGATATGCAAGTCGTATTTAAAACCAAAACCAAAACCATTACACTAAGGTCGAAAGACCATAACCATCCACCATGCTCATACAACACATAAAAGCATGTTAAAACACATAATCTAATCTTAACATATCATATTATCCATGATCTAATCATAAAAAAAAATATGACAAAAATCAGAAAAATCAGAATCAAATCAGAAAAATAAGAATCACTGTTTACGGGCAGTAAACGACGTCAAACGCCTTAGAGATGAGTCGTTAATAGCTTTAACTATCAGTTTTGTTCAGACGCTCGTTTACCTATGGAATAGGGTATTCGTTTGCGTAAATCGGACACCAGACCCAGATTTCAGCAAATCTGCAGCAGCCAATTTAGAATCCGTATCTAATATGATTCTCATAATTAGAACAAACATAAATCATGTATATATCAGTATATATACAGATTACATAATCATCTTATGATTATACAACTCACATGAATATCATATATTCAAAACCATACATATATAAGCATATTATATCAACATCAAATCATGGCGAATTACGTAAATGCTCATATATCGAAAATAGTTAAACACATAAACGAATTAAAAACTTTTCGCAAGTAGCTCTGATGCCATTGAAGGGTTTTTAGCAAATAAATGCAACGAAAACGTAAATTTAAATCTTAAAAAAAACCGAAACCCTCCGCAGGATCCATGCGAAAAATAATATTTAATTCGTAGTTCAGTATGTTTACCTTAAGAAGCTTTACGTTAATGGAAAGATGGAGGTCTTTAATAGTGATCCAAGAACGATGAACGGAAATCCCTAGCAGCTGCACCTCAAGTGTGAAGCACTCTACCGGTATCCACCAAGAGTACAATATGTTGGAGGAGGAAGAGGTTGAGAGAATTAGTTGCCTCCCTCTTGCTCTACTTTAGAATTAGGGTTAATTATTTGGGTTGAGGCAAATAGGGTTTATAATAGTATATTTATAGGAAAATATTTCAGCTGAAATTTTTCCATAAAATATTATTATTATTAACCCTTTAATTGATTATTCTTATTAACCAATTAACTAATAATTAAAATACCTTTTAATCATTAATCCCTTTTCTAAACACTTTAGAAAAATAATTCTCTCACTTGATTTAATTTCCAAAATTAAATTCTTAATTAATAATATTAAGAATTAATTAAATCTCATTTAATCAATTATTAAATATGCTAATTAATTATTTATTTCACAAATAAATAATTACCAGCCATTATTAATTAATTCCTCCACCATTAAATCATTCTCTTTTATGGTGTGACCCTGTAGGTTCAATATTAAGCCGGTAGTAGAAATAAATAATAATAAAACTATTTTATCATTATTTATATAAATTCTCTAATTCATTAAATATGATTAATTAATAAATTAATCATATTTATTCTACATCGTGAGAGATAATTCTCAGCATATCACGACTATCCGGATAATACAAATTCACTGCTTAGAATACCAAGAACCTATTTAGTGAGTAGTTACCGTACAATCAATTCCTTCTACCCTGTAATGTCACGATTAAATACAAGGCATGAAACTTGTGTCAAGCCTATCTTATTTAATCATTTGCTTTCCCATTCACTATGCTTAGTTCTATTTAATGTAAATTAGAAACTCCTTTCTAATTTCATTCACTCTGGCCAGAGATTCCTGAACTAGCATAAGTGGATCAACATTGAACATTCTCTTCCTTCACTGGAAGGGGTAGATCCTTTATTGATCATACACTATCTTCGTGTACAAATTCCTATACCCAGTAGAGCCCTTATAATTGTTCCTGGAGACTAAGAACTAAACCAAACCATAGTTCAGTGTATACAAGATGACTATGATGACCTCAAGTCTAAGGATACTTGTACAACTATCACTATGTGAATAACTGCTAACACGTGAGTGAACTCCATCAGTTGTTCAGCTGTGTGAGTCATGTTCAGTGAACTTATTCTATAATAAGCACCTACATACTAGCTATAGTGTCACCACACAAATGTCTATGAGAACAGACATCCTTCATAATGAAGCAAGCATAGTATGTACCGATCTTTGCAGATTACTAATTACCAGTTAGTAATCCTATGACCAGGAAATATTTAAGTTTAGAGTTATCATCTTTTAGGTCTTATTATTATGATCTTATCATAATCTATAAAAAGCTTTACTCTAAACTATGGTATATCTTATTTAAACACTTAAATAGATAAAGCCCACAATAAAACCAAAATAAGTCTTTTATTAATATCAATGAAATCAAAACAGATTACATAAAAGTTATTCCTAAATCATCATACATGATTGGACTTAGGACACATCTCTTTCATCACCTCCATCTTGATAGGTTAGAAGAGAAGGATAATTATTCTGCGAGATGAATCAGATGCTGAGGAACAGGTTCCCATATCAGAACCTGTTGTTGTAGAAGCTGAGAAGGTTTCTTCTCAGAAAGATACTGTAGCTGGGAGTTCTAGGCCCCTCAAAAGGCTTAGAAAGTTAACTTCTGATGATAAAGCTCCTACAGTGTCTCCACCATTGAAGAAATTAAAGAAACAGAGAGCTCACAGGGACATAGTTGAGTCAGATTCAGATGTAGTGGAAGCAACTAAGGAAGGGTATCAGGAATCTCTGATCTCAATAGAACCAATTGTTATTGAATCACTTCCTTCTGCACAACAAGAAACTGCTCAAGAAAGAATTCCTACACCTCCTATGTCACCTATAGTTGATCCAGTACATACTGAAGAACCAGGTACAAGTGCTGAAATTGATATTCATAACTTGATTGTGCCTGAGGTTTTGTACTTGGAGGCTCCACCAATTCAACTCACTCCACCAACAACATCAATTTTGGATGTTGATCAGAACCTGGCTGCAGATCAAAATTTAGAGGATGATGTTGAAGCCTCCATAGCCTCACATACTACTATTTTATCAGAGGATGTTGATACTGCAGGATCTACAAGTTCTGATGCTACAATGAAGAAACTACTGGTGAAGCTGCTGCTAATTTAGATGCTGATGCAGCTGGTCCATCAGGACATGCACCTCAACAAACAGTTAATAAAGCTGATTTAGTTAAGAAGTTTGTTACAGGGGAAACACTAGTACCTTGGAGTGAAACTCTTAGAGGAAAGGAGTGGACTAAGGAATGGAACACAGTTAGTTTTGTTCCTTCTGAAAAGATTCTTGCTGAGCATCTGGCAAAAGCCGATGAAATGCTGATAAATGATGATTTCAAGGCACAGCTGAGAGTTACTGCATTGAGTACTAGGCACCTTCAGGGTCAACACTCAACAACTCATGCCAAGGTGAATAAAATTCAAGAAACTTTGATCCAGCAAGATATGAATGTGAAACTTGAAAAGAACAGATTTTTCCAGCCAGCCTTTGACAAAATTGCCTACATTGAGAAAACTCAGGAGAAGCAACAAACTCAAATTGAAGAAATTCTGAAGAATCAAGCTTCTCACCAAAATCAACTCAATGAGATCCAATCCTCAGTGGAATTGCTTGTCTTTCTTCTTTTACCTGCTGATGCCAAAAAGGGGGAGAAAGTGATTAAGTCCAAATGCAAATCTATTAAGACACTGAAAGGAAAGGATGATGGAAATGATGACCAGGGAAACTCTAACAAGGATAGAGGTCAAGGTCAAGGCAAAGGATTTTCATCAAGTAAAGCTAGAATTACAAGTCAAGGAACAAGTTCTGATACTGAGAGAAGAATAAGTTCTGATACTGGTAAAAGGATAAGTTCTAGTGAACATCTGGAACTTGATGAAGAAATTTCAAATCAGTTATTTCTTAAAGAAAATCCAGGAATGGACTTTGAGAGTCTAAAGGAAGAAGAAGCTAGATTCAAAGCAGAAGGTGTCAAGACAAAATCTAAAGCTTCTGTTGTTGAAAAGAAATTTCCAAAGCCTAAGGGTATTGTGATAAAGGAAAGAACAAGTTTTGAGGCAACCAAAGCCAAATCACACGTGGAAATTGATCCAAGGTCCAAGGGCAAATAAAAAGTTGATGAACCTGTAAAGGTTTATATGCCAGTCATGGATGAAGAAATAATTGATGAAGAAGAAGATGTTAATCTTACTCTGATGCAAAAGAAGATTTTTCAAACAACCTCTGACATGGCTCATGTTGTTCAGAGTCAAGATGTAGTAAGTTCTAATATGACAGTGAAGCAAGAAACCTCTGACATAGCTCAAGTTGGCTTGATACCAGAAGATAAGGAAAAGGAAACCTCTGACATTGCTCATGTTAAACCTTCAAAGATACTCTTACCAGGATTCACCAAAGCTAAACAGGCTCAACCTTTGAAGACTGCAACAAGTGGTTTTAAAGTAAGAGTTATTGCAGGAAAGGAAGCAAGAGATAAATCTGGATTGGGTAGTTCTGATGAAAGAAGAGTACATAACACTACCAATGATCCAACTTTCTTAAGTGAACCAGGTGTTGGAGCAACTCCTGAAAGATTGAATCGACTTGAATCTGTACAAATGGTTTACCATATCTTTTTGAAAGAGCATATCTTGTTATATTTTATGACAGATGGAAGGGTATACTAGATTAGGCAGAATGCTATACCACTGAAGTATTTTGAGGAAATGGAACATGTTCTATTTCTACTTCAAGTGAAAGACAGATTAACAGATTGTGCTGCAGGGTATTTAAAGTCTTAAATTCAAAGACAGAAGAAGCTTTGTTTTGTAAAGTCTGATAGCACATACTGTCCCAAGTACAGAGATCACAAAGGTGATATTGTCGAAATGAAGCCTAACTCTGCTAAAATTATAACTACTTTTTGGGTTATAAAGATATGGAATTCAATCTAGAGTCTGACAAGGCATATCTAATTAGACTAGATCAGGAGATAAGAAAAGCTAAGATAAATGATCTCAAAGCACCTATTTTTCAAACTGGTGAAGATACAGCTGAATTGATAAATGCTAAAATGAGGATGGTTAATGAACTTGAATATGCTGAGAGATGTTTGTTGAAGAACTATCTCAGAACAACTCTTGATATCAAAGAGATCAGAAATTGAAGCCAAGTCAAAGATCTACAACTGCTTAAATTCTGAAGTGTATACAGACTGAAGCTGTTATCAGAAGTTAAAGATGGTAAAGCTGAAAGGACTGTAAGTTGTAGTTATCTAGTCAAATTCTCATACATTTGTACTTAATGTTTTTGACATCATCAAATATCTGTTGAACTTGTATATTATGCTAATTTACAAGTTGGGGGAGATTGTTAGATATATTTGATAATGTCATGTGTAATATGATTTGTGTTTAGTTTTCAGATCTTACTTAACAAGACAAATCAGTACTTAACTGGAAATCAGCACTTATACTGAAGACAGAACTTAAGATATCAGAAGATATTTATCAGGAGATAATACCAGGACTTAAGATGACTTTCAGATAAGGCAGGCGGCAGATTGAAAGGAAAGAAGATCGAGACTAAGACAGAAAGAATTATGCATGAAGAAAGAATTCTATGAAGAATAGAATACTTGGAAGAATAGATAACTAGTTGATATATTTTAGGAAGCAGAATTATATTCCATGTCAATTAGAATTTATCTTGTAACTGTGTAGTATATAAACACAGGCATAGGGTTTACACTATAAGTGTTATCATTATCGAATTTATTATTCTTTGTAACCCTAGCAGCTCTCGTAATAATTTGTTCATCACTGAGAGAGCACAGTTCCATATTGTAATAGAGTTTATTGTGTTGAATAAAATCTGTTTTCTGTTACTTGAGTTCTTATATCCAATTTGATTGTGCTAAATACTGTATTCAACCCCCTTCTACAGTGTGTGTGAACTAACAAGCTCTTTTGTAGGTGATGTAGTTATTGTGAAGAGAGACTCTTAGCATAGTTAGCAGCTCATTGAACTCCTTGTCTTGACAGGGTCCTTCTACAGCTTTTTTGAGTCTGTCTTTACTAACATCTTGAAATTTTTTAACTTGAGTAGAGCTTTGAACAGAGAGTGATGTTGATTTTTGCAAGCCATCTTGTTTTTCTTTTAATTTTTGAAGTCTAGCTTCTATCTCCCCCTTAGTCTTGGTAGCAGGCAGGAGTAGAGGATTAGGAATTTCTGGCCTAACAACTTTAGGCAATGCAAGTAGAGGAATATGCAAGGCACCCATAATAACTCCCAAAGAGACAGAAATCTGCATTTGGAGATGTTTGTGGGAGTCGACTAGGGACCTTATATCATTTTGTTGACTCTGCACTAAAGTAGCGAGAGCAGTGACCTGTGCTGTAAGAGAAAACTTAGAGGCTTGAATAGTGGAGACTTGTTACTGTAGAGAATGGATTTGTAGATTGGTTGAGGTGGAGATTGGTTGTTGTGAGATGGATGAGAGAGAAGCACCAAAAGTGGCTTGAACAGATTCTTTGATTCCCTCCATCAATAAGGCTGAGCGTTCATATTTGGCTTGGTGAAGTTGCTCCAACTTGACCTTTGTGTCATTGTTGCTAGTGATTTGATTTTGGATAACTTCATGAAGAGCCAGAAATTGCTTGAAGTTTTTGATGTCGAGCTCCATACCAGTAATATCAAACTTGGCCATTTGCTCAATAAATTTGTTGAATCTATTTTTGATCTCTACCTGAGATGGCACAAGTTGATCAATCTTATCTTTCACGAACCTCCTGATCTTGTCTTGATGACTATCCAATGTCTGTTTCAATACCTTACCAATGAGGTGGAAAGCTTTGAGATGTGCCTTATAGACCTCTGTAATAGCATCATATACTTCCTGTGGACTGAGAGCCTTGGCATTGCTTCCTAGGATGGTGACATATTCTTCTATGAATCTAGCCAAGACCTCATCCATATCCAAACTGAAATCCTTAGATAGCCAAGCATCCACATTCCCATCCTGTTCAGCTTTATCAATAATCTTGTGTTGTTGTTCTTCAACATCTTCTTTATATGATAAAAAGATAGCCTAAGTGGAAATATCAGTTGTGCATAACTGTTGGGTAATGTTTGCAAGGCCATCTAATTGGTCTATAAGGAGATCATTCATTGTAATTGGCTGAGATTGTGCATCATGTAGCCATTGAGAGATGATGTGAGAAGGTTGTTGAGTAGGATTGGAGGTGGATGGGATGTCTATTTGGTTTGAGGTGAAGGGTGTTGTGGTAGTAGGTAACCCTTTGACTGGGATCATAGTTGAACTCACAGTTGGAATTGTGATTATGACAGTGTGTTGTTCACCAACTGTGGGAACCTCCATTTGAATTGGAGGGGATTTGACCAGGTTACTGTCATTTACCATGGCCTCAAACTCTTGTTCTTCTTGCAAAGAACTGGCACTTGAATGTGCTATACTTTCCTCCCCAATAGTTGGATCATTGGCAATTTGACTCCCAGCTTCTATTGATAAAGCAATTTCAGCCAGGGTTTTAAGGGGAGTTGTCTCTACCTGAGGAACCTCCAATTGAATTGGAGAGGATTTAGATAGCTCCCCCTCAGGATTAATACCCTCAAACCTTTCAATCTGTGAAGATTGATTTACACATGAAGGTGCATTTGGTACCATCACAGGGTCTTCAGTAAAAACTGATTAAACCCCAATGTTTTTGTTGGTGTCATCAAGGTCTACCCCAACATTTAGCTTCTCACCAACTGAATGTTGTTCCTAGATGGTGAGCACAGTTTCATGAACTATGTCACTTGATTTTGGCAACACTTGAGAAGTAGATTCAAGTGTTTTATTGTAAGTAGAAGAAATTTGAGATATGAGATTAGAGATTTGAGCGTTAAGTGTTGGAAGCTCCCCCTAAGTAGATGAGGAAGCTTCAAATGATGTGCTCTCAATGTGTGTGCCATCCGTATTTCTTCTTTAATAAACTTGAGTGTGCTCAAGTTGTGGTGCAGACTCTTTATAAAGTGCACTAGGGAGAGTGCTTTGTTCAATAGAGACACCCTGTTAAGAGGATACCTTCAGAATCTGTTTAGATCCCTCTTTTATAATCGCATCCTTTTAGGAGGATACAAAGGTAGCTCCATGAGTGGTTAGCTCAGTTTTCTTTGCCTTTTTTGGCTTTTTGACCAAGGTAGACTCTAGTTAGATTTGGTCCTCGCCACTCTCATTCACAACAGTTAACGGTGCATGCTTTCTCTTCATTTTACTCACTCCACCCTTTTGAGAGGATGAAATGGTTGGTTTTCTACTTTTAATGGTAGAGAAGGAAGGGTCTTAGTTGTGGAAGTCCATGTTGGTTATCCTGTGTTTGTACTTCCACAAGCACAGGAGCCATAACTGTGCTAGATGTTATATTGGACCTCATGTCTGGCATAAGGTAAGGTTAATTCCTGAATATTTCTAACATGAAGTTAGTGATTATCAGACTTACAAGTACTTTCTTCTTTGTAAATAATGAACCAAATACAATTTTGGACACTTGTTTACAGTTGCCTATTTTGGTTCTATCAATACCATTAAGTAAATATATGCCTTGAACTTTATGATTTTAAGTAGATATAATAAACCTATAAAATAAAATTTCCTTACCTCTTGTGGCCAAAGACATTGTGAGCCTTGTGCTGAGTTCTTCCAAGATCAACAGCCCCACATTAATGTGCCTGTTATGAGCCATGGAGAACACAGCTTTCGAACCACACTGGATATGTTGTCATACCCAGTCTTCCTGCAGGTGAAGGCTCTCAATATTGAATCAAACAGCAATGACCATTCCCTCCGTAGATGCATCTTCTTCAGGATAGCAAGGTTGATCCTTTCACTATAATTTATAAAGTCCATAAATTCAGCCAGCTCCTGTTGAGTAGGTACCTCTACCATGCCATCAGTAGGGATTCCCATGGTCTTATTGACATCATCCTCATTAAACTCCACCTGTTGGCCTTTGATTTGAGTACTTCACCATTAGAGATACATCCTGAGACTCATGCACAATTGTCGTAACCACAACTGAATTCCAGAATTTGTTGAGAACATCCATGTACAGAATAAGATTAGCAGTCAAAGCACCTACAAAGTATGTATCAGACAAAAACTTGTCAAAGCTCTTGAAGCTATCAAGAGCTTGATTAGCATCTGTAAAAGCTAGGCAGTTGGTGCCCTCCTTTGGGATGAAAGCTCTAACAGTGTTTGATGCCATTGTAAGTGTTTGAATTTAAGTGGGTAAGAGATTTAAAAGAGAAAGAGCTCAAAATGAGAGAGAATGATTAAGGTTTGCAAAAACTAGGTCACTTGAGATCTCGAAGGCGTAAAGAGGGATTATGTCGAGATGTCTTGGTATTTATAGAAAAAGATAAATGACTTGTCGAGAAGTAGGAATAAACGTTTGGGATTTGCTTATCGAGAAGTCATGTGAGAAAATAGATACATATTGATATGTCACTTTCTTGACTCTTATCAAGATGTCAAATAAATACCCAGTTTATCCTGAATGGACTGAATTTTTCCAATTTTTATTTGAATAAATCAAAATAAAATTAGAATGATTTTATATCAAAAGTATTTTACTAAAATATTTAATTTAATTTAAATTTTTTAAGCTCTAAGTTATCGAGAAATCTAAAAAGTGTACTTTTAGAGAACTATATGAATTATCATATGTCGAGATCTTTACAAGACTTATCGAGAAATCATAATGAGGCTTGTCGAGAAGTCCTTTGAGAAGTCAGGAAAAAGATTTATCAAGAACTCTATCAAGAAGTCTCAAAATGACTTGTCAAGAAGTCAGTTAGACTTATCGAGAACTCAGTTCTCTATATACTTTTATTCTTTTTGATTATGTCTTATATTAATTTCACATACTGAAAATGTAAATTAACATTTAGACGGGTTTTCTTAGAATTTAAAAAATTCCAAGTTGAATTTTGAATTTTAAAAAATAAATACACAAAGAATTCTGAAATATCTATAAATCAAATTCTAGTTAATTTCCAACTAAATCAAATTTATTTTGATTTATTAGAAATTAATCTTCTACAATATATTAGCTGAGTTCATGCCTTTAGGATGAAGAATTTAACATTCTAATTTCACCAACAAGTCTAGTGAAAGTTGATTCATTCGAAGGTTTAGTAAAAATGTCAGCTAATTATTTTTCTGTTAGAACAAAAATGAGCTCAATAATACCATTTGCAACATGTTCTCTAATAAATGGTACCTTACATCAATGTGCTGTTTTTATAATGATTAACTGGATTAGCAACAATAGATATAGCACTAACTCAGTGCTCTATATACTTTTATTCTTTTTGATTATGTCTTATATTAAGTTCACATACTGGAATTGTAAATTAACATTTAGACAGTTTTTCTTAGAATTTGAAAAATTCCAAGTTGAATTTTGAATTTAAAAAAATAAATACACAGAGAATTCTGAAATATTTATAAATCAAATTCCAGTTAATTTCCAACAAAATCAAATTAATTTTGATTTATTAGAAATTAATATACTGCAACATATTAGCTGAGTTCATGCCTTTAGGATGAAAAATTTAACATTCCAATTTCACCAACAAGTTTGGTGAAAGTTGATTCATCCAAAGGTTTATTGAAAATGTCAGTTAATTGTTTTTCTGTTGGAACAAAAATGAGCTCAATAGTACCATTTGCAGCATATTCTCTAATAAAATGATACCTTACATCAATGTGTTATTTCTATAATGATTAACTGGATTAACAATAATAGATATAGCACTAGTATTGTCACACATAATTGGTATTTTATGTAACACTAGGTCATAATCCATTAATTGATTTCTAATCCAAAGCACTTGAGCACAGCAACTTCCAACAACTATGTATTCAACCTCAGTTGTGGAAGTTGACACATATTGTTGTTTTTTCCTGTACTAGGATATAAGTCTTTGTCTAAGAAATTGATAGCTTCCACTAGTACTCTTTCTGTCAACCCTGCTTCCAGTAAAATCTGCAATCGTGTATCCAACAGCTTCAAATCCAGTTCCTTTAGGATACCACAATCCCAAATTTGGTGTTCCCTTTAAGTATCTTAAAATTCTCTTCACAACCATCAAATGTGATTCCTTTGGATTGGATTGAAATCTTGCACACAGACATATTGTAAACATAATGTCTGCTCTAGTAATAATCAAATACATGAAAGATCAAATAATTCCTCTATAACCTGAAATGTATACACTTTTTACTTTTTTATCTTCATCCAACTTTGTAGTTGTAGACATAGGTGTTGATGCAGGTGAACAATCAACCATTCCAAATTTCTTAAATAAATCTTTACCATACTTAGTTTGACTGATGAAGATTCCATCACTTCTTTGACTAACTTGAAGTCCAAGAAAGTAACTTAATTCTCCCATCATGCTCATTTCAAATTCACTCGACATGAGTCTTGATAAACTTTGATATAATTTTTCATTAGTTGAAACAAAAACGATATCATCCACATAGATTTGAACTAGGATCATATCACCAACATGCTGCTTGTAGAATAGAGTCTTGTTCATTGTTCCTCTAGTGAATCCATGTTTTAGTAGAAATTCTGACAATGTGTCATACCAAGCTCTAGGTGCTTGCTTGATCCATAGAGAGCCTTTATAAGTTGATAAACAAAATTTGGAAAGTCAGGATCGTCAAAGCCAGGTGGCTATTACACATAAAGTTCTTCTTCCAACTCACAATGCACTCTTTATATCCATTTGATACACTTTGAAATTTGAGTGTGCAAGAAATATCCTTATTGCTTCAAGTCTTGCAACTGGAAAAAAAGTTTCATCATGATCATTCCTTCTTCCTGTGAGTAGCCTTTTGCAACCAACCTTGCTTTGTTTCTTGTTATAATTCCATTTTCATCCATTTTATTCCTGTACACCCACTTTGTTCTAATTATGCAACTGTTCTTTGGTGCATGAACCAACTTCCAAACATTGTTTCTTTCAATTTAATTTAGCTCTTCTTGCATAACAGATATCCAGTAAGGATCAAGTAGAGCTTCCAAAGTTTTCTTGGGCTCAATTTGTGACAGAAAGTATGCATATAGACATTCATTTACAGTTGCACTTATAGTCCTCATTCCAGCATTTGGATCACCAATAATTGCATATCTTGTGTGACTCCTATCCCATTTCCTGGTGTGATTTCGTTGAATTGAATTTTCTCCATTTTCTTCACATTGGCATGGTTTGCAGAACTTTCTTCTCCTTCTCCCCCTGAGTTTGTGCCATCAAATTCAGGTGTATGAACTGAGTTTCCATTCTCATGGTTCACTTGCTCAATTGAATCTTCATTCATTCTGTTGCTTGTGTTGTTCTCAGCTTCATCTTCAGAATCACTATCGATATTGAGATTTTCAAACTTAAGGGCTTCAACTTCATTCTCATCAAGGCATTCCAAACCTGGACACTTGTCATCATCAATGGTCACATCTGTGTTTTCCATAATTTTTTTTGTTCAAGTAAATAAACTCTGTAGGCAGTTCTTTCCAATGAAAATCCCAGAAAAATTGCTTCAAAAACTTTAGAGTCAAATTTTCCCACATATTCAGAGTTATCTTTTAGAACATAACACTTGCTTCTAAATACATGCAAATGCTTCACAGTAGGATATCCTTTTTATAAGATTGAGTAGGGTGATTTGCCAAGATTTTTGTTGATGAGATATCTGTTTTGAGTTTAGCATGCAATGTTGACAGCTTCTTCCCAAAACTTGTTGGAAAATTTACATCTTGCAACATTGTTTAAGAAGCCTCAACTAGAGTTCTATTCTTCCTTTTAACTATCCCATTTTGCTGAGGTGTCCTTGCTACTGAGAACTCTTGAACAATACCCTTGTCTTTGCAGAATTCAGTTAAGATTGTATTTCTGAATTTTGTGTCATTGTCACTCCTCAATCTTTTCACACAATTCTGATCTTCAGCCTGCTTCTCAATTTTCTTGATGTGTTCAATAAGTATATGTGGAGTTTCATCCTTTGAATACATGAACTCTACCCATATATACCTTGAGTAGTCATCCACCATCACAAGTACATATTTCTTTCTAGAAATTGATAAGACATTAACTGGTCCAAACAGGTCCCTGTGAATAAGTTGCATAGGTGCACTTATGGAATTCACAGCTTTGCTTTTGCCACTGGACCTTTTCATTTTTCTATTTTGACAAGCCTCACAAACTTCATCTTGAGCAAATTCCAGATCTGGCATGTCTCTCACTAATTCCTTTTTTACCAAGGTATTAATAGCTTTGTAATTCAGGTGAGAGAGCTTCTTGTGCCACAACTTGCTTTGCTCGATAGATTCATTGGTGTAGAAGCAACATATTCCAACCTTATTTGCTAAGTATAAATCTGCAACAATCAAGCTTCCCTTTCTTGCTCCTTTCAAAGCAATTTCACTAGTTTTTTTGCTGATAATTGAGCAGTCTCCTTTATCAAATAAAACATTGAATCCTCTATCTGTGAATTTAGTGAAACTCAAGAGATTCACCTCAAGACCAGCTACCAGTGCTACATCTTCAATGACAACATTTCCAGAAACTAACTTGTCATATCCCATTGTGAATTCTTTGTTATTGTCTCCAAAAAGCACCAATGGGCCAGCCATCTCCTCAAATTGTGATAGAAGGTCTTTATCACAAGTCATATGCCTGGAGCATCCACCGTCTATGATCTATATGACCTTATTTACTTTGCCCTGCACACAATGAGGATTAAGTGTGTTTAGCTACCAAAGTAGTGTTGGGTACTTTCTTTATTTTAACAGAAGTTGCAGAAGTAGAATTTGATGACTCAGAAAGAGCAGTGTTCAAAGATTGATTTGCATTTTCCTTTTTACCTATAGACCCAAGTTTAACTTCTTTGAGATCTATTCTCAGTTTATGACAGCTTGTCATTACTTTCATATTGCAGAGAATGCAATCAAATTTGTCACAGAAGGAATAGGGATCTTCGGCCTCTGATTCATTGTGTTTGCAAGCTCCTACTTTTGGCTCACTAACAACCTTTTTACAAAGGTAAGTTAGGTGATTTGTAGAGCCACACTTTTGACATTATTTCCTAGGAGCATCTGCAACAAATACAAAGTCATTGCTCTTATTTACTCCAATTTTTCAATTCCTGATCTTATTTTTCTTTTCTGCATTCTCAGTCTTGATTTATTTGATTGGTGTCTTAGAAACTTGGTTGACCATGTGCTTCTTCTTAATTTCAACAGTAGGAGTGGTTTCTTCATTTTTATTCTCATTGTCTTCATTTGCAAGCTTTTGCTTGATGACCAACTCAACTTCACTAAAATTGACTTCACATGCCATGAACAAAGGTGCATCAACTTTTCTCAGCATAACTCAACTTCACTGAAATTGAATTCGCATGCCTTGAAAAAAGGTACATCAACTTTTCCCGGCATAACTGGGACATCTTGATTTGCAATTGCTCTACCTTTGTCAACTTTATTTTTCTTTTTGTTGTTCAAGGCATCATTGTCCAAACCAATAGCTATATTAGCATATTGCTTGTTTTTCTTATGGTACTGTCTAACCAAGTGAGATGCATTTCTGAAAAACTTCAGTTTCATCTCATTCTTCTCCAACTTTTCCCTCAAGTTCATATGTCTTCAAGATTCCGTATAAGACTTTCAGTGTCATTCTGCTCAAGTCTATTCTTTCTCTAATAGCTGATATTTTCTGTTCAAGGTGGTCAGGAAGAGCTAGCAAAAACTTTAGGTTAACCTCCTCAGCTTCATAATATTTATCATGAAGTTGCAAGTCATTTATCCGTTTGTTGAACCTTTTAAAAATTTCAGTAGATCCTTCTTTAGGATTAGCCATGTAACCCTCATACTGAGACACCAGTATTCTTCTTTGATTAGATCTTACTTCCTCTGTACCCTTACACAAAATTTCAATCTTCTCCCAGATTTGTTTGGCTGTGTCATAGTCGATAATTTTATTGTACATGAAATTGTCAAGTGACTATATCAGAATTAGTTGCAGGCCACTATCCAGAGAGACTTTCTCCTTTTCAAGTTCAGTGTATTTTGAGGGGTCTTTAGGAGCAAAGTGAGATGGAATGACCATGTCTCCATCATTAGATTCATCAACCCTTTCCATGGGAATAAAAGGGCCATTCTTAAGAATTTGGATGTACATTGGCTTGGTCATCCTTATGAACACCATCATCTTTTTCTTCCAAAGTGTATAGTTGATTTTATCAAAGGCTGGTATCTTGATAGTGCCTATATTTTATGCACTCATACTTCCAAGATCTTTATATGTTTACTTTCAGATTTTTCTCTAATACCACTTGTTAGATATTGAGTACAACATAAGGGGGTGAATGTGTTTTTTTGAATTTTTGGCCTTTTAAATCTTGTTTGGATATTATGTGAACAAGGCAGTTTATATATGCAGAGATACTGTATTAAAGAAATAAATCAACAAGCACAGTATTTCAAAACTCACTTAATTTATATTAATTAAGTTTGTCTTGCTATAAATTCTGTATTCTTAACAATATAAGAACTCAGCTTCTTCCTTGAGAGAATACAAGAAAATATGAATCTCTTTGTTACTTCTAAACTAAGGACTGATGCATGCTTTATAGAATAGCAGCACGGGTTTACAATACTTGCACTAAAATTGACTAAACTAGTTTCTAAATCAACCTTTTTCTTTGCCATTTATAGCTTAGAAAATCTGTGTAGAATCTTGCAGGTCTGTGACCATCCTTTGTCCAGTTAATCTTGGCCCTTGGTCTTGTATTCTTCCAGCTACTTTGTAGACTTTTCAATCTAGTTGACAGATCGTTTTTTAACTGATAATCTTGAATATTTAACTTATCTGCATTTTGTATTTGAGAGGTATATCGAGATCTCCGGTTTGTTCTATAGAGAAGTGACATCTCGATAAGTATAATGACTTATCGAGATTTTTGAGTTATTAAGAGGTATAATTGACTTATCAAGATCTCTAAATTCTTGCATGTGAAATAACTTGTCGATATGTCTGAGATCTCTACATGTAGAAAAGACTTGTCGATATCTCTGAGATACAATACTGAATACAAAATTGATTATCAAACAACAGAATCTCAGGATTGTCAATGTGACTTAGTCTTGTTATTATACATGCATGTCTTGCACAATATTTTGTTGTATTAATTTAATTTTAATCACAATTCTTTATATTGTTAGTATTATGAACTAGTATTACCTTTCTTTTTGAAATAGTGTTATTTAATATAGTTTATTTTTGAATCACGATAAGGACTCCAAATTGATTTTCTTTTTAACTTTTTTTTTCGAATAACACGTCTCTTACTTCAATTGATTGAAATTAAAAGAATAGTAAATGAAATGAACAATCATAAAAGATTTCATTTTTCACATCACTATTTCACATTCTATGATATTTTTTTCAATTGTAGAAACCTAAATTCTCGTAAAACAGACTAAAATTAGAAATCGATCGGTAATCACGATTGCATGATTATACTAATTGAATATTGATTGCGTAAATCTTATAAACAAAGAGAGATGTAGATGTTATAGCATAAAATTATCATAGGTATTTTATCGAATCTTTAAGGAAATGGGTCGGATCAGCACCGAGGAAGAAGATGAACGAGCTCCGGAGAACGCGTCCCCGAGGCCACCCCATATAGGGCTCTCCCTATACGGGAGTTGCTTACGACGACTATTGATGACGAGAAGTTATGACGATGATTGGTGAAGTTGTATATGAATGTTTACAATGACCATTACGATGGAAGATTACAAAGACCATAGTGGGGGAAATGCGCGACGACCACTACGACGACGATACTATGACAATTGCTATAGTAGAAGACGAGGAAAGAGAACAAGTATTGATGTGGAGTCTATAAAAGATGATCTTAAGTCAAAGAAGCAAGAGTGAAATGATCAAGAACTGAAGAAAGACCCGGGCTCCGAGGAAATGTCCTCGGACCCTCATAAGGGGTACCCCATGCTATATGGCCGCACGGGGTGGCCCTTCGCAATAACAAGTGAGATGACAAGGAAGAATTAGCGAGGAGGTTGCTCCCAAAACTAAACTGGGAAGTGAAAAAGCATAAGAGTTATACAAGATAGGAAGTGGAGACCCGAAAGACCTCTCCATGCTTAGGGCACGCCCTAGGCATGAGGGAGGACTCCGGAGGACCCCAATCCTTCACAGGGCATGCCCCATGAAGAAAAAGGGCCCTCCGGGAGCCCATCATCCTAAATAAAAGGTCAAAGACGTTGTTTCATAGTCTTGCGGGTTATTCTCGTAGTGGAATGGTCATAAATATCTAGTGTGGGCTTTGAGAGCCCTGTCTCCGTATTCTACGGGTTATCCTCGACGAGAGACTTTGGGTTTATCTCGCACTTTGCCCTTCTACGCTTGGGATCATTTATCCTATAGTCTGGTGGGTTATCCTCATCGAGGGTAAGGATGCACTTTGGTATTTGCGGTAAGTCATGAATATACATGCGGTTACGATCGACAGAAGTAGCGGTAGCAGATGGTGATATCCTACAGTCGGGGAGTTTCCTCGTCTGTGAAGTCTCAAAATTATAATCGAGCCTTGGGCCTTTGTGACTTGCCCGCATAATCGGGAATTCTTAAAGCAAATCAATATTTGAGTTATAATAGAAAGTTGGTTTGATAACTTCTATTGGGTCGTGAAATGAGAAGCCAAGTCCATCTAGGTTTCTTGTTCCCCAAGAAAAACGTCCATCTTGATCCTTTTAAAAGGAGGTTGTTGAGTGGCATTTATGACACTTTATTACGCTCCGTAAGCTTTGGATTGATGTTTTGCACTCAAGTTGTTAGTGTTTTTGAAGTATTTTGTAGTGTTTTTGCCATTCAGGCATTTACCAGGTAACCAGGTGAATTAGCATGGTTTTAGTGCTAATTTGGTGTTAGGATGTTGTCTAGAATAAAAGCTCGTGAAAAGACCAACTCAAATCAGCAAGAAAAGAAGAAGTCAGCATTTTTTCCAGAGAGACGGTGCGCCCACGCTGTGATAGCGCGCGTCCGTGCCAGGAGTCCAGAGATGCAGCGTGCCTGCGCCGAGGTAGCGTGCGGCCGCACCAAATCGAATTCAGAAAATCCTATTTTTCATGGAATTTTGATCCAGAAGACTTCTACTTTGTGTGGGCTGCTATAAAAACATAACTTAAGGTCACTTTTCAAGGAGAGACGTTTATTATAGCATGCTTTCATTGGAACCCAAGTTGATGATGAGTCCGATCATGGGCTAATCATTATCGTGAGGTTCTAAAGGATTTATTTATGGATTTCTTTAGTTAATTCATTTTGATGTCTTAGTGTATGGTGATTGTATGATAACCTAGTTTTGGTTGTGCTTATTCGTCTTATGAGCGTTGCGAACTTATAAGATTGTGTGTTAATCTTTAATGAAGTGAAAGTGAACTTAAGGGTTTAGAACTTGTCATGCTAGCATAGGTTCATGTATTCTTTATGCATGATTCGTAGGTAATTTTAACCATCTTACTTGCCCTATGTAATCACGAGAGATAACTTGTGCATTAAACCATTATGTTATCAAATTCTATTGACATATAGGGTCTCAATATAATTGGTGTCTATTCAGCTTCTATCTCTTTTATGGATGTCTGGTAGTATGGTATTCGTACAACAAAAGTTGGCGTTTATCAGTTTCGTGTTATCTGATTAATGTCATCACCATTACATGTTAAGGTTATGAACAAAAAGGCTATTGAATGAAGTATTTAATGAAGTTAAAATCCTATGTTTGTGTCATATATTAATTAATTCTCTTTAATTCTTAGTTTATGTTCTTTAGTTTAATCTCTTAGTTAAATCTTAGTATAAACAACCACAAAATTGTTACTCGTCTTAGCATTGGATAATAACCATACTAGTGTTCCATAGATACATCGATTGAAATTAACCTAAACTTATCCCTGTGGGAATGAACTAGAATTTATTCTATATTACCTGCGATCGCGTATACTTGCGTGAATATTAGCGCGTGTTTTAGCCCTAACAAGTTTTTGGCGCCGCTACCGGGGATATCGGTGTTAATTTTTAGTTTATGTGTTTGTCATCATTAGTCGTTAAAGTTCAGTGACTCGGACATTGTTACTTACTTAATTTTCTTATGGTGTTTCAGGTACTCTAGCAGGTGTGTATGCATATGCATTCTCGGTCTCGTAAGAGGACACTAGATCAAGCTGAGGAAGAAGTTGTAGTCGAGGAGAAAGTTGAGGAAGAGATCTTAGTTGATAAAGAAGAAGAGGCTCTTATTGCAATGGGAGAACTAGAAGCGAATCCAGAGACTTTGATGGACTAATCTCAACCGAAGATCGATGATATTCAGTCTAGCATTGTTCGACCAGCCATCTCGTCTAATACCTTTGAGATCAAGTCGAGCACGATTCAGATGATACATAACTCAGTTCAGTTTGGGGGTTCTCCGAAAGAAGACCCCGACATGCACATCAGAGATTTCATCGAGATCTGCGACACTTTCAAGTTCATTGGATTTTCTGAAGATGCTATTAAGTTGAGGCTTTTCCCATTCTCTCTGCGGTACGAAGCTAAGTGCTGGTTACATTCTCTACCACCAGGGTCTATCACCAAATGGGAGGATCTTGCTCAGAATTTCTTAACCAAATTCTTTCCTATGGCGAAGACTGCTGCAATCAGAAACGCACTTGCTCAATTTGCTCAGCAATCTGGAGAATCTTTATGCGAGGCTTGGGATCGATATAAGGAGATGCTTAGGAAGTGTCCTCATCATGGGATGCCTGACTGGATAATCATTAACTATTTCTATAATGGTCTGGGTGCTACTTCTAGACCCATGCTTGATGCAGCATCAGGAGGATCCTTGTGGGTTAAAAGCTACGATGAAGCTTATGAATTAATTGAACTGATGGCTGCTAATGAATACCAGAATCCTACTCAGCGACTATCTCAGGGCAAGGTAGCAGGAATTCTGGAGTTAAATGTAGCTACTGCTATAGCCGCTCAACTTAAGGTTTTGACGATGAAGGTGGATTCTCTGCTAATTATGGAGTTAATCAAATTACTAGTGTCTGTGAGCATTGTGTTGGTACCCATGAGACTGATCAGTGTGCCATTTCTAGTGAATCAGCTCAGCTCGTGAGCAACTTTCAGAGGTCGCAAAAGCCTGTGCCAACCACCTATCATTCTAACAACCGCAATCATTCGAACTTCAGTTGGAGTAATACTCATAATGCGGTTCAGTAGCCTTATCAGCAGTACCCAACAAAGCAGTACAACCCTCCTGGTTTTCAGCAACCGCAATATGCATCAAGGCAACAGCTTCAGCTGCAATAGTCGAATGAAAAATCTGAAT
Organism: Apium graveolens; assembly: GCF_009905375.1. Lineage (NCBI taxonomy): Eukaryota > Viridiplantae > Streptophyta > Magnoliopsida > Apiales > Apiaceae > Apium > Apium graveolens. Next base: position 48,479,972 of record NC_133653.1, read on the forward strand.
TGAAGGAGTTGAGGCTCATGTGCAAGAGCCAAGCGGTTTCTATCCAGACCTTGGAAAATTAAATCGGATAAATTGCCAATGCCTTGTTAAATCATCAACCCGGTACACTCCTTAGTGACACAGAAGTGCCAAGAAAGAGGGAAGCTAAGGAGCAGGTAAAGGCAATTACAATAAGGTATGGGAAGGTTACAAATCCCGAACACTCTCAAGGTTCGGATGAAGAAGCTGTAGCTAAGGAAGAAGTGTAGAAGGAAGCTGAAGTGGAACCAAGGAAGACTACTGTTGAACACACTCCTCCTGAAGGTAATACATGAGAGAAACAGACCTATCCTCCACCTTCCTTTCCTAAAAGGCTGCAAAAGAAAAATCTGGATAAGCAGTTTGAGAAGTTTCTGGAGGTGTTCAAGAAACTTCACATCAACATACCTTTCGATGAAACTCTTGAATAGATGCCTAGTTATGTGAAGTTTATGAAAGGTATACTCTCTCGAAAGGTGAAGCTTGATGACTTAGAGACAGTTGCTCTCACGGAGGAGTGCAGTGCTGTGCTACAGCAAAAGTTGCCTCCGAAACTTAAAGATCCTGGAAGCTTCACTATCCCTTAAACTATTGGAAATGTGCCATTTGATAAATGCTTATGTGACTTGGGAGCTAGCATCAATCCGATGCCCTTGTCAATCTTCAAGAAGTTGGACTTACCTGGTCCAAAGCCTACTTACATGACCTTGCGGCTGGTCGATCGTTCTATTACTTATCCACGAGGAATTATTGAGGATGTATTGGTCAAGGTGGATAAACTCATCTTTCCGGCTGATTTTATAGTTCTTGATTTCGAGGAGGATAAGAAGATTCCCATAATCTTGGGAAGACCTTTCTTGGCTACTGGCCGAACCTTGATAGATGTGTAGAAGGGTGAGCTCACCATGCGAGTGCTGGATCGGGATGTAACTTTTAATGTGTTAAATGCCATGAAATTCCCTATGGAAAATGAGGAGTGCTTAAAGGTGGAGTTGGTTGATTCTGTGGTTACTTCAGAACTTGATCAATTTCTAAGGTCTGATGCCTTTGGAAAGGCCTTGTTGGGGAATTCTGATAGTGAAGGTGATAAAGGTGATGAGAAATTTAAATATCTGAATGCTTCTCCCTGGAAAAGGAAGATGGAAATGCCTTTTGAATCTCTTAGAATGGAGGAGCTAAACAAATCTCTAAAGCGCCTCAAGCCATCTATTGAGGAAGCTCCTACACTCGAGCTTAAACCATTACCTGAACACTGAAGGTATGCTTTTTTGGGTGAGGATTTACTTTGTCTGTTATTATTGCGTCTGACCTTTCATGTAGTGATGAGGAAAAACTCTTGAGAATTCTGAGAGAGTTCAAAACGGAAATTGGATTGACGATAACAGATATCAAGGGAATTAGCCCTTCTTATTATATGCATAAAATTCTGCTAGAGGAAGGTAGTAAGCCTATTGTTGAGCAACAAAGAAGGCTAAATCCTATCATGAAAGAAGTTATGAAGAAGGAAATTCTTAAGTGGCTGGATGCAGGGATCATCTATCCCATTTCTGACAGTTCTTCGGTGAGTCCAGTTCAGTGTATACTAAAGAAAGGGGGTATCATTGTTGTTGCTAATGAGAAGAATGAGCTCATTTCTACTCGAACAGTCACAGGATGGAGAGTTTGCATGGATTACAGGAAGCTGGACAAGGCCACGAGAAAAGATCACTTCCCTCTGCCGTTTATCGATTAGATGCTTGACAGATTGGCTGGGCATGAGTACTATTGTCTTTTGGATGGTTATTCGGGCTATAATCAGATTTGCATTGCTCCGAAAGATCAGGAAAAGACTACTTTCATTTGTCCATTTGGTACCTTTGCTTTTAGAAGAGTTTCCTTTGGTTTATGTGGGGCACCGACCACATTTCAGCGATGTATGATAGCTATTTTCTCTGACATGATTGGTCAGAATGTGGAGGTGTTTATGGACAACTTCTCTGTGTTTGGCGACTCATTTGATGAGTGCTTGCAGAATCTTGGTGACGTTCTTAAAAGGTGTGTTGAGACCAACTTGGTTCTCAACTGGGAGAAATGTCACTTTATGGTGCGACAGGGCATTATTCTTGGGCACAAGGTCTCTAGTAAGGGTTTTGAGGTGGACAAAGATAAAGTGAGGGTCATCAAAAATCTTCCTCCACCAATTTCTGTTAAGGGAGTTCGCAGCTTTCTTGGTCATGCGGGCTTCTATAGGCGGTTCATCAAGGACTTCTCAAAAATTTCTAAACCTTTGTGCAATCTTCTGGAAAAGGATGTCCCGTTCAAGTTTGATGGCGAGTGCCTAGCTGCTTTTGAGTTCTTGAAGAAGAGTTTAATCACGGCACTTGTCATAACTACACCTAATTGGAGTGAACCTTTTGAGATGATGTGTGATGCAAGTAACTATGCAGTTGGAGTAGTTCTTGGGCAGAGAAAGAACAACATATTTCATGTGGTCTACTATGCTAGTAAGACCCTAAATGGTGCTCAACTGAATTATACTACTACTGAGAAAGAACTTCTGGCTATTGTCTATGGTTTTGAGAAGTTTCGATCTTATCTACTTGGGACGAAGGTGACAATTTTCACTGATCACGCTGCAATTTGATATCTCGTCTCGAAGAAGGACTTGAAGCCTAGATTGATCAGGTGGGTTCTTTTGCTTCGGGAGTTTGAATTGGAGATCAAAGACAGAAAAGGTACTGAGAATCAAGTCACTGATCATCTCTCTCGTTTGGAAGATCCAAGTGCAACTTCACAGGATAAGACATTGATAAATGAGTCTTTTCCCGACAAGCAGCTGTTTGGGGTGCAAGAGGAAGAACCGTGGTTTGCAGACATTATGAACTACCTTGTGAGTAATGTTATGCCTCCAGATTTGTCGTACGCTCAAAGGAAGAAGTTTCTTCATGAGGTGAAGTGGTACATGTGGGATGAACCATATCTGTTTAGGCAAGGAGCTGACCAAATCATCAGGAGATGTATTTCGTACAACGACCCGGGGGGATCTTGCGAGACTGTCATTTAACTGTTTATGGAGGCCACTACGGTGGAGAGAAGACAACAGCTCGTGTTCTTCAAGCAGGATTTTTCTGGCCTACACTGTTTAAGGATGCACATTACTTTGTTTTGAAGTGTGATCGATGACAGCGTGTGGGTAATATGTCCAAGAGGGATGAGATGCCTCTTAATGTGCTTCTTGAGGTTGAATTTTTTGATGTATGGGGAATAGACTTCATGGGGACGTTTGTCTCATCTTGTAATAATCAGTATATTTTGTTGGCGGTCGATTATGTGTCAAAATGGGTTAAAGTCAAGGCTTGCCGACAAATGATACGAAGGTAGTGCTTAATTTTCTTTATAAGCATATATTCACAAGATTTGGGACTCCAAGAGTCATAATCAGTGATGAGGGATCATATTTTTGCAATCGCAAATTCACTGCCATGATGCAAAGGTATAATGTGAATCATCGCATTACAACAACCTACCATCCTCAAACTAATGGTCAAGCTGAGGTGTCTAATAGGGAGATCAAGCGTATTCTAGTGAAAGTTGTGTGTCCATCAAGGAAGGATTAATCTTTGAAGCTTGATGAAGCTGTTTGGGCATATAGAACAGATACAAGACTCCATTGGGAATGTCGTTATTTCAGTTGGTTTATGGTAAGGGTTGTCATTTTCCTGTGGAGCTCGAGCATAAAGCGTATTGGGCATTGAAGAAGTTGAACCTTGATTTGGATGCAGCAAGTACGAAGAGAATGCTTCAATTAAATGAATTCGATGAATTTCGGCTTCAAGCTTATGAAAACAACAAGATGTACAAGGAGAAGGTCAAGAGGTGGCACGATAAAGGTCTAGTGCTCAAGTCATTTACGTCTGGACAATAATTTCTTTTATTTAACTCTAGTCTCCGTCTTTTTCCTAGAAAATTGAAGTCAAGATGGTCCGGGCCTTTCATAATCAAAATTGTGTTTCCGCATGGAGCTGTGGAGATTTTTGAGAATGATCCAGGCCAAGTATTCAAGGTAAATGGTCAGAGGTTGAAGTACTACTATGGGGATACGGCAAACCGTGAGGTGGTTAGTGCCGTTTTATTATCTACTTGATCTCGAGATTCTACATCAAGCTAACGACGTACACCAAGTGCTTCTTGGGAGGCAACTCAAGTATGTTGTACATTAGTAGATAGAGGAAGCAGAAAGAAAAGAGGAAAACACAAAAAAATCAGAAAAACAAAAAAATCCATGGCCAACTTCAGTAGCACGGCGCGCCCACGCTGAAATTCCAGAAACAGGGTGCGCCCGCGCTGATCTAGCGTGCGGCCGCGCTGAAATGGCAAAAACTGGGCGCCCGCTCTGATATAGCGTGCGGCCGCGCCGGGTCCTTAATTCAGAAAAAAATCTAAGTCAGTTTTTGAAAAGAATATTGGGGTTTTTAATACAATATCAATTCCCACCCAATTTTTACTCTTCCACATCCCAAATTTCTCTCTCTAAATCAAACCCATTATTCCCATTATTCCCATAATCAATTCCCACTCCTTTTCCATAACTAATTCTCTCTCAATATCCTATATATACATACACTTATACACAAACTTCTACATCACTTCTCAAAACTCTAAAACACACAAGCTCTCTTACAAACTTCTATTCTCTCAAACTCTCTCAATCTCAATGGCACTAAAAAGACAGCGAACTCAAGTAAGCAGCAGCACCACCGAGTTTTCGAGTGCAGGTGGTATGAGACCTAGACTTTTGACTCCAGAGGCTGAGGCGGAGTATGTGAGGCTGTATTCAAAGCCTATAGCCAAGGAGCATGGCTTTCTGCCATCGGGGAAATATGGTAAGTTATTGGAGATGATCTTGGAGATGGGATGAGTGGTTTTTTGTGAGACACCCGTTGCTGTTCCCATGAGTATGGTGCGTGAGTTTTATGCTAATGCTAAGGCGGATAAGAACGGGTTCACTGTGGTGAGGGGGATGACGGTGGACTACAATGCTGAGGTGACTCGAAGGGTGATTAAGCAGCCAGAGAAGAAGGAGGAGCAGGAGAACTGGAATGAGAAGACTCTAGAAAAGTTTAACTTGGATTTGATTGTTGCTGCCCTGTGCGTGCCTGAGACGCATTGGAAGTTCAAGAAGGGCACGAACGAGTATACCATGTTTCCTGCTTTGTGCATGAACAGGTTTTCACGTGCATGGAATTCTTTTATTTGTGCTAATATCATGCCATCTTCTCATGTGCATGAGATTACTGTGGAGCGTGCATGGTTGTTGTGGGGTATTCTGTGTAATAACCCCCAAAATTGTCAACTTTTTGTAACCCTTGTGAATAGTGTTTTTGCTGAATGAGAAAACTTTTCATGCCACACTATGTAGGAGTTCTGTTATTGATCTTCTGGGATATTATTAGTACTCTATGTGGTATATAAGTGTATGTAAAGATCGTCAGAATCCAATTTCCGAACACTTGGATTTTTCCCGGAAATCCACTAGATACGGAAAGGATTGAGTATAAGGTAACAGGATAAAAAGGATTTAAATTAAAGGATTATAATAGAGGATCATAAAAAGGAATATAATGTATTGAGAAAGGTTAAGGGAACCTAAGTAATAAGATCCCGGGTATGATCCTTCAAACGATAAACGAGAACGAAAGTTAAGCGAACCGTATAACAGATCAGCGGTCATTAGGCAAACGATTAGGAAGTTAAGCAAAGGGATTAGAGGGAGTGATGTCACCCAACCAATGAGAGGAGGACAAGGAGGGAAAGATGACATCACAACATGACATAGGCATGACATGGGAAGGAAGGAGGTGTGGTTGAATGAGAACCACACAAATTCAAGGGCAACAAGGTAATTAACTAAATCAAACACAAAAACAAGTCAACCAAGCCAAGCAAAATCATTTTTCATCAAAATCAAAAAGAACCAATGCTTTGTTCTTGAGAAGCTCTCGGCTTTTTACTATTCAAAAGGCAAGGAAATTCAAAAATCAAAGATCCAAGCTTCCTAAATTGGTGAGTTAATTCCCTAATCATCTTCATGCCTAGTTAGGGCTATATCATGAGTTTAAGCCATCAATTCCTTCTCCATCTTCTTCATTTAATCAAAGAAGAAGACTATGAATAGTGTTTTCAAGTTTTTAACTTGAAATTTTTCTTGTTTTCCTTGAAGATCCAAGCATTCCTAAGACTTCTCAAAGCTTCTTAAGGCTTCCTAGCTCCACCCACCACTTCAAGGAAGGTATACCATCTCCAAACCCTAGATTCCTATGTATTATAAGATGATTTTGATTAGTAGGGTGATATTGTAGCTTGTTGTTGTGATTAGAGTTTGGGATTTGAAATGGTAGTGAAATGGAATGGTAAATGTTGTTGTTTTAATTAAAAGAACTTAAGTATGATTAAAGTTAAGCTTAGGCATAAGTATGAATGTTAAAATTGAATTGGTTGGGGTTGTTATGATGTGATAAGGATGGATGTTGGTTGTATGTTGGATTTGAGGTTGAATTGGGATGGTTTTGAATGGTTTAAAATTTGGAAATCGCGTAAACATAGCCGTCGTAACGTCCGATTTTCTTTAGACTGTTTTTGTGCATAACATTAGGACCCGAGAACCCCCTGCTAGATTATGACCATTGCCATGTTTAGATAGCTCATGTTACGAGCTTCGTTTTGATATGTAGTTCGTTCGATTCCGATGCACGGTTTAGGAGAAACGACCGTTTCAAGTAACGGCGTTTCGCGAACGAAACTTTTCCCCTCGCCTTACTTTGAAACAAAGGTTAAAGACCAAAAAGGGTTAATTAATGCATGAAACATTTATGGTAAGTGTGTTAGGCAGTTGGTAAGACACTCGCGAAGGAATCGCCTTAAAACTCGTAAAGGTTAAATTATTAAAAATGGCGGAGCCGAGGGTACCCGAGTGACTTAAGCTAGTCAGTAAGCGCAAAACAAGCGTTAGAGTCCAAGTTAGTTAAAGTATAGATTTACAAGTGACTTTGGTTTAATTCCAACTTACTTGTTGTTTATAGGTTACCAGACTCGTCCCGAGCCTTTTATCACCCCAAGTCGCTCAGGCAAGTTTTCTACCAGTTATAACTGTTGTTGTGATGTATATATGTATTTGCATTATCTTGCGATAGATGCATGTTGGTTAATTAGCAAATGTTGCAATATATTGAAGCATGCTGCTATGGTATATATTTATGCATGCCTGTTTCGTATTCTTTCCATATATAATTATTGATAATACCTATGCTAGAGGATAGCGGTAATTTGCATATACCCTTAGTATAGGGACCCAAGGAAATATTTTCTAAAACCGGGAGTCGAGGATCCCGAGTAGATTTTGTATATATGGATATAAATATATATATATATACTTATATATATATGGTCATAGTTTTCAAAACTATTAATCGAATAAGGTTTATTCGATAACTTTAACTTTATTTTATTATTGAATATTATTTCGAATATTATTCGAAGGCGTACGACTCCTTTATATTAAATGAATATTATTTGAATATTCAATTGAGGATGTATGACTCACTTTATTTTATTTAATGAATATTACTTGAATATTCCTCCGAGGACTTATGACTCCTTTTATTTTATTATCTGAATATTATTTGAATATTCATTCGAGGGCTTATGACTCAGTTTATATTATTTAATGAATATTTTTGAATATTCATTTGAGGATCTATGACTCCGATTATTTGCTGAGATTTGTTCTTTATTTTATTAAAGAATAAGGTATAAATAATCAAACTTATTTTTTATTATTCAAATAAAGATTGTACTTTCATATAAATATATCTTTGGTTATTTAATACTCGTTTCAAGTATAAGTTTTAATACTTCTACTTCAATTATTTTTATAAAGATTATTCTTTATGGGAATATTATTTAAATAATAATATTCAGTCATTTTATAAATATTTTGGGGACTGATTTACTTCATTAAATCAGCTTTACTCCAAACACTCTATAAAGTATTTTCGAGTCTTCAAAATGATTTTTAAAAGTTAGAGCGGATCCCAAAACTCATTTTTATATTTAAGATCTTCCTTTTTAAGGGGATTTAAATACTTGCTCAAAACCTGAGGGATCCGGCTCTGTGGTGTATTTTATATTCGCAACAAAGTTGCAGTTTTGGTAAATGAATTGATTACTTACCCAACGTTCGGGAAGTAAGTCCATCTATTGAGTCGGCATAAGCAACATGGGCTCAGTGGGCGTCCATGATAGTGTAAGTGGCTCAGTGGGAGTCCATCAAATGCATAAGTGGCTGAGTGGCAGTCCAGCATAAGGTCCTATTACGACCAGGGTGATGACCAGTGGGGAATTCGTCCATCTACTAGTAGAAAAGGTTACTTATGGGTATCTTTGCCTGATCAGCAAGATATCTGGTTTATGCCAAATTCTTTTCCTTTACAAATTTATTGGATATTGCAATTCTGTTCATACTTTATATGACAGAGGTTTTCAGGAAATTGTATAAAGAAGATGTATATGTGGATATATATATATATCAGAACTTAATGAAGTATATCATGACTTCATTTCCTTTAATAAAATTTCAAAGATTTAATCTATTCAAATCTTGTCTTGTAGTCTCATCTATGTGATGAACTGTTGAAAACCCTTTATACTTTGAACAGTGGTAGTTCAAGTAGCTTTATAAATGATATAAGTATAGTGAAGTATTTGGTAACTTCATCCCTTGTTTTTACTTATATCTAGTAACTAATTATCTTACACTTGGTAAAAGATTCTAGTAAGTATCCATTTAGATACTTATATTATTGTTATCACTACATATTATCTTGCGATCTGTAAGGCTCACTCTTGCTTTATTTCTTCATCACACAACAACAGTTAGGAAAGATGGCCAGACTCCAGCAGACCCAGCGCAAGCGCGTGGGAAGCGTCCCGCGTCTTCCCGATGATGTTGTAGCTGCTATAGCTGCAGAGGTAGATCTATTGTAGATCAGACCATCTACTTTTGAGAATCAATTGTGTATAATTATAACTTGTGGCAGATAATGGCAATTAACTGTAAATTTATCAAGTAATCATTTTGGGTTGTAATAACTTTTAAATTATGGATTCAAAGACTTGTACTTATTTCTATTTCATCTCTGAGACTATAACGGGTTGTGGTGTGTGTTAGTGTGGGGTCACAGCATAAGGTTATTATTATTAATTAAGTGAAGTGATATTATAGAAAGAAAGACCGTGACGACCCGGATCCCCGACCCCGGATCTGGGGGTGTTACAGAAATGGTATCAGAGTTAAGCGTTATAAACCTCAGAGATGATGCGGCGATATAATAACAAACTCATAAAGATAATAAGAACTCTTGCCAAGTTCATGGTCGGACTACTTAAAGTAGTGCTGACAGTTAAAACCCTTACGGGAACCCTTATAAGTATCATGATAGTAACTTAGCTCGTTTAATGTGTAGGCGCCTGAGATAGAGGACCCTGAGATGTTCGAGCGTGAGCATGATGAGGCATTGCTAGATGTTGAGGATGAGGAGGACCCCTCAGAGGAGTCAGAGACAGAGGTTGTTGCTATTCCAGATGAGGAGGACCCGGATGAGGTCCCAGTAGCTGAGGAGCATGTTGGACCTATGGTAGTGTATGCTGGTACCCCATTACCCACACTTCCGGTGGTCAGAGCCCCTACCCCTCCACCACTATCTTGGATTCCTGATGATGACAGCTCAGAGACCCATACTTCCGAGCCTAGGCAGACCGAGGAGGCACCCTCAGCGGCTCCGGATTCACCACCTCTTGACCCTGCCCACAGGCAGTCTTCGTTAGCTCATGGATATGTTCAGGATGTTCTGAGGACCCGAGTGGCTGTTGCCGAGGCCCGACTGGATGAGGCCAGGAGGGAGTTGGATGCAGAGAGGGCGGGTAGGCGTACCCGAGCTTATGAGACTAGGGCTTCTATACCCCGATCCTTGAGGAGGGAGCTTACGGGGATAGAGCTCACATCCCGAGCGAGGCTCAGATCGCTCCAGGGGGACAGGCATGGTAGGATCTCCAGGAGGCAGGCCGACTATATCTTCCGTCGTGCGATGGAAAGGGTATGGGAGCTGACCCGCTCCGGTGTGTGATTCAGGATTGATGATGGAATAGTCTAGTTGTCTAGTTAGCCGAGGCCTTAGTAAGAGCCAATTTTTCGGGATAGTTGACTTGTATATAGCATCCCTTTTTCTGACTAGACAGATAGACTCTTGTGTTTCACTTTTAGGACAGATGACTGTAGCACTGTTGTACTTTTGACCAGATCAAACTATGTATTTCTCGTATTATGTATATATTTGTTATCTTTGGTTCAGTTCATTAGTGACGGGATCACTGTTTTTATCATTATTATTACTGCACTTCGTATTAGAACTTTCTTAAAATAATAGAATTGCGATATACGTTCTCCCCATTATAAGAGCTGTGCAAGGCACAATGTTGTATATGATTGTGACCTAACGTTGAATTTCCCAATAATTTTTTTTTATTATTATCAGAATCATGCCGCCAAGAAAGATTGGAACTAGGGCGAACCCTGGATCTGAGGACCAGGGAAGCCATAACCAGGATGATAGAAACCAGGAACAAGTGAAGAGGAAGATGAGGATTATGTGGAACAGGATGACTCCTTGTATGAAGAGGAAGAGGAAACATATGATGTTGAGGGATTTGAGATAGAGGCTGAAGAAGGAGAAACCGAGGTTGAGCAACCAGTACCAAACCCAGGCATGGATCCCATGGGCCAGTTCATGCAACTCCTAAGGCAGAATTTGGAACGTCAACCCAACCCACCCCCTCAAGGAAATAACAATAATGTGGTAAACTCTTTCAGGGCTTTTAAGTCCCTTAAGCCCCCTGAGTTCCACGGATCAGCCGACCCAGTTGAGGCCAGGGCATGGTTAAAGGAAATGGAGAAATCTTTTGATATTTTGAGTACCGATGAGGCACAGAAGACTGTATTTGCTACCTACCTTCTGAAAGGAGAAGCTAACTACTGGTGGGAGGCCAAGAAAAATATGGAGACAGATGCTATTATAACCTGGGAGAGATTTAGTCAGTTGTTTCTGGGAAAGTATTTCCCGAGGTTTATGGAAAACCAGATGGAGCTCAAATTCTTGGAGCTAAAGCAGAATAACTTGTCGGTAGCAGAGTATGAAGCGAAATTTACTGAGTTATCAAGGTTTGTGCCGGAGTTTGTGAGCACCGAGGAAAAGAAAGGTAGGAGGTTTTAGCAGGGACTGAAACCGTGGATTCAGAATAGGGTGGCAATCCTTGAGCTTACGGACTATGCCACTCTGGTGCAAAAGGCAACAATTGTAGAAGTCGGAAGTGAACAGATGCAGAAGGAAAGAGAGAAGAAAGGAATAAAGAGGAAAAGTATGAGCATGGGTGGAGGTTCCGCAGGAAGAAGCTTCCCAACTAGATTTAATCGAGGAGCAGTGTCCCTACTAGGAAGGAACACTGGGTTTAAGCGGCCAATGAGTGTGAGCGTGAGCCAGGGCGGCCAGAAGTCAAGAATGTCCTATTCCAACCAGTCTCGACCCCATTGCCAGCCTGTAACATATGTGGAAGGAATCACACTGGGGAGTGTAAAGGAAAGCCAGTAACCTGCTTTAAGTACGGTCGGGAAGGCCACTATTCAACTAAGTGCCCATCCTCAACCCCTGCCGTCATTCCAACCACCACTTGTCATCAGTGTGGACGCCCGGGTCATTGGAAGAGGGAATGCCCAATGAACAAACCAGCAGCTTCGGGAGCAAGCAGGGTTGCTTCTAATAAGCCACCTACTGCAAGGACTTTCAACATGACAGTCTAGGATGCTATGAAAGATTCAGATGTGATAGCAGGTACCCTTTCTCTAAATTCAGTCAGTGCAAACGTTTTATTTGATTCGGGAGCAACTAAATCTTTTATATCAAAGGACCTTGCGCGTAAGTTAAGACTTAAGGCTGAACCCTTGATAGAACCCTTACAAGTAGAAATAGCCAATCATGAAATTATTCCTATTAACCAGATTCACCCCGCCTGTGAGATAGGCATAGGGGAGCAATCCTTTAGTGTTGATCTGATTCCTTTTAAATTAGGGGAGTTTGATGTAATTTTGGGAATGGACTGGCTATCTAGCAATGATGCTCAGATAGACTGTAAAGGGAAGAAAGTTAAGCTAAATGTCCCAGGGAAGAAAGAAGTTATATTTAGAGGAAAGAGGCAGACGCAGAAATTTTTGACCATGGCCCAGGCTAAAAGGATGCTACGAAAAAGAAATGAGGCCTACCTAGCCTATGTGGTGGACACGCAGAAGGAGGTGCCCAACTTACAAGATATTCCAGTAGTCAACGAATTTAAAGATGTATTCCCACAAGACCTTCCGGGATTACCACCCGATAGAGTGATTGAATTTGCTATTGAGTTGGCCCCAGGGACGGCGCCAGTTTCAAAAGCACCTTACCGGTTAGCCCCGTTAGAAATGAAGGAATTAGCTATCCAATTGCAGGAACTCTTGGATAAGGGCATGATAAGACCCAGTGTGTCTCCATGGGGAGCACCAGTTTTATTTGTTAAGAAGAAAGATGGGAGCATGAGGCTGTGCATAGACTATCAAGAGTTGAACAAGCTAACCATAAAGAACAGGTACCCATTACCTAGAATAGACGATCTGTTCGACCAGCTAAAGGATGCTGTTTATTTTTCCAAGATCGACCTGAGAACTGGATATCACCAACTAAAGATTAAACCCGAAGATATTTCCAAGACAGCGTTCCGTACCAGGTATGGGCATTATGAGTTCTTGGTAATGTCCTTTGGATTAACCAACGCCCCAGCGGCTTTCATGGATTTAATGAATAGAGTATTTAAGAAGTACTTGGACAAATGTGTGATAGTTTTTATCGATGATATTTTGATCTACTCAAGGACTGAGACAGAACATGCAGAGCATTTGAGGATAGCTCTAGGAATACTCAGAGAGGAACAGTTATATGCCAAATTCTCGAAGTGTGAATTCTGGCGGAATGAAGTACAGTTTTTAAGACATGTGATCAATAAAGAAGGAGTATTGGTCGACCCCTCCAAGATAGAGGCGGTCTCAAATTGGGAAAGGCCAACCACACCCACAGAGGTAAGGAGTTTCATAGGATTGGCCGGCTACTATCGTAGATTTGTACAGGATTTTGCGAAGATCGTAGCCCCTTTGACATGACTTACTCGTAAGACAGAGAAGTTTGAATGGACGGAGAAATGCGAGAACAGTTTTCAGGAATTAAAGAAAAGGTTGATAACGGCTCCGGTATTGGCATTGCCGGACGGAAAAGGAGATTTTGTGATATATAGTGACGCGTCGCACAAAGGACTAGGGTGTGTGCTTATGTAGCACGGTAAAGTGATTGCATATGCGTCGAGACAACTGAAGGAATACGAGGTTAGATATCCTACTCATGACCTTGAGCTCGCGGCAATAGTATTTGCCTTAAAAATTTGGAGGCACTACTTGTATGGAGAGAAGTGCGAGATTTTCACAGACCATAAGAGCCTCAAGTACATATTTACGCAGAAAGAGCTCAACATGCGCCAGAGGAGATGGTTAGAACTAATCAAGGACTATGATTGTGAGATTCTCTATCATCCAGGGAAAGCCAATGTGGTGGCTGATGCCCTTAGTAGAAAGGAAAGACTCAGAATGATAACGACTTCGGAAGAATTGATAAGGGATTTTGAGAGAATGGAAATAGAAGTAAAGGTAACCGGAACCGGAACTGAAAAGCTTTTTGAGATCTCAATGCAGCCAGAGTTATTGGAAAAGATCAGATTGTTCCAGGAGAAAATAATGAATGAAGGCAGAGAGTCAATGACTGGAGAGGAGATCCATACTGATAAAGATGATAAAGGGATAATGAGGTACTCCTACCGGATTTGGGTTCCGAATGTTCAAGAGCTTAAAGATGAGATATTGGATGAAAGCCATAGTTCAAGGTATTCCATTCACCCCGGAAGTACCAAGATGTATAGGGATTTGAAGGAATATTACTGGTGGCCCAACATGAAGAGGGACGTAGCAGAATGGGTAAGCAAATGTTTGACTTGCCAAAGGGTAAAGGCAGAGCACCAGAGACCCAGTGGACTCTTACGACCCCTGGAGATTCCCGAATGGAAATGGGAACAGATAGCGATGGATTTTGTTGTAGGATTGCCAAGGACGAAAGCCAATCACGACGCCATTTGGGTAATTATAGACCGACTGACAAAGTCAGCTCATTTCATTCCTATCAATGAGAGATACACAGTCGATAGACTGGTGGACATTTACCTTAAGGAAATAGTAACGCTAAATGGAGTCCCAGCGTCCATTGTCTCAGACCGAGACCCCAGGTTCAACTCCAGATTTTGGAGGAGCTTTCAGGAATGTGCGGGGACCAAGTTAAATATGAGTACCGCGTACCATCCCCAGACGGATGGGCAGAGTGAAAGGACCATCCAGACACTAGAGGATATGTTGAGAGTCTGTGCAATAGACTTTAAAGGGAGTTGGGATGATCACTTGTCGTTGATCGAGTTTTCTTATAACAATAGCTTTCATGCTAGCATCGGAATGCCGCCTTATGAGGCCCTGTACGGAAGAAGGTGTCGATCTCCCTTATACTGGGATGAAGTAGGAGAGCGGAAGATGCTCGGACCCGAAATGGTCCAAAGGACCAAAGATATAGTGGATCTTATCAGAGGTTGACTTGTAGCAGCCCAAGACAGACAGAAGAAATATGCAGACCTAGCCCGAAAGGACAAGGAATATGAAGTAGGGGACTTAGTACTGCTAAAGGTATCCCCTTGGAAGGGATTAATGAGGTTCGGAAGGAAAGGAAAACTAAGCCCAAGATACATTGGACCTTTTGAGATATTAAGACGGATTGGAAAGTTAGCTTACGAGCTAGCCCTACCCCCTAATTTGCAACAAGTTCATAATGTGTTCCATGTGTCAATGCTAAGGAAGTATCATCGGGATGCCAGACATATAGTGGAGTACGAGCAGGTGGATATGCAGCCAGATCTAACTTACGTGGAGAAGCCAGTAAGGATAATAGATAAGAAGGAGCAGGTGCTTCAGAACAAAGTGATCAAGCTAGTCAGAGTACTATGGCAGAATCATAATGTGGAAGAATCAACTTGGGAACTAGAGAGCGCAATGCTAGAAAAGTACCCCCATTTGTTTTCTGTTTGATTCCGGGACGGAATCCTTTTAAGGAGGGGAGACTGTAATAACCCCCAAAATTGTCAACTTTTTGTAACCCTTGTGAATAGTGTTTTTGCTGAATGAGAAAACTTTTCATGCCACACTATGTAGGGGTTCTGTTATTGATCTTCTGGGATATTATTAGTACTCTATGTGGTATATAAGTGTATGTAAAGATCGTCAGAATCCAATTTCCGAACACTTGGATTTTTCCCGGAAATCCACTAGATACGGAAAGGATTGAGTATAAGGTAACAGGATAAAAAGGATTTAAATTAAAGGATTATAATAGAGGATCATAAAAAGGAATATAATGTATTGAGAAAGGTTAAGGGAACCTAAGTAATAAGATCCCGGGTATGATCCTTCAAACGATAAACGAGAACGAAAGTTAAGCGAACCGTATAACAGATCAGCGGTCATTAGGCAAACGATTAGGAAGTTAAGCAAAGGGATTAGAGGGAGTGATGTCACCCAACCAATGAGAGGAGGACAAGGAGGGAAAGATGACATCACAACATGACATAGGCATGACATGGGAAGGAAGGAGGTGTGGTTGAATGAGAACCACACAAATTCAAGGGCAACAAGGTAATTAACTAAATCAAACACAAAAACAAATCAACCAAGCCAAGCAAAATCATTTTTCATCAAAATCAAAAAGAACCAAGGCTTTGTTCTTGAGAAGCTCTCGGCTTTTTACTATTCAAAAGGCAAGGAAATTCAAAAATCAAAGATCCAAGCTTCCTAAATTGGTGAGTTAATTCCCTAATCATCTTCATGCTTAGTTAGGGCTATATCATGAGTTTAAGCCATCAATTCCTTCTCCATCTTCTTCATTTAATCAAAGAAGAAGACTATGAATAGTGTTTTCAAGTTTTTAACTTGAAAATTTTCTTGTTTTCCTTGAAGATCCAAGCATTCCTAAGACTTCTCAAAGCTTCTTAAGGCTTCCTAGCTCCACCCACCACTTCAAGGAAGGTATACCATCTCCAAACCCTAGATTCCTATGTATTATAAGATGATTTTGATTAGTAGGGTGATATTGTAGCTTGTTGTTGTGATCAGAGTTTGGGATTTGAAATGGTAGTGAAATGGAATGGTAAATGTTGTTATTTTGATTAAAAGAACTTAAGTATGATTAAAGTTAAGCTTAGGCATAAGTATGAATGTTAAAATTGAATTGGTTGGGGTTGTTATGATGTGATAAGGATGGATGTTGGTTGTATGTTGGATTTGAGGTTGAATTGGGATGGTTTTGAATGGTTTAAAATTTGGAAATCGCGTAAACATAGCCGTCGTAACGTCCGATTTTCTTTAGACTATTTTTGTGCATAACATTAGGACCCGAGAACCCCCTGCTAGATTATGACCATTTCCATGTTTAGATAGCTCATGTTACGAGCTTCGTTTTGATATGTAGTTCGTTCGATTCCGATGCACGGTTTAGGAGAAACGACCGTTTCAAGTAACGGCGTTTCGCGAATGAAACTTTTCCCCTCGCCTTACTTTGAAACAAAGGTTAAAGACCAAAAAGGGTTAATTAATGCATGAAACATTTATGGTAAGTGTGTTAGGCAGTTGGTAAGACACTCGCGAAGGAATCACCTTAAAACTCGTAAAGGTTAAATTATTAAAAATGGTGGAGCCGAGGGTACCCGAGTGACTTAAGCGAGTCAGTAAGCGCAAAACAAGCGTTAGAGTCTAAGTTAGTTAAAGTATAGATTTACAAGTGACTTTGGTTTAATTCCAACTTACTTGTTGTTTATAGGTTACCAGACTCGTCCCGAGCCTTTTATCACCCCAAGTCGCTCAGGCAAGTTTTCTACCAGTTATAACTGTTGTTGTGATGTATATATGTATTTGCATTATCTTGCGATAGATGCATGTTGGTTAATTAGCAAATGTTGCAATATATTGAAGCATGCTGCTATGGTATATATTTATGCATGCCTGTTTCGTATTCTTTCCATATATAATTGTTGATAATACCTATGCTAGAGGATAGCGGTAATTTGCATATACCCTTAGTATAGGGACCCAAAGGTGGAAATATTTTCTAAAACCGGGAGTCGAGGATCCCGAGTAGATTTTGTATATATGGATATAAATATATATATATATATACTTATATATATATATGGTCATAGTTTTCAAAACTATTAATCGAATAAGGTTTATTCGATAACTTTAACTTTATTTTATTATTGAATATTATTTCGAATATTATTCGAAGGCGTACGACTCCTTTATATTAAATGAATATTATTTGAATATTCAATTGAGGATGTATGACTCACTTTATTTTATTTAATGAATATTACTTGAATATTCCTCCGAGGACTTATGACTCCTTTTATTTTATTATCTGAATATTATTTGAATATTCATTCGAGGGCTTATGACTCAGTTTATATTATTTAATGAATATTTTTGAATATTCATTTGAGGATCTATGACTCCGATTATTTGCTGAGATTTGTTCTTTATTTTATTAAAGGATAAGGTGTAAATAATCAAACTTATTTTCGATTATTCAAATAAAGATAGTACTTTCATATAAGTATATCTTTGGTTATTTAATACTCGTTTCAAGTATAAGTTTTAATACTTCTACTTCAATTATTTTTATAAAGATTATTCTTTATGGGAATATTATTTAAATAATAATATTCAGTCATTTTCTAAATATTTTGGGGACTGATTTACTTCATTAAATCAGCTTTACTCCAAACACTCTATAAAGTGTTTTCGAGTCTTCAAAATGATTTTTAAAAGTTAGAGCGGATCCCAAAACTCATTTTTATATTTAAGATCTTCCTTTTTAAGGGGATTTAAATACTCGCTCAAAACCTGAGGGATCCGGCTCTGTGGTGTATTTTATATTCGCAACAAGGTTGCAGTTTTGGTAAATGAATTGATTACTTACCCAACGTTCGGGAAGTAAGTCCATCTATTGCGTCGGCATAAGCAACATGGGCTCAGTGGGCGTCCATGATAGTGTAAGTGGCTCAGTGGGAGTCCATCAAATGCATAAGTGGCTGAGTGGCAGTCCAGCATAAGGTCCTATTACGACCAGGGTGATGACCAATGGGGAATTCGTCCATCTACTAGTAGAAAAGGTTACTTATGGGTATCTTTGCCTGATCAGCAAGATATCTGGTTTATGCCAAATTCTTTTCCTTTCCAAATTTATTGGATATTGCAATTCTGTTCATACTTTACATGACAGAGGTTTTCAGGAAATTGTATAAAGAAGATGTATATGTGGATATATATATATATATATATCAGAACTTAATGAAGTATATCATGACTTCATTTCCTTTAATAAAATTTCAAAGATTTAATCTATTCAAATCTTGTCTTGTAGTCTCATCTATGTGATGAACTGTTGAAAACCCTTTATACTTTGAACAGTGGTAGTTCAAGTAGCTTTATAAATGATATAAGTATAGTGAAGTATTTGGTAACTTCATCCCTTGTTTTTACTTATATCTAGTAAGTAATTATCTTACACTTGGTAAAAGATTCTAGTAAGTATCCATTTAGATACTTATATTATTGTTATCACTACATATTATCTTGCGAGCTGTAAGGCTCACTCTTGCTTTATTTCTTCATCACACAACAACAGTTAGGAAAGATGGCCAGATTCCAGCAGACCCAGCGCAAGCGCGTGGGAAGCGTCCCGCGTCTTCCCGATGATGTTGTAGCTGCTATAGCTGCAGAGGTAGATCTATTGTAGATCAGACCATCTACTTTTGAGAATCAATTATGTATAATTATAACTTGTGGCAGATAATGGCAATTAACTGTAAATTTATCAAGTAATCATTTTGGGTTGTAATAACTTTTAAATTGTGGATTCAAAGACTTGTACTTATTTCTATTTCATCTCTGAGACTATAACGGGTTGTGGTGTGTGTTAGTGTGGGGTCACAGCATAAGGTTATTTTTATTAATTAAGTGAAGTGATATTATGGAAAGAAAGACCGTGACGACCCGGATCCCCGACCCCGGATCTGGGGGTGTTATATTCTGCAAGGGGATTATGTACATCTTGGGATGGTGATCCATCAGGGTATTCTGAGGTTCTTGCGAGGGAGTACTACGGGTTCGATACCCTATGCGTCGATTGTGATGAAGTTGTGTGTGGCGATTGGAGTTTGTTGGCCCGCACATGAGCAGCTGCAGCTCCCTAGTGCTCCGATTGATAGTTCGACGCTGTTGAACATGACAGAATGGTATGGTGGGAAGCCCGATCCTAAGGGGCTTGGTTATTCTTATGACCATCTTCCAGGTGGAAGGCCAGCAGATCAGACTTATGCTGGTGGGACTTCGCAGTCTCATCGAGCATCTTGGAGAGCTCAGTTGGGAGAGGAGGCTGGTCCTTCGGGATCGCATCAGCAGCAGGAGGAAGCATATGGCAGTGCTGGTTTGAGTACGATGCATTACAGGCGTCTAGCTAGGAAGATGGATGCGATGCATGAAATCCATAGCAGGTTTGTACATGACCTCACCCAGGCATTGGGGACTACTTTCAAAGCCACAGGAGTTGACATCCAGTGACTAGTATTTGGTGAGGACTCGGTGTATCCACCTCCAGACACTCCTAACACTCCACCCCTTGAGGGTGATGATCCTGGTTTCGATTAGGTATGCCTGATTCCTTGCTATTACCTTCGCTGAGGACAGTGAATATTTTAAGTTTGGGGTATTAGTTAAGGATTTATGTGTTTTGTGTGAGTCGCATGTAGTTGCATATTCATGCTAGTTTAGTTCATATAGTTGCATGTTTGCCATGTAGTAGTTTTTTTTATTTTTGTAGTTTTTATGATAATTTGTTCATTTAGTTACATGCATTTGCATAATAACATGATCCCTTAGATGATTTTTCTGATTGATTTTTGATATTGATGCTAGTGTAGTGATATCGTATTTAGTGATGTTAAGTCTTATCGAGTTAATTTGCATGATAGAGACAATTGTATTTCACTAAGTCTTATAGGTTGCTTGAGGGCTAGATCATGGTCATGGTTTATTTGTTTGTCGAGGTGTAATCGCTTGTTTATATTTAGAATTTAGGATATTCTCTTAATAATAAATTAACATGGATATTTAAAAGTTGGAGAAAATTGGATTTCATTGCTAGTTGTTTTGGCTAGGTGTCAAATGGCTAGTAGCCGGCTCATTTTATATGAGTAGTCTAGGGTTAAACGAGATGGAGCGAAACGCACTCGTTCAGAAATTTGTAAAAAAAATGAAAAGAAAAAGAAAAGAAAAAAAAGAAAAATATGTGTTTATGCATAATTGATTACGAGTGGGCTCTTTAATACTCGAGTTATTAAGTTCTTAGGGGACTTTGTGTCTAGTGACCTAAGGCTTTTTAAAGTCTGGGATCCACTAACCTAACGTTCGCTACATGGGTATTATTGTATAAGTCTTTTGTGGACCTCACTCATTACACGATCAAATGAGCATATTTGTGTTATTTTGTGTTGTGAATAAAAGCTTGAATCCATGTAAACCTCCGATATAAGAATTGAAGTGTTATAATTTATTTTGAGTCTAGCTTTTATTCTATTTATAACCTTGCGATTGCTTTGATGAGTAGTGAGTCATGATTATTGATCTAGTTACGATAGTATATCTGTAAGCAGTTGCACACACACACGTTTCTGGCTTGTAAGTTGGTTTGTGGGGTTTGATTGATCTTTGTGCGAATAACTGCATTTGTTGAGATGCTTCTTGTTGATTGGTTTAGTTATTTTATGGGGATCGTTGCATTCATATAGTTGCATTCATGCATTTTTATTTCTTGTTCTTTAAGTCTGTTTATACTTAAGGACAAGCATCAGTTCAAGTTTGGGGGTATGTTGAGTGGCATTTATGACACTTTATTGCGCTCTGTAAAGCTTTGGATTGATGTTTTGCACTCAAGTTGTTAGTGTTTTTAACGTGTTTTTGTAGTGTTTTTGCATTTCAGGCATTTACCAGGTAACCGGGTGAATTAGCATGGTTTTAGTGCTAATTTGGTGTTAGGATGGTGTCTAGAATAAAATCTCATGAAAAGACCAACTCAAATCAGCAAGAAAAGAAGAAGTCGGCATTTTTTCCATGCGCCATGAGCCCAGAGATGCAGCGTGCCCGCGCCGAGGTAGGTCGAATTCAGAAAATCATGTTTCTCATGGAATTTTGATCCAGAAGACTTCTACTTTGTATGGGCTGCTATAAAAACATAACCTAAGGTCATTTTGCAAGGAGAGACGTACCAGAGCTAAGGAGAAGGTGGAAGAAGACCGTAGAGCATAATTCAACCAAGGCGAACAAGATCTAGTTTATTCTTGTGATTTTTTGTTTTAAGTTGTAACTTTGGATGCTAGTTTTCTTATTCGTGAACATTTACTCTTATTTCGTACTTGGATTTATTAAGTATAAAGATTACGTTTATTATACCATGCTTTCATTGGAACCCACTTTGATGATGAGTCTGATCATGGGCTAATCGTTATCATAAGGTCCTAATGGATTTATTTATAGATTTGTTTAGTTAATTCGTTTCGATGCCTTAATGTGTGGTAATTGTATGATAACCTAGTTTTGGTTGTGCTTTTTCGTCTTATGAGCGTCGCGAACTTATAAGATTATGTGTTAATCTTTAATGAAGCGAAAGTGAACTTAAGGGTTAAGAATTTTTCATGCTAGCATAGGTTCATGTATTCTTTATACATGATTCGTAGGTAATTTTAACCATCTTACTTGCCCTATGTAATCACGAGAGATAACTTGTGCATTAAACCATTATGTTGTCAAATTCTATAGACATATAGGGTCTCAATATAATTGGTGTCTATTCAACTTCTATCTCTTTTGTGGATGTCTGGTAGTATGGTATTCGTATAATGAAAGTTGGCGTTTATCAGTTTCGTGTTATCTGATTAGTGTCATCACCATTACATGCTAAGGTTAAGAACGAAAAGGCTATTGAATGAAGTATTTAATGAAGTTAGAATCCCATGTTTGTGTCATATATTAATCAGTTCTCTTTAATTCTTAGTTTATGTTCTTTAGTTTAATCTCTTAGTTAAATCTTGGTATAAACAACCACAAAATTGTTACTCGTCTTAGCTTCAGATAATAACCATACTAGTGTTGCATAGATACATTGATTGAAATTAACCTAAACATATCCCTGTGGGTACGAACTAGAATTTATTCTATATTACTCGCGATCGCGTATACTTGCGTGAATATTAGCGCGTGTTTTAGCCCTAACAGAGGTACATAGGCACATTGTAAGGGCACGTGTTTGAGAGCTCTGAGAAGGCAAACGTAAATCCTAGTAATCTCAGCCGTTTCTTAAGCACAAATCAACGTACTCCGATGATTTCTCTGATCACTGACCACTGCTGCAGATCTTGATTCCGGCCGGGAACCTCAAATCTATGTTAACAAAATTCCTCCGTTAAAAATTGGCGGTAGAAGGAGGGGCCTTGAATTAAATTGAATTTTAGGAAGAAAAGATGTCTAATAATGATGGAAACTCTCGCTACAACGGCTACAACTCTAATGGTGAATGCTACACACAAGATCAACATGAAGATGGACTATTCAAGCAACATAAAAATGGACGCTATGGTCAAGAACAACATGAAGATGGACGCTTCAAGAAACATGAAGATAGATTCTATGATCAAGATCAACATGAAGATGGACGCTTCAAGCAACATGAAGATGGACACTACAATTAAGATCAACATGAAGATGGACGCTACCAGCAGCATGAACATGAGGATGGACATTATAATATGCGCAAAACTCCTCTAGTTAGTGGAACACCACCAGTACTCATCAACAATACCGATGTAATGGAACAACTCTATCGCATGGGCGATATGTTAAATCACTTTGGAAAAAAACTAAGCTGCATTGAAAGAAGTGAGAAGAAGAAGGATGAATGTTATTCTAACAAGCATCACACCAAGAGAGCTTCCGCTAAAGGAAAATCCAAGGATAATTATGAAGAGAAAAACAAGGAAGGTCTTATATCCTACGACGGACACTTTCAGGGGTTAACACCCCATCACTTGCAATACACTAAGGATATTCCGATTGTGTAAATCCCAGATGATGAACAACGGCTCCGTCCGGAGCCAAATCAAGAACAAAGAATAATCCCACATGCACATCGCTCAGGACATACTCATAGCGAGATCTGTCATGATGACTTGGAGATTGAAAAGCAACTAAGAACACTATCTCGTTCGAAGAAAAGTCTCGGCATCCAATTAAGTGACAAAGAAGTTAATTGTGGAAATGAAAATGAATGATCATCATGAGATAATGACTCATGGACCAACCAATACACCCCTTACAAGGGAAGAAAGGCCTCGCAGCAATATATACCCTTCCCCGGAAAAAATAAAAAGAAGCTTTGAACATAGAAGGAAGGAAAAAGAACTTGAATATGATGATTACAGGAGCAATAGCTAGGGAAGAAGAAGTGATACTCGAGGATTAATATATCGATAATAATGGAAAACTAGAGATCTACGCATCCCATTCCAAAATGGTGAAAGGAGGCAACAAGGAGAATATCATTGGTCGGCAAATCGATAAAAGATCAATACTCAGAATGCTACATGACTGTAATCACAAGCTATTGCGCTAACGCAACCACAAGGAGTCGCTCTTGAACCGCAAGTTATTACGCCACCGCAACCACAAGATGTGATGCAAGCTCAAGCTCAAGTAGTGGCAACACCTGTGATCTTGCCACAAGCCAATATCCAGAACATACCCGGAGTCAGAAACGTCAATGTGGATGATTTAAGGAAGCTGATATCGCACTTGGAAGGCGGAAAAGTCATGGCATCCGTGCAAACTATATTACCATTCACTTCAGTGGTTAGGGAAGCACCCTTATCTATAGGATACAAGAATACCACTCATGACTTACGCTTTCACAAAAATTCTGATATGGTGGAATTTTTGGGAAGATTCAATATTGAGATGGACGTGTATCATATACAAGATTTGGCGAGATGTAGGCTCTTGGCGGCAACCTTCAGGGATAATGCTCAACATTGGTTCCAAATGTTGGGACCAGAAATAATTTCATCATGAGAACAAATGAAGGTGATGTTCTTCACTCAGTTTCAATCCGCGGTGAAGTATACACTACAGGTGAGGGTCCTGGCTAATGTAAGACAAAAAGAAGGAGAGACTTTGAAAGCTTTTTTCAAGAGATTCAATCCTGAGGCATCAGGAGCACGGGATGCCACTAATAAAAAATTGAAAAATTTCTTGATTGCTGGCCTACGCATAGGAACGGATTTCTGGAAACACATTCAAGAAGGAGTCCCAACACCCTCGGAGAATTCTACAAACAAGCGGAGTCTTTCAAGTTTGTTAAAGAATCACTAATTGAAAATAAAAAAGCGGAGTCTCGTGGAGCCATAAAAGTGAAGAATGGGAAAAGAAGAGATATGTCTCCTAGCTCAAATTATCGAAGGGAGTGAAAAGTACATCAAATCAAAGGAAGGGAGTTAAATCCCTCAAGTAACTATGAAAAGGATTCCACTTCTTACACTCCTTTGGGGGAATCCATAGAGCATATCTCTGAAGTTAATAAGGGAAAATGCATCTTTCGAAGACCAGCTCTCTTAACCGCATGGCAAACCAAGGATAAGAAAAAGTATTGTGAATATCATGAATCTGTCGGACATAACACCCATAATTGTCGACACTTGAAAGATGAAATAGAAGAACTCATCAAAGAAGGGAAGCTTGGAGATTGGATTATCCAAGAAGGAAGGAAGTATCAGGGCGATCGCCCGACCAACCGAGAAGGCCTAGGGCGTGCCCGAGAATGGGAAGAGAAGAAGAAATTCGATGATGTTAAGTTCATAAAGTCAGAAAGCATTCACGCTATTTTTGGAGGACCATATTTTGCAGGAGACACGAATAGAGCGATGAGCCGATATGCTAGGGAAGCAAGAGTACCTATACTCACTGACGTTAATCATCTCGAGGAAAGACCTCCCAAAATGTTCCGAGGATAGACAAAGGACATTACTTTCATGGATGAAGATGCCAAATAGGTTCATCATCCTCACAATGATGCTCTAGTTGTGAAGGTGTGCATTGGGGTGATGAACGTCTATCGCGTGTTCATCAATAACGGAAGCTCGGTTAATATCCAGTACTATGATGCTCATTAGAAGATGGGATTTCTTGACAAGGATATGGAATATGAAAACATTTACATATATGGCTTTGACGAATGAGCGATAAAAGTAAAAGGGACAGTTAGACTCCCTGTCACTATTGGGGAAAGTCCTCTCTCGACAACACAGATCGTCCAGTTCATGGTGGTGGATTATGAGTCATCTCACAATGCTCTTCTTGAAAGACCATTTCTGAAGGATATGCGAGTTGTCACCTCCATTCATCACTTTTCCATGAAGTTTCCAACACCTAACGGCATAGGATGCGTTTGAGGATGTCAATCGGATTCGAGAGAATGTTATAGCAAGTCTGTAATAGAATTTCGCAAAAGGAATTCTAACCAGAGTGAGATGATCAACATGTTATACTCTCTTGACAAGTTAGAGGAGGACAATATGAAAGCGAAAGTGGATGACATGTAAGTTGAAGATGAAGTAGAGGAAGAAGCAAATTTGGTCGTAAAGGATGAAGCATCGGAAATTTTTCTAAAAACAGATGTACAAAGGCATGTTGAAGATATAGAAGGAAGAACTAGAAGATGAAGAGATGGAAGAAGAGTTTGATCCCAGCTTGTGTATGCCATTCAGTTTGTACAACGCTGGAGCTATGGGGATTTCTCATGTAAGGCACAACTTCAGCCCCTTACTTGCTCATATATATAAAGTTGATTCAAGTAGGGCTTAGCCCGAATAGTAGACTAGCAACAATAAAATTCCTCCTAGCCTAGGGGGTAGTGCATGTACTATCTCGCTCAATGTTAGTCATAGGATTTTTACTTTCATTTGTTTCTTCTATTCACAAACCGACAATAGTGTCGCTTGAGACTAGTGTGAATTTTTACACCACAACGCATTATTAATAAAATTTTGAAATTTTTTATTTCAAAGTTTTTATCTTAAAGATTTGAAGAACAACTCTTATTATTACGATAAGTTTTAGTTATGTTAATCATCAAAGAAAAAGATTATTTTCAGGCAATATAGAAGATGCAAAGTTCCCAACAAAGTGTTGCACTTCATAGGGCGCACCTTAGGAGGACTTCTTCTTAGGGTACGATTGTTTGAATTAAGGTTGTTAGAGCTATAAGTTTATATACCATTTTATTATGATTTTCAAGAGCATCATGAACAACTTCCAGACATGCCAGAAGAAGCAAGGCTCCCTGAAAGAGCCATATCCCTTTAAGGCACGCCTGGGGAAGAATTCCCCCAAGAGGAGGAATTTTGGAGTTGCTCCACTTCAATTACTTATTAGTTGGTTGTTGTTTTTGCAAGATAAAAACATTCTAAGGCATAAACAAAGAGATAATATGAAACAAGATATGCAATATGAAGTCTAAATATGAAAGTATGATAAAGGAATAAATACGTACAAGCTGCAGGGATTTTACAGAGGCCCACACCTCGAATAAATTCATAGAAGTAGTAACAAAGTAGAAAAAGACATATGGTACATAACACAAGATGTAAAAGACCTAAAAGGCGCCCCTCCATAGAAATAGAAGGCCTAGCAGATATATCCCTACTCTTGGGGGTGGACAGGAGATAGTTAGTGTAAGAAAAAGTCACGGGGCAAGGAACATCACTCGCAAACATAACATTATCTGTAGGAACAACACTATCTGGAGGAGCACCAACATCGGTCACATCAGCCACGACTCCTACCATGCCTACAGCTGTGACCGGTGTACCCGAAGCCTGAACATAGAAGTGATAGAGTCCTAAGGCAACCCTCCTGTCAACGATGACATTTGCATTGTCCCTCCCAAAGTTATCAATATAATAAAATATCTCTGTGTCAAAAGAGCTAAAGTAATAAGTGGGATCGTTGGCCAAGAAAGTAGTAAGAAGCATAAAAAAGCCCTTGCTCGATCCCCTGATCACGAATCTTGCTCCTCTCCTCCGTCCAACCGTGCAGCCGATCCTCTTAAAGCTCATCCACCTAAGTCTGAAACTGATACTTCTCAGCGAGTGTCGAATCCAAAGTGCTACGGAAGTCATTGATGATCTCTCTCTGTTGTCTCAGCTTTTCTACCTGTCTTGAGATCATAACATCTTTCTCCTCAGAAACCATTTTCAGCTTCTCCTCCGCAGAGATAGCGCGTGAAATTAAACTCCTAAGCTCCGTCTCAAGGCTCTCTAGACAATCCCTACCTCTCAGATCCTCGGAAGCATCCTCCAAAGAAAGAAACAATAGCTGTGCGGTGGCTCTAACTATTGCACTGTCTCTGTCAGCTGGCATTAAGTCCATCCAAGAAGATAGCTCGTCATCTCCAAAGAATGGAGTGACTAAAGGACCCAAGTGATATTCCAATTGGTAAAGAGAAAAAGAAGCCTTCACCTTCTTCGAAGTACCAATCTCGAAACTGCTCTGATACGCTTCGGCGAAGGAACTGAAAGTGCATGAACGACCTCCATATGAGGTGGACTAGGGCGCGTCCCGCGCCGAGAAGAGGGCTCAGTAACGTTCCCATCAGGAATGGCCCCCTCGGAAGTCAAGTCGAGTCTGAAATATCTCGATGGTTTAGGAGCCATACCTGAAAGTTAAACATGAAACAGCTTAGTACGATGTACATAAGTAAGGTATGACATATAGGAAAATGTGAAAAGATAAGAATACACATATAAAAAACGTAAAAGGAACAAGTATAAAGATACATATATAAATAAATGAGTGCATGCAAGAAGTGGTATCCAAGATGTGCAAAATATACTCAGGAAAAAATTAACAAGAACTACTACTACTGCTGCTGCTGCTTAGTGCGTGCCCCAAAGGTATATTACGTATGGTAGGGGGCACCCATACATACCAGGGGGAGGAGAATCGCTCGTCGTAGTCTCCATATCACATCTCTCCCTAAACTTATAAGTGATTTGGTAACTCTCTATTTATAAGTGATTTGGTAAAGAAGACATGAGGTACTTTGAAGGACAGTTCACGTGTTAAACATAGTATACAATTATAGTTCATATTCAAAACTTGATTGTGACTTGTCATTGTTGCTCTCACCTGCATTAGTTTGAAAATTATGGAATCATTATCTGCTGTAAACTCTGTACATGCAATGACTTTACATACAAAGCCTTATCTCTTCCTCTTTATGTCATGTATAGGATTTGACATGTCATGTACCGTTTAAAAGTGTCAATCCACTTTAACTTTTTCACTGTTTACCTCAAATTATTGAAAATGCTTGCATGTAGTTTCAACTGTTTACTAACACAAAACAGTAATTCCAAAATAAACTGAAATGAGCACCCAAATATTAATGATAATAATAGTACAACAAAGAAAGATACGACTAATATAGAGCCATAAAGCATAAATACAAATATGAAAATAAGGCCACTCAAATCAGAACATAATAATTCTTGTCAATTTTGTTCATTAGACATGTAATCATCGGAAATGTAATCCTCATTCTGTAATAGTCAGTGTTGTTCTGCTTCCGTAAGCTCTCTACCGGAAGCACGAACTGAATCTTGTGCTAGTTCGAACATATAATAACGACTCCTACGCAACAATATTCTATTATTTTCCCGTCAAATAAGGGTGACGACTTGAACCACTTTTCGCCTAAATTCAGACCAAGGAAGATTTTCATGAGGCCGAGAATATATGGATAGAGAACGACGAAGCGGAACCCTTACACTCATCGCAATAAGATTGTTAGTCCCTTAACAATATATCAAGAATTACAGAAGGGGGGTTGAATGGAATTCTTGAACCTTTTTCTCGAAATAAGAATGATCAACTCGAATATAGATATAAGTGTTTTGATTAGCACAATGCGGAATAGAAACTTAATTGAATCAAAACATAAGTAATTAAAAACAAGAGTCTTTAAAAACTTTCTGGTGGATTTAAACAATTCCCCCAGAGATATATATTATATATCGAGAGAACTCTTTGTGCAAGAATTCTCACAGCTGCTTATAAATTGAACTACTGAGAATATAGGGAAATGCTAATAATTCTGCTTACAAAGATTTCTCTGTTTTTGTATCTCAGCTATTTTTTTTATTTGCTACGTTCTTGTTTTATATATTACCAAGATTACAAAGTCAAAAAGACTGAATAAATATAAAAACTATCAGTCTTAAGCTTTGCTACTTTTCATCCTCTATTACCCAGTTAATGGGCTTCCACAGTAGATTTGTATACATCTCGACGGCTGTGCTCAGCTTTCACTGTTCAACTGCTGTTTGAATTCTTTATGTGATCATCTGTTGGATTTTATGAACATCCGTTGGATATATGATCATCCGTCGACTTTATGAACATCCGTTGATGGCTTCATTGATCATCCGTCGACTACTATATTAAACATCCATTGATAGTCATTTGATCATCCGTCGATGGCTTTGTTAATCATCCGTCGGTAGCTATTTTGGCATTTGACTTCATTTCACTTATGCAGAATTACAAGACATCATTTATATACAATTAATCAACCTATTCTGTATATCTAGTTAAAGTCAACATGACTTATAGGCTACTATAGAATCTATACAAAGATGTATACAAAACTGTGCTACAGACTTATTATTACATAAGCTACTCACTCGATGGATAATAAGTCAACATCCGTCGGGACTATAATGAGTTATCCGTCGGGACTATAATTCTTATCCGTCGAGTGCTACATTATTTCACTAAGTAAAATCTACTTAGATGTTTTGTTTATGAAATCATCAAGTACACAACATATGCACAACAATCTCCCCCAATTTATGTCTACTGGAATTGTAGGCATAAATTAAGAGATACTTGATGATAACAAAACATCTTAATCATACAGCTTTAAAGGCATGTAGATAATACTGAAAGTGCTTCAAATAGTCAAAATGTACAAAGTTTAGCTCACAGTCATTTCAAGATGCTCCTCTAGCCTGAGCAGATTTTTCTAGTTTCTTGAAGGTCTGGATCTTCTTTCAAGCTTCATGTTGTTTTCATCAATCTGATTTTGGAGCTGCCTGTGGAATTCCAGTTCATCAGATTCTGAGAGATCTAGCTTTTCTTGCATTTCCAAGAG
Source organism: Apium graveolens (assembly GCF_009905375.1). Taxonomy (NCBI): domain Eukaryota; kingdom Viridiplantae; phylum Streptophyta; class Magnoliopsida; order Apiales; family Apiaceae; genus Apium; species Apium graveolens. Next base: position 48,510,550 of record NC_133653.1, read on the forward strand.
AGTCTCATTGCTAGAGATACTCAATTAGTCTTCTAACCTGAAGAATCTTCTCACACCTTTGTCATCTATGAACTCCATCAGCCAGTAGGGCCTTAGATGCACTCTTCTCCCTGTGTATGGGTAGGAAATTGATCTTCCACTTCTTTGTCAACAATATCCAGTTTCCTTTTTGTTCTTCTAGACAATTCTTTCTTTCTTGGAGATTTCTTCTGTTCTTCAATTTGCTTCTTTGATTCAGCAGCTTCAGATGGTTGAGAGGGAATTTGTTGAGATGAATTCACAGTCTGTAGCTTGGCCAAGATAGCAATCTGTTCTTTCTTTTGTTTAATCTTCTTTGCATCTAGAGCAGCTTGCTTCTTTTCCTGCTTTAATCTAGCTTTTTCTTCTCTCTTTGGTTGAGCAAATTGTGGATGTCCAGCTACCACACAAATTTCCTTTCCAATTCTGAATATCTTAGCAATTCTCCTTTTGAAGCTGAATCAGCTGGATCTTTATAGAAGACAATTGATCTTGACAGAAGCTTCTTCTCATCAGGCTTGGGTGTCTCATACACAGTGTCCAAGGGGTTCTTCAAAGATGATTTTGGATAGTTTGCCCTTGGTTTAAGAATTATTTCAGCCTTTGTAGACTTGATACAGGAAGATTGTCCTCTTTCCAGATAATACATGCTCATCTTATTCACACTTATTTGCTTGACTTGAGAGTGATGGATGGCTGACTTAACTGGCTCCTTGACAAGTTCAAACTTTTTCTGTATCTCCTCATCAATCTTCTCCCAGTTGATCAAACTCAACTTTCCTTTCTCAGTAACTTTCAAGTTTGCTGCTGCTGCTTTAAGTAGATCTATACCATCTGCAACTGGTGGCTTGGAGACAGTAATTGAAGGTACAATTATTTTGCTGATTTTTACTTGAAGTTTCTCCCCCTCACTTGGTCCTTTCTCCCCCTTACTTGGTTCTCTCTCCCCCTTTTTGTTATCATCAAGTTGAGAAGTTAGGCCTTGTGCTTTAGCCAGTTGCATGAGAAGATTTGTCTGAGACTGTTGATTTTGAAGAAGGATGGCCACAGAATTCTCAATAACTTGAACTCTATCTTCCAGCTTGGCCAGCTTCTTTTCAGAATCTGATTCTCTCCTCAGTCTCAGTAATAGATCCTGCATGGTACCATATGGCATGACTGAATCCAGCTTCTCAGAATTGTAGGTCTTCAAGTCAGCTATATCCTTTTTGAGTTTATCCACACTCAGATCCTGTCTTAATTGCTGTATCTTCATGAGATGTAGAGAATCTAGGTGAGCTTGAAGAATAGCCTTGGTACCAGCATCTGAAGTTTCCTGAAGAGCCTTTTGAATAGCCATAACCTGCTTGACCAAAGATACACCAAATTGTCCTGGTGTAGATTCCTTTGTCCATGCCCATTCAGGTAAATTTGGAACAGAACTTGGGCCTTCATCTCCCCCTAAGTTCATGCTTCCATCCAAAGAAATAGAGTCATCATCATTAGAATTTACTCCAAATTCTTCAGATGGCTCACCAGCTGTAGAAGGCATTAAATTAACAGCAGCTTTATCCCTTTGTAGAGATTCTGAAGTATGCACCAAATTTAATGTCTTTTCTGCCTCCTCATTGCCCTGAGCAGCCAACAATTGATAGGCTGACACAGGATGAGTAAAAGTATCAGCATCTAAGGAAATGTTATCAATTACAGCCTTGTAATGTTGCTGAAATTGTCTTTCCTTTTCAGCATCATCCACAATCATTGACTCATGAGCAATGGCTGTATCCACCCTTATTACTTCTGTACCTGCTTTTCTCTCATAATCTTTCTTTTATTGCATCAGGGTCTCACTCTAGCTCCCCACCCTCACACCCTCACCTTCACCTACTAAGGTGGGACTCCTCTCACTTACTTTTTCCAATCCTGAATAAATGGATTGCTGATTTTCACTCTTTTCCTCTCCTTTTGTCTGGGAGCAACCCAGCCTCTCACTCAATACACTCTCCTCTCTCAGTCCTAAGAGTGACTGTACAACCACTAAATCTTCTGCACTTGAAATAATTGAAGTTTGAAGTTGTGCAGAGATACTCGATGGATAAGTGATATCCGTCGAGTGAGTGGTAATGCTATCCGACGAATAACTGCTGTTAGGCTTATCCGTCGGGATACAATCATTACTCGACGGATGAGCAATATCCATCGAGAGAGTAGAAATGAATGAGGTGGGAAGAGAAACTATTGTTGATTCTATGTTGATTGAAGATATTTGGGGCACAGATGTCACAATAGTATCTGAAAGAATTGGCAAGTGAGCCAACAAATCATCTAAAAGATGATGCTCACTTGCACTAGATTTTGGCTTCCATAACAGAGTTAAAGAAGGGGAATCATGAATTGAAGTGTTTATCATATCCACTTCCAAAGAGTTTGATGGTGAGTATGGTGTTTCAGATGCTTCTATTATTAGGGATTTTGGCTGTGACTCCACATTTATTGGAGCCACATCAAACTGAATTTGAGAGAGTGCAGGGACTGTGTCTTTAGCACTAGTTTGCACTGTGTGTGTGCCCTGTGCATCCCCAGAGGTTTTAGATTTCTTCTTTCTTGTGTAAGTTTGGGGTGAGCTTGTGTCCCTAACCCTTTTGGCATGTGCTCTTGGATGAGAGCTTTGTTCAATAACTGCATCCTTTTGGGAGGATGCAGCTAGAAGTGAGCTTTTATCCTTTTTAAGCACTGCAGTTTGTTGGGAAACTGCAGTGTGGCTAGGCTGGGATTCACTCAACTCTCCATCCTTATTCTTGGGGTTTCTTTGATGTTCACCCCTTCCCTCACCTGACTTTCCTTCCTTCACACTCCCCTCTTTTGCTTTTGTGGATTTTTCAACAGGCATCTTTTGAGAGATGCCAGAGGGGGTTTTCTTTGATTTAGATTTGGAAATTGTAGAGGGTTTGGAGGGTTTGGTAGGCAACTGTTTGGTCATTGGCACAGTTGCCATAGCTACTCCTGAAGTCAAAGAAATAGTGGAGGTTGGAATAGTTGTAGGGATGGATGAACTTACCTGACTTACCTGAGGTTCCTGCATTACAGGAAAATAGAACATTGGCACATCCCTGTGATGGTTGGCTCTGTTCAAATCTGCAATGAGTCTTCTTTCTTGAACCCAACAAGCCAGTTTGTTGTTTGGGTTCTCAAGCACAATCTCCTGACATAGATGGTTAGACAATAACATGAAAAATCTAGCATAATACACATTCTTTCCTCTTTTAGCTAACTCACCTAGTTTAAAACCTAACTTAATCAAGACAAGATCACTGAAATTATAAAATTTATCTATAACTAGCATGTATAGCATGTTAAGCATGGAAATATTCACTGAATCAAAATTACTGACTTTTCCAGAGAAAACTTTAGTAACCACATCACACAAGAAACTCCATTCCTTCCTAAGACCCAATCTCCTAATATCACTTAGTTTAGTAGTAGGAAGTGCATAATGCATGGAATTAAGCATATTGATAATATCAGTGTCATTGTGTGGTGAAATCACATTATTATCAGGAATTTTGAAACATGCTTTTATCACATCACTATTGATACAGAACTCATTACCTTTGATGGTTAGAGTGATGGTCTTGTCAGCAGAGTTGTAGATAGCAGTGGTCCACATCTCTTCAATAACTTTACAGAAGATTGTGGGTGACTCCATCATGGCATAATTTAGCTTGCAATTCTTCACAAAGTCCATCATCTTGTGATAGTCCTCTGATTGCTGAATACCCTTATTAACCAAAGTAGTGAAGTTATTTTTCTCATAAATGAACCCAGTTTGAGACATAATCTTTACTACAGGAGCCATTGTTAGCGAATGAAAGCTTGAAGTGAAAGAGAATATTTGCTTGAGAGAGAATGAAATAAAAGCAGTTGAATTTGAGAATGATAAAAGAAAATAATTGGAATGAAATAAGCTTTTATACTATCTCAAAAATAACTGATACAAATAATAAAGAAAAGTAAATTAACCAATAGAAATTGCCTAAAATAGCCGTTTAAAAGTAAACTGCAAAAATTCCACCCATTATCCGTCGTGTAATGCTTACAAACTGTAAGTATACTCGATGGATAATGTTCAGGGAATTAACGACTGAGATTTGGACAATTCGACGGATGAGGATAAACTGATATCCGTCGAGATATAAAGTATTCCAGAAAAGTAATTGACTTTTATTAGCAAGTAGTATATCGACAGATGACTAAACTCGATGGATAAGGGTCATCCGTCGAGATGCAAATTTTGACTTAGCCAAAATTTCATCCAAGACTTAAAAATCAACTAAATTTCTGGCTACATTACAACTTGCAAAATAACTTAGATAAATTTAAGAGTAATTAAGCATACATAACTCACTTACCAACATTGAAAAGGTGGATTCATCCAGTGGCTTGGTAAGAAAAATTAGAGAGAAAGAGTTTAAAATGAGAGAAAGCGGTTGAGAATTGGAAAAATTAGGCCACTTAGAGATCTCGAAGGCGTAAGGAGGTATATGTCGAGATGTCTGGGTATTTATAGTAAAAGGTAAATGACTTATCGAGAACTCAATATAAAAGTTTGGAATTTGTTTATCGAGAAGTCACATTGAGAGAATAGATACATATCGATATGTTATTTTCCTGACTTTTATCGAGAACTAAGAAATGACTTATCGAGATGTCAAATAAATACCCAGTTTGTCCTGAATGGACTGAATTGTTTCCAATTTTGATTTGAATAAATGAAAATAAAATCAGAAAGAATTTATCAAAAGTATTTTATTAAAATAATTTATTAAAACAAATTATCTCAGTTCTAAGTTGTTGATAAGTCTAAAATTTATACTTGTAGAAAACTCTTTGAATTAACACTAATAGAGATCTCTACAATGTCTTATCGGTAAGTCATAATAAATCTTGTGGAGAAGTCCTTCGAGAAGTCAAAAAAATGACTTATCGAGAACTCACTCGAGAAGTCTCAAAATGGCTTGCCGAGAAGTCAATTAGACTTATAAACAACTCAGTTCTCTATATACTTATGTTCTTTTTGATTCTGTCTTGTGCTAATTTCACATATCAAAAGTATAAATTTACATTTAGACAGTTTTCTCAGAATTAAAAAATTCCAAGCTAAATTTTGAATTTTGGAAGATAAATATATAGAGATTTATGAAATATTTATAACTCGTATTCCAGTTAATTTCCAATTAAATCAAATTAATTTTGATTAATTAGAAATCAATCTGCTGCAAAATATTAGTTGAGTTCTTGTCTTTAGGATGAAGAATTTAGCATACCAATTTTAATTACAAGTCTAGTGAAAGTTGTTTCATCCAAAGGTTTAGTAAAAATGTCAGCTAACTATTTTTCCTGTTGGAACAAAAATGAGTTCAATGGTACCATTTACAACATGTTCTCTAATAAAATAGTACCTTACATCAATGTGTTTTGTTCTAGAATGATTAACTGGATTAGCCACAATAGATATAGCACAAGTATTGTCACACATAATTGGAATTTTATGTAACACTAGGCCATAATCCATTAGCTGATTTCTAATCCAAAGAACTTAAGCAAAACAACTTCCATCAACTATGTATTCAGCCTCAGCTGTGAAAGTTGACACACGTTGTTATTTCTTGCTATACCAGGATACAAGTATTTGTCCAAGAAACTGACAGCTTCCACTAGTGCTTTTTCTGTCAACCCTCCATCCAGCAAAATCTGCATCTGTGTATCCAACAGCTTCAAATCCCGTTCCCCTATGATACCATAATCCCGAGTTTGGAGTCCCCTTTAAGTATCTGAAAATTCTCTTCACAGTCATCAAATGTGATTTTTTTGGACTGGTTTGAAACCTTGCACACAGACATGTTGCAAACATAATGTCTGGTCTACTAGTAGTCAAATATAGCAAAGATCCAATCATTCCTCTATAACCTGAAATGTCTACACTTTTTTCTTTCTTATCTTCATCCAACTTTGTAGCTGTAGACATAGGTATTGATGCAGGTGAACAATCAACCATACCAAACTTCTTCAATAGATCTTTAACATACTTAGTTTGGCTGATGAAGATTCCATCACTTTTTTGACTGACTTGAAGTCCAAGAAAGTAACTTATCTCTCCTATCATACTCATTTCATATTCACTCTACATGAGTTTTGAGAATCTTTGACTTAACTTTTGATTAGTAGAGCAAAAAATGATATCATCCATATTGATCTGAACTAGGATCATATCACCACCATGTTCCTTGTAGAAAAGAGTCTTATCAATAGTTCCTCTAGTGAATCCATGTTTAAGCAAAAATTCTGACAGCGTGTCATACCATGCTCTAGGTGCTTGCTTTAATCCATATAGAGCCTTGAGTAGTTTGTACACAAAGTTTAGAAATTCTGGATCTTCAAAGCCAGGTAGTTGTTGCACATAAACTTCTTCTTCCAACTCACCATAAGGAATATACTCTTTACATCCATTTGATACACCTTAAAATTTGAGTGTGCAACAAATGCAATAAAAATCCTTATTGCTTCAAGTCTTGCAACTGGAGGAAAGGTTTCATCATAATCAATTTCTTCCTCCCGTGAGTAGCCTTTTGCAACCAACCTTGCTTTGTTCCAAGTGACAATCTTATTTTCATCTATTTTGTTCCTGAACACCCACTTTGTTCCAATCACACTTCGGTTCTTTGGTGCAGGAACCAACTCCCAAACTTTATTCCTTTTAAACTGTTTTAGCTCCTCTTACATAGCAGATATCCAATCTGGATCAAGTAGAGCTTCCTCAGTTTTCTTAGGCTCTCTTTGTGATAGAAAGCATGCATGTAGACATTCATTTATAGTTGCACTCCTAGTCCTCACTCCAACATTTGGATCACCAATAATTGCTTCTCTTGTGTGACTTCTATCCTATTTTCTTGTGTGAGTTTGTTGACTTGAGTTCTCTATATCTTCTTCATTATTGGCATGACTTGATGAACTTTCTCCTTTTTCTTCCTTTGAGTTTGTGCTATCAAATTCAGGTGTTTGAGATGAGCTTCTATTTTTATGATTTACTTATTCAGCTGACTCTTCATTCATTCTGTTGCTTGTGTTGACTTTAGCTTCATCTTCAAAATCACAATCAATATTGAGATTTTTAAATTTAAGGGCCTCATGTTCATTTTCATCAAGGCATTCCAAGTCTGGACACTTATTATCCTCCAAAGTCACATATGTGCTTTCCATAATTTTCTTTTGTTCAAGCATATAGACTTTGTATGCAGTTCTCTCCGTAGAATATCCCATAAAAATTTCTTCAAAAACCTTTTAGTCAAATTTTTCCATATATTCAGAGTTGTCTTTCAAAACATAACACTTGCTTCCAAACACATGAAGATGCTTCACAGTAGACTTTGTTTTAGATAAAATTGAGTAGGGTGATTTTTGAATATTCTTGATAATGAGATATCTGTTTTGAGTATAGCATGCAGTATTGACAGCTTCTTCCCAAAAACTTGTTGGCAATTCGGCATCCTGCAGCATCGTTCTAGCAGCCTCTACTAGTGTTCTATTCTTTCTCTCAACTACCCCATTTTGCTGAGGTGTTCTAGCAGCTAAGAACTCTTGAACAATGCCCTTGTCTTTGCAGAATTCAGTTACGGTTGCAATTCTAAATAATGTGCCATTGTCACTCCTCAATCTTTTCACACAATTTTGATTGTCAACCTACTTGTCAATCTTCTTGATGTGCTCAATTATGATGTGTGGAGCCTCATCCTTAGAATGCATAAATTCTACCCATGTGTACCTTGAGTAGTCATCCACCATCATAAGTTCATGTTTCTTCCTTGAAATTGACAAGACATTAACTGGTCCAAATAAGTCCATGTAAATAAGTTGCAAAGGTGCACTTATAAAATTCACAGTTTTACTCTTGTGATTGACCTTTTCATTTTGCCTTTTTGACAAGCCTCACAAACTTCATTTTGAGCAAACTCCAGATTTGGCATGTCTGTAACAACCCAAATCCGGGGTCAAGATTTGGTGTCACTAAACAATTTTTACATAATTTGAAATAATATACAAATAACCCCTAAAAAAATCTGGATCGTTTGCAGGTTATGGTATGAAACATGAATCTAACATTCTACAAATCACAACAACTAGAATAAAAGTTTAAATACCTTTGCACTAATGCCCTTGTCTTATTTTTCTAACATCTTCGTCCTCTCACAGCGGAGATCTCTCTAACTTCTGCTGTCTATCAAAAGCTATTCACTTTTATCCTTATCTTTTTCTGAAAGAAATAAGAATTTACAAAGCAAGAGTGAGCCAAAAATGCCCAGCAAGTATATAATTTAAGTTTCAAGCATTAATATCAAAGGAAAATTTCCGGACAAAAGCTTTAAACAATTTTAAACGATTCTATTTATTTGAGGGAGTTGAGCGAATAGACCTTGGTTGTTACCAGCCTTTAATTATAAATCCAAAAGTGACAAGCGATTCCCAGATTCTTCTCCAGAATCAGGGTTTTGTCCGGTTTTGGAATCATAATTCTTTTCGAGAGAGAATGTCGTTAATGGCGATCAACAATAAATTAGACTGGACACTAGTTCACACGTATACCCTGCTGATCAGTCATGATATAGTGTAGATCTATACCCACCCGTATAGATCCATTCAGGTACCTAGGCACTATCGTCCAAGGGTCCGGTCCATCCCCGACCCATAGGATCCAGCTCATCACTGGCCCTCACAATAATCATCCAGCCCGTAGAGTATTTTGATGTCAAATCATTTTGATTTCAAAACATCCCAATTCAGGGTTCACAAATAACCCGAAAGAATGGGTATTTGCTCTAGAGAGTAGTCGAATTATAGGAACAATAATGAAAGGACCTAGCAAAATTGAGAGTAATTGCAGCAAAATATAAAACAGTTAAATATTCTGAACTTAGAATAGGAATGAAGAAATATTTGCAGTATTTTGCGAGAAAAGTAAGGAATACTTGCCTTAATAAGCTTTAATCGCTATTACTGGTTGACTTTGGTTCGACTTGAACATTCGGCTTTATCGTCAAACTACTATCCCATTTTGGATACGATCCCAACACTCAGGCCCTTCGATTGGAACTTCGCTGAGCTCGACGACTAACCACTAGATCATTCGTAGTCCGATGTCAATCCTCGGGTCTTTTGACTAGGACCTATAGGGTTGAAATACCTCAGTTCAGATATTCGCCTAGCTTGACCTAATATCATTATCACTTCTACCCATGCGATTTCATAACTCAACTTGTATATATATATATGTATTATTGAAATACACATAGCAATTATGGTTCACATCTTCGAAACTCGGTTCGGTATATATTTATTTTTTTGGGAAAATATGTACATTTGTCATTTTGGAAAATAGGGTGATCGAGTATTTATAAAATATATCTTGACACGTCCTGTAATTAGGTTTCATATAATATAATTATATATATATATTATCGTTCGACGTCTCCGATAATTGTGGGTTACGTTCCCGTATTTTCGGAATTATTTTCCCAAAAATCGGGCAGCGTTTCCTTTATTTAACGGCCTACCCGTCGAAACAATTCGGCGTCAAATTATAACAATCATCCAATCACAACAACAACAATTGCAATTTCACACTTCCCAACACCAATTCAATTATGCATCTCGATTCTCGATATAACTTTTACATTTTAATTAAATATTTTCATTTTGGAAATAACTTTACAACTAAATTATTTATTTTAAAAATATTAGGACTCGAAACCATTTCATCAGATTCCACCGTCGGCTCGCCGAGGCTCATCACCGACGGCGGTAAAATTCGCGGGTACCCGATTAATTCGGGTTTCCGACACGAACTCCACCGATTATCTTTAATATATATTTTTTTTATTTTGCACAATATTTATTTCATGAAATCAATCAAATATTCCCTGAACAATTCAAGAATTTCGAATTATAACACCAACAGACAGCAATTGAAACCACAGGAGCACGGAAGCACACAAACCACAGAACATCAGTCCGCACAACACACACCATCACGTGCAGGACACGCACACACATGAATCACACACACACGGACACTCACACACAAAACGCACACATATGAACACTGTAAACACATACACACATATAGATATATGTGTATATATATAAGGACCGGAGCTACCAGCCCAAAGAGGTGGCATGTGACGCCCTCAATCTCGTGGTTAGGAAATGAGGACTCACACACCTCTAATCTAATAATTAAATATGCATAAACCCTGATTAACTACTAACAGGATCAACAGGATAAAGTTTGAGACAAGATTACAACTACCAATCACAAAATATAACTTACAAACCTAAAATATTATTAAATAAACAATATCGATTCCGGCTGGGAACCGACAGATAACCCATTGTATCTTTAAACATTTCCTTCTAGGCGCGAGCTCACTCTTAATTACCACTACCTGCTCTGGCAACCGGAAGCCCTCAACACGGTAGGTGTTATTCCCAGTGAACTAACAATGAGATTTACAGAAGGGGGGTTGAATGTAAATCCCAAAACTTTTTCAAGTTTTGAGCAGTTTCTAAGGCTAAGTGTTTTAATGAACAAATGTGTGTGAATTGCTTTAAGCTAATACAGACAGATATATATTCAAACACAAATGTAAAGAACACAAAGAACTTCAAAACTTTTCTGGTGGATTTGTTGTTCCACCAGAGATGTGTTATTTCAGAAAATCTGTGATTCAATGAATTAAATCACAACTGCGTCCTAGTACAAACTAGATGATTTTCTCTCTGGATTTTTCTAAACATCTCTGGAAAATTCACCATCTAATTACTAGCTGCTACTTGGTATATATATCACCAAGTTTACAAGTGAAGACAAAACTGTAAAATACAAATAAAAGATTCTTCAAATGTTTCTTCTTCATTTCTCTATCCAATGCAATTTAGGTTGAGCTGTGAATCTTTGAATACTTCCTTGTTTGCACCAGAATGGAAATGCTGCTTTTTCTTGATTCCTCCAAGAGGCTACCACAATCCAGTTTATCTCTGTCAACCCATGTGCCTCTGTCAGCTTATGAATTGTCACTGGCAACTGCTATTGAACTTAGCATCCATTAAAGCTTTCATCTGTTGATGACTTTATCCGTTGAAGCTTTATCCGTTGAAGCTTTATCCGTTGATGCATTAGCAGTTGAAGCTTTATCCGTTGAAGCACTCATCCGTTGATGGATGTTATCCGTTGAAGCTTTAGAGACATCCGTTGAAGCTTTGTTTCTCATCCATTGAAGGCCTTTAATATCAGTTGATACTACTTCACTTATACAAAATTACAAGGCATGAAATATTTACAATTAGCCCTCCTATTTGCATATCCACTAGAAGTCAACATGACTTATAATTTCCCATAACATCCAAGAATTATAACTTAAATACAGAGAATGAAATGTTCTACAATACTAAACTTATTTCTAAGTAAAGCTACTTCTTCAACGGATAGCCGGACTGGTCTTATCCGTTGAGGCTACAAACACCAGATTTCTACTTAAGTGTTTTATTGAACTTATCATCAAACTAATGCACATATTCCTAACAATCTCCCCCTATTTATGTATACTAGAACTGTAGGCATAAATTTGGGTTTAACTTGATGATAACAAAACACTTGACAACTATATGAACTGAAATAAAGTAGAAATTCAAAAGTGCTGCAAAAGTGTATGTACTGAGATAGAATTGAAGAATTACATTGTTTTCAAGGGTGCTCCTTTAGCCTGAGCAGATTAATTCCTTTTCCTTTGATCCCTTATTTTCTTCCCTAGCCTCCTGTCATTTTCCTCTATTTGGAGTTGGAGTTGTCTTTAGAATTCAGCTTCATCTTCTTTATTGATGTCCAACTTAGATTGCATATCCTTGAGAGTTTCATTACTGGCAATCTTGAGCTGATCTTCAAGTCTGAAAAATCTTTTGACTCCTTTATTATCTCTGAACTCCATCAACCAATGAGGTGATTTATGAACTGTAATTCCACGCTCTGGGATGAGTAATGTTCTAGGCAAGGCATTAGGCTCCCACCAAGTTTTCCTTATGCTGGCAATCTTGTTGAGAATCACAGTTTTGGCAGTCCTGGTAAAGCCATAATCCCTTTTTATAGCTGAGTAGACTCTAACCAAGGTAGAATAGCCTTCATCCAGAATTCTGTAAAGGGGCCAAGTCCTTTCCCCACTTCCTTTGTATTTGAACACTAGTCTTTCTGGTAGCTGTCTGTAGGCATTTATTCCCCTTACTTCCTCCAGCTCATCCAGATAGAGTTCAATGTCTGTAAACTCCTTTATGTCACAAATGTGAACATAATCATCCTTTGAGGCTTGTGGCTTAGACTTAGGCTTCTGAGTGAATTTGATTGAGGTTAGAGGAGGTGTTGATTTGATTTTTCTTTTTTGTTTCTTTGATGGTGGAGAAGTGGTTAAGAAGGTGGGCAATTTGATTGTGTCCCAATCAATTGGTTCCTCCTTAGGAGTGATTGTTTCACCATGGATGTTTATGAAGGGGTCAGGCACAATGGGTTCAGGAATAGAAGGTAATGGTTTGGATTTTGATTGGGTTTCTTCAGTTTCATCTGCAATCTTCCTTTTTGCATTGGCCTTCATTCTGTTCCCTTTCTGCCATTTCTTTCTTTCCTCACTTCTTTCTTCCACATCATCACTAAACATGTCCCCCATACCTACATCTTCACCCTTGTCTTCAATTTCTTTCTTTTCTTCAGCTTGACTTGACTTTAGCTATTTTTTAAGCTTTGCTTGTGCTCTTTTGTCAGCCTTTAGCTTTTCAGCTTCTTCCTTCAACCTTCTGGCTTCTTCCCTCTTGGCTATTGAGAATTTGGGATGTCCTTGTATCACACAGATACTCCTTCCCTCTCTAAAGATAATAGCCATGTTCATTCTTTCAACCACATCCTTGGTCTCCTTGTGCTTCATGATATTACCACCCAAAACCTTGTCTTCATCAGGCTTTGGAAGAGGAAAATCCCCTCCTTTCAACTGAGCAAGACTTAAAGGGTTCTTTGTAGAGTCCTTGTTGGATCTGTTGTTGGGCTTGAGAACCATAGGTTTCAAATTCTTGGAAGAAGTCTCTCCAACCTTATTCCTCCTTACTGGCTTGAGCTCCATAATGATTGGCTCCACCTTTGTGCTATGCTTCACAGATTGTGATTTTGAAATTGTAGAACCAAAAATTTGTTGCAATCTTTCATCAATTCTCCTCCTTTGCTCTTTGACTTTCATCTCAGCTGCTGCTATCTGGATTAGATCAATTCCATCAAGCTTTCCTTTGATTTGAAGTGTTGAAGAAGTGGTGATGGTAGGAACTAGCGCTTTAGATATTTGAACTTTTGTTGATGGCTCTCCTTCCCCTTCCCCTTTATTCTCCCCCTTTTTGTTATCATCAAGGATAGGGGTCAATCCTTGTGCTTTGGCCAGCTGCAATAATAGACTTGTCTGAGATTGTTGATTTTGAAGAATGGTGACCACAGAGTTTTCAATGACTTGAACTCTGTCTTCCAACTTGGCCAGCCTCTTGTCAGCATCAGATTCTCTCCTCAATCTCATCAATAAATTGTGCATTGTACCATAAGGCATGACTGAATCCAACTTCTCAGAATTGTAGGATTTCAAGTCAGCAATATCCTTTTTGAGTTCATCCACACTCAAATTATGTCTGATGTGCTGCAACTGCAGGAGATGCAAAGAGTCTAGATGAGCTTGAAGAATAGCCTTGGAACCAGCATCTGAAGTATCCTGAAGGGCCTTTTAAATAGCCATAACCTGCTTGACCAAAGCTACACCAAACTGTCCTGGTGTAGATTTCTTTGTCCATGCCCATTCAGGTAAATTTGGAACAGAACTTGGGCCTTCATCTCCCCCTAAGTTCATGCTTCCATCCAAAGAAATAGAGTCATCATCATTAGAATTTACTCCAAATTCTTCAAATGGCTCATCAGCTGTAGGAGGCATTAAATTGACAGCAACTTTATCCCTTTTTAGAGATTCTGAAGTATGCACCAAATTTAATGTCTTTTCTGCCTCCTTATTGCCCTGAGCATCCAATAATTGATAGGCTGACACAGGATGAGTAAAAGTATCAGCATCCAAGAAAATGTTATCAATTACAGCCTTGTAATCTTGCTGAAATTGTCTTTCCTTTTCAGCATCATCCACAATCATTGACTCATGAGCAATGGTTGTATCCACCCTTATTACTTCTGTACCTGCTTTTCTCTCATAATCTTTCTTTTGTTGCATCAGGGTCTCACTCTAGCTCCCCACCCTCACACCCCCACCTTCACCTACTAAGGTGGGACTCCTCTCACTTACTTTTTCCAATCTTGAATAAATTGATTGCTGATTTTCACTCTTTTCCTCTCCTTTTGTCTGGGAGCAACCCAGCCTCTCACTCAATATACTCTCCTCTCTCAGTCCTAAGAGTGACTGTACAACCACTAAATCTTCTGCACTTGAAATAATTGAAGTTTGAAGTTGTGTAGAGATACTGGATGGATAAGTGATATCCGTCGAGTGAGTGGTAATGCTATCTGACGAATAACTGCTGTTAGGCTTATCCGTCGGGATACAATCACTACTCGACGGATGAGCAATATCCATCGAGAGAGTAAAAATGAATGAGGTGGGAAGAGAAACTATTGTTGACTCTGTGTTGATTGAAGATATTTGGGGCACAGATGTCACAATAGTATCTGAAAGAATTGGCAAGTGAGCCAACAAATCATCTAAAAGATGATGCTCACTTGCACTAGATTTTGGCTTCCATAACAGAGTTAAAGAAGGGGAATCATGAATTGAAGTGTTTATCATATCCACTTCCAGAGAGTTTGTTGGTGAGTATGGTATTTCAGATGCTTCTATTATTAGAGATTTTGGCTGTGACTCCACATTTATTGGAGCCACATCAAACTGAATTTGAGAGAGTGCAGGGACTGTGTCTTTAGCACTAGTTTGCACTGTGTGTGTGCCCTGTGCATCCCCAGAGGTTTTAGATTTCTTCTTTCTTGTGTAAGTTTGGGGTGAGCTTGTGTCCCTAACCCTTTTGGCCTGTGCTCTTGGATGAGAGCTTTGTTCAATAACTCCATCCTTTTGGGAGGATGCAGCTAGAAGTGAGCTTTTATCCTTTTTAAGCACTGCAGTTTGTTGGGAAACTACAGTGTGGCTAGGCTGGGATTCACTCAACTCTCCATCCTTATTCTTGGGGTTTCTTTGATGTTCACCCCTTCCCTCACCTGACTTTCCTTCCTTCACACTCCCCTCTTTTGCTTTTGTGGATTTTTCAACTGGCATCTTTTGAGAGATGCCAGAGGGGGTTTTCTTTGATTTAGATTTGGAAATTGTAGAGGGTTTGGAGGCTTTGGTAGGCAACTGTTTGGTCATTGGCACAGCTACCATAGCTACTCCTGAAGTCAAAGAAATAGTGGAGGTTGGAATAGTTGTAGGGATGGATGAACTTACCTGACTTACCTGAGGTTCCTGCATTACAGGAAAATAGAACATTGGCACATCCCTGTGATGGTTGGCTCTGTTCAAATCTGCAATGAGTCTTCTTTCTTGAACCCAACAAGCCAGTTTGTTGTTTGGGTTCTCAAGCACAATCTCCTGACATAGATGGTTAGACAATAACATGAAAAATCTAGCATAATACACATTCTTTCCTCTTTTAGCTAACTCACCTAGTTTAAAACCTAACTCAATCAAGACAAGATCACTGAAATTATAAAATTTATCTGTAACTAGCATGTATAGCATGTTAAGCATGGAAATATTCACTGAATCAAAATTACTGACTTTTCCAGAGAAAACTTTAGTAACCACATCACACAAGAAACTCCACTCCTTCCTAAGACCCAATCTCTTAATATCACTTAGTTTAGTAGTAGGAAGTGCATAATGCATGGAATTAAGTATATTGATAATATCAATGTCATTGTGTGGTGAAATCACATTATTATCAGGAATTTTGAAACATGCTTTTATCACATCACTATTGATACAGAACTCATTACCTTTGATGGTTAGAGTGATGGTCTTGTCAGCAGAGTTGTAGATAGCAGTGGTCCACATCTCTTCAACAACTTCATAGAAGATTGTGGGTGACTCCAGCATGGCGTAATTTAGCTTGCAATTCTTCACAAAGTCCATCATCTTGTGGTAGTCCTCTGATTGCTGAATACCCTTATTAACCAAAGCAGTGAAGTTGTTTTTCTCATAAATGAACCCAGTTTGAGACATAATCTTTACTACAGGAGCCATTGTTAGAGAATGAAAGCTTGAAGTGAAAGAGAATATTTGCTTGAGAGAGAATGAAATAAAAGCAGTTGAATTTGAGAATGATAAATGAAAATAATTGGAATGAAATAAGCTTTTATACTATCTCAAAAATAACTGATACAAATAATAAAGAAAAGTAAATTAACCAATAGAAATTGCCTAAAATAGCCGTTTAAAAGTAAACTGCAAAAATTCCACCCATTATCCGTCGTGTAATGCTTACAAACTGTAAGTATACTCGATGGATAATGTTCAGGGAATTAACGACTGAGATTTGGACAATTCGACGGATGAGGATAAACTGATATCCGTCGAGACATAAAGTATTCCAGAAAAGTAATTGACTTTTATTAGCAAGTAGTATATCGACAGATGACTAAACTCGATGGATAAGGGTCATCCGTCGAGATGTAAATTTTGACTTAGCCAAAATTTCATCCAAGACTTAAAAATCAACTAAATTTCTGGCTACATTACAACTTGCAAAATAACTTAGATAAATTTAAGAGTAATTAAGCATACCTAACTCACTAACCAACCTTGAAAAGGTGGATTCATCCAGTGGCTTGGTAAAGATATCTGCAAGTTGCTTCTCACTTGGAACAAAATGTAATTCCACAGTACCATTCATCACATGTTCCCTTATGAAATGGTACTTGATGTCTCTGTGCTTTGTCCTTGAATGTTGCACTGGATTTTCAGTGATGGCAATTACACTTGTGTTATCACAGAAAATAGGAATCCTATCAACTTGCAAACCATAGTCTAGCAATTGATTTTTCATCCATAAAATCTGTGCACAGCAACTGCCAGCAGCAATATATTTAGCTTCAGCTGTAGAAGTAGAAACTGAATTTTGCTTCTTACTGAACCAAGACGCAAGCTTGTTTCCTAGAAATTGACAACTTCCTGTTGTGCTCTTTCTATCAATTCTACAACCTGCATAATCTGCATCTGAATAACCAGTTAGATCAAAACCAGAATCTCTAGGGTACCAAATGCCAAGTTTTGGTGTTCCCTTGAGATATCTGAAAATTCTCTTAATAGCTATCAAGTGAGATTCTCTAGGATCAGCCTGAAATCTAGCACATAAACATGTAGCAAACATTATATCTTGCCTACTAGCTGTTAAGTACAGAAGTGAGCCAACCATGCCTCTATAACTTGAAATATCCACAGACTTTTCAGTAGTGTTTAGTTCAAGCTTAGTTGCAGTGGCCATGGGAGTTTTTGCAGATGTGCAATCCATTAGATCAAACTTCTTTAAAAGATCAAAAATATATTTAGTTTGACTAATGAATATTCCATCACTAACTTGCTTAACTTGCAAACCAAGAAAGTAAGTTAGTTCTCCCATCATACTCATTTCATACTTACTTTGCATCAATTTGGCAAACTTTTTGCAAAGTTTCTCATCTGTAGAGCCAAAAATAATATCATCTACATAAATTTGAACAAGTATACTAGAGCCATTAACATTTCTAAAAAATAAAGTTTTATCCACAGTACCTCTTGTGAAATGATTTTCCAAAAGGAACTTTGATAAAGTGTCATACCAGGCTCTAGGTGCTTGCTTCAGTCCATAAAGTGCTTTCAGAAGATAATAGACATATTCTGGAAAATTTGGATCTTCAAAACCAGGAGGTTGACTCACATACACTTCTTCCTCCAAATCTCCATTTAGAAAGGCACTTTTGACATCCATTTGATAGACCTTGAAATTGGCATGGGCTGCATAGGCTAAGAAGATTCTGATGGCTTCAAGTCTTGCAATAGGAGCAAAAGTTTCATCAAAATCTATTCATTCTTGCTGACAATGTCACGCCCCCAAATCCGGGGTCAGGAGATTTGGTCGTCACGATGAAACCTCAATCCAAATTTAACCTGTTAAATCAAATAATAAATGCCAGCGGAAGATATTTATCATTTATGACCCCAAACTAATCCAAGATCTTTTAAGGTTACAGTTCTAGAAACAAGATATCCAAATTCCACAAATAAATTTTTCTCACTTTCTTTTAAAACTCTTTTCAATAAATTCCAACTCACAATTAAACCCACTAGTATAACTTCGAAATGAAGTATACTAGGCCCAAATAAAATATACAACTATAATATAATCTAATATAAATAACTTTACACAATAAAACTTACATTAGTCCGCAAACCCTGGACCAACCACCTTCCAAGAGCTTCTTCTTTGCTTCCTCGAATTTCGCAGCTAAGTAGCGCAAGCTAATCCTCACTGGAGGTTAAATTTAAAAACAGGCAAGTATGAGCGAAAGAAATGCTCAGCAAGATCATTATAGCATATATAGGGTCTTTTTGATAAAAAAAACTAACATCTGCATCAGTGCAGATCATTTAGAAATCATAATTGCTGAATCATAAAATTTTAGTTGAGGAATCCCAGAATTGATTCCTTAATTGTATTCAAAAACCCTTTTTATATTTTCCAGCGACGTGCTTCAGCAATACTTTGAATCATAACGAGAATAAAACTCGTAAAACAGTGTTTACGGAAATATCGTAAACCACAATAACATGAAACAATGATTATGGATTGAATCATAAACTTTACTCAAAACCGAATTCTTGAGATTAATACTTATTTTGTTGTCATATCAAATTAGATATCAATACGAACTTTGATGCTCACAACACCCATACTGAAGTCAACACCAATCATCTGTACTAATACCATCTTTGATATTTAACAACAAACTAAGTATACTCAAAATAAGAAACTGAATCAAAACCACATTTCATCTTTTATCCAAAAATAAAATACTTAAGAAATCATTCCTTGTGAGATGTCAAAATCAATATAATAATTTCGATTGGAACCAAATTATGCACTATGCTGTTCCTGATGATCAGTCATGAAACAGCACCGGTATCCCGCAGTATACCGTAAATATAGGTATCGATATCCCGCAGCCATACCGTACCTATTGGATATCCATGAAGAAGGCATATATTCGCCTAGCAAGATATTACACTTTCGTATAATAACTCACGCTGGACCGGTGCCTCGGCCCCTTATGCTAACCAAGAATCAATTCACGAAACAATTTTTGATTAAAGGAGTCGAATCAATGACATCCTTATCTATTCAACTCCCCATGTCACATGGTTCGGAGTTGTCTAAACAACTGATGGCGAAATAACTAGAACAATTAGTTATTTGCTAATCTCAATTCAATGTTCCACTGTATAGAGTGATTTATAGCGAAATACATAAAACGTTTAACTATTCTAAACTGAGAATAGTATGGGAATCGAAGGAATAAAGTTCGGAGTCAATATCAATTGAATGATAAATGAAAATAAAGGTACTTGCATAATATAATTCAAAATAAACGTCACTTGAAGGATAAGTGAGGTTAATGTACTTGCATAAACAGAATTATTTAATTCAGCGATATATAAAACATTTATCTATCTTGAACTGAGAATAGGAAAAGCAATACTTGCATGATAAGATTTTAAATAAATATCACTTGAACAATAAGTGATGATAGGGATACTTGCATACTGTGATTCGAAATAAACATCACTTGAACAATAAGTGAAATCAGGGGTACTTGCCTTTGGGTTTTTAGCAGTTAGTCACACTCGCAAACACACATCTATTCTGAAATTCTGTCTTAAAACATCACCGTCCTTCTTTTCAACACTTGACTGATATGCTGCTCCTGCGATTGCTAGAAGCCAGATACCCAATACCATTCCATCTCATTCTTTATCCAACGTCTTATCCCGATCAACTCGAGAGATCCGCATCTATAATTAAAAGATATAACTTAATCGCTTAAACGATACTCACTCGATGAACTACGTGTCAAAAGCCTATCGTCTACCCATACGATAGCCCACACATAAATATAACAGACAAATACAGGACTCTTGATCCACATATGCACATAATTCACATAGCACATAAGCACATAACTCATATATCACATAATTCATATCACATAAGACTCGGTTCATCAGAAGGGTCGACTCGATATGTTTAAAACTGAAATCAGGTCAAAAATATGATTTATCGATAAATAATCGACTTAGAATGATTCGTAAAACAAACGATCTTTCAAAACAAAAGGATTTGGGTCTCGAAAGTATTTTTATTGAAAGCGGAATATTTTTCTGAGTCTGTACGCGTTCGTTTCGTATTAAACAGACGAACGGTTGATTTATTATGAATTTTTGAACATTTTTCGGAATAAAAACGATCTCCGAATCATTTAATAATTAAATAATAGGGCTCAAACACCCTAAAATAATTTTATAAGATTTATCGAGCCTGGAAAATAATTTAAAATAATATCTTAAAGCTCGAAACTATTTTTCAGAATTTTTAAATCAATTTTAAATAATTAAATCTAATTAAATAATCAATTAAAATTAATTAATAACTGATTAAATTAATTAATCAATTAATATTTACATTAATTGACTAATTAAATAATTAATTATCAACTAAAATTAATTAACTAAATAATTTGGATTTATTTTTGAATTAAAATAATTTTTTTCAGAATAAAAATAATAAATTTTTGGAATTTTTAAAATAATTAAAAACAATTTCTGAAATTAACATAAAAAGAAAATACAACTTTTGAAAATAATAAAACAGGAAAATGATTTTTAAACATTTTAAAACGTTAATCTGATTTTTAAGAATTTTTTTAAAACCCAGGGACTGTTGTGTAAAAAGGAGGAAAATACGATGGCTAAACTGTAGTTTGCCATCGTCTTCTCCGTCCTTCTTCTCCGGTGGCCGGCCGCCATTAACGGCGGCCACCAAGCTTTTCCGGCCAGGTCTGATTTCATTCAATACTATACCAAAATCGATGATTTATATCTCAAATCAAACCCCTCAACATCTACAATCCATCTGTGTCATCACAAACAATCAAAAACCACTAAATCATAAACCCCCAAAATTCGAATATTACCCTTAAAAATCGATTTTACAAATTATTAATCCTCTGATAATTTTGTTGAGCAAATAGGAAAGAGGATGTTGAGAGCTTCAAAACGGATATTCATACTTGTGATTTGGTGTTCAATAACACCTTCAAAATTGGCTTTGATTTTCAGAATTCTCCAAGAACACCAAGAACACATATTCAAGAAATTTTCAGAAATTAAAACCTTAATTACTACATGATATTGAACTCTATTTTTGAAGTATAATATACCAAATCGACCAGAAAAACATGCTCTACAACATGGAAGCATCAAATCACATCAACAACATCAAGAACAAATTTTCATAATTTAATTATCAAATAATTCGAATATAAATAATTAAATAAGAAAATTACTGTGATTTCTGGAAGGAAACTGATGATTGATTCAGATAGAGGATTCCGAGAGCTTCGTTTTGATATGCTGCACGCCCGAATCGGAGTTCGATAACGCCTTCGTTCGTGTGTTTGATTCTCGGGAACGTATCGGTTTTCTCGGGTTTTTCTCTGTATTTACGGTGTTTTAACTGGTTGCAAATGAATAAACGGAATAAACGAAATAAGAAATAGGCTATTTATATTTATGAAATATTGGATCGTTCTGGATCGTTTTGGATCATTTTGGATCATTAAATTAGTTGCTTAGCCGCTAAGTAACTGCAATAACGATCCGATTCAATACCAAAATTGGATAATTATCAAAACCGAGCTTTTTATAAAATATTATATACGAGAATAATATAAAAATATCCCGTCTCTCGAAAATACGGGTTTTATTGATAACCGAAATAACTATCGTATCGAAAATATTGCGCCGGGCCGCGCACGGGTCAAACCGTAATCCGGATCGAAAAAGTTAAAACACGGAAAATGTCCGGAATTACCAGATTAGGTTAGGAAGGAGTTTTCGGAAGAGTTTCGGGTTGTAAAAACGCAAAAACGGTTGAAGTCGGACGATTCCCGGCTTTATAAAATAATTTTGGTAATTATTCAGAAAATAATTAATAATTCATAAATTAATATAAAATTATCTAACAGTCCAAAAATTACCAGAAAAATATCACAATTATCTATATTTTATTCTGGACATATAAAAATTCAAATACTCAAATAATATCACATCTAAACACCCAAACATCAATTCCACTTATCAGATAATTCACCAAAATTCACCTAAAATCACATAAATAATTCCAATTAATAATAATAATAATATTTGAAAATATGGGATATTACAATCTACCCTCCTTATAAGGATTCCGTCCTCGGAATCAGCAGAAGAAAATACTAAGGGTTTTCTAACCAACTTTGCATTTCCAAATAACCTCAATTTTCCATAATCTCAAATGAATCTTGTATTCCTTGTATAATAAAACTTTTACAGGAGCTTCACTGTGCACCACTGTTCCATTCACACCCTTTGACCAATTCTTCAATAGAATCATTTTTTTACTGATCGCGAGAAAGAAAAATAGAGAGAAAGATAGAGAGAAGAAAATAAAGATAGATAAAGAGAGAAATAAAGAAACAGATTGACTTCGGTATATGTCACTAATATTTTAATCGCATTACAGTCCACTGTCGTCCTTGGTAATTCCATCACATCGCTTTACTTTGACTTGACCAAGATAACTCAACTTAACTTGATTGGCATACCTTTGAATATTTGAGATGATAAAATCATAGAATTTCAAAAAGAAAAGAATTTGATATCATCATGGAACCAAAATCTGAATTTGAGAAAAATATTGTTGAAATAAAAGAATAACTGAGAGATCAATATGATCAAACGAATTTGGTATTGCGTGTCCAAATTAAGACACTACTAAAGGTTATTAACCTTCATGTATTCACAATACACACAAGTGATGGCGTCCCATCCAACTCCTATCACACAGACAGGTATACCTTGTGTCTCCTATAGTTAGGGTTGTTCATCCCAGTCAGAATAAAAAAATATGAAAGAAATTGAAAATCAAATGAATAAACTGAAAAGATTTCAAAGCTGATATTTCTGAAGGAAATGAAATCCAGAAAACAAAATTATGTCACCAAATAAGCAAATGGTGTCACGTCATCAAGAAACTATCCACTAAATAAGAAAAGTGGAATTTATTATCATAACTTGACAGAGCTATCAAAACCTGAAAAATAGGCTTCATGACAGCCTCTGGCACATTTAAAACACAGATAGGATTGAAAATGAGTGTTAGGGAATATATCCTCTAAAAGATACCTCTTTTTGAGAGATGACAAAAGAAATTATAGAAAGAAAAGGTATTGCCAAAGTCTTAATATTTATCTTCGATTTGAACTCTCCAGTTGACTCGCCATCTGATTCTAGACACTTCTTCATGTTCCAAGGATATCGATAATCTTCATCGTCGTCAAAACGTAGTAGCCTCGAAAGATTCCACAATAGAAGTTTGCAACTGCTAGGAGTTCCATCCAGCTCAACACAACCATCTCAAACGAATACGCCTTATCTTAACTTACTCGTTGGTACTATATCCAATAGTCCAACAGGAACTCGATATGAGCTCAAACGTCTCACATAGCTATACACACTCCTACACACTCTCGTTTCTAGTTTACTATAACCTCAGCTCTGATACCAACCTGTCACGCCCCCAAATCCGGGGTCAGGAGATTTGGTCGTCACGATGAAACCTCAATCCAAATTTAACCTGTTAAATCAAATAATAAATGCCAGCGGAAGATATTTATCATTTATGACCCCAAACTAATCCAAGATCTTTTAAGGTTACAGTTCTAGAAACAAGATATCCAAATTCCACAAATAAATTTTTCTCACTTTCTTTTAAAACTCTTTTCAATAAATTCCAACTCACAATTAAACCCACTAGTATAACTTCGAAATGAAGTATACTAGGCCCAAATAAAATATACAACTATAATATAATCTAATATAAATAACTTTACACAATAAAACTTACATTAGTCCGCAAACCCTGGACCAACCACCTTCCAAGAGCTTCTTCTTTGCTTCCTCGAATTTCGCAGCTAAGTAGCGCAAGCTAATCCTCACTGGAGGTTAAATTTAAAAACAGGCAAGTATGAGCGAAAGAAATGCTCAGCAAGATCATTATAGCATATATAGGGTCTTTTTGATAAAAAAAACTAACATCTGCATCAGTGCAGATCATTTAGAAATCATAATTGCTGAATCATAAAATTTTAGTTGAGGAATCCCAGAATTGATTCCTTAATTGTATTCAAAAACCCTTTTTATATTTTCCAGCGACGTGCTTCAGCAATACTTTGAATCATAACGAGAATAAAACTCGTAAAACAGTGTTTACGGAAATATCGTAAACCACAATAACATGAAACAATGATTATGGATTGAATCATAAACTTTACTCAAAACCGAATTCTTGAGATTAATACTTATTTTGTTGTCATATCAAATTAGATATCAATACGAACTTTGATGCTCACAACACCCATACTGAAGTCAACACCAATCATCTGTACTAATACCATCTTTGATATTTAACAACAAACTAAGTATACTCAAAATAAGAAACTGAATCAAAACCACATTTCATCTTTTATCCAAAAATAAAATACTTAAGAAATCATTCCTTGTGAGATGTCAAAATCAATATAATAATTTCGATTGGAACCAAATTATGCACTATGCTGTTCCTGATGATCAGTCATGAAACAGCACCGGTATCCCGCAGTATACCGTAAATATAGGTATCGATATCCCGCAGCCATACCGTACCTATTGGATATCCATGAAGAAGGCATATATTCGCCTAGCAAGATATTACACTTTCGTATAATAACTCACGCTGGACCGGTGCCTCGGCCCCTTATGCTAACCAAGAATCAATTCACGAAACAATTTTTGATTAAAGGAGTCGAATCAATGACATCCTTATCTATTCAACTCCCCATGTCACATGGTTCGGAGTTGTCTAAACAACTGATGGCGAAATAACTAGAACAATTAGTTATTTGCTAATCTCAATTCAATGTTCCACTGTATAGAGTGATTTATAGCGAAATACATAAAACGTTTAACTATTCTAAACTGAGAATAGTATGGGAATCGAAGGAATAAAGTTCGGAGTCAATATCAATTGAATGATAAATGAAAATAAAGGTACTTGCATAATATAATTCAAAATAAACGTCACTTGAAGGATAAGTGAGGTTAATGTACTTGCATAAACAGAATTATTTAATTCAGCGATATATAAAACATTTATCTATCTTGAACTGAGAATAGGAAAAGCAATACTTGCATGATAAGATTTTAAATAAATATCACTTGAACAATAAGTGATGATAGGGATACTTGCATACTGTGATTCGAAATAAACATCACTTGAACAATAAGTGAAATCAGGGGTACTTGCCTTTGGGTTTTTAGCAGTTAGTCACACTCGCAAACACACATCTATTCTGAAATTCTGTCTTAAAACATCACCGTCCTTCTTTTCAACACTTGACTGATATGCTGCTCCTGCGATTGCTAGAAGCCAGATACCCAATACCATTCCATCTCATTCTTTATCCAACGTCTTATCCCGATCAACTCGAGAGATCCGCATCTATAATTAAAAGATATAACTTAATCGCTTAAACGATACTCACTCGATGAACTACGTGTCAAAAGCCTATCGTCTACCCATACGATAGCCCACACATAAATATAACAGACAAATACAGGACTCTTGATCCACATATGCACATAATTCACATAGCACATAAGCACATAACTCATATATCACATAATTCATATCACATAAGACTCGGTTCATCAGAAGGGTCGACTCGATATGTTTAAAACTGAAATCAGGTCAAAAATATGATTTATCGATAAATAATCGACTTAGAATGATTCGTAAAACAAACGATCTTTCAAAACAAAAGGATTTGGGTCTCGAAAGTATTTTTATTGAAAGCGGAATATTTTTCTGAGTCTGTACGCGTTCGTTTCGTATTAAACAGACGAACGGTTGATTTATTATGAATTTTTGAACATTTTTCGGAATAAAAACGATCTCCGAATCATTTAATAATTAAATAATAGGGCTCAAACACCCTAAAATAATTTTATAAGATTTATCGAGCCTGGAAAATAATTTAAAATAATATCTTAAAGCTCGAAACTATTTTTCAGAATTTTTAAATCAATTTTAAATAATTAAATCTAATTAAATAATCAATTAAAATTAATTAATAACTGATTAAATTAATTAATCAATTAATATTTACATTAATTGACTAATTAAATAATTAATTATCAACTAAAATTAATTAACTAAATAATTTGGATTTATTTTTGAATTAAAATAATTTTTTTCAGAATAAAAATAATAAATTTTTGGAATTTTTAAAATAATTAAAAACAATTTCTGAAATTAACATAAAAAGAAAATACAACTTTTGAAAATAATAAAACAGGAAAATGATTTTTAAACATTTTAAAACGTTAATCTGATTTTTAAGAATTTTTTTAAAACCCAGGGACTGTTGTGTAAAAAGGAGGAAAATACGATGGCTAAACTGTAGTTTGCCATCGTCTTCTCCGTCCTTCTTCTCCGGTGGCCGGCCGCCATTAACGGCGGCCACCAAGCTTTTCCGGCCAGGTCTGATTTCATTCAATACTATACCAAAATCGATGATTTATATCTCAAATCAAACCCCTCAACATCTACAATCCATCTGTGTCATCACAAACAATCAAAAACCACTAAATCATAAACCCCCAAAATTCGAATATTACCCTTAAAAATCGATTTTACAAATTATTAATCCTCTGATAATTTTGTTGAGCAAATAGGAAAGAGGATGTTGAGAGCTTCAAAACGGATATTCATACTTGTGATTTGGTGTTCAATAACACCTTCAAAATTGGCTTTGATTTTCAGAATTCTCCAAGAACACCAAGAACACATATTCAAGAAATTTTCAGAAATTAAAACCTTAATTACTACATGATATTGAACTCTATTTTTGAAGTATAATATACCAAATCGACCAGAAAAACATGCTCTACAACATGGAAGCATCAAATCACATCAACAACATCAAGAACAAATTTTCATAATTTAATTATCAAATAATTCGAATATAAATAATTAAATAAGAAAATTACTGTGATTTCTGGAAGGAAACTGATGATTGATTCAGATAGAGGATTCCGAGAGCTTCGTTTTGATATGCTGCACGCCCGAATCGGAGTTCGATAACGCCTTCGTTCGTGTGTTTGATTCTCGGGAACGTATCGGTTTTCTCGGGTTTTTCTCTGTATTTACGGTGTTTTAACTGGTTGCAAATGAATAAACGGAATAAACGAAATAAGAAATAGGCTATTTATATTTATGAAATATTGGATCGTTCTGGATCGTTTTGGATCATTTTGGATCATTAAATTAGTTGCTTAGCCGCTAAGTAACTGCAATAACGATCCGATTCAATACCAAAATTGGATAATTATCAAAACCGAGCTTTTTATAAAATATTATATACGAGAATAATATAAAAATATCCCGTCTCTCGAAAATACGGGTTTTATTGATAACCGAAATAACTATCGTATCGAAAATATTGCGCCGGGCCGCGCACGGGTCAAACCGTAATCCGGATCGAAAAAGTTAAAACACGGAAAATGTCCGGAATTACCAGATTAGGTTAGGAAGGAGTTTTCGGAAGAGTTTCGGGTTGTAAAAACGCAAAAACGGTTGAAGTCGGACGATTCCCGGCTTTATAAAATAATTTTGGTAATTATTCAGAAAATAATTAATAATTCATAAATTAATATAAAATTATCTAACAGTCCAAAAATTACCAGAAAAATATCACAATTATCTATATTTTATTCTGGACATATAAAAATTCAAATACTCAAATAATATCACATCTAAACACCCAAACATCAATTCCACTTATCAGATAATTCACCAAAATTCACCTAAAATCACATAAATAATTCCAATTAATAATAATAATAATATTTGAAAATATGGGATATTACAGACAATAACCCTTAGCAACCAATCTAGCTTTATTTCTGATTACTATGCCATTTTCATCCATCTTGTTTCTGAATACCCACTTGGTGTCTATTGGATTCTTTCCTTTAGGCTTGGGTACCAGCTTCCATACATTATTCCTTTCAAATTGGTTTAGCTCCTCCTGCATAGCTAAAATCCAATCAGGATCCAACAAAGCTTCTTCTACCTTCTTTGGTTCTTCCTTTGACAGAAAGCTGCTGAATAGACATTCTTCCTGAGTTGCTCTTCTTGTTTGAACTCTAGAAGAAACATCACCAATGATAAGCTCAAAGGGGTGATCTTTTGTCCATTTCCTTTGTTGAGGTAGATTAGCTCTAGACGAAGAGACCTCATGATTGTCTTGATGTGTGATTGAGTTTTGATTGCTAGAAACTCCCCCTGAGTTTGTGGATCTTTGATTTGGGAAAGAGGAATTTTCTATAGGTGATCTGTCTTGACCTCCTGCTCCTTTAGATAACCCGACGGATGGTGAATTTTGAATACCGACGGATGAGGCAGGTTGTCTTCCGACGGATAACACAGATTGCCTTCCGACGGATGAAGCATTATGCAACTCGACGGATGTTGAGTTTTGTGCTTCATTGGTGGTAGATTTGTCTGCATTATCCTTAGACACTGTTTCTTGATCACTCTCATCATCACTGTCATCACTAACTATTTCCACATTGTTGAATTTGAGGCTCTCATGGTAATCTCCATCTTTCAGTCCTTCAATCTTTTTATCATTAAACACAACATGTATAGATTCCACAACAATGTTGGTTCTTAGATTGTAGACTCTATATGCTTTACCAACAGCATATCCAACAAAAATTCCTTCATCTGCTTTAGCATCAAACTTCCCATTTTGATCAGTTTGATTTCTCAGGATATAGCATTTGCAGCCAAAGACATGAAGAAAGTTTAGAGTTGGCTTCTTGTTCTTGAACAATTGATAGGGAGTCATGCATCTTGCTTGATTAATCGGAGAAATGTTCTGAGTGTAGCATGCAGTATTTACAGCTTCAGCCCAGAAGTATGTTGGTAGTTTAGATTCTTCAAGCATTATCCTTGCAGCTTCAATAAGTGATCTGTTCTTCCTTTCCACTACTCCATTCTGTTATGGAGTCCTTGCTGCTGAAAACTCATGCAGAATCCCATTTTCTTCACAAAATGCTCTCATGACAGAATTCTTGAACTCAGTTCCATTGTCACTCCTAATTCTTCTAACTTTGAAATCAGGATGATTGTTGACTTGCCTTATGTGATTGATGATGATTTCACTAGCCTCATCTTTAGAATTTAGAAAATATGTCCAAGAGAACTTTGAGAAATCATCTACAATTACTAGGAAAAATCTTTTCCTTGAGATGCACAATACATTGACTGGTCCAAACAAATCCATGTGAAGCAGTTGCAAAGGCTCTTCAATTGCTGAATCAAGTTTCTTCCTGAATGATGCTTTAATCTGCTTTCCTTTTTGGCAGGCATCACACAGTCCATCCTTTATAAACTCCACTAGAGGAATGCCTCTTACTAGTTCTTTCTTTACCAGCTCATTCATGGTCTTGAAGTTTAAATGGGATAGCTTCTTGTGCCATAGCCACCTTTCATCCTGACTTGCTTTACTGAGAAGGCAAGTTACAGATTCTGCATCAGCTAGATACACATTTCCTCTTCTCACACCAGTGAGAACCACTTTGTTGCTTTGATTATTAGTCACAACACAGGCTTCTTTGTTGAAGGTTACTGAATTGCCTTTGTCACAAAGTTGGCTGATACTCAACAGATTGTGTTTGAGACCATCCACTAAGGCAACCTCCTCAATGATGACATTGTCCTTTGAAATCAAGCCATATCCCACAGTATAACCCTTGTTGTCATCTCCAAAAGTAATACTTGGGCCAACTCTCTCTTAAACTCTGTGAGCAGGGTAGAATCACCAGTCATGTGTCTTGAACAACCACTATCCAAGTACCAAAGATTCTTTCTGTTTCCCTGCACACATCAAAATCAAATCAAGTTGATTTTGGTACCCAAGTTTCCTTGGGTCCTTCCTTGTTAGCTTTCTTCTTCTATTTCTTAGGTCTTATCTCATTTGACTTAGGAATTTCAGATTCTTCCTTAGTCATTTGGGTTGGACCTTTGAAACCATTCAATGCAACAGAATTATCATGCATATTATGGCTAACAGGAAATGGCATGCTTGGTGTAAACATGTTATTCCAGTAAGGCATGCTAAATGGCATTTGAGGTATACTGTATGCAGCATAATATGGATTAGGTGTAAATGGCATATTAGCAAACTGTACATTCATGTTCTGTGTAGGCATAGCATTAACAGGTATGGGAGGCATGGCATTCATGTTAGGAAATTGAGACTGAACAGATATGGGAGTAGGCATGGCAGATTTGTAATTAACAGACAAATGATTTACACTACCACAGTTGACACAGATTTTTCTAGGAGCATATTTATCAGGTGTGTAGTTATTGTATTTGTTAATCCCTACTTTACCATTCCTATTGTTTTTCCTTTTAGTCTCTGTTTCTACCTCAATTTTCTCATGTCTGTCACTTAACTGTTTGACAGTCATGTGACTAACATTAGCCTTTTTCCCTTTCTTAAATTGACTTGACTCTCCTGAAACAAAGTTCTTGGAAACAGACCCATACTTCTCATTCAACTTGATTAGTTTGGCTTTGCTAATGGGCTTGTTCACAGCCGACGGATGAGGATTTTCATCTTTCGACGGATAACACTTTTTGTTATCCGACGGATAGTCCTCATCATCCGTCGAGTCTACATCTGTTAGCAAACCATCTACCAAATTAGGTTCTAGTTTCTCTTTGCTCTTTTTCCAGGCTTCATCACAAAAAGACTCAATTCCTTGAACTTTGGTGATTTGAGCATGGACATCCCTGGATTTTTCCATGCTTTAATCACCTCTTATTCACGCTCGAGCTTCTTCTTTAAAATCTCTTCCTTTTTCAAGGACTCGGTTAATTCCTCCTTAGCAATCTTACACTCAATTCTTAATTTCTCAAAATCAATAAACTGGGACTCAAGCACATTATTCCTCTCACTTAAAAACAAATTATTTTCTTTGATTTTAGCATTTTCTTTAGTAAGAGACTTAAGTGTAACACGCAAATGATATAATTCTGTAGACATGTCATTTATGGTATCATTACACTCAGCTTTAGATAAATGTGCAAGGTTTGTAGTAATTACCTGATTGCTTGAGGAACTTGTCTCTGTTTCATCAGACTTGGCCATTAGGGCTAGATTGACATAGCTGACATCTTCATCTTCATCCAAACCATCTGCTGCCCAGTCATTCTCTTGTGTAATAAAAGCCCTTTCCTTTTGTTTGAGTAGATCAAAGTATTTTTGCTTATAATCCACAGACTCAAACCTTTTCTTACTGGAATCTGACTTTCTACACTCATTTGCAAAATGCCCTGCCAAGCCACATTTGAAACATTTGAATTTTGACTTATCCACCATGTTTCTATTTGGCTTGGCTGCTCCAAAGTTCTTCTTGAACTTGAGCTTGGCAAATCTCCTGGAAAGAAATGCTAGGTGCTCATCAATGTCCTCCATGTCATCTTGGCTCAATGAATCTTCACTTTCTACTTCAAGCCCCTTGCCCTTGTTCTCACAGACCTTAGAAGTTGACTCAACAGCTTCCATCTTCACTTCCTTCTCCTTTTCCAAATCAGCAACTAGTGCAATGGATCCTCCTTTCTTCTTTCTTCTCTCCATCCTTTCATCCTGCTCTATCTCAAGCTCATAGGTCTTCAGGATGCCATACAGTCTCTCCAAAGTAAACTCTTTATAATCTTGTGAGTTTCTTAATGAGACTGTCATTGGTTTCAATTCCTTTGGAAGAGATCTAAGGAATTTCAGATTAGAGTCTTTAGTCTGATAGACTCTTTCATGCAACTTAAGAGCATTTAGTAGTTTTTCAAATCTACTAAAAATGTCAGTGAGTGATTCACTTTCCTCATTGTGAAAATGCTCATATTGCTGAATCAAGAGCTGCATCTTATTTTCTCTAACTTGCTCAGTGCCATCACAGATTATTTGTACAGTATCCCAGACTTCCTTGGCAGTTTTGCAGTTGATAATGTTGTCAAACATGTCTGCATCAACTCCATTGAACAGAATGTTCATGGCCTTTTTATCCTTCCTGACTTGTTCAATGTCAGGATCAGACCATTCGTGCCTTGGCTTGGGAACTGATGGCTCATTTCCTGTTGCAGCTCTCACTGGAACATGAGGGCCTCTTTCTATACAGTCCACATAGGCCTCATCTTGAGAAAGCATATGAAGATGCATCTTTACCTTCCAATGATGGTAATTATCTTTATCTAGAAAAGGAATCTTGACTCCAACGTCTTTCTTGTTCATCTTGCTGAATTATTTTGATCTTTAAACTCTTTGTAGATTAAGGGCTTGCTCTGATACCAATTGTTAGTCCCTTAACAATATAGAAAGAATTACAGAAGGGGGGTTGAATGGAATTCTTGAACCTTTTTCTCGAAATAAGAATGTTCAACTCGAATATAGATATAAGTGTTTTGATTAGCACAATGCGGAATAGAAACTTAATTGAATCAAAACATAAGTAATTAAAAACAAGAGTCTTTAAAAACTTTCTGGTGGATTTAAACAATTCCACCAGAGATATATATTATATATCGAGAGAACTCTGTGTGCAAGAATGTTCACAGCTGCTTACAAATTGAACTACTGAGGATATAGGGAAATGCTAATAATTCTGCTTACAAAGATTTCTCTGTTTTTGTATCTCAGCTATTTTTTTTATTTCCTACGTTCTTGGTTTATATATTACCAAGATTACAAAGTCAAAAAGACTGAATAAATATAAAAACTATCAGTCTTAAGCTTTGCTACTTTTCATCCTCTATTATCCAGTTAATGGGCTTCCACAGTAGATTTGTATACATCTCGACGGCTGTGCTCAGCTTTCACTGTTCAACTGCTGTTTGAATTCTTTATGTGATCATCCGTTGGACTTTATGAAGGATATATGATCATCCGTCGACTTTATGAACATCCGTTGATGGCTTCATTGATCATCCGTCGACTGCTATATTAAACATCCATTGATAGTCATTTGATCATCCGTCGATGGCTTTGTTAATCATCCATCGGTAGCTATTTTGGCACTTGACTTCATTTCACTTATGCAGAATTACAAGACATCATTTATATACAATTAATCAACCTATTCTGCATATCTAGTTAAAGTCAACATGACTTATAGGCTACTACAGAATCTATACAAAGATGTATACAGAACTGTGCTACAGACTTATTATTACATATGCTACTCACTCGATAGATAATAAGTCAACATCCGTCGGGACTATAATTCTTATCCGTCGAGTGCTACATTATTTCACTAAGTAAAATCTACTTAGATGTTTTGTTTATGAAATCATCAAGTACACAACATATGCACAACAAAGATCACGTGTAAGGCTTTCAGATTCTTCACGTCGAAATGCCCATTCTCGGCGTACACCGGAAAAGTACTCCACTGGATCGCTTACCCTAAGACTACGGTAATCGTCATCTCTTTCACTTAGCAACCACTTCTTATTTGTGGACGATGACATCATAGTACTGTTTGGATGTAATATGTGTGAGGGTGTATAATTTATATAGTGTAAGTAGTCGGGTGATAACGAAAAGTTAATAAGACTAACAGTTGTGGAACATAAAAGTAATGAAGATGTAAAGGCTGTTAGTGTTGTTGATGTACGGGTCATTACTCCCACCCATGTGAAATATGACAATAATTTATAGACCCTTTCCCGTGAGTACATAGTAGAAAGCATATGCAAGCAAATTAAATAATTGTGCAGGAGGATTACTGAAAAGGGCCATGTGGATGTCAAATCATATTAATAAAATATAGAGGAAAGTATAACTATTTGATATGAGTTATCATTTTGTTCAGATGAAATCAATTAAAGTAATTGCATTGACGGTGGTCATGTTGTGATTGTGTTTCCATTTCACTTATTATGTTTTCGTTCATGTATTAGTTTATTTATTTTATTTCATCCATTTAATGTTATTTGCAGAATGTGACAGTTTTAATTTCTTAAAGTATGTACGTCTTGAATATTACTTAACAAACACCATGAAATGTAATACCGTGAATTGAAGTGACTAGATTGTGGGGGAAGAAAAATAACAAGTTTGAAAATGACAAGAACTAATAAAAATAAGTATGAACTGAATATGTAATGAAAATATGGGAAACTAAAAATAACAAGTCTGCTAATATGGGAAACAGTACTGATCGGCCACAGAACCTCCCGCCAGTGTGGCATAGCCTCCCCTTTCCTTTCACTGCTCTACGGGGCTGTTGTCTGAGCTGTATAGGAGGATCATCTTCCTCATCATCGTCATCCTGTGCTTCACTGTCACCCTCGACATCTGCATCCTGCATGACGGGGTGTGTATGCATCTCACGCCCTTGCTCATGACTCTGTGCGGAGGAATCACGTACTGACCAGGGGTCGAAGCCCCTAGGCGGGGTCTGGAAAGAGAATCCTGAACCACCTGTCTCGGGCGGGAAACTGTATGTAGGCTGTGGAAAAGCCTGAACCAGATGACCGTAATGAGTCTGAGTAGAATGGCCCCAACTAGATCCAGTAGCCCAGGCAATAGGAACAGCATAAGAGGTCTGAGTAGTGTGGCCCATAGTAGATGCACCGACATAAGGGATGTGGCGCTGAGTGGGGTGGCCAAAAGTAGATGTACCTGCATCATGACTCTGAGTGCTCTGCCCCTAAGAAGACCCACCAACATCATGCACCTGTGAACTGTGACCCCAAGTAGTCGTATGAGGATCTCCCTCTCCCTGAATGAAGTGGTCCCAGGTACGGTCAGTATGTCCATGGCCCTGAAAGCTATGCTCCCAACCTGAGCCAGAGAGGAGGTGTAGAACGAAGAACCCTCTCCACCTGATGGACGAGTCCAAGGCTCCCAACCATCCCGAGGAGCTGGTGCAGCATGAACAGATGCAGTACCTGTCCTACGGGTATGAGCACCGCTAGTACGTGGGGTAGCAGGAGGTGGATGAGGGGGCCTTTGTAGAAGATATGGGAAACCCATGGCATGTAATGTTCCATGTATACCCTGAAGCGCCTCATCCATATTATCATCATCCTCAGCCACGCCGGACTCCTGAATCTGGTGGTAGGCAGCGGACAACCCCTCAACCTGTATTGACAATATGTAAATGTGTATACAGAAATGAAAATTGTGACAAATGAAGGGATATTAATCTAAGAAGAGAAATCTTACAGCCATTGGTAGGTGTCCCTGCGTCCCCTGGAATCCTTGCTGGTCCCTCCAAATCCTGGGGTTGATCATGAAACGCCTGGTGACTCTGTCGTACCACTCAGGATAGTCAACGATGCACATAGGACTGCGAGTGCGTCTGTAAGATGGTGGACCAAGCACGAAAGTGTGACGTGACTCTCAAAGCTCACGCACCCTAGTGAACTTAAGAGGCCAACCTCTCTGACCCCTATGGAAAGAATCATGGCCAGTAAGTGGAGAGTCAGTAGGGACCTGCTACAATTATCCAAACTGTCTTGTGACCCTATCAGTGTAGTACCACTCTACCCATGTTAAGTAAATGAAGGGGCAAGGTGCACTCATGAGTGATAGCTCAAGCTCAGGGATGTCTCGTGCTTCAACCGCGGAATCACCGTAGGGCCTCCACCTGAAGGAATCCTCAGACATGGTATCTAGGTCATAACGAATTCCACGTAACGAATGTGTCTACACAGTCGTACCATCCAATGGGACCATCTACTTGAAGCAAGAAATATATTATGTTAGAGACTTTGTTGGAATATTTTTGAACATGAACAAAGAGTCATAAATGTGTAAGCACAGTCGTACCTGAGAGCATGGGGATGCTGCATCAAATAAGGGTCTCACTGTCTGGGAGTTAAGGCAGTACAATGCTCATATATCCAAACCTGAACCGCATTCGATAAATGAATATTTGTTAAACGCATGGATCATACACCATTCAATATCCATGGATAATACACCTAAAAGTATGCATGAAGTATGCACTGTGTCGGAAGTATGCAGTGTGTCTAAAGTATGCATATAGTATGCAGTGTGTCTAAAGTATGCAGTGTGTCTAAAGTATGCAGTGTGTCTAATGTCCCCTAAAGTACACATGAATAATGCACCCCTATAATTTGAAGTATGTTGGGTGGATATGTACCTGTAATAATGTCGTCGACCCACATAGCTTTGTCTTATATCCAATGCTAGCTGAGCAAAGGCGGCGGTAAAGATAAGCAAGACATGCACTGCCCCATCTATAAGTACTAATCTGACCCACGTGCCGCACAAATGGGAGGAGGTTTAGAGGCATGCGGTAACCACTGTAGTTTGGCACAGTAGAACCAATGAGCAAAAGCAAGTGTGCACGTGTGTGGTACAGTAGCTCACGCTCATAATCATGACCAGCAGCTGAGTGTAGACGGGAACAGTCACCGAACTGACAAACCAACCAACTAATCTTAATTTCACCCTTCTTTATAACATCTATATCTTGTTGTGGATCAGGGGCAACACCAAGAAGCTCTTGTACTAACAATGTATCTACATCCCCTGGAATAGGTAACATGGGACGTCCAATGCTGTGTAGCCTTAATATGTAGTACACATCCTCAAGTGTAACAGTGGCCTCGCCGAAACGGAGATGGAAAGTATGCGTCTCCGGGCGCCATCGATCAAGAAAAGCCGATATCTGGCCAGCATCATGTCCGATACTCCCGGCTTGCAAAACACCCATAAAACCTGCTTCTGTAATGGCATCCTGGATAGGCTGTGTTAGTGGATTAGCCTGTACACAGTCCCAATATGTCTTGAAGTTTGAGCGGAGCAGTAAATGATCGTCATTACCCTGCAAGTAAATTTGAATTTATGCATTTAGAAACAGCATAAAGAACTTTGATAAGTAAACCGGAAACTGGGGCAAGAATGTGTACCGTGCCACCCCAGACAAGCTGTGAACGATGCCTATTTTATTGAATAAGTAATCCCCTGTCAATTGGACCGAGGTTGATCAATTACCGTCCAGCCATGTAATCTTGCACAAGAAGAAAATTTTCCGTAAGCAAGTGAGACATGAAATAAAAAACCCTGCAGAAAACTGAATTACTAGCACCGCTTCAGAATTTGTAAAATTTAAAATAAAATGGGCAGCTGTAACGTCTGGGAAATTTACGTATGTATTACATCATATTTATAATAAATTAATGTGTTATTATGTGTAATTATCTGTCAAACCCTAATTGCTACGTGTTACGCGTATTTTGTGCCATTCCGGTATTTTTAAGATATTTTTCATATATTTTATTTTTCATTCGTAAGTTTCATTTCAAACATTTTACGACCCAAACCATGATTTTAAAGCCAGTATTTCAAATAAAATAATGGGCCTTATTTTTCATCAAACAGCTTTTACCATCACATTATTCTGAATATCTAAACATTTTATAAATTTTCTCGTTTTGCGAAAAATGACTTTTTCGAGCCCCATTGGGTGTTAAAAACCCCACAAAAATTACATTTTTATTTTTATAAAATTATAGGACTTTTATTTATACCATTTCTTGGTATTTTTGCATTATTCACAATTTTTGGGAAATTTTGGCATATATATTGTATATATAAAATAATTATAAATTAAATTTTAATACTCAAAAATTATAAAAATTAGGGCTAAATATTTTTATTAGATGTATAATTAGCCCCTTAAATTTATTTAGGAGTATTAATTTTTCAGCTATAAATATCCTAATTATTATTATTTTATTAATTAAAAATCAGAAATTCTGCAATTTTCCCCAATTTCCCGAAATTAGGGTTTGGTGTTCTTGAGTTCAACCAGCGATTTGATCGTTATTCCGACCTCCAAATCAGACATGTAAGTAGTTAATCGAAAGCTCTTGAGCTCTACTATCTGATTATACTATCAATTTCATGTTTTATATATCCTATTTTCAATTCAATTTTTAGGGTTCTTGAACTAATTTGGGTATTTGCAAATCGTTGTATTTTGGTTGATGAAAGTTATATGAATAGATTGCTCAGGTTGTATAGATGATTATACATATTTTTAATTAATTTTTCTATTCCCGGATTAGCGAATTGTGTTTTTGAGTTTCAACCCGTTTTGAATTCGGGTTTTTAGTTCGAGGGATTGTTTGATGTTTCTGTGGCCACTAACGTGTAGATCGTTGAATTTCCAGTCGTTTGACACCGGTTTCGTGTGAATTGGTTTCGGTTTTATGCTCGCCGGAGTTCGAACGCCGCCGTCGTGTTCTTCACGATTCCAGCGTGATGGTCGATAAACGAAGGAGGAGAAGGCTGGGGAAGTGATTGTGGAATGATACATGAGTGATTTCAGTAGAAAACAAAGGAAGAACAGCTCGATATGGCTGCGTTTTTGCCTCGCCGTTACTGGGTTGTTCTTCGTCGACCCGAGTCGACCCGGTTTCGACCCGGGAAACGACCCGGGTTTGATCCTGAAAACCCCTAATCTGTTTTCCTGTTTGTGTTTCTGAATTTCAATTATTTAATTGTATTTTATAAAATCAAAAATCAGTTTTATTAATTCTATAAATCTAATAAAAAATAGTTTTAAGTTCTGAAAATTATTATTAATAATTCCTAAATTATTTTTATTAATTTAGGAATTTGAATTTAGTTATTTACTTAATTATTTAATTACTTATCTAATTATTTATCTATTTATTATTTAGTAATTAAGTAATTACTTAATAAATAAGGATTAAAATTAATCGAATATCAACCCGTTTTGAATTCAGGTTTTTAGTTCGAGGGATTATTTGATATTTCTGTGGCCACGAACGTATAGATCGTTGAATTTCCAGTCGTTTAACACCGGTTTCGTGTGAATTGGTTTCAGTTTTATGCTCGCGGGAGTTCGAACGCCGCCGTTGTGTTCTTCACGATTCCGGCGTGATGGTCGATAAACGAAGGAGGAGAAGGCTGGGGAAGTGATTGTGGAATGATACAGGAGTGATTTCGGTAGAAAACGAAGGAAGAACGGCTCGATTTGGCTGCGTTTTTGCCTCGCCGTTACTTCGCCAGAACCGGCCACCGGCGCCGGGTTCTGGGTTGTTCTACGTCAACCCGAGTCGACCCGGTTTCGACCCGGGAAACGACCCGACTTTGATCCTGAAAACCCCTAATCTCTTTCCCTGTTTGTGTTTCTGAATTTCAATTATTTAATTGTATTTTATAAAATCAAAAATCAGTTTTATTAATTCTAATAAATTATGTAATAATAAATTATAAATATTTGTAATAAATTGTAATTAATCCTAATAATTAGGGATTAATTCTTTTAAATTATTAAATAATTATATATTAATTATTTATTAGTTATTTATTATTTATTAATTATTTACTATTATTTATTGTTTATTAATTATTTAAAAATGAATAATTACTTCGATAATTAATCAAATAATTTTCAATAAATCATAACATATTCATTTTAAGTCCAAAAATTATAGAAAAATTATTTTTGACTTTGATTTTTTCTTAAATAATTATTTAAAAATTATTTTAGGGTTTAAAAATTAGTAATAATTATTTATATTGAATAATAAATTGAATTATCAGTGTTTAATTTATATTAATTAGACCGTTAGTCCGATTTGAGCGAAACGAAAGCCCTTTGACTCAGAAAAATGAATTTTTTTCATTAAAAATAATATTAAGACCTAATTTCTTCTAGAAATTAGTTGACTTTGTTATTTGTTTGATTATCAGTCGAAGTGCGTGCCGAGAAGAGTCCGAAAAATTCCAGAAAAATGGGAAACGAGTTAGACGGTGATCAGTGGAGCGATCAGCGAGTCGATTTTGATTTTAAAAATTATTTTAACTATAAAAATGATTATGTGCTTATGTGCTTATGTGTATTATGTGGTTAATCGAGTCTTACTTGCTAATAGGTAATATACGAGTCAGTCATAAGCGCATGGGTAGATAATAGGAACGATGTGAAGTCGATTCAAGATGCAATTGAAGTACAAACTAACTTAACCAGTCTATTTGTGCTAACAGAAGCTAAGCCAGCAAGGTAGGTTGAGTAGGTGATAGACGAAGGTGATTTAATTGCAGTGAGTCACGCAAAAGGCAAGTTTCTCCCCTATTCTATTTTCAGAATATTGATATTTCTTCATATTCTTATCACGCTTGCACTCTTTTGATTCTCTTGTTCATAGTTCATTTCGATTCTTGCTTATCCTTTTCATTTGACTTTATTGTTCATATTCCAATTGTTACACACAATTATTGATATATTCTGGTGATTAGAATATGTCAAAGCATACCGATTATTCCGGTTCCTATTCCAGGGACTGGATAATGATACTTTGGGGATTAAGCTTACTTAATCCTAAGAATCGGGACATAACCGGATCCTTGAGATGGGCCGTAGTGTATGGGTGCCCGACGGGATCTATATAGTGAGATATAGAACTGCGTTGTATCCTGGCTGATCAGCAGGGTATAGAGCGAACTTGAGTCCAGTTTAGTTCGTTTGTATTCGCCAATAATGGCCTTCTTTCTATTCTCGCGGGGTTATATCTTTGCAGATATACCCGGGTTACGGATTCATTTAAATTGCTTTAACACTGTTTATATTTTACGGACTTGTTGAGCAATATTTGGCTCACCCTTTTTGCTGTTATTCACCTTATTATTTTCAGTTAAGAAGGAATATGAAACCCATCAGGACTCGAGTGGTAAAGAAGCGGGTCAAGCCTCGGGATCCTCTCATACCCAAGGTGTTGATCCCAATCCAGGAAGAAAGCTTTGAGTTGCCCGAACATGTGGTGTGTAGATAGTTAGTGTGTGTGTTTGAATAAAAGATGAACATACTTTAAAACTGATTAGACAATGGTTTGTAATAAAGAGAGTTTATGAGATTTTGAATTTGGTTTGTAATAAAAGTAGTTAATGGGTCTTATTTTCATACTTCAACCTAAAAAGATCCTGGTTAGTGTTAAAGGGGTTTAGATTCATTTTTTTATTATTTGTTAATCAGATTGTACAGGTTTGGTGATTAGCTAGTAACCCCTAGACTTATACCCCGGGTCTGAAGGGCGTTACAGGTTTGGCATCAGAGCTGTAGGTTTGGTCCTTGAAAACAAGAACATTAGGGTTAAGATAAGATAGGGAGATCACATAGGATAGGAATAGTCAAATAGGAAGAGTAGTGTTAGGATTTAGGTCAGATTAGAATTGGAAAGTATAAATCTTAGGACTGTTTAGTGACTTTTCTTTTCTTTTCTTTGGTATATTATCAGATGGCATCTTCAGGTTATTCTGCGTCTTCTGAGAGGATAGTCACCGGGCCAACAACACCAGTTATACCTTCAGTATCTGAGTAAATGTTTCCTCCTCTACCACCTCCACCACCATTGCCACAAGAGTCGGTACCACCAGTACAGGGGATAGCCCAGGACCCTATAGAGATGTCCGATCCATTTGAGTTCTTTGAGCCGATGGTTCCTTTGCCAGTTGAGTATCAGTTTATACAGGGGATTGAGCCAGAGTTACCACCACCAGCAATGTTACCTCCTATACCAGTGCATGCCCCAGAGCCGGATGTATTTCAGATGATTCCAGTCGAGAGGATGGGAGAGCATGATGTGGATCTACAGTTAGGATTACCACAACTGGGTGCAGGTATACCGAGGATTCCATCACGGGTATCAGTAGGTCAGGTTGCCCAGCCGCATATGGTACCATACCGTGAGTACAGAGTTATGAGGGATGATGTGAAGTATTGGAGAGCACAGTGCCGAAAGATTATGCATCTGTTTGACCAGAGGGACAGAGGACCGTTAGCGGCCCTATAGCCAGATTACTATATGGGACGGAGGTTGCAGTCAGTTTTGATGAGTGCCTCTTGGGAGCTAGATGATTTGACCCATAAGGGACCGCCTTCTTTCGCAGAGTTCTACAGGATATTCCGCTTGGCACAGACTTTGGTCCAGGCACTTAGGGATGAGCTGAGGCGTATTCCGCCTGGGTTTTGAGATGATGACTTCAGAGTACCGATGTATATAGATGTAGCATAGTATAACATAGTGAGTAGTGTATATGTGTGTATTAGTAGTTTAACCTGTAGTAGTAGTTTGACTGATAGTAGTTAGTGTGACTTGTAGCCGCGGTGATAACCAGCAGAGCGAGACTTTTTGTATCAAGCATTTACACCTGAGGCTGGTGTCATATATATAAAACGAACTTTTTCAAATTTCTTTTATTTAAATTTCAGTCCTTACAATTTTACAGTATTTACCTTCACTTTATTGTTTTACAGCTTTTCATATTTTAAACTCTGTCGAAAAAAGAGAGAAAAGAACAACCAATTTATTTAACTGTTTACATTTCTAGTTTTTATATTCAGCAACTATTTTCTTTATTTAAATCATGTTGTTAATACAGGATAAATTGTTCTCTTACCAACTGTTAATTGTTTATTAAACTATTAAAGAAATATTACTTGTTTTATTATTAGAAGATGGCCCCAAAAAGAAAGACTAGGACTGAGACTTCTAACAGCAATTCCGAAGGACAGACTAATGAGACCATGAACCAAATGTACCATCTGATACAACAACAGATGGTAATGATGCAGCAACAGATGCAGCATCAACAACAGCAGATTCAACAACAAATGTTACAACAGCCACCTCGTCCTGAGCCCCAGATACCACCAGCATTACCTGTTGTTACTTTTAAGCAGTTTCAGTCGGTTAAACCTCCAGAATTTAATGGGTCAGCCGATCCTATTAAAGCTACCACTTGGTTAAAGGAAATAGAGAAAGCGTTTACACTAGTGAAGATAGGTAAAGACCAAAAGACTGATTTTATTAGTTACTTGTTAAAAGGAGAAGCAAATTATTGATGGGAATCTAAAAAGGCTTTAGAGAGTGAAGATGTTATTACATGGGATAGGTTTAAAGAGTTGTTTTTAGAGAAACATTTTCCTCGCTATGTGAGAAATCAAATGCAGATAAAGTTTTTGGAACTGAAGCAGGGAAGTATGTCCGTG
Organism: Apium graveolens; assembly: GCF_009905375.1. Classification (NCBI taxonomy): domain Eukaryota; kingdom Viridiplantae; phylum Streptophyta; class Magnoliopsida; order Apiales; family Apiaceae; genus Apium; species Apium graveolens. Next base: position 48,554,118 of record NC_133653.1, read on the forward strand.
ACAGATTATGAAGCCAAATTTACTGAATTGGCTAGGTTTGTCCCAGAACAAGTGGACATTGAAGAGAAACGAGTTCAAAGGTTTCAAGAAGGATTACGACCGTGGATCTGTGGACAAGTTGCGGTTTTTGAATTAACAACGTATACCGCCGTAGTCCAGAAAGCCTTGATAATCGAAGGGGAAAGTGAAAAATCTCAAAGGGATAGAGGACAGGGAAGTTTCCAAGACCGCTCTAGCAGGAAGCCGGGATTTCAAGCCCGGACAAATTTGAATTTCAAAAGGATAGGATAAGGTACCCAGAAAACAGGTAATCGTTTCCAAGCCCCCAAACAGCAGGGAATGGTCAGAGTCCCAATGCCGTACTGCAGAACTTGTGGACGCAAGCATACCGGCGTATGTATCAAAGCAGATGTGACATGTTTCAAATGCAAGCAGAAAGGACACTATTCTAACGAATGTCCAACGGGAAAGACAGCAGAAATTACTTGCTACCAATGTGGAAAGAAATGGCATATCGCTAGAAATTGTATAGGACCAGCAATGGTAGCTAGTATTTTGGAAGTATTGGCATTACCTCCGCCACCGCCGCCTAATCAACCCAGAGCAAGAATTTTCAACATGACAATGAAAGAAGCAGTGCAGAGTTCGAGTGTAATTGCAGGTACGCTTTTGGTGAATTCCGTAGATTCAAAAGTATTAATTGATTCTGGAGCTACCCGTTCATTTATTTCTGAATAATTTCTTGATAAATTACACTGCGAAATCGAATGGTTGAGCGAGACGTTAATTATAAAATTGGCGAATGACGACCAAGTTCCAGTAGATCGAGTATGTCCTGCGTGCAATATAGAATTAGCCGGACATCATTTTTCTGTAGATTTGATTCCTTTTAAGCTAGGAGAGTTTAATGTCATTTTGGGAATGGATTGGTTAGCTTGTCATAATGCTCAGATCGATTGCGCGAATAAAAAAGTAAAATTGTGAACTACGGAAAATGCAACGGTAATATTCAAGGGCGAAAAACAGCGGAAGAAATTTCTGACAGTGATGCAGATCAAACGATTATTTCGACAAGGATGTAAGATGTACATAGCTTATGTGTTAGATACTGAAAAAGGAAGTCTTAAACTATAAGATATTCCAGTTGTATGTGAGTTTCCGGACGTCTTTCCAGACGAGCTTCCAGGGTTACCGCCAGATCAAGAAATTGAATTCACGATTGATCTAGCACCAGGAATAGAACCAGTTTCGAAAGCTCCATATCGAATGGCTCCAGTTGAGATGAAGGAATTATCAACGCAACTGCAAGATCTTCTAGACCGAGGCATCATACGACCTAGTGTATCCTCATGGGGTGCACCGGTATTATTCATGAAGAAGAAAGATGGAAGTATGTGACTATACATTGACTATTGGGAATTGAATAAACTCACTATTAAGAATAAGTATCATTTACCGAGAATCGACGATTTGTTCGATCAGCTAAAAGGAGCCGCATGGTTTTCGAAGATAAATTTGCGATCAGGTTATCATCAATTAAAGATTAAAGCTGAAGATATTCTCAAGACTGCATTTCGTACGAGATATGGACATTACGAGTTTCCTGTAATGACATTCGGTTTGACAAATGTGCCAGCAACATTCATGGATCTGATGAACAGAGTATTCAAGAAATACTTGGACAAATTTGTGATTGTATTTATTGATGACATCTTGATTTACTCAAAGACGGAAGAAGAGCATGTTGAACACTTGAGGATAGCTTTAGAAATTCTGAGAAAGGAGCAACTGTGCGCGAAATTCTCAAAATGTGAATTCTGGTTGAAAGAAGTACAATTTCTAGGACACATCATCAGTAGAGAAAGCATCCAAGTCGATCCAGCGAAGATTGAAGCCGTGTTAAATTGGGAAAGACCAAAGACACCGACAGAAGTTCGAAGCTTCGATTGGCAGGATATTATAGAAGATTTGTCAAGGATTTTGCAAAAATTGCAACGCCGTTGACCAAGTTAACTTGAAAAAGTGAAAAGTTCGTATGGGACGACAAATGTGAAGGAAGTTTTTAAGTGCTGAAGAATCGGTTAGTAACCGCATCGGTACTTGTATTACCAGACGAGCATGGGATTTCGTCATTTACAGCGACGCTTCGTATCGCGGATTAGGATGTGTATTGATGCAGCACGGTAATGTCATTGCATATGCTTCGAGACAGCTCAAACCTCATGAGCAGAAATATCATACGCATGACCTGGAATTAGCAGCGATCGTATTTGCATTGAAACTTTGGAGACACTATCTCTATGGTGAGAAATACGAAATCTATACAGATCATAAAAGTCTGAAGTACATCTTTACGCAAAAAGAACTGAAACATGCGTCAACTTCGATGGCTGGAATCGATTAAAGATTATGATGTTACGATCAGTTATCATCCAGGGAAAGCAAATGTTGTGGCAGATGCGCTAAGCAGGAAAGAAAGATTGAATTAGTTAACTCCATGCGAAGAATTAGCCAAGGAATTTGATAGGTTGGAAATTGAAATTTGTGTTCCCAACGAATCTACAGAAGCTATCTACGCTATGACTTTTCAACCAGAGTTGTTAGAGAAGATTCGTCGCTGTCAAGAAGAAGTGATGAGTCAGGATGACGACTTAACCGGAGAAGAAATCACAACTCAGAAGGATAATGAAGGAATTTTACGTTTTGCATCGAGAATCTGGATCCCTAATGTGACAAAATTGAAAGAAGAAATATTGCGAGATGCGCACAGTTCGAAGTATTCCATTCATCCAGGAAATACAAAAATGTATCGCGATCTGAAGGAAAACTTTTGGTGGCCAAATATGAAGAAGAAAATAGCAGAATGGATAAGTAAATGCTACACATGCCAGCGAGTTAAAGCAGAACATCAACGTCCGAGCGGATTATTACAACCGTTAGATATTCCAGAATGGAAATGGGAACATTTAGCGATGGCTTTCGTGGTAGGAATACCAAGGACTAAAGCAAATCATGATGCGACATGGGTAATCATTGATAGACTAACGAAGTCGACACATTTTCTACCAATTAACGAAAGATTTTCACTCGACAAGCTAGTGCATTTGTATCTCAAGGAAATTATGATGCGACATGGAGTTCCAATATCTATCATGTCTGATCGAGATCCCCGTTTCAATTCAAGATTTTGGAGATAATTTCAGGAATATCTTGGAACTAAATTAAACATAAGTATCGCGTATCATCCGCAAACCGATGGGCAAAGTGAAAGAACTATCCAAACGATTGAAGACATGCTACGAGTTTGTGCGATTGATTTTGAAGGCAATTGGGATGAACATTTACCTTTGGTTGAATTTTCTTACAATAACAGTTATCACACAAGCATTGGAATGCCACCGTACGAAGCATTATACGGAAGAAAATGCAGATCACTAGTACATTGGGATGAAGTTGGAGAACGCAAGATTTTGGGTCCATAATTAATCCAACAAACTAAAGAAAAGATCGAACTTATTCTGAAAGGACTCGATGTAGCACAAAACAGGCAACGCAAATATGCAGACCAAGCAAGGAAGGATATGGACTACCAGGAAGGAGAACACGTATTACTCAAAATATCGCCATGGAAAGGATTGACCAGATTTGGTAACAAGGGTAAATTGAAGCCACGATACGTCGGACCTTTTGAAGTTTTGAAGAAAGTGGGAAAAGTTACGTACGAATTAGTATTACCGCCTCATATGCAACATATTCAAAATGTGTTTCACGTGTCGATGCTTAAGCGATATAATCCTGATTCTAGGCATGTAATAGAATATGAATCGGTAGATATCCAACCTGATTTTTCTTTTGTAGAACTGCCGATAAGCATTTTAGATCGGCGAGAGAAAGTGTTGAGAAATAAGTCTGTATCTTTAGTGCGAGTTTTGTGGAGAAACCCTATGGTTGAAGAATCAACCTGGGAACTTGAGAGTGAAATGTTAGAGAAATATCCTCATTTGTTTTCATAATGAGATTCTGAAGACAGAATCCTATTAAGGGGGGAAAGATGTAACGTCAGGGAAATTTATGTCTGTATTATATCATATTTATAATAAATTAAGTGTATTAATGTGTTATTATGTGTAATTATCTGTCAAACCCTAATTGCTACGTGTTACGCGTATTCTGTGCCATTCCGGTATTTTTAAGATATTTTTCAGATATTTTATTTTTCATTCATAAGTTTCATTTCAAACGTTTTACGACCCAACCCATGATTTTAAAGCCAGTATTTCAAATAAAATAATGGGCCTTATTTTTCATCAAACAGCTTTTACCATCACATTATTCTGAACATCTAGACATTTTATAAATTTTCTCGTCTTGCGAAAAATGACTTTTCCGGACCCCTTTGGGTGTTAAAAACCCAACAAAAATCACATTTTTATTTATATAAAAGTATAGGACTTTTATTTATACCATTTCTTTGTATTTTTGCATTATTCACAATTTTTGGGAAATTTTGGCATATATTTTATATATAAAATAATTATAAATTAAATTTTAATACTCAAAAATTATAAAAATTAGGGCCAAATATTTTTATTAGATGTATAATTAGCCCCTTAAATTTATTTAGGAGTATTAATTTTTCAGCTATAAATACCCTAAATATTATTAATTAAATAATTAAAAATCAGAAATTCTGCAATTTTCCCCAATTTCCAGAAATTAGGGTTTGGTGTTCTTGAGTTCAACCAGCGATTTGATCGTGATTCCGACCTCCAAATCAGACATGTAAGTAGTTAGTCGAAAGCTCTTGAGCTCTACTATCTGATTATACTATCAATTTCATGTTTTATATCTTCTATTTTCAATTCGATTTTTGGGGTTCTTGAACTAATTTGGGTATTTGCAAATCGTTGTGTTTTGGTTGATGAAAGTTATATGAATAGATTGCTCAGGTTGTGTAGATGATTATACATATTTTTAATTAATTTTTCTATTCCCGGATTAGCGAATTGTGTTTTTGAGTTTCAACCCGTTTTGAATTCGGGTTTTTAGTTCGAGGGATTGTTTGATATTTATGTGGCCACGAACGTGTAGATCGTTGAATTCCCAGTCGTTTGACACCGGTTTCGTGTGAATTGGTTTCGGTTTTATGCTCGCCGGAGTTCGAACGCCGCCATTGTGTTCTTCACGATTCTGGCGTGATGGTCGATAAACGAAGGAGGAGAAGGCTGGGGAAGTGATTGTGGAATGATACAGGAGTGATTTCGGTAGAAAACGAAGGAAGAACGACTCGATTTGGCTGCGTTTTTGCCTCGCCGTTACTTCGCCAGAACCGGCCACCGGCGCCGGGTTCTGGGTTTTTCTTCGTCGACCCGGTTTCGACCTGGGAAACGACCCGGGTTTGATCCTGAAAACCCCTAATCTGTTTTCCTATTTGTGTTTCTGAATTTCAATTATTTAATTGCATTTTATAAAATCAAAAATCAGTTTTATTAATTCTATAAATCTAATAAAAATTAGTTTTAAGTTCTGAAAAATATTATTAATAATTCCTAAATTATTTTTATTAATTTAGGAATTTGAATTTAGTTATTTACTTAATTATTTAATTACTTATCTAATTATTTATCTATTTATTTATTATTTTTGTAATTAAGTAATTACTTAATAAATAAGGATTAAAATTAATCGAATGTTATGATAAAAGATTCGATAATTAGTAAAATAATACGAGTAACTCGTATTCATATGAGTAATTGAACGATAAATAGATTATTATTCAAACAATAGTTAATTACTCAAAAAATATCATAATAATTATTCATAACGAATAATTAAATACAGATAATTGATTTAAATCATATAAATTGTAAATATAATCGTAATATTTCGGTAATTATTCGAGAAAGGTGAATAACACGTAGAAATACGAGTAGTTGATCGTTGAGTTGGAATATGATTCGAATAATAACTTATTTATTCAATAATTATCGTAACAACTGATTGTATCGATTATTTATTTGTAAATAATCAATCTAATCGAGTATGTAATAATAAATTGTAAATATTTGTAATAAATTGTAATTAATTCTAATAATTAGGGATTAATTCTTTTTAATTATTAAATAATTATATATTAATTATTTATTAGTTATTTATTATTTATTCATTATTTACTAGTATATATTATTTATTAATTACTTAAAAATGATTAATTACTTCGATAATTAATCAAATAATTTTCAATACATCATAACGTATTCATTTTAACTCCAAAAATTATAGAAAAATCATTTTTGACTCTGATTTTTTCTTAAATAATTATTTAATAATTATTTTAGGGTTTAAAAATTAGTAATAATTATTTATATTGAATAATAAATTGAATTATCAGTGTTTAATTGATATTAATTAGACCGTTTGTCCGATTTGAGCGAAACGAAAGCCCTTTAACTCAGAAAAATGAATTCTTTTCATTAAAAATAATATTAAGACCTAATTTCTTCTAGAGATTAGTTAACTTTATTATTTGTTTGATTATCAGTCGAAGTGCGTGCCGAGAAGAGTCTGAAAAATTCCGGAAAAATGGGAAACGAGTTATATGGTGATCAGTGGAGCGATCAGCGAGTCGATTTTGAAACTAAAAATTCTTTTAACTATAAAAATGATTATGTGCTTATGTGCTTATGTGCTTATGTGTATTATGTGGTTAATCGAGTCTTACTTGCTAATAAGTAATATACGAGTCAGTCATAAGCGCATGGGTAGATAATAGGAATGATGTGAAGTTGATTCAAGATGCAATTGAAGTACAAACTAACTTAACCAGTCTATTTGTGCTAACAGAAGCTAAGCCAGCAAGGCAGGTTGAGTAGGTGATAGACGAAGGTGATTTAATTGCAGTGAGTCGCGCAAAAGGCAAGTTTCTCCCCTATTCTATTTTCAGAATATTGATATTTCTTCATATTCTTATCACGCTTGCACTCTTTTGATTCTCTTGTTCATAGTTCATTTCGATTCTTGCTTATCCTTTTCATTTGACTTTATTGTTCATATTCCAATTGTTACTCACAATTATTGATATATTCTGGTGATTAGAATATGTCAAAGCATATCGATTGTTCTGGTTGCTATTCCAGGGACTGGATAATGATACTTTGGGGATTAAGCTTACTTAATCCTAAGAATCGGGACATAACCGGATCCTTGAGATGGGCCGTAGTGCATGGGTGCCCGACGGGATCTATATAGTGAGATATAGAACTGCGCTGTATCCTGGCTGATCAGCAGGGTATAGAGCGAACTTGAGTCCAGTTTAGTTCGTTTGTATTCGCCAATAATGGCCTTTTTTCTATTCTCGCGGGGTTATATTTTTACAGATATACCCGGGTTACGGATTCATTTAAATTGCTTTAACACTGTTTATATTTTACGGACTTGTTGAGCAATATTTGGCTCACCCTTTTTGCTGTTATTCACCTTATTATTTTCAGTTAAGAAGGAATATGAAACCCATCAGGACTCGAGTGGTAAAGAAGCGGGTCAAGCCTCGGGTTCCTCTCATACCCAAGGTGTTGATCCCAATCCAGGAAGAAAGCTTTGAGTTTTCTGAACAGGTGGTGTGTAGATAGTTAGTGTGTGTGTTTGAATAAAAGATGAACATACTTTAAAACTGATTAGACAATGGTTTGTGATAAAGAGAGTTTGTGAGATTTTGAATTTGGTTTGTAATAAAAGTAGTTAATGGGTCTTGTTTTCATACTTCAACCTAAAAAGATCCTGGTTAGTGTTAAAGGGGTTTAGATTCATTTCTTTATTATTTTTTAATCAGATTGTACAGGTTTGGTGAATAGCTAGCAACCCCCAGACTTATACCCCGGGTCTGGAGGGCGTTACAGCAGCATTTCCGCTATATTATCACTTTCCCAATCTTAAAACTCAACCAACAACGTCAACAAAATAAGTCTGTTATGCAACAAAGAAACGCAACAAATGCAATAATGATGCAGGCAATAATGTAAGCAATAAAATATAACCAAGTAAAATCTAAAATAAAACGGGCAGCATTTCCGCTATATTATCACTTTCCCAATCTTAAAACTCAACCAACAACCTCAACAAAACGAGTCTGTTATGCAACAAGGCAACACAACAAATGCAATAATGTTGCACGCAATAATGTAGGCAATAAAATATAACCAAGTAAAATCTAAAACAAAACGGGCAGCATTTCCGCTATATTATCACTTTCCGCTATAACCAAGTATAACAATTATATTTTAAATTTTATTATATTTAATTGATAAATGACATGTCATTTGACAAATTTTAAGTAGCATCTGTGAATTATGATTAATGCTACGAATCTACATGCAAGACAAACAATTTTAAATAAGTGTCGAGTTAAATGTATTTTGCATTTTTTTATTTTATTTCAAAAATAAAAATTTATGAATATTTTTGGAGAACTCATATAGCATCTATTAACTTATATTTTGATATTTAATATACACCTCTTTAAATTTTTACTGAATTGAGGAGGGGAAAAAGGGAAATTCAGCAAAAAATTTAATTAAAATAAATTTCATTTTTTCATTTTAATATTCATTTTAATCAAAATAAATTTCATTTTTTCAAAATAATGTAAAAAAAATTGAATATTCAATTTTTCAAATAATGTAAAAAATTGAATATATATTTTTGCAAACTATGAGATAATATATTTTGAATTTTCAATTAATATAATTAATTTATTTACAGTTAATTATTTTACAGTTAGCAAAAAAAATTATGCAGAAATTTATTGACAGAAATTTATACAAACAAAATTTAACAATTTAATGTATTTACAGTTAATTATTTTACAGTTAGCAAACAAATTATGTCACAGAGAGAGAGAGAGAGATTACCTGAGAACGCCTGTTGTACCGGGAGAGGAGGGCAAAACTTTTGAACCTTTCCCGCAGACCGCCTGTTCCTCCGGGGACCGTCGACTTCCAACTCTGCTTTCTCTCTTTCTATCTCTATCTTCTTCCTCTCTTTCTTTCTTATCCGCACTTTTCTTATCCCTTTTTAATTTCGTATCTCTTTTTTACTCCCTTATCTTCTCTTCCTTATATTAATCTCTATTATTATAGATTACTTAATTTCATATATAATATAATATAACATAATATATTAATTTAATTATTTGTTCATATTTAATTACTTTATATTCATAAATTTATATAATATTATTTTATATTCATAAAATTATATAATATTACTTTATATATAAATTTAATTCATAAATTTATATAATATTATTTATATTCATAAATTAATATAATATTACTTTATTATATATAAATTTATAAAATTTATATAATATTAGTTACTAAAATATTTTACTTAGTATTTTATTTAAAATTTTTTACAAAGTTCATAAATTTCTTTCCTAAGCTTGTGTTTATATCGTTTGATAAAACTGCATACATTTTTTTTATTCTTGTAGAAATTTTGGAGATCGTTATCTTCTGCTTCCTATCCTAAAAATCTGACTAAAGGTAGATTTTCCTTACACAACAATCTTATCTAAAATCTGAAACGGATAGGATCAGATATCTTTATGCAGAAATTATTGACAACATCAATGAATCACAATAACACCTGTTCCACTATTTATACATGACCTGAGGCACCACACATGTTCATCACATACTTCTCTTCAACCCATTCAAAAAGGTATGTCATTATTTTACTTATGTGTGTGTATATATATATATAATTCTATTGCTCATTTGTCATATATTTTCTGTAAATCAGGAAAATGGAAGGCCACGTGAATGTCAAATTTTTTTGGGGTGGAGTGGTAATTCGAGAAGGTACTAATATCAACTACTCTATCGATCCCAAGAAGATGATGTTTATTAGGTTTGGTACCTCTTTTGAAGAGCTCAAATGTCTTGTATACAATTTAATGAATATTAGTTCTTATCAATGGAATTTGAAATTGAGTTTAAAGTATCCTTACCTTGGTCAATACAACTTAGTTGAAGGTTTTTATCAAATAGAAATATTATGTGATGATGATGTTACCCGTATGTTAAATGTCTCTGCCGTGTTGCTGAACGTCCAAGGAGATGTTTCTTTGTTCATCGAAATAGAGGAAGTTACTGTTGATGGCCCGTACTCTTTTCAACCGAATTTAGGGTCACAACCGACACAATTAACATACGGGAGTAATGTCAACCCAGGGTGGTCAGATCTACATTTTGGAGGTGGAGAGTACAGAGGCGAAACCACGGAAAAAGGTGGAGGGTACGTAGGAGGCAGTAGTCAATATGGTGGACGGTATGGAAGGGAAAGTAGTCAATATGGTGGAGGGTATGGAGTGGAGAGTAGTGGATACGACGAAGGGTATGGAAGGGAAAGTAGTCAATATGGTGGAGGGTATGGAGGGGAGAGTAGTCAATATGATGGAGGGTATGTAGGGGAGGTAGTCAATATGGTGGAGGGTACGGAAGAGGGGAGTAGTCAATATGGTGGAGGGTATGGAGGGGCGTAGTGAATATGGTGGAGGGTACGGAGGGGGAGTAGTTACGAAAATGAGGAAGCGGGTGGAGGTAATGTAGATATGGTGGGAAGAGGTTGGGGTAAGCGGTTAGCCCTCGTCGCAGATGAAGCTGTAGATAATTCATCCAGTGAGGATGATTTTCACCTTCATGATGATGATGGGGAAGAAGATTCATCAGGCAGCGATGAAGGGGGAGGGCATGTAGAGAGGAATGCATAAATCTCTAGCGTGTTTACAACACCTGGGGAAGAGCATCATATTCCAAGGGCTCCATGGTTCCGCACAGAGAAATATACCCCCTCAATAATAGACATCCCCAATGATTTGTATGTTGATGAAGACCTCGATCAGGGGGAAATGAGTGAAGGAAAGTGTTACCGTGATAAAGCAACCCTGTTGTTGGCAGTCAAGCGCGCTCATATTACCACGGATCGTACTTATAAAATGACAAAGAGTAACAAAGAACAGCTCATTGTACAGTGTCGGGCTGAGGGTTGTAATTGGAGGATGCGAGCTGCTTTCATGCATAATTCTGGCTACTGGAGGATAAATGTGAATAGAGAGGAACACAGATGCATGGTTGATCAGCCGTTACAAGATCATAAGAAACTATCTGCAAGGATGATTTCGCTGATTGTGAAACCACTTGTAAGCAATTTAACATACATAACTATTGAACTTCCCTACATATTTGGTACGAAAATATTTTGACACAATCAATGACATGTAAAACAGGTGATCGATAAACCATAAATCCCCATTAAAACCATTATCCCGCTTATCAACAACGAGCACAACCATATAGTGGGGTACAAAAAAGCGTGGCGAGGCAAACAAATAGCCATTGAGGAAGTCTATGGAAGTTGGGCTACAACATATCAAGCTCTTCCCATGTTTCTTGCAGCCATCAAGAAGACAAATCCTGGAACCATTACTGAGATCGATGTCGTGCCTCATGCTCAGGAACGGGGCACGTCCGTTTATAAGTGAATCTTTTGGTGTTTGAAGGCAATGATGGATGGGTGGGAACATGCACGTCCTGTGATTTCAATAGGCGGAACTTTCTTGAAGGGGAGATATAGGGGCAAGCTGCTTGTTGCCATGGGTGTAGATTCAAACAACCACCTTTTTCCTCTTTTCTATGGTTTGGTTTATGAGGAGACGTATGAGAACCAGTCTTGGTTTCTACAACGTATTCGGAGACATGTCTGTCGCCAAAAGACCAGCGAGTGCATCATCTCTGATCGCGCAGCCAGTATTCTTTCTGCAGTAGTAGACCCTCAAAACGGATTTGCTGAGCCATTAGGCATCCATAGGTTCTGTCTACTGCATGTCCGAAGCAACTTCTGCCATCATCACCCTGACGGTGAACTAAAGAAATTGATGTGGAAAGCTGGCACAACCACACAAGTCTCCAAGCATGATGCATACATGGCAAGGATTGGTGAAATTCCCCCCCCCCCCCGCCCTTGAATATCTTGCAAGAATACCCGTTGAGAGGTGGACACTTTCCTATGATAATGGTGTTCGCTATGGTCAAATGACCACCAACATGCTTGAGGGTTTCAACGAAAACATAAGAAGGGCTTGTTTCCTTCCGGTAACAGCGATGATGGAGTACCTCTTCTACAAGGCAGTCACGATTATTGACACACATAGAAATAAAGTAGATGACGGTGTGCAACAGGGTCAACAGTTTTGTGCGCGTTCAGCCGCCATGTTAGCAAAAATTCAAAGAAAGGCAATTGGACATACGGTTATTACTTTTCACCGTGCACGTGGTATCTTGAAAATAGTTACACGTCAATACACAACTACTAAGGGAAGGGTAAAGGGAGGTAAGACCCAGGTCGTCAACCTCAACGACCGTACATGCACGTGTGGAAAATGGGCGACGCATCACATGATGTGCTCTCACGCAATGGCTGGTTGTATAAGACACGGACTAAGTTGGGATCATTTCATTGAAAATTACCATAAAACAGACAATGGAGAACTTGTACCGGCCAATTATTTATCCCTTGCAACCAACCAAATACTGGTACTATGCATTACCCCCACTTTGGCAGGGGTATGGAAAGTTGGTAGCGGATGAATCATTGAAGAAACTTAAGCAAAAACGTGGAGATAAGGGCCAATCGGTGCTGATCCGAACGGAGATTGATGGTCCGCGGTCAGGAAAGAAATGTAGTGTATGCAACCAAGAAGGTCACACCAAGCGTAGCAAGAAGTGCCCAGGGCGTCCACACTTAACAACGTGAACTTCTACTTGCTCGTTTCTTAGCTTCATTGCATTTTCTTAGCTTCATTTCAAATGTTGTACTACCATTATCATTTGTATAATCTAAGTTTTTATCTTGCTATTTCGAATATTACATGCAAAAGTTAGTTATTGTGTTGTCCGTTCGAGCTTCAAAATGTGGAACTACTATCAGATTTATCCCATTCAAAATAAACATTCCAATTGGGCGTTCAAATTGTTACTAAAATTATACAACAAACATCAGAAAGAACTTAAAAATCTGCAAGGTTTACAACATATTGATCCTCATCAGTTCCTGCACTCTCTACAACTTCACCCTCTTCGTCATCCGCATCTTCTCCAACGTCACGCCAGGCCTGATGACCTTCAACATACCATGTAATTTCACTATCTTCTCTTTCAATCAGGATGATTTCCATTTTGTCATATTTTTTATACACTTCATCGATCTGACGGATGCGTTCGTCCTTCGGCAGGGACTGTAACATCCGGGATATCGCGTGTAATTATTTTTACCAATAAATAATTTTTATATAATTATTATGTGATTTTTGGTGAATTATCTGATGATTGGTGTGAATATGTGAATGTTTATATGTGATAAAGTATAAGTTTGCTAATTTTATTATGACCAGAATAAAATATAAATAATTACGGTATTTTTCTGGTAATTTTTGGGCCTGTTAAATGATTTTATATTGATTTATGAATTTATTAATTATTTTCAGAATAATTACAAAATTATTTTATAAAGCCAGGAATTATCCGACTTCAACCGTTTTTACATTTTTACAACCCAAAACTCTTCCGAAAACTCCTTCCTATCCTAATCTGGTAATTCCGAACATTTTTCCTATTTTGACTTTTTCGATCCGGATTACGGTTTGACCCGTGCGCGGCCCGACGCCAGATTTTCAATACGATAATCATTTCGGTGAATCAACAAAACCCGTATTCTCGAAAGACGGGATATTATTACGTTATTCTCATATATAGTGTTTTATAAGAAGTCCGGTTTGGATAATTATCCAATACGGGTATCAAATCGGATCATTTTTACAGTTACTTAGCGGCTAAGCAACTAATTTAACGATCCACGACGATCCAAAATGAGCCAATATTCCAAAAATATATATAGCCCTTTTATTATTTCATTTTATTCGTATAATCACAATCAGTCAGTAAAACCCCGTAAATACAGAAAAAATGTCGAATTAAAACCGCGTTCTTGAAAATCAAACGTACGAACGAAGGCGTTATCGAACTCCGATTCGGGCTGCAATATATCAAAACGAAGCTCTCGAAATCTTCTTTCTGAATCAACCATATGTTTTTGCCCAGAAATCAAGGTATTTTTCTGATTTAATTATTTTAATTCGAATTCTTTGATTATTAAAATATGAATTTTTGTAAACCTGATTGTTTGATTGTTTTGATGATTCTATGTTGTAGAACATGTTGTCCTGGTCAGATTCATATATCATATGTTAAAAATAGATTTCAGTAACATAGGTAAAAGTGAGTTTGATTTTCCAGATGGGTGTTCTTGATGTTCTTGAGTGCACTCATCAGATTTCTATGAGTTTTAGCCGGAATTTTAATTGAATGAATCTGGGTACGGACGAAGTAGGTGGTTGAATAGATCGTATCACGAGGAATCTAAAGGTATAATCAAAATTGTAAACCGAAGTCGGGAAGGTGATCATCGGAAAACGGGGGTTCGAAGCGGCATTTTTCCCGTCCGTTTTCCCGATGATTCACTGAGTGGTTTCGTGATTTGGTCACATATTTACGTTCCTGATGAGGCTAGCTACATATCTGCATATTTTTGTGATGTTCTGGGCAGTTGCAGGTTACCACCGGCGAGCTCAGCGGCGGCGGCCATGGCTGCCGACGGCGAGGGAGGAAAGAGGTGGTGAAACTACGGTTTCATCACCCTTCTTTCGTGATATTGCGTTTTAGTCCCTACAATTTTAAAACTTTATAAAAATTAGATTTATGTTTAAAAGTTTTAAAGAAATCAGATTTTTATTTATAATTTTTCAGAAATTATTTTTAATTTCTAAAAATTTCAAAAAATCATTATCTTTCTTTTAAAAATTATTTTTTTATATTCGAAATTAAATCCTAATTATTTAATTAATTAATTTTAAGTGATAATTAATTAATCAATTAATTTAATTATTAATTGGTTAATTGATTTAATTAATTATTAATTAATCTTAATTGATTTATTAATTAGATTTAATTAATTATTTTGAATTAAAAAAAATCCGAAAAATAGTTTTGAACTTTAGAATATTTTTTTAAATTATTTTCAAGACTCGATAATTATTATAAAATTATTTTAAAGTCAGATTCGGGTGTTTGAACCCTATTATTTAATTATAAATTGATTCGGAGTCCCGTTTTAATTCCGAAAAATGTTCAAAAATTCGTAATAAATACCTGGAAAATTATTTCGACCCTGAAGCTTCTTTGAAAATTTATTTTGATCAAATCTCTTGCGTGCTATGTGCTACGTGCTAACTGATTGATGTGTTATATGCCTATGTGGTTATGGTTTGACTATGTTAGTCATAACTTTTAATCCGTGAATCGAATTTGGGTGAAACGAAGGATAGATAAAAGCTTATGACGTCTATGTGACGATTAGAATTATACAAGTATGAATAATTGATTGGTACTTGTGATGCCTAGAAGAGTCAACAAGGCATAGAAAAAGGAAACCAGTGGTCCATAAATAGAATCGAAACGTCGAAAGAGAAGGCAAGTGATTGATAAATAGAAGAAAGGCAAAGAAAGATAAGGAAAGTGGTTGATGAGTAAAACTATGAGATGAGTACAGGTAAAGTGGAAATCTTCGGTGATAAGGCAAGTACCTCTGAACCTTTTTCAAGATATATTGCAAATATTTTCGAACTGTTTCATAATATGTCGCTATTATTCAAATAACTCATGTTTTATACTGCAAGCACTTTAAACTATTTAACCTTGAACCCTGATTCTTATTGATCTTGAGCCATAAGCCTTATTCTTTATAAACCATTGATTGTTGAATTCCCAAATACGATCCAAACACATACGATACTACTCCACAAATACATATCTACCACATATTGAGTCCGATATTGAGTTTCTTAACATACCAACCCTTATTCCTTGTTTAACAGAAGACCCATTCTTGGAACCCTAAACCCTTGGTATTCTACTTTCTGATTCTTTCCTTGATTGAAAGCCAATCTTTTTGAATTCCTTGTTATACCTACATGGTATTGTGAATCACCCTATGCTTCAAGATAAATGTTGTTTATGATTCAGCTTATTGATTACATTGGTTATCATTTTGAATTGTTTTAGAATTAGATAGTTTTATAAATGTGGACCAGATTCGTGGTCGGACCAGATTTGTGGTCATAGTAGGCCAATGCGTGCCTTGGATCCAGTATATAGAGCAAAGCTGGAAGCCTTGCTCGGGGTTAGTGCGTGACTGATCAGCAGCCTAACCTTGGTTTTTAAAATGAAAAGTGAATGTCCAATTCTAATCATTTCTTATTCAGAAACTTGATTCTTTTGAATCATTTCAATTGGTAATTATTTAACCTCAATTGTTGCTATTATTACTTGCTGAGCTAGTAAGCTCACTCTTGCAAAATATTTTATGTTTTCAACAGTTGAAGAAGAAAGTGTTGGTAACGAGGATTCCCTGACCAGTGTGCGAGAGTTTTCAGTTAAATTGGATCGAGCTAGCAGAAGCTTTATAGTGTAGGTGGGTTATGCAAGATTGTAACAACAATATCATTAGAAATTGTAAGTTGAACTAGTTGGGTTTTGGTGCGATGTAATAAAAGTTAAGGTTGTGGCTTGTTTTCATATTTTAACCTGTTGCGATCCGTGGTTATGTACAGAAGGGTCAATGCATATAATAATTTATATACAAGTTTAAATATTGTGGTGTGTGTTGTGAGCCCCAAACTTCTGACCCGGGTTTGGAGGGCGTCACAGGTTGGTATCAGAGCTACAGGTTATAAGTCGCTGAAACAAACCTAGATTGTCGGGAATGGATAGAGGGTTAGGATTAGGATTAGAAAATAGAAAGATAGAACTTCGAGAGGTTGAGTGCGGTCAAATAGTAGGTTTTAGTGGTATTCGTGATGAAATTCGACATCTTGATCTAGCGACGCGGTTTTCAGATGGAGGCGATGGAAGATTCTTTTATCCCTGGATTGTCTGATCATTCGGAGCCTTCATTCGGAATAATTAGAGTGATTCTGAGGACAGAATCCTTTTAAGGGGGGAAGGATGTAACATCCGGGATATCGCATGTAATTATTTTTACCAATAAATAATTTTTATATGATTATTATGTGATTTTTGGTGAATTATCTGATAATTGGTGTGAATATGTGAATGCTTATATGTGATACAGTATAAGTTTGCTAATTTTATTATGACCAGAATAAAATATAAATAATTACGGTACTTTTCTGGTAATTTTTGGGCTATTAAATGATTTTATATTGATTTATGAATTTATTAATTATTTTCTGAATAATTACAAAATTATTTTATAAAGCTGGGAATCGTCCGACTTCAACCGTGTTTTACGTTTTTACAACCCGAAACTCTTCCGAAAACTCCTTCCTAACCCAATCTGGTAATTCCAGACATTTTTCGTATTTTGACTTTTTCGATCCGGATTACGGTTTAACCCGTGCGCGGCCCGTCGCAAGATTTTCAATACGATAATCATTTTGGTGAATCAACAAAATCCGTATTCTCGAAAGACAGGATATTATTACATTATTCTCATATATAGTGTTTTATAAGAAGCCCGGTTTGGATAATTATCCAATACGGGTATCAAATCGGATCATTTTTACAGTTACTTAGCGGCTAAGCAACTAATTTAACGATCCACGACGATCCAAAACGAGCCAATATTCCAAAAATATATATAGCTCTTTTATTATTTCATTTTATTCGTATAATCACAATCAGTCAGTAAAACCCCGTAAATACAGAGAAAATGTCGAATTAAAACCGCGTTCTTGAAAATCAAACGTACGAACGAAGGCGTTATCGAACTCCGATTCGGGCTGCAATATATCAAAACGAAGCTCTCGAAATCTTCTTTCTGAATCAACCATATGTTTTTGCCCAGAAATCAAGGTATTTTTCTGATTTAATTATTTTAATTCGAATTCTTTGATTATTAAAATATGAATTTTTGTAAACCTGATTGTTTGATTGTTTTGATGATTCTATGTTGTAGAACATGTTGTCCTGGTCAGATTCATATATCATATGTTAAAAATAGATTTCAGTAACATAGGTAAAAGTGAGTTTGATTTTCCAGATGGGTGTTCTTGATGTTCTTGAGTGCACTCATCAGATTTCTATGAGTTTTAGCCGGAATTTTAATTGAATGAATCTGGGTACGGACGAAGTAGGTGGTTGAATAGATCGTATCACGAGGAATCTAAAGGTATAATCAAAATTGTAAACCGAAGTCGGGAAGGTGATCATCGGAAAACGGGGGTTCGAAGCGGCATTTTTCCCGTCCGTTTTCCCGATGATTCACTGAGTGGTTTCGTGATTTGGTCACATATTTACGTTCCTGATGAGGCTAGCTACATATCTGCATGTTTTTGTGATGTTCTGGGCAGTTGCAGGTTAACGCCGGCGAGCTCAGTGGCGGCGGCCATGGCTGCCGGCGGCGAGGGAGGAAGGAGGTGGCGAAACTACGGTTTCATCACCCTTCTTTCGTAATTTTGCGTTTTACTCCCTGCAATTTTAAAACTTTATAAAAATTAGATTTATGTTTTAAAAGTTTTAAAGAAATCAGATTTCTGTTTATAATTTTTCAGAAATTGTTTTTAATTTCTAAAAATCATGATCTTTCTTTAATTAATTTCAGAAATCATAATTTTTTATATTCAAAATTAAATCCTAATTATTTAATTAATTAATTTTAATTGATAATTAATTAATCAATTAATTTAATTATTAATTGGTTAATTGATTTAATTAATTATTAAATAATCTTAATTGATTTATTAATTAAATTTAATTAATTATTTTGAATTAAAAAAAATCCAAAAAATAGTTTTGAGCTTTAGAATATTATTTTAAATTATTTTCAGGACTCAATAATTATTATAAAATTATTTTAAAGTCAGATTCGGGTGTTCGAACCCTATTATTTAATTATTAATTAATTCAGAGTCCCGTTTCAATTCCGAAAAATGTTCAAAAATTCGTAATAAATACATGGAAAATCATTTTGACCCCGAATCTTCTTTGAAAAAATATTTTGATCAAATCTCTTGCGTGCTATGTGCTACGTGCTAACTGATTGATATGTTATATGCCTAGGTGGTTATAATTTGATTGTTTTAGTCATAACTTTTAATCCGTAAATCGGATTTGGGTGAAACGAAGGGTAGATAAAAGCTTATGACGTCTATGTGACGATTAGAATTATACGAGTATGGATAATTGATAGGTACTTGTGATGCCTACCAGAGTCAGCAAGGCATAGAAAAAGGAAACCAGTGGTCCATAAATAGAATCGAAACGTCGAAAGAGAAGGCAAGTGATTGATAAATAGAAGAAAGGCATAGAAAGAGAAGGAAAGTGGTTGATGAGTAAAACTATGAGATTAGTACAAGTAAAGTGGAAATCTTCGGTGATAAGGCAAGTACCTCTAAACCTTTCTCAAGATATATTGCAAATATTTCGAACTGTTTCATAATATGTCGCTATTATTCAAATAACTCATATTTTATACTGCAAGCACTTTAAACTATTTAACCTTGAACCCTGATTCTTATTGATCTTGAGCCATAAGCCATATTCTTCATAAACCATTGATTGTTGAATTCCCAGATACGATCCAAACACATACGATACTACTCCACAAATACATATCTACCACATACTGATTCTGATATTGAGTTTCTTAACATACCAACCCTTATTCCTTGTTTAACAGAAGACTCGTTCTTGGAACCCTGAACCGTTGGTCTTCTACTTTCTGATTCTTTCCTTGATTGAAAGCTAATCTTTTTGAATTCCTTGTTATACCTACATGGTATTGTGAATCACCCTATACTTCAAGATAAATGTTTTTTATGATTCAACTTATTGATTACATTGGTTATCATTTTGAATTATTTTAGAATTGGATAGTTTTATAAATGTGGACCAGATTTGTGGTCGGACCAGATTCGTGGTCATAATAGGCCAATGCGTGCCTTGGATCCAGTATATAGAGCAAAGCTGGGAGCCTTGCTCGGGGTTAGTGCGTGACTGATCAGCAGCCTAACCTTGGTTTTTAAAATGAAAAGTGAATGTCCAATTCTAATCATTTCTTATTCAGAAACTTGATTCTTTTGAATCATTTCAATCGGTAATTATTTAACCTCAATTGCTTCTATTATTACTTACTGAGCTAGTAAGCTCACTCTTGTAAATTTTTTTATGTTTTCAACAGTTGAAGAAGAAAGTGTTGGTAACGAGGATTCCCTGACCAGTGTGCGAGCGAGTTTCCGGTTAAATTGGATCGAGCTAGCAGAAGCTTTATAGTGTAGGTGGGTTATGCAAGATTGTAACAACGATATTATTAGAAATTGTAAGTTAAACTAGTTGGGTTTTGGTGTGATGTAATAAAAGTTAAGGTTGTGGCTTGTTTTCATATTTTAACCTGTTGCGATCTGTGGTTATATACAGAAGGGTCAATGCATATAATACTTTATATACAAGTTTAAATATTGTGATGTGTGTTGTGAGCCCCAAACTTCTGACCCGGGTTTGGAGGGCGTTACAGGGACCGATCATTGTAAGCCTTTCGGAGCTTTTCTTTATCAGCTTTTATCTCGCCCAAAATATTTTGATTCACGCACTTGTTCTTCTTTCTGCCACTCTCATCTTCTTTCATTTTCTTTCCTTGACCGATACATTCCGCGATACTAAGCTGACGCCAAATGGACTTAGATGTGCTTGACGATGATCTTTTTTTACCCTTATCCATTTTATGCTTTCCAATTGAAATGACCAAGACATTTATAGGGCATGCTAACAACTACGTCACATTATATTTGTACAGTACTTCATACTAAATTTATCATAAATACTCACACACTATCTGAGTAGTCAAATCATTCAGAAATATAAAATAATAATTTAAAAAGCTCAAATTATTAAAGTATACTATCAAAATACAATATTCAGGAATATTACTCATCATCGGACAAGTAGAAATCGGAAATATAGTCGGGACTCGTAGCGAAATGATGATACATTCTTGCGTTGTGATGGTCACCATCTTCAGCAAACTCCCTACATTTTCTTTCTAGATCCATCCGGTTTAAACGCATTCTCATTCGATTCTCTTCCTCTCTTGCACGGAATAAAGCTAGTTCCAGTTGTTGAGCGGTGTCTCGCTGCATATGTATGGCGCGTTGTTTAGTTACTCGCACTCCATGTTCTTGACATTGGGCTACACATATTTGCAAACACCCTACACGCCATTCCCACTCCCTATGCATCGTGATTACTGAACCACTTGAGTAACGTAAATTTGGATCCATTGAATATCTAAAATCGTCATCACAAAACCATTTCCGACCAGTAGCTCGAATAATATCACCAGAAGTATAGCTCATTGCTCTTCTATTAGTATACAATATTAACTTCCGAACAAAATCATATTTACATAATATACAAGGACGAAAGGCCACACAAATTAAGTAGAAATGCATGTAACATTCACGTGCTACTTACGTCTCATACTGCTTCGAAAGAGTTAACATTCATTTGTCACATCATACAGCTTTTACAACTTCTACTGAATTTGACAAGACTACTCAATTACTTTCTTGCAATCTGCATGTGGCTACCTATCTGTGGCGGACCCTTCCAACTTTGCAGTTGCAGGCTGGCATTCGTAAAAGTAACTTCTTTAACTTTCATCTCTAAAAAGTGAAAACTTCAGTCAAACTGTTGCATGTGCTTTCTACTATGTATTCACGGGATACCTAACCCATTTTCTTGTCATTTTCCTTATCATCATTTTATACTTCCATTTCTGAGTAGTCAAAACTCATAAATTTACCAACAAGTAATAATACATGCCTGTAAGATTCACGTGCTACTTACTTTTCCAAAAATACTAATACGTGGAACAAACTTTTTCCAAATATAAATTTACAACCACTTTTAAAAA
Organism: Apium graveolens; assembly: GCF_009905375.1. NCBI lineage: Eukaryota > Viridiplantae > Streptophyta > Magnoliopsida > Apiales > Apiaceae > Apium > Apium graveolens. The sequence goes on from NC_133653.1 coordinate 48,576,162, forward strand.
AGTCATCGACTTTGGGAATATTATCACAATTAGTACAAATGTTTCTGTAAAGTAGTAAACCAAAAAATGCAATAACGAGTGCATTTTCCATTCATCTTGGGAACAAATTACATTGCAAGGGAACATTGATTATGTAAACATATAATAAGAGAAATGCATTACAGCTGAAAATTGGAAAATGAATGAAGCTCGCAATTTTTTTAGTCATCCGCAAGATTAACTACGTACTGATCAAATTCATCATCAACGTCCTTATCCTCTTGTATGTGAGGGGATGTTTGCATATGACCTCCCTCCCCATATTCGTGGGTCGAGGCGTACGTACTCGACTGAGTATCACGCGATGGCAATGCATGGGGCCCCTGATTTCCATGACATATAGTTGTAGCCATACCAGCATCATCGTGTCCTTGAGAAAAATTCCCAAGTTTGACGATATATTTCGCATATTTTTCATCCCACTCCTTGTGCTTTTCACGTATCCTTTCAGCCCTACGTTTTGCGTATGCATCCTCGTACTCCTTTTTCCTCATCTCAAGCTCGTCCTCCATGAAGTGGTAATGTCGAGACATTTCATTTAACTCGTACTCATGTTCCTCCTTTGAAATGTGGCCAGAGTTGAAATTCTTATTAATGTTTTCTTCATACTCGATAGATGATTTCATAAACTTCAAGTGCATTTCCCCATAGCCAACGAACTGTTCATTATCACGTACGGCATGCCCTTGTGCGGCCTGTATACCTCGCATTCTTCTCACAAATTGTTTGACCTGCCAAATTTCTGCTTGTTGAGTTTCATCCCGTGCTTGAGATTCGGTCCATTTATACCAATTAACTTCCCCGTAATCATGAATATCAGAACTAGCGTGTCCCTTGCCCTTGTCCATGACCTGACTGTAGCAGCCTCAAAATTTAGAAACTAATGTACTACAAAAGGGGAAATTTAGTTGATGGCTTATAGTTTTGCAGCTATTTATAGGCATAATTTTACATGGTCAATATGTAATATTGGGTTGTGCAGTTACGAATGTGGAAATAATTGATATTATTGACCCTATAAATTTTAAAATGATATATTCACCTGTGTCATTCAGTTCAAAATAAAAGTTGACTTGTCAAATCATTTCAAAAATTTGCATGTGCTTACTCCCGTGAATTTAGGAAATCTGCTTTGACTTTACGTAAACACAGTACTTCTTTTAACTTTTCATATTTGTCTGAAGATTCGGACTTCTAAAAGTTGACAAGTCCATTTCATCTTGTTACTTTTACTAAAAGATGTTATTGTTTTCTATTACAACAAAAAAAAAATCAAACTACCCTTTCATAAAAATATTTCTTTGCCAACTCGTAAGTTATCCTTTTTTGAAGTCACAAAAGGTCATATATACACTTTTAAAAAAAAAATTACATACTATAAATAGGCTTGCATGACTCCCCAATAAAAAAAATACACCAAAATGCTTTTTTCCTAATTTTATATTAGGGCCCAAAAATAGGTCTTCATTGAATATTTTCGTTGCCGACTACCAAGGTACCCTTTTTGAGGGCACAAAAAGTCATACACACACTTTTTTTAAAAAAAAACAAAAATTACGTACTAAAAATAGGCTTGCATGACTACCCAACAAAAAAAAATTACGTCAAAATAATTTTTTTCTCAATTTAATATGAAGACTCAAAACTAGGTCTCCATTACATATTTTCCACTTACAAAAACTTACAAACAATTCAACCAAGTACAACTCAATCCGGGAGGAAAGAAAAAAAAACAAAAAAAAATAATAATTACCCCAGAACGCCATTTCTTCTGGGCCTCAGGGGTTGAACCCCGGAGAAAGTGGCGTTCTGTACCACTTTTGAAACTTTTTGAACATCTGTGTCAAAAAAATGAAATATCCATTCAAGTGTCCTAAAAAAGTCCGGGAGCCCGCAAAACCTGAACTGCTCCGCTTTCTACCATCTATTTTTCCACCATCTAAGTGGCCGTCCGGTCTTTTCCATTGCTTGTTTCCCTTAGTCTTGATTTTCCAGTTCTTATTTTAAAAAAAGATGTTAACTATGAAATAGTGATTTCTAATACTATGTGCCCGTTTGGGAATTTTTAAAATAAATAATTTATTACTTAAAATAAATAAGAGAATTATAATTGATAAGTAGATAAATACTTATAACTTAAATAAGTGTTTGATTAAATGTTAGAATATTTTTTACTTAACTGAGCTAAATAAATAATTTTTAAATATAATTATCTTAATTCGTAAATTTTAAATTAGAAAGAAATGTAAAAACAAAAAATTTTAAACAAAAATTAAAAAAAAAACGAAAAATCAAAAATAAGTTAAAAAAAGTACGGCGTTGCTAACATTTAACTTATCACCTTATAAATTGTAAATTCAACTTATAAGTTGGGTTTACAAACACTTATCGATAAATATTTATTGACTTATAAGCCAATAAGTAACTTAAACGGGAGTGGCCAAACAGGCCCTATAAAAAGAGTTACATAATGGTCAGAAAAGCCCTATTTGGACAGTATGGACAGTTGGACGCTGCAAACATGGACTTCCAAGTAGAAGCACAAACTTTGAATCTTTAATGATGCCAGTTCAAAGTAAACACATACTGTAATAGTTAGCGTCTACAATGGAGATTAGGATACATACAGAATTATAAAGTACTTTAACTAGAGAAAGGTTCTAAAAAGAAATTCTTGAAGTTCATTTATAACCCTATATTTTGTCTCCGGTACATTTGATGACCTATAATGTTAATAATACTAATATTTATTAAGACTAATATAATAATTTTATATAGTATATATACACCAAAAATTTGAGAAATAGGAATGTATATAATTTGGTGAAAAATGAGGTATGGCTGTGCAGGATGCTCACTTTCCTAACCCCGGAATCATTAAAGCAGGGAAGGAAAGAATGATATTTTTGAACTAGACAAAATTTTGATCTCAACTGATGTCCCTACTACCGGCAGCAACTTTGCGATGGCGCTTCGAAGTAGATCTTCTGTCTGTCCTATGCTTTGGTGGGATTTTGTTTTTAGGTGCCACGTTTCCTTTAGAACTTCCAGACGACACTTTGTTTGGTGTTTGACGCAAAGGGGGAGGAGGACGTGTAGTAGCACGAGGTTGGGGCGGAGACAAGTGTTCAAGTACATCACGATGGTACGCCTGCACAAAGTTCGGTAGTTAAAGTATTGTCACTTGCCTATTCTTTTGTGTATGTGTGTGGCTTAGAAATTAAATTTGAAAAACAGTTCCAAAGTATCCAGAATAAAGAATAAGACATTCATTGATGAGAAGTAAAGACATTCGGTATTGCCACAAAATATTTTGCATAAGCATATATGACACATATGCACCAATGAAGTAAAAAGAAAGAAGGGGACTCTATAGAACACTTGCAATTATTTGTAAGACAGTTCATTTTTGAAGACTACCCGTCAGTAAAAAGACTACCCGTCAGTAAAAGTAAAACAGTGGACTTGATATCCATCATACTTGTAGGCTATGACTGAAGATTCTAACCAGTATCATTCTTAAAAAAAAATGAACAAATTGTATTTTGTGGGACCTCACAAACGGAAAAATGCCGTGAAACAATTTTGAACAAATTGTATTATGTGGGACCTCACAAAAGGAAAATAAATTGTATTCTGTGGGACCTCACAAAAGGAAAATGCCTTGTGCCTCAGTGTGTTAATGTGCAAGGCTATGCATGTCTCAGCAAAATTTCTAGATGCTTTTTTTGATAATAAACTCACAGACACATCTTGTCTTTGACAAGATTTGAACCCTCGACATCCCATAAGGGGAGCGAGGGTGGTACCAGTAGACCAAGAGGTCACTGGTATCTAGTAGATTTTTCATCTTTCCAATATTCTATCATTTGCAAACTACCCTTGGTTAGATTCGAGAGTAGGCATGCTCATGTAATTCAAGCTGGATGCAACAGGTAGAATGTTTACCTGAACTACAAAGTTGCGTCTCTCACAATCCAAGAACATATTAACAGTCCAATTTGTCTTTGAAGTAATCTTGTTCCTCACAGTTGCAAAACTTATTTGATCCCTAGAAGTAAATCGATCAACTTCATTGAACCAAAGACAAGTAAATAGGTTGGTAATAGGAATATGCTCCCTTAATATTACACATCCTTCTGGAACGTCTGCATGCACAAATAGGAAGATTAATTTTCAATATCAGAAAATGCTAAAATACACAATGAGATCATGTTTTTACCACTTGTTATAGGAAGCTTTGCATCTGAATACGGGGTTAAACCTTCCTTCCGATAAAATTCCGTTTGAAAGTCAATGGAGACATTATCATACTTAGCTGCAGCTTTGTTAGCTTCAGCCTCAATAAACACATCAAACCGCTTATAATGCCTAGATATTGCAAAAGTGGAATTCTTTCTCCACAAGAACCTAGAATACAGATAGAACACTCACGCTCAACCAATGGTAAAAGTAAAATTCAACTTTATGACGAGTATGGGTTCCATCCCAATACTGAACATCACGACATATATATCAAAAAGAAGTCAATAAACACAATGTTAGGTCAATATACACAGATCAGCCCAGAAAAGTTAAAGCATCACAGTCTTTATTTAATGGTAAATGAAAGAATCATAGTCAAATACCCAAACCTGACACCTTTACATATTCTTTCAAGGGTAAGGTTTTATCATACAACAACCTCGATTGTCTAATTGAAATAAATCACCTACCTAAACTAGTGTAACTATGATTATGCTACACATCTTTCTCACATTCAGTTTAAATAAATTGATACTGAGTTAGTGATTGCCATAATAGATGCATTAAGTTCATTTAAAGTCCTAGAAGAATACAGTAATAATGTCATCAACAACTACACCAATTAAATCAAGCAGATAGGCAAGGACTCATTCATGATTAATAGCAAAGTATAAGAACAAACCAAGTAGATATATAATATACTATATCCATAACTGGTATGGTAAATAAGTTAATTCAATTTATATAGTAGTAATGATATTTTGTTAATCATTTAAATTTTTAAAAGAATGTACCTAAGACAGCACCACAATGGGGTGTTACACTTTACTAGTCAAAAGGGTAATACGTAACAGGCGAAAATTGTAAGAGGTGAAATATATTTCTTCGGAGAAAGCATGTATAAAAGGAGCAAACAAAACATATATGTATAATGTGATTCCATGTCTTCTAAGCCCAATGGATACCCCTCTTCTCTTGGTTCTAAGAGGTCAACAGTTCGAGCTTTGGTGGAGGCATGAGCATGTGAGAATTAGGGCGAGGGTCTGCTTTCCTATGTAAAAAGATATTTTAAAAGTGTGCAAGCACACCTAGTCGACATTTTGATGTTATTATCGAGAAGCCATAATACAGGATAGGCCACTTAAAAAATCTTCTTGCCAAAGGCATAAAACAGAAATCACAAGACTTGATAATTTATATGTCACATTGAGCCCAAAAAATTGAAAAGAAAAAACATAGGATTTTTTTACCTTTCCAGAATTTGATAAGGATCCACAACAAGTTCTAGTTTTCCATCAAGCCATATTGAGTAGCGGGCGTAGGGAAAAAGCCTGTGCAGTAGAAGCTTAGGTATCTGTCAAAAATATAAGCATCTTCTATTTAGTACTATGTTCTGCAGACAAACTCAATCGCGGAGCAGAATGTAGTATATTTTATATTGCATTGCAGATGACAGGGGATCTAAGACAATATCCAGTATGCAACATATAACGAATATATGATCTAGTCTTAATGTCAACCAAAAATCAAAGGAAAATGAAAGAGAGGTAGACGTATATATGATCCCTTTCAAACATAACGACTAGAATGCTGCTGCTTCATTTGGCTTGCCTAAAAATGATCCTGTATCAAATTTGTAGCATGTTTCTATTACTTGTCAAAATATATTTTTAAAGAGGTCATAAATAGTACTCCCTATGTCCCAATTTATCCGTCCTGTTTGACTTTTTGTGGTCAATTTGACCCAATTTTGACCGAAAATTTTATAGAGTATATAATCGAAAAAATTTATAAAAAATATATCATTAGAAAGTATTCGTAATCTACTTTTATACGTAATTTTCAGTTTTTTAAAATCATTTAACATTGATATTTAATTTACAGTCAAAGTTGGGTCAATTTGACCACAAAAAATCAAACATGACAGATAAATTGGGACAGAGGGAGTATAATTTATGTAACAATCATTAACCACGAATCAACGATAAATCAGGGGACATGTTTGAACTTTGCGCTTCACTCTGTATATTTTACCTGAATGACCAGATGTAGTGGGTGGAATTATTATTATTTTTTTTGGGGGGGGGGGGCTAAACCTTGAAATTAAGGATTAAAAACCAATTGTTATATGTTGTATGCCTTGTCATGGTAGAAACTAGAAACCTCAGTTCAGCTATACAGATATTCATCAATCAGAGCCCAGTCACAGAAAAATCATAAAAAAAAAACATTTTAAAAATAAGATATAAACTTGAGGCATGTTTATATTAAAAAGATTCCGACAAGCAATTGATGTCCTTCATGATGAAAGCATGTTCTTCTGAAAGAGATTCCTCAATCAGAAGCAAAGGCACATTGTATGTATGACAACAACCATCTTTATATGAAAATACTTTTTATGCTTAAAAACTATAAAATACCTTTCCATTTCTTCTAGGGTCATTGTAAGGAAGGTTATGAATAATAACTATCCTCCACAGCCCCAGCTTCTTTTCCCTGTCCAACTCTGTAGAGTTCCTTAAAAATGTATCTGTTTCTTCATCTAAAAACATGAAGAAGCAAACATTTTTCTTCGCAGTTTCACTAATATTCTTCGGCTGTTGAATCAAGTCATATGCCCCTGATAAAAATGAAGTTATAATAGCCTAGCAATGCAATTATCAAACATGAATAAAACTATAATATACTTGTCGTACCAAATATCGCTGATGCAACCACCACTCCTTGACACTTCTCCATCTCACGGAGGTCAGAATCATCAATATCAAATCCTGTCTGATGTCCAGGTTGAGTTCCTCTAACAAATCTATTAATGAAAAGACAAGTCAAAACAAGGCTAGTAGCATAAATAAGCAAAAGGAAAGACATAATCAATAGTTATCAGTAAACGGGGTGAATAGAGGCCAGATGTATGTCTATTATAAAATCCACTTCTAGGTAAAGAAGAGAAGTTTTCTAAGGAAAATCCCATACCCGCAATGTACACTCATTGATTCTCTTACATCATAAGAATCATTTCTCTGCTCCAGTGACGGGTATCCACCAAATTCTGAACCTCCAAACTCACTTTTCCTTAAATAATTTTCATGTATATAAGTTATGTTTTGAATCACAGGGGAAAAAGATGGGGCCTCCGGCATTCGGGCAATGGCATCTTCAACAGGAAGATAACATACTGGACATGCTGCAAAAGCATGTTTAGAATGTTAAATTTAAAACACATACAAAACCAATTTGCAAATCTTCAGCAGCTTGAAGCATAGAAACTGCAATAGGCAGATCCTGCTACAAATTATAATCAAATTTCTAGATTTAAGAAAGCCAAACTTACGGCGTGGTCCAGTCCTCTTCTTATCTGCTGGTGGTGGAGGCAATGTGAAACTTTCACAAGGATTTCCAGCAGGCAGAGTGTACCCAGTAAAGTACTTAGGAGGTGGAGGAGCCTGCGCTATAATACTTTCTTGGTCTATAGAGGAATTAATTATCCGAAACTCAAATTGATCTGCATTCGGTGAAAAATACCCAGAATGAATAAAATCCGACGTATCATTCAGTCCCATACTTGGGATGTGGACACCTTCCTGGGTATCTCCGCCTGACAACAAAGCCACAAATCTGAATTTACTTACATGTTCAGTCAAAATAAAAAAATTAAGACACCATTATAATTGTCATGAACTTCTACCAGATACAAATTGGCGATGAAGGCAATCAGGCATTTGGTAATCTTGGGTGGACTACTGGACTACCAAATACTTGCCCATCTTTTGACCAGAAAAACCAGGTATTGCTAAAAGAAGATAAGCTAAACGGCATATGACGTTCTAGGAGTTGACAACAGATATTATAAAAATCATTCTGCAGTGGCTGATATCAAGCCCCTAACATCATAAAGTGCTCTCATGCAGCACACTTATAAACTATTTACATGTCCTCTCTTGTTTAAAAAATTTAATAACTGGAAACAGAGAAAAGTAACTAATATGCACGATTTTACTAAAAAATTTCAATTACATCAATGATTTAATGAAAACCAATTTTTTCCTTGCTTCCTTTGAAGTTCTCAAGACAGTAACAGCCTGCTTCATAAGATTTAAATGTAACAAATTTATTAATACTCCAATATACTGGGCTATATTTTAACTACATTGATATTAGTTTCCACATAGAGCATAAAGTATATAATCCAAACAAGCAAAAGGACTGAAAATCGAACCTTTTCCCACATACAATACCCATCCAAACACTAATGCAGAAACAGCAAACAAGAGCAGCATTCCCACTTTCTTTCGAGGTGCAAATTTAAAGAACCAAGACATCATTCTCTCTTTCTCTTTATAAATCTTCGGAGCCTTCCGGACAATAACTGGCGGTACTGTTTGATAAGTTCTAAACCCGTTCTGAAAGTGTTGTTGCAATGATCCATAACTTCCTGTACGGAGACCTAGTGACCCTGAAGTCATAGTTCTCCTTCCAATCCCTCAAACTCTTCTCTCATCTCCCCTCTCCTATCATCCACCCCAAAATCACAACTTTATATCAATATATACACACACAATCCCCCTCCCCACTATCCAAATTCCACTCCTAAACTCTCAAATTCGACTCCTAAACTTCACAAATCACCTCTCCAATGCAAACCCAAATGCCAAAATCTCACTCCCTCCAAACCCTACTCCCCAATTCACCAACCAACTGCAAAAAAAAACAAATTTTCACAATCAAAAAACCAAAACCACCAAACCAAACCAACCCACAACCCAAAATCAAAACTTTAACTGAAACCCAACAAGAAAACCACAAAAAATATTACAAAAAACTCAACTTCAAAGCAAGTAGACATAAAAATCAAGAACACAATAAATATAAAAGACACAAGACACAAACTTAAATAAACAAAAGTTGGGTATTCGAATTTACCTCGAAAAAACCAAAGCGCGGACTCAGAGATCAAACAGAAGTGAAAACAAAAAACAAATCTGGGATGACGCACGTTGTTAAAGAAGAGTCCTTTTATTTGGGTAATTTGTAGTAATGTAAAACTCAGGTTGCTCTTAATACCGTTTATAGTTTACAATATTAAATCGAATATAAATGTGTAAAAGACACAGATAGATATATACACGCGTTAGTTATGTTAAGGAAATATTTGGTTGTAGTGGCCAATCAGTTAGTTCTGCACATTATTTTTTTGCGAGTTTTAATAGGGGGCTATCTTTCATAAATTAAATTATTTGCGTAACCGATGAATATTCTGGTTTTGATTCACTAAACAGCTGGCTACAAAAATACGTTACATCTTATTACCTGCGGATTTGCGACGTGGATGATATTAAGGCCCGGCCGATTCGAATAAGATTAAAAAAATCAAAACCCAATGTACTTGGTATATTTTTCTTAAAACAAAGTCCAAAAAGAATAAAATATACGGAAACTTGCCCCGATAATAAAATAGGGAGGCTGTTTCGGATCAAATAGATATTATAAAATAAAATTTATAATAAAAATGAAATATTTTGATTAAAATTAAGATACCACGGGAATCCGACAAAAAACGATATCATGGAGAATTTTTGATACACAAAAATGCTGCCTAAAAAAAATGTTATAATTTATAATTTATAACTGACAATTACACATGAAAATAAACATATTAATAACATCACGTCTTGGATTTATCTAATTTGATGTCCGACTAACATCAGTATTGAATAGCTTACTTAAAACCCAAAATAATTTTGAATATTTTAAATATTTACAAGTTTATCTATGTTCACCCTGTGTCCGTGATCAAAATAATTTTGAATATCTCAATTGGTTAGAAGCTTATTATTTCAAGTTTTGATTCTGACTCATCGGAAAAACTTTTAGAACATATAATCATATTACAAGGTTATATAAATTAAATTAGTAAAATAAAAACCAAAACAATTTTATTAGCGCGCAAGGGTTAAAGCGGGGATAACTATCCCTTGGTCACGGGTTCGAATTCCACATGAGGAGAATTTATGATTATGACTCATCCTTCTGAGTTAGAGGCTGTCACTTAAATGCGATTTATCTTGATTTACGTGGTTTGCAGGCTATTGTATGAGCCTGTAGAATTTGCACGGTGTGTACCCGAAAGTTAGCGGTTACGGGTTAACTACGGAAAAAAAAAAACAATTTTATTAAAATTAAAATATATCTTAACGATGATGAATTAGTAAATGAGGATACTCGAAGTGTTTATTATATAAAAATTACTATAAATTTGTTCGATCATAATAAAATTTGTATGTACTTGGGTGTTATATTTCAAATTACAATATAGATATTGTTTGACTACATGAATTAGATAGTAAAATGGTACTTATACACACTTAATTATTTAAAAAAAAATATTTTCATACTTTTTTTCGCAACAATTTCTCTTTATCCATAAAATAAATATAGATTTGATTGAACTAGAGACAGTTTCTGAAGTCTTACGGGGAACTTTTAGACAAGTTTAAAGATAAAAATTATTTAGTACAAATAATAAAATGATGCAAGAGATGAAGCTCTACCAAAGACATTTAAAACGTTGTGCTGCCGCCAGATTATGAGACTAAACGAAAATACGAACTCGCATATTCATGCCCCTTGCTTGTCAATATTTTGTAGTGAATGGATTTAGAAGCATACTTGTCATTTTTTATTTTTCTTCTTGCTTCTGTCATGTTTCGACCGGCTGACCAACATAGTATGTTGACTATCTTTTTCACCGGCTCTTATTTGCTTGTATCCATCAATTGCAAATTTCATCATGTAATATAAAATAAAAAATCGCCGACTGAAATTAATTACTAACATTTCTGTATTATCGTACTCCACGTAAACCTTTTAGCAAACACATACATAATTGCACGATGCACATTTCTTACATTATTATTATTATTATTATTATTATTATTATTATTATTATTATTATTATTATTATTATTATTATTATTATTATTATTATTATTATTATTATTACAGTTTTAATTAAGAATAATGTCGGTTCATTGAATTATATTAAATAAAATTAAGTGGAATTCACATCTGTTGCTAATGATAAGCTGGTACCAGTTGGCAGTCTAAAAAGTTTCTTCATCGTAAAGCTAGTTGCTGTCATGTATATATACTAACCTATAACCCGTGCGATGCACGGATTGATTATAATATTTGTAATTTTATTATTTTGTTATTTTATAAAAGTAAATTATAAAAATAATGGTTATATATTATTGAAATTAATAATATTAAAATATTTATGTATTATTTTATATGTATTATATATTATTGAAGGATTCAAAATTTCAATAGTTAAAATTTTAAAAAGTTTTTTCTTCTTCTGCAATTTATATGACGGGTGTAGGGCCTATACGAAAGTGGGAGTCTTGAATATAAGTGTATATGGATGATTTGCTATTATTTTTTAATTTTTTCTTGATTTAATAAATATTTTATTATATTGTTATTTAAATTAATAAAATTAATTTTGAAAGTGTTTAATTTCTTAGTAAGAAAGAAGTTGAGTGCTCTTAGATATTAAGATGTATTATAATTCATAGAGTTTGTAATTATATGAGATACATGATTTATTTATTTTGATTAAATAATATTTGTTTAAACTTTTTTTAGAAGGTGTTAACATATTTTTTAAGAAGGTGGTAACCAACCGACGAAACGAAACCATATTACATGATTTATTTATTTTGATTAAATAATATTTTTTAGGAAGGTGATAACCAACCGACCAAACGAAATCATATTTCGCTTATAATAGTATAGTATAAATATGCATGTTTTGTTTTCCGTTACTTGTTTTTCCCTGCTGATATTAAACATTCTTAACATTACATGCAAGTGCAACACATGTATTCATGGGCACATATTCGAAGAAAAGAACTGATATGGATTTTCTTTTGTTAATTAATTATACACAAACACAAAGTCAAACCCTTAATCTCTCACGAAGGCAAGAGTTCAAAAGCTGCTCCATTTCTTTGCTTTATAATATTTTGTTGAAGTCAGACGTGTGAGAAGTTGTCCAACAACAATTGTGGGAGGGACCGAATGCTAGTATATAAGCAGCTATTAATGAGGTCTTGTGGGTTGTAGCTGAAAACAAATCCGTGCGGGCTCAGTTTAAAACGGACAATATCATACTAATATGGAGTTAGGCTTACTCAGCAAACCCAACAAGTGATATTAGAGTTTCAGGTTGTAACGGTCCAGAACAATCTCAATTGGGCTTCCAGAATGGACCCTAGAGGAGGCAGATGGGCTATCCAGAATGGGCTCAAGAAAAAAGGCAGGTGGGCCTTCTAGTGTGAGTCTAAGGGGAGTCAGAAAGCCAGAAAGATTCCAGTATGAGTCCTGTTGGGGTTAAACCCAATATGTGGTATGGGCTTGGTGATACAAGATATAATTGGATTGAGTAATAATTGTATTTTTTAACAATTATTATCATAATGGGATTGAGTAATAGTTGTATGTGTTGACAATTATTATCATAATGGGAATGGGTAATAATTGTATGGACAGACAATTATTATTGTAATCAGATTAGGTATGTCTTTTTGACTAAGTTTGTGATGGCTATATATATATAGTCATGTTATTGTTCTGATGTATGCTAAGAGATGTAGTCGTCTTAGGTATCGTATGGAAGATGCTTGAGCATTGGTTGGCTCAAGTATCAGTTTGGGACACCATTGAGGTGTTATGTATTGATGTATTATTGATAATTGTTTTGATTAATAATACAAGTTGGGATGTGGGTTTTCCATGTCAAATATATTGTTGTATGTTTGTGTCCGTACTCTGTATTGGTAGAATTGAATCTCGAATATGTGTGTGTGTTTCCTCCTAACAAGTGGTATCAAGAGCTGAGGTTCGAGGTTCGCGATGAATTGGGTTGGAGGAACGTTCGAGGTTCAATTGGTATGGTGGAGTACATTGATGGATTTGCTGACAAAGTTACGTGCGGTATGGAGGTTGACTTGCATCATGGATCAATTTATTCGGACTCGAGGTGGAAGATGCACGAGATCATTGCAATAGTTTCAATGGTTTGATGGTTGATTGACCAGGTGAAAATTTTTGGATGATACTCGTGATGTTCTTCAAAAGAGGCCGAAGGATTGTGAAAGCACGGATCGGGTGACTCAATGCTGAAAGGAGGCACTCGTGGTGATGCATGTGACTTTATGGATGGATACGCCGTTAGGATGAAGAACGGTAGTTTGGAGGTATTGAAGGTCACTATACGGGCCTTAATGATTCTCAAAATTTGGAAGAACGAGATGTTTTGATGATTACCATTCAACCTGATCTGGAGTATTGGGTTGGAGGGGAGGATTGTTGGGGTTAAACCCAATATGTGGTATGGGCTTGGTGATACAAGACATAATTGGATTGGGTAATAATTGTATTTGTTGACAATTATTATCATAATGGGATTGAGTAATAGTTGTATGTGTTGACAATTATTATCATAATGGGAATGGGTAATAATTATATGGGCAGACAATAATTATTGTAATCAGATTAGGTATGTCTTTTTCGCTAAGTTTGTGATGGCTATATATATATAGTCATGTTATTGTTCAGATTTATGCTAAGAGATGTAGTCGTCTTAGGTATCGTGTGGGAGATGCTTCAGCATTGGTTGACTCAAGTATCAGTTTGGGACACCATTGAGGTGTTATGTATTGATGTATTTGTGGCGCCCTCCAAACCCGGGTCAGAAGTTTGGGGTCCACACACACACCTTATTAATAACCTGCTTATAAAAATGATAAAGATAATAATAATATGCAGTGACCCTACTTACCAACTACCACGGACCGCAACAGGTTAAAGTATGCACACAAGCCAAACACACCTACTTATATTACAAACGTTCAAATCCCAACTATTCAAAACTCAGAACTGAGTATTAAACATTATTACAAACTTTTACAAACTCAAATTATCCCAAAAGAAGCCTACTAGCTTAGCTCGATCAACCTGAACCCCTAGCTCTCGCGCTGGACTGGGGATCCTCGGTACCAACCGGTTCCTTTTTAACTGGAGAGAACATAAACAACATCGTACAAACGAGCTAACTAGCTCAGCAAGTCACAACGACAAAACTGAGAATAATGATCATCAGGTAAATATGGTTATGATATCAAGTGAACAATGGATTATGATTTAGAATTGGATATTATATTTTCATTTTAAAAACCAAGGTTAGGTTGCTAATCAGTCACGCACTAACCCCCAGCAAAGCACACAACACTGCTCTAACTACTGGATCCAAGGCACACATTGGCCTAACTTGACCATTATATGGTCTGACCACGAATCTGGTCCACAATTTTTATAAAAACAATCCAATTCTACCATAATAATAGAATAAGCAGTAATAAACAATAAACAGGATCATTAACAATATTAGACGTTCAATAATGAAATTGGTTTCAATCTATGTAAAGATCAATATGGCGTTTCCAAAGCTTGGCTGTTAGGTAATGAAAGAATTGGATAACAAAGGAATCAACATTTCAGGGTTCCAAGAATTTGGTCTTTCAAAGCATAAGATACAATGGTTTGAATGTGTAAGCAATTTGGTTCAGTGTTTAATATTTAGTTTGTATGTATTTGTGGAGTAGTATCGTATATTTGAGGTTCGTATTTGGGTATACAACAATCAATGGTCTAGAAAGAATCAGGTTTACGGCTCAAGATCAATAACTGGAATCAAGGTTTAGGGTTCAGTGCTTCAAAGCACTTGCAATGTAAAACAACAATATCAATCAATACAATATCTCGAGAAAGTTCAGAACACTTGCTTGGTACTAGCTTATTACACTGCACTTGCTCTCAATCACCACTGTCTTACTCTTGGACTATCTGTTTCCCTTTCCTACGCCTTGCCTCTTCTGCTCACATATCATAAGCATCTATCAATATTTAACTCATATGATTCTATTCGACACATACTTCTATCTACCCTTCGTTTCACCCAAATCCGATTAACAGATTGAAAGTTATGAAATAAATAAGTAAATATCGAATATACAGACCGACAGTCAACCAACAAGTCACATATAACACATAGCACGTCACATAATCAATAATATATCATTTATAAATAAATCTCGGGTCATAAACAAGCTTTCTAGTATTTAAAATGATTTTTAAAACATTTTTCGGAATTAAAACGTGTCGTTGGATCAATTTCGAAACAGTAAATAGGGTTCGGTTGGCCAATTCTGGCTTCAAAACAATTTCATAATAATTATCGAGCCTTGAAAATAATTTAAAATAGTATTTTAAAGCTCGAAACTATTTTTCAGAATTTTTAAATCATTTTTAAATAATTAAATCTAATTAAATAATTAATTAAAATCAATTAATAATTAATTAAGTCAATTAATCAATTAAAAATTAACTGAAATTAATTAACTAATTAATTCAGATTTATTTTTGAATTAAAAATAATTTTTGAAATTAAAATAATAATTATTAGAATTTTCAGAAATTAAAAACGATTTTTTATAATAAAAATAAATAGGAAATATGATTTTTGAATATTTTTAAAACAGGAATCGTAAATTTGCAAACTCTGGAAACTTCAGGGACCAAACTGCATCGTCCCCAAAAGTCCAGGTACCAAACTGCAATTTTACAACCCCCGTCGCCGGAAAATACAGGGGTGGCCGGAGAACACGATTCCGGCACCCTCACCTCACCACAAGCTCCAGATCACATCTACAGACAACCAGGAACTTATTCATGCAATCATACATTCAAATAACCCCAGATTTGGCCGGAAATTGGCCAAGAACATCGCCGGTTGCCGGCGAACTTCGGAAATTTTCAAAACACAACTCCCTTCGATTCAGACATCCTCTGTTAACGAGCTATATACCAATCGATTGCAAATTTCATAAGGAACATAATCCACTATAAATCAATAGCTAATAACCCCTAAATCAAAAAGCCCCAAATTTCAATTGAAAACATTCATACGGGTTATAAACCCTAATTTCAAAATTCGAAAATCAAACTCAATTTTGAACATGTTATTGGACTCCAAATCAGACGTATGAAATATGAAAATCATCAGGAAAACAAGCTCTACAACATGCAATCATCAAATCATACAAACAATCATCCGAAAAAAAATCATATTTTTAATAAAAATAATTCGAAAATAAATAAATTTTTAGAAAATAAACCTTAATTTCTGCAGTGATTTGGAACACAGAATCTGATAGAACACCTCAAGACCTTTGGATTGAGTACTCGAGCTTTGAAAACAGAGATCAATAACACCTTCGTTTTGCTGTTTGATTCTTGGAAGATTATATGAATATAAGGTTTTTCTCTGGAAAATTATATAATTAACTGTCTGCAAATGTTTTTGATACGAAATAAAATACGGTAAAGACTATTTATAATTACGAAAAATTAGTATCCCGTTGGATCATTCCGGATATAAAACGGTACGTTTATTTATAAAAACTGATCCAACCGGTATCGGTTTTCGGGACAGTTATCCAAATCAGTACAATTTGTACTACGGTATTGGTCTCAGCGCCTGGTTACACGTACTACGAGGTGATAATTGGGATAGTTTAATAAAAAGCTCTCGTTTATCGAAAATACGAGTTTTATTGATTTACCGAAACGAATATTGTATCGAAAATGTTGCGCCGGGACCCGCGCAGGACAAACCGTACGCCGGATCGAAAAAGTCGAAATATGGAATATGCTCGGAATATTACATTAGGTTAGGAAGGAGTTCTCGGAATAGTTTCGGGTTCCAAAAACGTAACAACGGATGACGTCGGTTGGTTCCTATTTTTCTAAAATAGATTTTAAATACCCGGAAAAAGATTTTATAAATTTTATATGATCCTTATAAATTCATAAATCAACATAAAAATAATTAGGAAGATATGACAATTATCTATATTTTATTTTGGACATATAAAAATTAAAATACTCAATTAATAATATTTTTAAACATCCAAACACACTTAACAATTAATTCACAGAATAGATACTGAACACATATATTAATTATTTATTAGCAAAAATAATTACACGATATATCCTGGATATTACATCCTTCCCCCCTTAAAAGGATTCTGTCCTCGGAATCTCCTAAGAAAACAAATGAGGGTACTTTTCTCTCATATCACTTTTCAACTCCCAGGTTGACTCTTCAACCTTTGAGTTTCTCCATAACACTCTTACTAGCTTCACCACTTTATTTCTCAATACCTTTTCTCTTTTCTCTAAAATTTCTATCGGACTCTCTACATATGACAAATCTGCCTGAAGCTCTATTAGCTCATATTCTATTACATGCCTTGAGTCTGGATTATATTTCTTAAGCATTGATACGTGAAAAACATTGTGAATGTGCTCCATGTGTGGAGGTAATGCTAATTCGTAAGCTACTTTGCCAACGCGCTTTAGAATCTCAAAAGGTTCGACATATCTCGGACTCAGCTTTCCTTTCTTTCCAAATCTCGTTAGTCCCTTCCACGGTGATACTTTCAGTAATACCAAGTTTTCTTCTTCGAATTCCATGTCTTTCCTGGACTGATCTGCATATTTCCTTTGACGGTCCTGTGCGGCTATCAATCTCTTTTGGATAATTTTAATTACTTCTTTTGTCTGCTGTACTAGTTCAGGTCCAAGTCTTTTACGTTCTCCTACTTCGTCCCAATGTACTGGAGATCTGCATTTGCGTCTATAAAGGGCTGCATAGGGTGGCATCCCAATACTGGCATGATAACTGTTGTTATAATCAAATTCTACCAGAGGTAAATGCTCGTCCCAACTTCCTTTGAAATCAATAGCACAAATACGTAACATGTCCTCAATCGTCTAGATCGTTCTTTCACTTTGGTCGTCCGTCTGGGGGTGATAAGCCGTACTCATATTCAATCTCGTTCCCAAACATTCTTGAAAACTTTTCCAAAATCTTGAATTAAATCTTGGATCTTGATCAGATACGATAGACATAGGAACTCCATGACGAACTAAAATTTCCTTTAGGTACATATCGACCAACCTGTCGAGTGAAAATCTTTCATTTATAGGCAGAAAATGAGCTGACATGGTAAGTCTATCCACTATAACCCAAATGGCATCATGATTAGCCCTTGTCCTTGGTAATCCTACTATGAAGTCCGTGGCAATATGTTCCTACTTCCACTCTGGAATTTCCAATGGCTGTAGCAATCCACTTGGTCTTTGATGTTCGGCTTTAACTCTCTGACATGTATAACATCTGCTAACCCATTTCACAATTTCCCTCTTCATATCTGGCCACCAATAACTTTTCTTTAAATCTCTGTACATTTTGGAACTCCCTGGATGGATGGAATATCTTGAATTATGTGCTTCCGGTAAAATTTCATTCTTCAGCTCCGTCACCGGTGGAATCAAAATTCTAGAAGAAAACTAAGAATACCTTGATCGTCCTTCTGCGTGCACAATTCATCTCCTACCAAACGATTTATATCTTGATCCATTACATCTTCCTGACACTTCTTTATTTTCTCTAGCAACTCCGGCTGAAAAGTCATACTGTACACTTTTGCTTCATTAGGCCTGCAAACTTTAATCTCTTATTCCAGTTTCTGAAATTCCTTATATATCTCTTCAGGTATTAATAATACATTTAACTTTTCCTTCCGACTTAACGCGTCTGCTACAACGTTTGCTTTACCGGGATGATAATTAATCGAGCAGTCGTAATCCTTGATCAATTCTAACCATCTCCTTTGCCTCATATTAAGTTCCTTTTGTGTGAATATGTACTTTAAGCTTTTGTGATCCGTGAAAATCTCGCACTTTTCTCCATACAGATAATGTCTCCAAATTTTCAAGGCAAAAACTATGGCTGCTAGCTCCAAATCATGAGTAGGATATTTCTGTTCATGTGGTTTCAATTGCCTTGACGCATACGCAATCACTTTATTGTGCTGCATTAGAACGCATCCTAGTCCTTTATGAGAAGCATCGCTATAAATTACAAAATTCCCTTGATCGT
The DNA here is from genome assembly GCF_009905375.1 of Apium graveolens. Lineage (NCBI taxonomy): Eukaryota > Viridiplantae > Streptophyta > Magnoliopsida > Apiales > Apiaceae > Apium > Apium graveolens. The sequence continues at coordinate 48,595,519 of NC_133653.1, forward strand.
CGGGAAGTGACAAAACAGGTGTTGTGATTAATCGTTGCTTTAGTTTCTGAAAACTTTCTTCGCACTTGTCATTCCATATAAACTTTTCATTCTTCCGTGTAAGCTTTGTCCATGGTATTGCAATCCTTGAAATTTTTTGAACGAATCGACGATAATATCCCGCTAATCCCAAGAAACTTCTTACCTCGGCGGGTGTTCTCCGTCTTTCCCAATTTGTAATTGCCTCGATCTTTGTTGGGTCCACTTTGATCCCTTCATTACTGACTATGTGTCCTAAGAACTGAACCTCTGTAACCAAAACTCACACTTCGAGAATTTAGCATATAATTTCTTTTTCCTTAAAATCTCCAAAGCTGTTCTCAAATGTTCCGCATGATCCTCTTCCGTTTTTGAATAAATTAAAATATCATCTATAAACACAATAACGAACTTGTCCAAATACTCCTTGAAAATTCTATTCATCAGATCCATAAACGCTGTTGGGGCATTGGTCAATCCAAAAGACATTACTAAAAACTCGTAATGCCCATACCTTGTTCTGAAAGCTGCCTTTGGTATATCTTCTGGCTTGATCTTCAATTGATGATATCCCGATCTCAAATCAATCTTAGAGAAATACTTGGCTCCCTTCAGTTGGTCAAACAGATAATCAATTCTAGGTAACGGATACTTGTTCTTGATTGTAAGCTTGTTGAGCTCCCTATAATCGATGCACAGTCTCATGCTCCCATCTTTCTTCTTGACAAATAATACTGGGGCTCCCCATGGGGATACACTGGGTCTGATTACTCCTTTCTCTAATAGCTCTTGCAATTGCTTCGCTAGCTCTTTCATCTCAACGGGTGCCATTCTATACGGGGCCTTGGATACCGGTTCCGTTCTAGGTGCTAAGTCGATTGCAAACTCAATTTCTCTATCTGGAGGAAGTCCTGGTAACTCGTCGGGAAACACGTCTGGAAATTCATTCACTACTGGAATATCTTCAAGTTTCACTGGCTCCTGACTCCTATCAATCACATATGCCACAAAATGACCGCATCCTTGTCGTAATAACTTCTTGGCTTGAATCATCGTTAAAACTTCTTTACTTGTTTCTGACCCTTGAACGTTATTATTCTTTCGTCTGGCGTTTTCACCATTACCTTCTTATTTCGACAATCTATCTGAGCATCGTGCTTAGATAACCAATCCATTCCTAGGAAAATGTCAAATTCTCCTAACTTAAATGGTATCAAATCTACACAAAACTTATTACCAAAAATCTCAATCTCACAATTCCCACAAACTTGATTAATAGATACACGTTCTTGATTTGCCAATTCCACGGTCATTATTTCATTTAAATACTTAACTGGACAATTTAACTTACTAACAAAATCTAGTGCAACAAACGATCGAGTTGCTCCCGAATCTATTAACACTTTGGCACATAAAGAATTAACATTAAGCGTACCTGCCACGACATCCGTATCCTGGATAGCATCCTTCACAGACATGTCAAAAACTCTAGCCCTTGAAGTCTCATTTACTGCTGGGGTAGATCCCATAATCCTCAATGCATTACTGACTGGGGCTGGTGTCTTGCAATCCCTGGCTATATGTCCTGGTTTCCCACATTTAAAACACGTAAATCCAATGGCTGGAACCTTCACTGCTGGATTTCAGATAGGCTGATCCTTATTTGCTGGCTCTCTTGCTGGCTGATTTCGGCACTCCCTTGAATAGTGCCCTTTCTGATTGCACTTGAAACAAACTACATTCAACTTATTACAAACTCCCCCATGCTTCTTCCCACATACTTGACAATTTGGAAAAGTTAATCTCAACTGATTTGGCTGATTCATATTAACTGGACGGTTGCCCTGACTTCCGTCGCTTGCATTCTGTCTCCTGAAATTAAAATTCCTCCCTGGCTGAAACTTGCCCTTCTTAAAATTTGGAAACTTCCTTGGTTGTGACTGACCTTCATTCCCTTCAAATTTCCTTTTCTTGCTTTCTTTCTCCTTCTGTGACATCTCACTCTCTGTCTCTGCGATCATAGCCTTCTATACAACTCCTGCATAGGTATCCAATTCAAAAATGGCTACCTTCCCTCTGATCTATGGTTTCAAACCTTGCTGGAATCTTTTAGCCTTCTTTCTGTCAGTATCCACATATGACGGCACATACCTTGACAATTCCTCAAACTGACTCTAATAATCTGTCACCGACATGTTTCCTTGCTTTAATTCTAAAAACTTCAACTCCATTGGATCCTGGACAAACTGAGGAAAATACTTTTCTAAAAAAAATTCCTTAAACCTCTCCTAAGTAATAACATCTGTACCTTCCAATGTCTTCACCATCTCCCACCAATAGGTGGCCTCATTCTTCAAATAGTAACTTGCAAACTCAACCTTCTGTTCGTCCTTTACTTTTACTAAGGCAAATGCCTTCTCTATCTCCTTTAACCAAACATTGGCTTCAATCGGTTCTAAGGAACCCTTGAATTCTGGTGGGTTTACTGCCTGAAAAGTTTTAAAAGTTACCTGGGGATTGGTCTGTCTTTGTTGTTATTGTGCCAGGTGAACTGTTTGTTGGGCCAAGATTTGAAGAATCTGGGCTATTACTAGGTCTATGGGTCCTGGGTTTGCATTCTGGTTTATATCATCTTGGTTGTTATTATTGTTGTTGTTGTTGGTTTCTTCATTCTGGGTGTTGGTGCGGGTATTTCTTCTGGGAGGCATTTTCTATAAAGAATCAAACAACTTATTTAGCTTTTAAATCAAATTCTTTGTAGAAAAGAAAAGTTTTGTAATACAGAAATATCTCCTTTTTGAAAACAGTTATAACTAAGTAAATTGCATGATTCTTTACTGAATATAAACAATTATAAAAAACAGGGTACATGGTATCACAGGGGTATAACTGGTGCAATAAATAAGGTAAAGTAAAACAGGTGCAATAAAGTAAATGCTAGTGCTGGAAAGGAAAAGGTACTAATATATATAGATCAAAAGTTTTGGGTAGTACAAGCGTAAAGACGCTTCGAAAGTAAAAGCAAAAGGGTACAACAACCTACTCACTAGTTAGCATAGCTAGTCTATAAATACAACTCAAAAGTCTACCAATACACACTACACACTACTGTACATACTACATAACCATCACAATACTGCTCAGCATCTCTGTCTCTGGAACTCTGACTCAACTCCAAGGAAACTCTGGTCCTGCCAGCCTCTCAAAGTCCTCCATCACCTCAGTAGCCCAGCCCATCAGTGCATCAGGGCCTCTGCCAGGTAATGTAGCTCCATGTAACCTAGCCTCAAGAACCCTCCATGTCACGTGAATCTCCTCTCGAAGCTCCCTCACACCACGATCAATATCTGTAGTCCTAATGATATGATGTAGCTCTCGAATCTAGGCCAACAAGGAATCACGCTCCAGTAGAAGAGCCTCATACCGGTAGTAAGGAACTGGGGGCAATGTAGACTGGAATGGGGCACTCGCAACTAAATGCCCAGTGGAATCTGAATCAGCTGGTGGGGGTCCTTTGATAGGTGGCCTCATGCCTGGGGGTGGAATAGCCTGCAATGGTACGGGTTGCAACATAGGTGGAGGTAGTATAGCCAACACTGGTGGAACAACAGGACGTAGATCCGAAGACGGTACTCCAACTGAAGGCTCTGAGTGATCAGCTGATATGGGGATAAAAGAGTCGGTCATCGCTGCTATCTGAAATCATATCACAATATAAGAATCTCGAACCACGACGCGAATCATACTAATACCTATTATACCGAAGCACTCAACCTCTTGACGTTCTATCTTTCTATTCCTTACTTCTAATCCTAACCCTCTATCCATTCCCATCAACCTAGGCTTGTGTCAGTGACTTATAACATGTAGCTCTGATACCAAACATGTGGCGCCCTCCAAACCCGGGTCAGAAGTTTGGGGTCCACACACACATACCTTATTAATAACCTGCGTATAACAATAATAAAGATAATAATAATATGCAGTGACCCTACTTACCAACTATCACGGACCGCAACAGGTTAAAGTATGCACACAAGCCAAACACACCTACTTATATTACAAACATTCAAATCCCAACTATTCCAAACTCAGAACTGAGTATTAAACATTATTACAAACTTTTACAAACTCAAATTATCCCAAAAGAAGCCTACTAGCTTAGCTCGATCAACCTGAACCCCTATCTCTCGCGCCGGACTGGGGATCCTCGGTACCAACCGGTTCCTTTTTAACTGGAGAGAACATAAACAACATCGCACAAATGAGCTAACTAGCTCAGCAAGTCACAATGACAAAACTGAGAATAATGATCATAAGGTAAATATGGTTATGATATCAAGTGAACAATGGATTATGATTTAAAATTGGATATTATATTTTTATTTTAAAAACCAAGGTTAGGCTGCTGATCAGTCACGCACTAACCCCGAGCAAAGCACACAACACTGCTCTACCTACTGGATCCAAGGCACACATTGGCCTAACTTGACCATTATATGGCCTGGCCACGAATCTGGTCCACAATTCTTATAAAAACAATCCAATTCTACCATAATAATAGAATGAGCAGTAATAAACAATAAGTAGGATCATTAACAACATTGGACGTTCAATAATGAAAATGGTTTCAATCTGTGTAAAGATCAATATGGCGTTTCCAAAGCTTGGCTGTTAGGTAATGAAAGAATTGGATAACAAAGGAATCAACATTTCAGGGTTCCAAGAATTTGGTCTTTCAAAGCATAAGATACAATGGTTTGAATGTGTAAGCAATTTGGTTCAGTGTTTAATATTTAGTTTGTATGTATTTGTGGAGTAGTATCGTATATTTGAGGTTCGTATTTGGGTATACAACAATCAATGGTCTAGAAAGAATCAGGTTTACGGCTCAAGATCAATAACTAGAATCAAGGTTTAGGGTTCAGTGCTTCAAAGCACTTGCAATGTAAAACAACAATATCAATCAATACAATATCTCGAGAAAGTTCAGAACACTTGCCTAGTACTAGCTTATTACACTGCACTTGCTCTCAATCACCACTGTCTTACTCTTGGACTATCTGTTTCCCTTTCCTACGCCTTGCCTCTTATGCTCACATATCATAAGCATCTATCAATATTTAACTCATATGATTCCATTCAACGCATACTTCTATCTACCCTTCGTTTCACCCAAATCCGATTAACGGATTGAAAGTTACGAAATAAACAAGTAAATATCGAATATACAGACCGACAGTCAACCAACAAGTCACATATAACACATAGCATGTCACATAATCAATAATATATCATTTATAAATAAATATCGTGTCATAAACAAGCTTTCTGGTATTTAAAATGATTTTTAAAACATTTTTCAGAATTAAAACGTGTCGTTGGATCAATTTCAAAATAGTAAATAGGGTTCGGTTGGCTAATTCTGGCTTCAAAACAATTTCATAATAATTATCGAGCCTTGAAAACAATTTAAAATAGTATTTTAAAACTCGAAACTATTTTTCGGAATTTTTAAATTATTTTTAAATAATTAAATCTAATTAAATAATTAATTAAAATCAATTAATAATTAATTAAGTCAATTAATCAATTAATTTCCGAATTAATTGACCGATTAATCAATTAAAAATTAACTGAAATTAATAACTAATTAATTCAGATTTATTTTTGAATTAAAAATAATTTTTGGAATTAAAATAATAATTTTTAGAATTTTTAGAAATTAAAAACGAATTTTTATAATAAAAATAAATAGGAAATATGATTTTTGAATATTTTTAAAATAGGAATCCCAAATTTGCAAACTTTGGAAACTTTAGGGACCAAACTGCATCGTCCCCAAAAGTCCAGGTACCAAACTGCAATTTTACAACCCCCGCCGTCGGAAAATTCAGGGGTGGCCGGAGAACACGATTCCGGCACCCTCACCTCACCACAAGCTCCAGATCACATCTACAGACAACCAGGAACTTATTCATGCAATCAAATCATTCAAATAACCCCAGACTTGGCCGGAAATTGGCCAAGAACATCGCCGGTTTCCGGCGAACTTCGGAAATTTTCAAAACACAACTCCCTTCGATTCAGACATCCTCTGTTAACTAGCTATATACCAATCGATTGCAAATTTTATAAGGAACATAATCCACTATAAATCAACAGCTAATAACCCCTAAATCAAAAAGCCCCAAATTTCAATTGAAAACATTCATACGGGTTATAAACCCTAATTTCAAAATTCAAAAATCAAACTCAATTTTGAACATGTTATTGAACTCCAAATCAGACGTATGACATATGAAAATCATCAGGAAAACAAGCTCTATAACATGCAATCATTAAATCATACAAACAATCATCCGAACAAAAATTCATATTTTAATAAAAATAATTCGAAAATAAATAAATTTTTAGAAAATAAACCTTGATTTCTGCAGTGATTTGGAACACAGAATCTGATAGAACACCTCAAGACCTTTGGATTGAGTACTCGAGCTTTGAAAACAAAGATCAATAACACCTTCGTTTTGCTGTTTGATTCTTGGAAGATTATATGAATATAAGGTTTTTCTCTGGAAAATTATATAATTAACTGTCTGCAAATGATTTTGATACGAAATAAAATACGGTAAAGGCTATTTATAATTACGGAAAATTAGTATCCCGTTGGATCATTCCGGATATAAAACGGTACATTTATTTATAAAAACTGATCCAACTGGTATCGGTTTTCGGGACAGTTATCCAAATCAGTATAATTTGTACTACGGTCTTGGTCTCAGCGCGTGATTACACGTACTACGAGGTGATAATTGGGATAGTTTAATAAAAAGCTCCCGTTTATCGAAAATACGAGTTTTATTGATTTACCGAAACGAATATTGTATCGAAAATATTGCGCCGGGACCCGCGCAGGACAAACCGTACGCCGGATCGAAAAAGTCGAAACATGGAATATGCTCGGAATATTATAATTAGGTTAGGAAGGAGTTCTCGGAAGAGTTTCGGGTTCAAAAAACATAACAACGGATGTAATAACCCCAATTTTTGGAAATTTTTGAAACCCTTATGAATAGTGATTTTGCTGATTATGCTGAATAAGAAAATTTTTCATGCCACACTATGTAGGGATTCTTCTATTGTTATTCTGAGATCTTATTAGTACTTTATATGGGATATAAGTGTATGTAAAGATCGTCAGAATCCAAATCCGAACACTTTGATTTTTCCCGAAAATCCACCAGATACCGAAAGAATTGAGTAAAAGGTAACAGGATAAAAAGGATTTAAATTCAAGGATTTTAAGAGAGGATCATAAAAGGAATACAATGTATTGAGAAAGGTTAAGGGAACCCAAGTAATAAGATCCCGGGTATGATCCCTCAAACGATAAACGAGAACGAAAGTTAAGCGAACCGTATAACAGATCAGCGGTCATTAGCCAAGTATTTAGAAGCTAATCAAAGAGGTTAGTGAGGATGATGTCATCAAACCAACAAAAAGAGGACAAGTGTGGGATGATGACATAAGGGGATGACATGAGCATGACAAAAAGTGAAAGAAGTGTTGGTTGATTCTAGACCACACAAAATTCACCATGGTTAAAAGTAATTAATCAAAACAAAATCAACCAACCAAGGCAAGCAAAATAAATCACAAAATACACAACTTGACTTCTTCTTTTTTTTCTTCTTGAAGCTCTCGACCCCTTTTCTTAAGAAATGGGAAGTCCAAGCTCCTCCACTTGCTAATTTACAAGGTAATTATCCTAGCTTCTCCTAGTTAAGTTACATACTTCCTAGGAATCTTAGCTTCAAAATCCTTTCCTAGCATTTCCTATAAATCATTCAAGAAGATGGTGAATAGTACTTTCTTGAAATTAATTTTTGTGTTCTTGATTTCTTTGAAAGAACAAGCTTGTAGGAGGTTAGATTAAGGCTTCCATGGGCATTCCAAGGATCTTTCATGAATTAAAAGCTTCAAGGAAGGTATAACTCTTCATTATCTTAGTATTTAGTTGTTTGGTATAAATGATTATGATGATGGAATGAGAGATTAAGTGTAGTAGTTGTTTTGTCATGTTGAGATCTTAGTGGTTAAGTGCTTTTGTTGATTTTGGAGTTAAAAAGTAGCACTAGTTGTTCTTGATGGTTCATGGTATGATTTGAGCTTGGTTTAAATGGTTTAAAGTGGTTGATGAGTGATATGGTCATATGGTTGTATTGGGATTGATTGGTGATGGTTTGGTGTTGAATTGGTTGGTAAAAGTTTGGGAAATCGCGTAAACATAGCCGTCGTAATGTCCGATTTACTTTAGGCTGTTTTTGTTCTTAACATTAGGACCCGAGAACTCCCTGCTAGGTTTTGACCATTGCCATTTTTAGATAGTTCATGTTACGAGCTTCGTTTTGATATGTGGTTCGTTTGATTCCGATGTACGGTTTAGGAGAAACGGCCGTTTTAAGTAACGACGTTTCGCGAACGAACCATTACCCCTCGCCTTACTTTGAAACATAGGTTAAAGACCTTAAAGGACTAATTGGAGTATGAAACAATTATGTTAAGTGGATTAGGCAGTTGGTAAGGTACTCGCGAAAGAATCGCCTTAAAACTCGAAATGGTTAATTTATTAAAAATGGTGGAGCCGAGGGTACTCGAGCGACTTAAGAGAATCAGTAAGCGCAAAGCGAGCGTTAGAGTCTAATTTGGATTAAAGTATAGATTTACAAGTGACTTTGGTTTAATTCCAACTTACATGTTGTTTATAGGTTATCAGACTCGTCCCGAGCCATTTGTAACCCCCAGTCGCTCAGGCAAGTTTTCTACCCGTATAAACTGTTGTTGTGATGTATATGTGTATATGCATGATCTTGTGATAAATGCATATTTGTTATTAGCATATTCTTGTGATATATTGGAGCATGTGATATGGTATATATGCATGCCTGTTTCGTATTCTTGACTTATATATCTGTTGGTTCAAATGCTTATTAGTTGCATAATACCTATGCTAGAGATAAGCAGTAGTTGCGTATACCCTTAGTATAGGGGACCCAAAGGCGAACATTTTCTAAACCGGGAGTCGATGCTCCCGAGTATATTATATATATATATAATTATATATATATATGGATATAGTTTTCAAAACTATTGATCGAATAAGGTTTATTCGATAACTTTATTTTATTTAATGAATATTATTTGAATATTCATTCGAGGACTTATGACTCTGTTTATTCTATTTAATGATTATTAATTGGATATTCATTTGAGGATGTATGACTCCGTTATTTTATTTAATGAATATTATTTATAATATTCATTCGAGGTATTATGACTCCGCTTATTATTTAATAATATTCTTTATTTTATTAAAGAATAATGTTTCTATAATTAAACTTATTTTCAATTATTCAAATAAAGATCGTACTTTCGTATAAGTATATCTTTGGTTAATTATTATTCATTTCAAGTATAAGTTTTAAAACTTCTACTTCGATTATTTTTATAAGGATTATCTTTATGAGAATATTATTTAAATAATAATATTCAGATATTTCTAATAAATCGGGACTGATTTATTGTAATAAATCAGCAGTACTCCAAACATTCTTAAAAATGTTTTCGAGTCTTCAAAATGATTTCTAAAAGTTAGGGCGGATCCCAAAACTCATTCTTTTATATTTAAGATCCTCCTTTCGAAGGGGATTTAAATACTCGCTCAAAACCTGGGGGATCCGGCTCTGTGGTGTATTTTACATTCGCAACGTGGTTGCTGTTTTGAGAAAACAATTTGATTACTTGCCCAACATTCGGGAAGTAAGTCCCTCTAATTGAGTCGGCATAAGCGACAGGCCGGGGTACGGTCTATCAAAGTGTAAGTGGCTGGGTGGCAGTCCATCAACGCGTAAGAGGCTGGGTGGCAGTCCATCAACGCGTAAGAGGCCGGGTGGCGGTCCAGCACAAGGTCCTTATGTGGCCAGGGTGATGACCGGTGGGGGATTCATCCATCTACTAGTAGAAAAGGTTACTTATTGGTATCTTTGCCTGATCAGCAAGATATCGGGTTTATGCCAAAATTCTTTTCCTTTCCAAAATTCATTGGATGTTACAAACTCTGTTCATACTTTACATAACAGAGGTTCCAGGAAATGTTTAAGAGATATATATGTGGATATATATATCGGGACTAAATATAATATCTCGTAACTTTATTTCATTCAATAATATTTCAAAGATTGAATCTATTCAAGTCTTAACTTGTGGTCTCATCTATGGGATGACCTTTTGAAACCTATAATACTTTGAACAGTGGTAGTTCAAGTAGCTTTATAAATGATATAAGTATAGTGAAGTATTTGATAACTTCATCCCTTATTTTTGCTTATATCCAGTAAGTAATTATCTTTCACCTGATAAAGGTTTCCAGCAAGTTATCCATTTAGATGCTTGCGTTATTGTTTACACTATATATTATCTTGCGAGCTGTAATGCTCACTCTTGCTTTATTTCTTCATCACACAACAACAGTTAGGAAAGATGGCCAGACTCAAGCAGACCCAGTGCAAGAGTGTGGGAAGCGTCCCGCGCCTTCCCGTTGAGATCACAGCTGCTATAGCTGCAGAGGTAGATCTATTTGTAGATCAGACCTTCTACTTTTGGGAATCAATTATATATAATTATAACTTGTGGCAGATAATGGCAATTAATTGTAAACTTATCAAGTAATCATTTTTGGGTTGTAATAACTTTTAAATTGTGGATTCAAAGACTTGTACTTATTTCAATTTCATCTCTGAGACTATAACGGGTTGTGGTGTGTGTTAGTGTGGGGTCACAGCATGAGGTTATTTATTGTTAATTAAGTGAAGTGATATTATGGAAAGAAAGACCGTGACGACCCGGATCCCTGACCCCGGATCTGGGGGTGTTACAACAGATGACGTCGGTTGGTTCCCGTTTTTCTAAAATAGATTTTAAATACCCGGAAAAAGATTTTATAAATTTCATATGATCCTTATAAATTCATAAATCAACATAAAAATAATTAGGAAGATATAAAAATTATCTATATTTTATTTTGGACATATAAAAATTAAAATACTCTATTAATAATATTTTTAAACATCCAAACACACTTAACAATTAATTCACAGAATAGATACTGAACACATATATTAATTATTTATTAGCAAAAATAATTACACGATATATCCCGGATATTACAGTATTATTGATAATTATTTTGATTATAATACAAGTTGGGATGTGGGTTTTTCACGTCAAATATATTGTTGTATGTTTGTGTGCGTACTCTGTATTGGTAGAATTGAATCTCGAATATGTGTGTGTGTGTTTCCTCCTAACAAGTCCAGGGGTAGCAGATCACACGGTCAGGTGGCATATTCGGCAGGTGTCGAGCCCAATGTGTGAAGGGGGAGATTGTTAGGAGTTGTCCCACATCGTTTGTGGGAGGGGCGGAATGCTAGTATATAAGCAGCTAGTAAACTCCATTAGCACGAGGCCTTTTGGAAGTGACTCAAAAACAAACTCGCGAGGATTCGGCCCAAAGCGAACAATATCATATTAGCGTGGAGTTAGACTTGCGCAGGAAGCCCAACAAGACGGGATATAGAAAGAATCATTATTTTAAAAATATAAAATATATAAATTTTTCATTTTTATCATATATACTTACAAATTTTAAAAAAATTATTGTCTTTTAAAAATAACTTTTATTACAAAAATCATGAAACTATACAGGTATTAATATATTTATAATGGAATTATATCATTTAAAAAATTAAAAAAATAAATTTAAGATTTCAATTCAAATTAAACTTTTTAATAAGTTATATGATATTAAAAAAATTCATGCATTGTACAGATTTTAAACTAGTATATATATATCAGTTTATAAGTTACTATACACCAAATACGGACATATAACGAGACAGGTTGATCATGTTGAATTGAACATGAGACATGCAGGGAATATGTATATTTTTGGCTAAGTAAATGTTGTATTTTTGCCAAGTGCAATGTGTATATTCTTCATTCTACACTACTAAAAAATTTGGGCAAAGAATTTAACATGAAATTGGCAATCATATGTACAGAACACGAATACTCTGGAACGAAAAACCTGTCCTAGGTGGGCTCCGTTCCTTTTTTGGGACATCTGAATGCAATATTCATTTTTATGGCACACCTGTTTAAGTTTGGACAAAAAAGGCACAGAATGCCACTTTTTTGGGGTTCTGCCACAGACACCCATAAGAATTGGCGTTTTGGGGCATTTTTTATATTTATTTTTTTATTTTTTTCCCTTTCCTTCCCCGTTTGTGCCTTGTGTGTAGTTATTTATAGGGTAAAAAATCATGTCAAGGGTATGTTTTGAACTCTTATATTAAATTAAAGATAAATTCTTTTGTTCTATTTTTTTTATTGGGCAGTGATATAAACCTATTTTTAGTACGTATTTTTTATTTTAATTAAAAGGTTGTATATATATGACTTTCGTAATTTCAAAAAGGGTGTCATGGGAGTCGAATACGCATTTGTTTTGGTGAAGACACATTTTCACGGGTTTTTCAAATGTAGTTGCAATTTTTTTTTGTAAAAACTTTTTTCCGTGTATTAGTACTTTTGTAGTACTTTGATTACTTTATATTTTAATAAATAAATAAATTGAAAATTTATGAGTTTTGACTACCCAAAAATGGTAGTATAAATTCATGATAAATTAAGAAAGAACTAATACAAAACAGTAATTCGACACAAAATTGAAATTAGCACGCAACTATTAATGATAATAACATTACAATAAAGAAAGATAGAACTAATATAGATCTAGAATGCATAAATGGAAAAAGAAAATACGTAATGGAAAAATAATGCAGATACAAAATACGAAATGGAAAAATGCAGGCTGTAAAATTAAAACACAATGATTCTCGTTAACATGCTGCGATCCAGGTTCAACATCACCATAATCATGGGTCACCAATACTTCGTATCCACACAAAATGTGTATTGTTAATCCTAAATCTACATCGTAATTTACTGTCTTCCGCACTCTGACTAATAACGTAAAACCTAGTTGAAGATGCATCGGTTAGCCAGGTCTCGCCAGTATCATTATCAAGATTCATTTTGCATCCAGAAATGGTGATGGCATATGGGCGTAGACGTTGCAGAGCAGCGAAATTGAACTCCCTATTAACTAATACATCATTTGCTTCCGAAAAGACAACTTTAACTTTATTACTGCAATATAGTAGCAATTTTAAGGAAATGGAATACATATTTTGGAAATTCTTGCAGTTGTAACTTGTTGTACATTTCCTCGACCAACAATTAATCCAACCACATCTACAACCCAAAAATGAAGAAAATGTTAATATATAACGAAATGTAATACGAAAAGGTTCAATGAAAATGGAGTACAATAATTACCAACTCAGTGATCATTTCAGAAGTGAACCTCATCAATTGTTGAAAGATCAACAAAGTCAAATACATATTCATAAGTGTCGGGAACTTCAGTAATTTGAGTTAAATAACAAATGAGAATGTGCATGTCCCCTTTGACATATTTATAATTGCCCTCGTAGGGTGTCACAAGAAAATTTGAAATATCATAAGTTCGACCTTTGACTATTCGACCATGAAAATGACCTACCTCCCAAAACGGTATCCATTCATGCATACGGTTGCGATGGTACTTATCATGAAGTCCTTTCTTCAAATGAACTGTTAGGCTTATCAAATTCAAATAGTTGTTGACAGTGACAACACAGTCACATGTATTGGGTGTTTGCAAAAGGAATGTGGCAGCCTGTTAAGAAGAAAGTTGAGAACAAAGAAGCATTACCATTTCCATGCAATTGTGAAGATATTCAAAGATGCCGGAATAGAGTAATGAAGTAGCATGAAGTTAGACTAGATATGTTTTGTTTTATTATCTTATCTTATTATCATGTAAACTTGGTGATATATAAACCAAGTGTAGCAAGTAGAGCAATTAACTAAGCAAGCCTATTTTCAGAGAAACATATCAAGCTGTATTTTACAAGCATTTCTCTGTAGTTTAGTTGTTCAAACTTGTAAGTAGCTGTGAGCTATTCAAAACTTCACAGGGTTCTCATTTGATATATATATATATATATATATATATATATCTTTGGTGGATACTTTCAAATCCACCAGAAAGTTTTAAAAGTTGTGTTTTTATTACTTAGTGTTTTGATTCTTATCTTTTTTAATCCGCACCATTGCTAATCAAACATTGTTATATATATCAAGTTAGAACATTCTTTAAATTTGAAAAAGTAGCCAGAATTACATTCAACCCCCCATTCTGTAATTCTTGTTGTATTGTTAGGGAATAACAATTGGTATCAGAGCAAGCTCTTGAAGAACAAAGAGTATAAAGATCACAACAAACAACAAGATGAACAAAAAGGATATTGGAGTAAAGATTCCAATTTTGGACAAAGACAACTATCACCACTGGAAGGTGAAGATGCACCTACATCTTCTTTCCCAAGATGAGGCCTATGTGGATTGCATAGAGAGAGGTCCTCATGTACCAATGAGAGCTGCAACTGGCAATGAACCATCTGTTCCAAAACCTAGGCATGAATGATCAGACCTTGATATTGAGAAATTCAGGAAAAATAAGAAGGCCATGAATATATTGTTCAATGGAGTTGATGGTGATATGTTTGATAACATCATTAACTGTAAAACAGCCAAAGAGGTTTGGGACACAATCCAGATTATCTGTGATGGTACTGAGCAAGTAAGGGAAAACAAGATGCAGCTACTGATTCAGCAATATGAGCATTTCCACTGTGAAGAAAGTGAGTCTGTCACTGATATTTTTAGTATATTTTAAAAGCTACTAAATGCTCTAAAGTTACATGGAAGAGTCTATCAAACAAAAGACTCTAACATCAAGTTCCTTAGATCTCTTCCAAAAGAGTGGAATCCAATGACAGTCTCATTGAGAAACTCACAAGATTACAAGGAGTTCACCTTGGAGAGACTGTATGGCATCTTGAAAACCTATGAGCTTGAAATAGAGCAAGATGAGAGGATGGAGAAAGGTAGGAAGAAAAGAGGGTCCATAGCACTGGTTGATGAGTTAGAAAAGGAAAAGGAGATGAAGGTAGAAGCTGTTGAGTCTACATCAAAGGTCTGTGAAAACAAGAGTAAAGGGTTGTAGATGAAAATGAAGATCACTTGAGCCAAGATGACATGGATGATATTGATGAAGATCTAGCATTCTTATCCAAAAGATTTGTCAAGCTCAAATTCAAGAAGAATTTTGGAGCAACTAAGTCAAACAGAAACATGGTTGATAAGTCAAAATTCAAGTATTTCAAATGTGGCTTGGCTGGTCATTTTGCCAGTGAATGTAGAAAGTCTGATTCCAATAAAAAGAAGTTTGAGCCTGTTGATTATAAATAGAAATACTTTGAGTTGCTCAAACAAAAGGAAAGGGCTTTCATCACACAGGAGAATGATTGGGCTGCAGATGGATTGGATGAAGATGAGAAACAAGTTATGTCAATCTAGCCCTAATGGCCAAATCTGATGAAACAGATTCAAGTTCTTCAAGCAATCCGGTAATCACCACTAACCTAGCACATTTATCTAAAGCTGAGTGTAATGATGCAATAAATGACATGTTCACAGAATTATATCACCTGCGTGTTACACTTAAGTCCCTCACTAAGGAAAATGCTAAAATCAAAGAAAACAATTTGTTTTTAAGTGAGAGGAATAATATGCTAGAGTCTCAGTTTATTAAATTTGAGAAATTGAGAATTGAGTGTAAGATTGCTAATGATGAATTAACCGAGTCCTTGAAGAAAGAAGAGATTTTAAAAAAGCAGCTTGAATGAGAACATGAAGTGATTAAGGCATGGAAATCATCTAGAGATGTCCATGCTCAAATCTCTAAAGTTTATGGTATTGAGTCCTTTTGTGATGCAGCCTGGAAGAAGAGTAAAGAAAAGCTTGAGTCCAATTTGATTGAAGGATTGCTTACAGATGTGGACTCGATGGATGATGAAAATCATCCGTCGGGTAATCAAAAGGATTATCAGTCGAGTGACAAAGAGCCACATCCGTCGGCTGTGAGTAAACTAGTTAGCAAAGCTAAGCTAGCTAAGTTGAATAAGAAATATGGATCAATTTCTAAGAACTTTATTTCAGGAGAATCAAGTCAAGTCAGGAATGAAAAGAAAGTTAATGTTGGTCATCTGTTTATCAAGCAATTGAATGACATATTGGAAAAGATTGAGGTTAAAACAGAAGCTAAAAAGAAAAATAATAGAAATGGGAAAGTAGGAATTAACAAACATAACAACTACACACCTGATAAATATGCACCAAGAAAAATTTGTGTTAAGTGTGCTAGTGTTAATCATTTGTCAGTTAATTGCAAACTTGCTATGCCTACTCCTATGTCTGCACCCTCTTCTTTTCCCAACATGACTGCCATGCCTACCATGCCTATGAATGCTATGTCTACTCAGAATATGAATACACAATTTGCTAATATGCCATTTGCACCTAATCCTTATTATGATGCATTTAGTATGCCTTAAATGCCATTTAGTATGCCTTACTGGAATAACATGTTTGCAAATAGCATGCCTTTTTCCTGTTAATCAAAATTGTGCATGATAATTCTGTTTTAATGACTGGTTTCAAAGGTCCAACTCAGAGGACTAGGGATGAATCAGAAATTCCCAACTCAAATGAGATCAAACCTAAGAAACCAAAGAAGAAAGCTAACAATGCAGGACCCAAGAAAACTTGGGTACCAAAATCAACTTGATTTGATTTTGATGTGTACAGGGAAACAGAAAGAATCTTTGGTATCTAGATAGTGGTTGCTCAAGGCACATGTCTGGAGATTCTACCATGCTCACTGAGTTCAAAGAAAGAGCTGGCCCAAGTATTACTTGTGGAGATGATAGCAAAGGTTATACTGTGGGATATAACTTGATTTTAAAAGATAATGTCATCATTGAAGAAGTTGCCCTAGTGGATGGTCTCAAGCATAATTTGTTGAGTATCAGCCAGTTTTGTGATAAGGGCAACTCAGTTACTTTCAATTCAGAAGCCGTTATTGTGACAAACAAAAAGAGCAATAAAGTGGTTCTCACTGGAGTGAGAAAAAGAAATGTGTACTTAGCTGACTTCAACTCATTAAATAAAGAATCAGTCACTTGTCTTCTCAGTAAAGCAAGTCTAGATGAAAGTTGGCTTTGGTACAAGAAGCTGTCCCATCTAAACTTCAAGACCATGAATGAACTTGTCAAGAAAGAAGTGGTTAGAAGTATTCCTCAAGTGGAGTTTACTAGGGATGGACTGTGTGATGCCTGCCAGAAAGGAAATCAGATCAGAGCATCATTCCGAAAGAAGCTTGATTCAACAATTGAAGAACCTTTGCAATTGTTACACATGGATTTGTTTGGACCAGTCAATGTGTTGTCCATCTCAAGAAAAAGATTTTGCCTAGTAATTGTGGATGATTTCTCAAAGTTCTCTTGGACATATTTCCTAAAGTCCAAACATGAAGCAAGTGAAATCATCATCAATCATATAAGGAAAGTCAACAATCATCCTGATTTTAAAGTAAAAAGAATCAGGAGTGATAATGGAACTGAGTTCAAGAATTCTGTGATGAGATCATTTTGTGAAGAGAATGGGATTATGCATGAGTTTTCTGCAGCAATAACTCCACAACAAAATGGAGTAGTGGAAAGAAAGAATAGATCTCTCATTGAAGCTACAAGAACAATGCTTAAAGAATCAAAGTTACCCACATACTTTTGGGCTGAAGCTGTGAATACTGCCTGCTACACTCAAAATATCTCTTTGATAAATCAAGAAAAGTGCATGACACCCTACCAATTGTTCAAGAATAGGAAGCTAACTCTAAATTTTTTTCATGTCTTTGGCTGCAAATGTTACATCTTAAGGAATCAAACTGATCAACATGGAAAGTTTGATTCTAAAGCAGATGAAGGAATTTTTGTTGGATATGTTATGGGAAAGGCATATAGAGTCTACAATCTAAGAACCAACATTGTTATGGAATCAGTACATATTGTGTTTGATGATAAAAAGATTGAAGGACTGCAAGATGGAGATTTCCATGAAAGCCTCAAGTTTGATAATGTGGAGATGGTTAGTGATGACAGTGATGATGAAAGTGATCAAGAAACAGTGACTAAGGATAATGCATAAAAATCTACAACTAATGAAGCACATAATTCAACATCTGTCGAGTTACAAAATGCTTCATCCGTCGGGAGACAATCTGCCTTATCCGTCGGGAGACAATCAGCTTCATCCGTCGAGATACAAAGTGCATCATCTGTCTGAACAATGAGAGAAGCTGAGAGTCAAAACAGATCACCTACAGAAAGCACCCCTTTCTCAAATCAAAGATTCACAAACTCAGGGGGAATTTTTAATAATCAAAACTCAATCATACATCAAGACAACAATGAGGCCTCTTCATCTAGAGCTAATCTACCTCAACAAAGAAAATGAACTAAAGATCACCCTTTTGAGCGCATCATTGGTGATACATCTTCTAGAGTTCAAACAAGGAGAACAACTCAAGAAGAATGTCTATATAGCAGCTTCCTATCTAAGGAAGAACCAAAGAAGGTAAAAGAAGCTTTGTTGGATCCTAATTAGATTTTAGCTATGCAGGAGGAGCTAAACTAATTTGAAAGGAATAACGTATGGAAGCTGGTACCCAAACCTAAAGGAAAGAATCCAATTGACACCAAGTGGGTATTCAGAAACAAGATGGATGAAAATGACATAGTGGTCGGGAACAAAGCTAGATTGGTTGCTAAGGGCTACTGTCAACAAGAAGGAATAGATTTTCATAAAACTTTTGCTCCTGTTACAAGACTTGAAGCCAACAGAATTTTCTTAGCCTATGCAGCCCATGCCAATTTCAAGGTCTATCAAATGGATGTCAAAAGTGCCTTTCTGAATGGAGATTTGGAGGAGGAAGTATATGTTAGTCAACCTCCTGGTTTTGAAGATCCAAATTTTCCAAAATATGTCTACTATCTCTTGAAAGCACTTTATGGACTGAAGCAAGCACCTAGAGCCTGGTATGACACTTTATCAAAGTTTTTTTTGGAAAATCACTTCACAAGAGGTACTGTTGATAAAACTTTATTCTTTAGAAATGTCAATGGCTCTAGTATACTTGCTCAAATTTATGTAAATGATATTATATTTGGCTCTATAGATGAAAACTTTGTAAAATTTTTGCCAAATTGACTCAAAGTAAGTATGAAATGAGCATGATGGGGGAACTAACCTACTTTCTTGGTTTACAAGTTAAGCAAGTTAGTGATGGAATATTCATTAGTCAAACTAAATAAATTCATGATCTTTTAAAGAAGTTTGATCTAATGGATTACACATCTGCAAAAACTCCCATGACCACTGCAACTAAATTTGAATTAAACACTACTGAAAAGTCTGTGGATATTTCAAGCTATAGGGGCATGGTTGGCTCACTTCTGTACTTAACAGCTAATAGGCCAGATATAATGTTTGCTACTTGTCTTTGTGCTAGATTTCAGGCATCCTAGAGAATCTCACTTAGTAGCTATAAAGAGATTTTCAGATATCTCAAGAGAACTCTAAAACTTGGCATTTGGTACCCTAGAGATTCTGGTTTTGATCTAACTGGTTATTCAGATGCAGATTATGCAGGTTGTAAAATAGAGAGAAAAAGTATAATAGGAACCTGTCAATTTCTAGGGAATAAGCCTATGTCCTGGTTCGGTAAAAAGCAAAATTCAGTTTCCACTTCTACAGCTGAAGCTGAATATATTGCTGCTGGTAGTTGCTGTGCACAGATTTTTGGATAAAAAACCAATTGTTGGACTATGGTTTACAAGAGAACAGAATTCCCATTTTCTGTGATAACACAAGTGCAATTGCCATCACTGAAAATCTAGTACAACATTCAAGAACAAAGCACATAGACATCAAGTACCACTTAATTAGGGAACATGTGATGAATGGTACTGTGGAACTTTATTTTGTTCCAAGTGAAAAGCAGCTTGCAGATATATTTATCAAGCCACTTCATGAATCCACCTTTTCAAGGTTGGTAAGTGAGTTAGGCATGCTTAATTATTCTTGAATCATTTCAGATATTCTTGCAAGTTATAATGTAGCCAAAAACTTAATTAATTTTTCTACTGTGGATGAAATTTTGGCCAAGTCAAAATTTACATCCCGACGGATGCTCATTATCCATCGAGTTTGATCATCCATCGGAATATTATTTGTTAATAAAATCAATTACTTTTCTGGATTATTTTATAACCCGACAGATAATTGTTTTACTCTCATCCGTCGTGTTAGGCCTCAATGATACTATAAAAGGGGGTTGAATATAGTATTTACAATCAATTCGATTATAAACACAAGTATGTAACAGAAAACAAGTTTATTCAATATATCAAACTCTGTTACAGTAGGTTTAATCTACTCTCTCAGTGATGTATGATATCACTAAGAGCTGTTAGGGTTACAATGAATAATATTCTCATGAATGATAACACTTATAGTGTAAACCCTAATCTTTGTTTATATACTACACAGTTACAAGATATCTCCTAATTGATATGATAATGATTATGTTTCCTAGAATACATCAATTAGAGATTATCTACTGCAGTCCTATAGCTGTCCAATTCTTCATGCATATCTTTACTTGTTTAATCCAGATCCTCTCCTGTAAATCAGCTGCTTTCCTTATCTGAAGTGTACCCGCACTTAAGTCCTGATATAAGTTCTGATGCCTTAAGTTCTGATAACTTCCTGTCTTCAGTAAGTTCTGATTTCCAGTTAAGTTCTGATATTAAGTTCTGAAACTAAACAAATCTGATTAGACATGACATCACAAATATATCTAACAATCTCCCCCAACTTGTAAATTATGAAAAATTTACAAGTTAACAGATTTGATGATGTCAAAAACATTTAAGTACAAATGCAATGAGATATTATTTTAAACAGCTAAATACAACTTACAGTACATGTAGCTTTACCAATATCGCTGGATCAATCTGAATCCATAGTGATTCCTTGTAAAGTCTGTTACCAGCTTGTCCTCAGCATTTCTCAGAACTTCAACTAACTGTGCTTTGACTTGCATCAGTTCTTCATCTTCATTATCACCAATCTGATAAATGGCTGCTCTGAGTGTAGAAATTGATGTTCTTTCAAGCCCATCTCCAAGTCTGATAACTCTGGGATGTGAAGAGTCTTTATTGTAGCATAAACACTTTCCCTTCAGAATTACTTCAATCTTGGCAGACTTCTTCTTCATAAAAACTTCCCTTCCATCATCTTCAGTAATTTTTGGAATATATTCAGAAGCTTTTACACCAGAAATTCTGAGAAGATCTCTTGTAGCCTTCAAAATGTAATCTGACCATCTTAATGTAACATCATATTTTACTTCCAGAAGGTAGTGAATATGTTGAAGCTCTTTGACAGACTTCTTTAGCATATCAGAATCTTCTAGTCTGTGAGTTCTGCCATCATTGAGAAATAGGATCAATTTTTCTTTAACTTCTGATTCATCATGAGTATCCATGACAATTTGAGCAGACAACACTTTGTCAAGGTGCTTTTGTTTGATTTCTTCATATGGTTTGTCTGTCAAAATGAAAGGATCTCTGAGAGTAACTTCTACTCCTTTTTTTCTCTTTTCTTTGTCAGAACCTAACCCAGACTTCTCTTTAACTTTTTTAGGTCTAATCCCAAAAGATACAAGCTGATTCAGCATTAAATTGGTCTTAGATTCCACTGGAGTAGCTTTGTTCTATAGCAGCTTCTTTTTTAGATCAAGTGTTAAGCTGTCTATGTCAACTTGAGCAGTGTCAGAGGTTGATGTCTTGATGAATTGGTCAGGATTTGCAGTTTCATCTATAGCTTGTTGTTCTGAAATATCTTCACTCTGAAAAACTTGAGCTATCAGAGGTTGTATTAGATTCTTCTATCATCCTCTTTCTCTTCAGAGTTTCAACTGTTTCATCTTCAGCAACAGTATCATCAAAGACTTGAACCATCTTGCACACAGGATCCATCAGAATTTGAGGAATCTTCATCTTCTGTTTCTTGACTGTCTCCCCAACTTTTCCTTTTCCCTTGTCTTTGGGATCAGTAGTAGTTTGAAATCTAGTCCTTGATCTAGGAATCTCTGTGGAAGATATTTCTCTTATTACTATACCTTTCTCCTTATGTTTGGGAAGTTTCTTTGCATTAGAAGTTTTAGACTGTAGTTTTAACTTTTCAGCATTAAATCTTGCTTCTTCTTCTCTAAGTTCCTCTAAATCCACTCATGGATTATCTTTAAGGAACAGTCTCTTTGCAAGTTCCTCATCTAAGGCTTGAATCTTAGGATCCTTGTAAAAGAAGGTTGCCTTCTTTCCCCTGAACTTTAAGGTTTGCTGAATTTCTTCGAGTCTTGACTTCCACCTTGAATGAGAACATCAGACTTTGTCATCAGAATTTGATTATCAGAATTTGCTGTCAGAACTTGATCTTCAATTTCAGACCTTTTGAGCAACAAAGTTTGATCTATAGCTGAAGTCTTCTTATCACTCCTCTGAATAGTAGATTTATCAGAAATCTTACTATCAGGTACTTTCTGAATAGGAATTCTGCTAACTTGCTTTCCTTGACTTTGACCTTTGCCCTTTCTAGGGTTTCCCTTGTCATCTTTAGAATCATCATTTTTCTTCAGTGCCTTGCTAATTGAGCATTTGGACTTCACTACCTTCTCCCCCTTTTTGGCATCATCTATCAGGAGTAGAGAAAGAAGGAGTTCCACTGAAGATTGGATCTCATTTAACTGAGTCTGTTGAGCAGCTTGATTTTGTAAGACCTCATCCAGTTGGTCCTGCTGCTTGTCTTGAACAAGCTCAATAGCATCCACTTTTTCTTGAATTGGTCTGATAAACTTCTTCTTGTCTAGTTTGAGCACCATGTCTAGCTTATCAGCTGTATCCTGAAGTTTATCAACCTTTGCATGAGTCTTGGAGTGTAGACCTTGAAGAGTTTTAGTATTGAGAGCAGCGACTTTAAGTTGTGTTTTGAAGTCAGAATTTATCAGCAACTCATCAGCTTTTGCAACATGATCTGTCAGAATAGTTGGGCTGGGAATGAAGTCAAGTTCATTCCACTTCTTTATCCATTCAACTCCTCTGTTAGTGTCCTCCCAAGGAACAGGAGCATCATCTTCATCAAATTTAAACAATGCCTCCTTGCCAAGAATTGGAGCATTGACTGGAGCACTTGCTGGAACACTATCTCCAGAATTTGATAAAATCTCATCATCTTCTGATAATACCAGAGTGTGTGTAACTGAAGGAGATTCTGGAGCAACTTCATCTGTTTCCAAATTCTGATCTTCTGGTTCCAAATCCAGAATTGGTATAGTAGGAATTTCAGCATTTAGTATTGGAGAAACAGGTGGAGTTGACTCTTTTGCTGGTAGTGCTTCCAGATACAAAACAGTTGGAATATTCAACCTGTGAATGTCAATTTCAGGACTTAACTCTGAATCTTCAACTGAGGCAGTTTCTTTGAATGGAGAGTGATGTGGAGAAATCACAGATTCTTGTACAGGTTATAATCTGTGGACTTCAGGAATATCAGATTCCTGAGTCAGAACTTCTTCAGGTGTTGGCAAGGCTTTAATCACAATAGGTTCTGATGAGATCAGAGATTCCTGATCCCCTTCCTCAGCATCTTCAGTATCCTCAGATTGAGTTTGTGCAATATGCACACCTGCTCTAGTCTTCCTTGATTTAGATTTTCTAGATGGAAGGGTGACATGATCTGTATCAGAATGTGAAGACCTCTTTCTAATCTGAATGCCAGAAGCTTCGGCTGCTTTCTCCTTCTGAAGAGTTGACTCTTCTTTGACTTCTATTTTAGAGTCTTTCATCTCTTCAGAATCAGACACAACAGTTTTTGCAACAAATTTAACATGATTTACTTTTGGCTTAATTGGCAAAGTCCCTTTCTCACTTTTACCATCTTTATAACCCAACCCCTCTTTCCAGTTTCCACTACTTAGAATATTCTGAGTTGTTTTGCCTGAGTTAGTCCAAGTCCTGATGATTTCTCTTTTTTTTTTCTAATTTAGTTTTTAAATAATCATTATGTTTAAACAATTCATTCTTAACATACGCATCATTATCTTTCTCTGTCTGAATAGTGTTCATCTTGACTAACTCTTCTTCTAGATAGCTATTTCTATTTTTATACTTTAGGTTTTCAGATTTTAATCTTTCATTCTCTAAAGTCTGATCTCTATAGCTAATATAAATGTTTTTCAGAAATGATCTCAACTCAGTAATATCTTCTGTATCAAAAGCAAGAGTTGATAGAGGTACCTTTAGTTCAGCAACATCAGAACTGCTATCACCATTTGCCATTAGGGCATAGTTCACCTCTTCTTCAGATTCTGAAGTGTCTGCCCAGTTTTTCTTCTTTGTGATAAGTGTCTAGCCTTTATCACCTTTTCCTTTCTTGCAATCAGGAGAGATGTGGCCTCTTTCACCATAATTATAGCATTTGATATTTGAGTTGTCTCCTCTGTTAGACTTTCCTCCCTTGCCTTCAGTCTTTCTAAACCCTTTCTTGTCAGAAATTCCACCTTTCCTAGAAAACTTCTTACCCTTTCTGAATTTCTTGTAGGCTATCTTTGTGATACCCTTCACCATAAAAGCACACAGTTGCATCATCTCTGCATCAACATCCACTTCAGATAAATTTTCAGGTTCTGAATCATTATCATCAGAAATGACTCTGAATCAGACTGTATGATGAGAGCCTTTCCTTTTGCCTTCTTAGAGACAATTGGTTTTTCTTAAGCCTTTAAAGAAACTGTCTTAGACTTCCCTTCATGCCTCTTCTTTCTTTGCTCCATATCAAGTTCATGAGTCTTGAGCATCCCATAGATTTCATCAAGAGACATATCAGCAAGTTCATAGTTGTCTTTTATTGTAGTAGCTTTCAAATCCCACTTTTCAGGAAGAGCTAGTAGGAATTTCAGATTTGAATCTTCTGGATCATATTCCTTATCCACTAGTGACAGATCATTCAACAGCTTTGTGAATCTGTCATATGTATTAGTTAGTGACTCATCAGATTTTGAGTCAAAGTGCTCATACTCCTGTGTGAGTATTGTCTTCATGTTCTTTTTGATGGCATTGGTTCCTTGACATCTCACTTCTAATGCATCCCAGATTTCTTTTGTAGTCTTGCATACAATCACCCTGTTTGACATAACATTGTCAAGTGCACTATGAAGCAAGTATCTTACTTTTGCATCCTTGCCTAGTGAAGAGATGTCTTCAGTGGTGAGTTCTCTCTTTTCTTTGAGAATCATCTTCTGTGGCTCATTCCCAACTGCAACAGAAATCTTTGTGGGCTTGTGTGGACCATCATAGATTCTGTCTAAATATTATGGATGTGTAGCTTCCAAAAACATGGTCATCTTCACACTCCATAGAGGGTACTCAGACACCCTGAGCATAGGAACCCTGATGGTTTCATATCTACTGGTGTTTTGAATGGGTTGAACCTTTACAGGTTCTTGAAGGTATGGTATTTTTGGTTGATCAGACATGATTGATTGTTTGTTTGGATCTTAACTATTTGTAAGCTTAACAGATTGGCTCTGATACAACTTGTTAGGCCTCAATAATACTATAGAAGGGGGTTGAATATAGTATCTACAATCAATTCGATTATAAACACAAGTATGTAACAGAAAACAAGTTTAATCAAAATATCAAACTCTGTTACAGTAGGTTTAATCTACTCTCTCAGTGATGTATGATATCACTAAGAGCTGCTAGGGTTAAAATGAATAATATTCTCGTGAATGATAACACTTATAGTATAAACCCTAATATGTGTTTATATACTACACAGTTATAAGATATCTCCTAATTGATATGATAATGATTCTGTTTCCTAGAATACATCAATCAGAGATTATCTACTGCAGTCCTATAGTTGTCCAATTCTTCATGCATATCTTTACTTGTTTAATCCAGATCCTCTCCTGTAAATCGGCTGTTTTCCTTATCTGAAGTGTACCCGCACTTAAGTTCTGATATAAGTTCTGACACCTTAAGTTCTGATAACTTCCTGTCTTCAGTAAGTTCTGATTTCTAGTTAAGTTCTGATACTAAGTTCTGAAACTAAACAAATCAGATTAAACATGACATCACAAATATATCTAACACGTCGAATTGTCTCAATCTTAGCCGTTAAAACTCTGAACATTATTTATCGGGTATACTTATAGTTTCTAAGTATAACACGACGGATAATTGACAGAATTTTGACAGTTTATTTACTTTTAAACGGCTATTTTGGGCTATTTTGATTGGTTACTTTATTTCACTTTATTATTTTTGACAGTTTATTTCTGAGATAGTATAAAAGCAAAATTCATTTTTATTCTATTCTTTTATCATTCTCAAATCAATTGCTCTAACTTCTTTCTTCTCAAAAGCAAATACTCCCTCTGCAAATTTCCATATTCTAACAATGGCACTAGATGTCAAAATCATGTCCCAGTCTGGATTCATCTATGAAAAGAACAACTTCGTAGCTCTTGTGAACAAGGAGATTCCACAATCTAGAGACTTTCACAAGATGATGGACTTTGTGAAGTGCTGTAAACTCAGTTATGCTATGCTGAAATCACCCACAATCTACTGTAAAGTTGTGGAGGAGATATGACAACTGTTGTGTACCAATCTTCTGACAATACCATAACCTTCTCTCTTAAAGGTAAGCAGTTCTGCATCAATAGTGACATTATCAAAGCATGCTTTAAAATTCCAGATAACTCTAATACTGTTCCACACACTGATGATAATTTAGTTACCATGTTAAATTCTATGAGCTATGCACTTTCTACCTCTAAGTTAAGTGAGATTAGGAGGCTAGGTCTTAGAAAGGAATGGAGCTATCAGTGTGATGTAGTAACTAAGATATATTCTGGTAAAGTGAGTAAATTTGATTTTGTTAACATTTCCATGCTTAATATGCTTTATATGTTAGTTACTGATAAGTACTTTAACTTAGTGACTTGATCATGTTTGAGTTAGGTTATAAGATAGGGGAACTTAATAAGAGAGGTAAAAATGTCTATTATGCTAGATTCTTTATGATGCTTGCTAACTATCTTATTGAGAACATTGTTGTTGAGAACCCAACCAACAAACTGAATTGTTGGGTTCAAGAAAGGAGGATTATTGCAGATCTCAACAGAGCAAGTCACAAAGAGGTGCCCCTCTACTACTTTTTAATCATGGAGGGCCCTTAGGTAAGTGAGGTAAGTACCATTGTCTCCACTCTTCGAACCTCACAAACTTCTTTGCCTTCAAGTGTATATGGCATCTATGTCAATGACCCTACATATGCCTACCCAAGCTGCCAAATCAATAATTTCAAAATCCAAAGCTAAGAAAGCCCCCCTCTGGTTTCTTTCAAAAGAAACCAGTTGCAAAAACTACCAAACACAAAGAGGGGAGTGTGAAGGAGAGTGAGATAGGTGAGGGAAAGGGTGAAAATCAAAGAAACCCTAAGGATAAGGCTGGTGAGATCAGTGTACCCAAGCCTAGCCACACCATAGTTTCCCAACAAAATGTGGTTGTTAATAAGGAAATCGGCTCAATTCTAGTTTCATCCTCCCAAAAGGATGTTACTATTGAAACAAGCTCCCAACGAGGAGCACAGGCCAAGAGGGTTAGGGACACAAGTTCACCACAGACTTATGCCAGAAAGAAAAGATCTAAAACCCTTGGGGTTGCACAGGGAACATATATAGTGCAAACTGGAGCTAAAGACTCGGTCACTGCACCATCTCAAAGTCAGCTTGATGTGGCTCCAATAAATGTGGATTCACAGCCAAAATCATTAATCATTGAAGCACGTGAAATACCAAATTCACCCACACACTCTCTTGGAGAAGCCAAAAATCCAAGCAAGTGAGCATAATCTTTTAGATGATTTGTTGGCTCACTTGCCAATTCTTTCTGAGTCTATTGAGACATCTGTGCCCAAATTTTCATCAATCTGCACAGAGTCTACAATAGTCTCCACTCCAAACTCATTCAATTCTTCTATCCCGGTGGATATTATTCATCCGTCGAGTAGTGATTGTATCCCGACGGATGTGCCTAATAGCAGTCATCCGTCGGCTAGCCAAACTACTATCCCGATGGATGTTCCACATCCGTCAGTTCTCTCTGCACAACTTCAAATCCCAACAATTGTCACACGTGCAGATGACCTAGTAGTAGTACAATCACTCTTAGGACTGAGGGCAGGGAGTGAATTGAGTGAGAGGCTGGGTTGCTCCCAAGAAAAAGGAGAGGAAAGGAGTGAACCAATGCAGATCATTTCTTCAGGTCTGGAAAAAGTGAGTGAGAGGAGTCCCACCTTATATGGTCAAGGTGAGGGTGTGAGGGTGGGAAGCCAAGGGGAGCCCTTGAGGCAAGAAAAGAGAGATTATGAAAGAAATGCAGGTATAGGAGTGATAAGGGTGGACACCATTACTAGTGAGTCAATGAATGTTAGTGATGCAAAAAGGGAGAGACTATTTCAGCAAGAATATCAAGCTGTCATAGATTCTATCTCCCTGGATGCTGAGACATTTACTCATCCTGTTACAGCTTATCAAACTCTAGCTGTACATGGCAATGAAGAGGCTGAAAAGATGCTTAACCTAGTGCATACAACTATTTCTCTACAAAGAGCAAAGGATGCAATCACTACTATGCCATCAACAACTGGTAGTGACTTTGAACTGGCTGAAGACTCTTTTGGGGATGCTGGTGGGGATGATGAGGAAGATAACATGAGCATAGGGGGAGATGTATACATTCCTTTCTAAATGCTAACCAAAGAATATTCTTACTCACATCTCCAATCCACATTGTTCAAGCTCATTCATGACACCCAAACATCGATTCAAGCATCCACAAATGCTAGCACAAAAGGTTACTTACAGCTAGCACATCTTGAAGCTCTACAACTGCACAAAATTCAAGCTCTCCAACACAGTCAAAGTGTGGATGAAATAAAGCAAGAGGTTTCTGAAGTCAAACAGGATTTCATAGCAAGGTTGGATGCTAGATGTAACACCCCCAGATCCGGGGTCGGGAATCCGGGTTGTCACGGTCTTTCTTTCCACAATATCACTTTACTTAATTAATAATAAATACCCTCATGTTGTGACCCCACACTAACACACACCACAACTCGTTATAGTCTCAGAGATGAAATTGAAATAAGTACAAGTCTTTGAATCCACAATTTAAAATTATTACAACCCAAAATGATTACTTGATAATTTACAGTTAATTGCCATTATCTGCCACAAGTTATAATTATACATAATTGGATTCTCAAAAGTAGATGGTCTAAACTACAATGGATCTACCTCTGCAGCTATAGCAGCTACAATATCAGCGGGAAGACGCGAGACGCTTCCCACGCGCTTGCGCTGGGTCTGCTGGAGTCTGGCCATCTCTCCTAACTGTTGTTGTGTGATGAAGAAATAAAGCAAGAGTGAGCCTTACAGCTCGCAAGATAATATATATAGTGGTAACAATAATATAAGTATCTACATGGATACTTACTAGCATCTCTATCATATGCAAGATAATTACTTGCTAGATATAAGTAAAAACAAGGAATGAAGTTACCAATACTTCACCACACTTATATCATATAAAGTTACTTGAACTGCCACCGTTCAAAGTATTATAAGTTTTAAGAAAAACATCCCATAGATGAGACCACAAGTTAAGACTTGAATAGATTCAATCTTTGAAATATTATTGAATGAAAAAGTTATGAGATACTTTATTTAGTCCCGATATATATATATATCCACATATATATATATCCCGAAAACATTTCCTGGAACCTCTGTTATGTGAAGTATGAACAGAGTTCGAAACATCCAATGAATTTTGGAAAGGAAAAGAATTTTGGCATAAACCCGATATCTCGCTGATCAGGCAAAGATACCAATAAGTAACCTTTTCTACTAGTAGATGGACGAATTCCCCACTGGTCATCACCCTGGTCATAATTAAGACCTATGCTGGACTGCCACTCAGCCACTTATGCATTTGATGGACTCCCACTGAGCCACTTACACAATAATAGACCGTACCCCGGCCTGTCGCTTATGCCGACTCAATGAGAGGGGCTTACTTCCCGAACGTTGGGCAAGTAATCAATTCATTTACCAAATCTGCAACCTTGTTGCGAATATAAAATACACCACAGAGCCGGATTCCCCAGGTTTTGAGCGAGTATTTAAATCCCCTTAAAAAGGAAGATCTTAAATATAAAAATGAGTTTTGGGATCCGCTCTGACTTTTAAAAATCACTTTGAAGACTCGAAAACACTTTAAAGAGTGTTTGGAGTAAGGCTGATTTAATGAAGTAAATCAGTCCCCAGAATATTAGAAAATATCTGAATATTATTAATTAAGTAATATTCCCATAAAGAATAATCTTTATAAAAATAATTGAAGTAGAAGTATTAAAATTTATACTTGAAACGAGTATTAAATAACCAAAGATATACTTATATGAAAGTATTATCTTTATTTGAATAATCGAAAATAAGTTTGATTATTTACACCTTATTCTTTAATAAAATAAAGAATATATTTCAGCAAATAATCGGAGTCATAGATCCTCAAATGAATATTCAAATAATATTCAATAAATAAAATAAGCTGAGTCATAATACCTCGAATGAATATTATAAATAATATTCATTAAATAAAATAAAGGAGTCATACATCCTCAAATGAATATTCAAATAATATTCAATAAATAAAATAAGCTGAGTCATAATACCTCGAATGAATATTATAAATAATATTCATTAAATAAAATAAAGGAGTCATACATCCTCAAATGAATATTCAAATAATATTCAATAAATAAAATAAGCTGAGTCATAATACCTCGAATGAATATTATAAATAATATTCATTAAATAAAATAAAGGAGTCATACATCCTCAAATGAATATTCAAATAATATTCAATAAATAAAATAAAAAGTCATACGCCTTCGAATAATATTCGAAATAATATTCAATAATAAAATAAAGTTAAAGTTATCGAATAAACCTTATTCGATTTATAGTTTGGAAAACTATAACCATATATATATATATAAATATATATATATATATATATATCCTTATCCATATATACAAGATTACTCGGGATCCTCGACTCCCGGTTTTAGAAAATATTTTCACCTTTTGGGTCCCTATACTAAGGGTATATGCAAGTTACCGCTATCCTCTAGCATAGGTACTATCAAATAAACCAACAGATATATATCTCAAGAATATAAAACAGGCATGCATATATACCATATCACATGCTACAATATATCGCAACATTTGCTAAATAACAATCATGCAATATCACAAGATAATGCATATACATACATTTACATCACAACAACAGTGTATCGGATAGAATACTTGCCTGAGCGACTTGGGGGTGAGAAAGGCTCGGGACGAGTCTGATAACCTATAAACAACAAGTAAGTTGGAATTAAACCAAAATCACTTGTAAATCTATGCTTTAGCTAACTTAGACTCTAATGCTAGTTTTACGCTCACCGATTCGCTTAAGTCACTCGGGTACCCTCGACTCCACCATTTTTAATAACTTAACCTTTATGAGTTTTAAAGCGATTCCTTCGCGAATGACTTACCAACTGCCTAACGCACTTACCATAAATGTTTCACACATTAATTAACCCTTTTTGGTCTTTAACCTATGTTTCAAAGTAAGGCGAGGGAAAAAGTTTCGTCCGCGAAACGCCGTTACTTGAAACGGTCGTTTCTCCTAAACCGTAAATCGGAATCGAACGAACTACATATCAAAACGAAGCTCGTAACATGAGCTATCTAAACATGGCAGTGGTCACAATTTAGCAGGGGGTTCTCGGGTCCTAATGCTATGCACAAAAACAGTCCAAAGAAAATCGGACGTTACGACGGCTATGTTTACGCGATTTCCCATTTTTTAAACTATCCACAATCAACACAAACCATCCTCAAATCCAACACACAACAAACACCCATCCTTATCACATCATAACAACCCCAACCAATTCAATTTAACCATTCATACTTATGCTTAAACTTTACTTTAATCATTCTTAAGTTTCTTTAAATCAAAACCACAAAATTACCATTTCATTTCACTACCATTCCAAATCTCAAACTCTAATCATAACAACAACTACAATAACATCCTACTCATCAAAATCACCTTATAATATATATGAACCTAGGGTTTGAAAATGGTATACCTTCCTTGAAGTGGTGGGTTGAGCTAGGAAGCCTTAAGAAGCTTGGAGAAGCCTTAGGAAAGCTTGGATCTTTAAGAAAACAAGAAAAAGTTCAAGTTAAAAACTTGAAAACACTATTCATTGTCTTCTTCATTGATTAAATGGAGAAGCTAGAGAAAGAATTAATGGCTTAAACTCATGATATAGCCATAACTAAGCATAAAGATGGTTAGGGAATTTTCTTACCAATTAAGGATGCTTGGATCTTGATTTTGAGAATTTTAGCTTTGAAAAAAAGTGAAAAGCCGAGAGCTAGGTGATGAACAAATGCCTTGGCTGATTTTTTTGATTTTTGATGAAATGATTTGCTAGTTGGTTGGCTTGGTTTTGTTTTTGATTTAGCAAATTACCACCTTGCCCTTGAATTTGTGTGGTCCTTAATCAACCACACCTCCCTTCTTCCATGTCATGCTTATGTCACCCTTATGATGTCATCCTCCCTTCCTTGTCTCCTTTCTATTGGTTGGATGACATCACTCCCATTAAACCCTTTGATTAGCTTCCTAATCGTTTGCCTAATGACCGCTGATCTGTTGTACGGTTCGCTTAACTTTCGTTCTCGTTTATCGTTTGAAGGATCATACCCGGGATCTTATTACTTAGGTTCCCTTAACCTTTCTCAATACGTTATATTCCTTTTTATGATCCTCTATTATAATCCTTTAATTTAAATCCTTTTTATCCTGTTACCTTATACTCAATTCTCTCCGTATCTTGTGGATTTCCGGGAAAAACCAAAGTGTTCGGAATTGGGTTCTGACGATATTTACATACACTTATATACTTCATATAGTACTAATAAAATCCCAGAATATCCATAACAGAACCCCTACATAGTGTGGCGTGAAAAGTTTTCTCATTCAGCTAAAACACTATTCACAAGGGTTACAAAAAGTTGAAAAATTTTGGGGTTATTACAGTCTCCCCTCCTTAAAAGGATTCCGTCCCGGAATCAAACAGAAAACAATTGGGGGTACTTTTCTAGCATTGCGCTCTCTAGTTCCCAAGTCGATTCTTCCACATTATGATTCTGCCATAGTACTCTGACTAGCTTGATCACCTTGTTCCGAAGCACCTGCTCCTTCTTATCCATAATCCTTACTGGCTTCTCCACATAACTTAGATCTGGCTGCATATCCACCTGCTCGTACTCCACTATGTGCCTGGCATCTCGATGATACCTCCTTAGCATTGACACATGGAACACATTATGAACTTGTTGCAAATTAGGGGGTAGGGCTAGCTCGTAAGCTAACTTTCCAATCCGTCTTAATATCTCAAAAGGTCCAATGTATCTTGGGCTTAGTTTTCCTTTCTTTCCGAACCTCATTAATCCCTTCCAAGGGGATACTTTCAACAGTACTAAGTCCCCTACTTCATATTCCTTGTCCTTTCGGGCTAGGTCTGCATATTTCTTCTGTCTGTCTTGGGCTGCTACAAGTCGCCCTCTGATAAGATCCACTATATCTTTGGTCCTTTGGACCACTTCGGGTCCGAGCATCTTCCGCTCTCCTACTTCATCCCAGTATAAGGGAGATCGACACCTTCTTCCGTACAAGGCCTCATAAGGCGGCATCCCGATGCTAGCATGAAAGCTATTGTTATAAGAAAACTCGATCAACGGCAGGTGATCATCCCAACTTCCTTTAAGGTCTATTGCACAGACTCTCAACATATCCTCTAGTGTCTGGATGGTCCTTTCACTCTGTCCATCCGTCTGGGGATGGTACGCGGTACTCATATTTAACTTGGTCCCCGCACATTCCTGAAAGCTCCTCCAAAATCTGGAGTTGAACCTTGGGTCTCGGTCTGAGACAATGGACGCTGGGACTCCATGTCGCGTCACTATTTCCTTAAGGTAAATGTCCACCAGTCTATTGACTGTGTATCTCTCGTTGATAGGAATGAAATGAGCTGACTTTGTCAGTCGGTCTATAATTACCCAAATGGCGTCGTGATTGGCTTTCGTCCTTGGTAAGCCTACAACAAAATCCATCGCTATCTGTTCCCATTTCCATTCGGGAATCTCCAGGGGTCGCAAAAGTCCACTGGGTCTCTGGTGCTCTGCCTTTACTCTTTGGCAAGTCAAACACTTGTTCACCCATTCTGCTACGTCCCTCTTCATGTTGGGCCACCAGTAATATTCCTTCAAATCCCTATACATCTTGGTACTTCCTGGGTGAATGGAATACCTTGAACTATGGCTTTCATCCAAAATCTCATCTTTAAGTTCTTGAACATTCGGAACCCAAATTCGGTAGGAGTACCTCATTATCCCTTTATCATCTTTCTCAGTATGGATCTCTTCTCCAGTCATTGACTCTCTGTCTTCATTCATTGTTTTCTCCTGGCACAATCTGATCTTTTCCAATAATTCTGGCTGCATTGAGATCTCGAAAAGCTTTTCAGTTCCGGTTCCGGTTACCTTTACCTCTATTTCCATTCTCTCAAAATCCCTTATCAATTCTTCCGAAGTCGTTATCATTCTGAGTCTTTCCTTTCTACTAAGGGCATCAGCCACCACATTGGCTTTCCCTGGATGATAGAGAATCTCACAATCGTAGTCCTTGATTAGTTCTAACCATCTCCTCTGGCGCATGTTGAGCTCTTTCTGCGTAAATATGTACTTGAGGCTCTTATGGTCTGTGAAAATCTCGCACTTCTCTCCATACAAGTAGTGCCTCCAAATTTTTAAAGCAAATACTATTGCCGCGAGCTCAAGGTCATGAGTAGGATATCTAACCTCGTATTCCTTCAGTTGTCTCGATGCATACGCGATAACTTTACCGTGCTGCATAAGCACACATCCTAATCCTTTGTGCGACGCGTCACTATATATCACAAAATCTCCTTTTCCATCCGGCAATGCCAATACCGGAGCCGTTATCAACCTTTTCTTTAATTCCTGAAAACTGTTCTCGCATTTCTCCGTCCATTCAAACTTCTCTGTCTTACGAGTAAGTCGTGTCAAAGAGGCTGCGATCTTCGCAAAGTCCTGCACAAATCTACGATAGTAGCCGGCCAATCCTATGAAACTCCTCACCTCTGTGGGTGTGGTTGGCCTTTCCCAATTTGAGACTGCCTCTATCTTGGAGGGGTCGACCAATACTCCTTCTTTATTGATCACATGTCCTAAAAACTGTACTTCATTCCGCCAGAATTCACACTTCGAGAATTTGGCATATAACTGCTCCTCTCTGAGTATTCCTAGAGCTATTCTCAAATGCTCTGCATGTTCTGCCTCAGTCCTTGAGTAGATCAAAATATCATCGATAAAAACTATCACACACTTGTCCAAGTACTTCTTAAATACTCTATTCATTAAATCCATGAAGGCCGCTGGGGCGTTGGTTAATCCAAAGGACATTACCAAGAACTCATAATGCCCATACCTGGTACGGAACGCTGTCTTGGAAATATCTTCGGGCTTAATCTTTAGTTGGTGATATCCAGTTCTCAGGTCAATCTTGGAAAAATAAACAGCATCCTTTAGCTGGTCGAACAGATCGTCTATTCTAGGTAATGGGTACCTGTTCTTTATGGTTAGCTTGTTCAACTCTCGATAGTCTATGCACAACCTCATGCTCCCATCTTTCTTCTTAACAAATAAAACTGGTGCTCCCCACGGAGACACACTGGGTCTTATCATACCCTTATCCAAGAGTTCCTGCAATTGGATAGCTAATTCCTTCATTTCTAACGGGGCTAACCGGTAAGGTGCTTTTGAAACTGGCGCCGTCCCTGGGGCCAACTCAATAGCAAATTCAATCACTCTATCGGGTGGTAATCCCGGAAGGTCTTGGGGGAATACATCTTCAAATTCGTTGACTACTGGAATATCTTGTAAGTTGGGCACCTCCTTCTGTGTGTCCACCACATAGGCTAGGTAAGCCTCACTTCCTTTTCGTAGCATCCTTTTGGCCTGAGCCATAGTCAAAAATTTCTGCGTCTGCCTCTTTCCTCTAAATATAACTTCTTTCTTCCCGGGGATATTTAACTTAACTTTCTTCCCTTTACAGTCTATCTGAGCATCGTTGCTAGATAGCCAGTCCATTCCCAAAATCACATCAAACTCCCCTAATTTAAAAGGAATCAGATCAACACTGAAAGATTGCTCCCCTATGCCTATCTCGCAGGCGGGGTGAATCTGGTTAACAGGAATAATTTCATGATTGGCTATTTCTACTTGTAAGGGTTCTATCAAAGGTTTAGCCTTAAGTCTTAACTTACGCGCAAAGTCCTTTGATATAAAAGATTTAGTTGCTCCCGAATCAAATAAAACAATTGCACTGACTGAATTTAGAGAAAGGGTACCTGCTATCACATCTGAATCTTTCATAGCATCCTGGACTGTCATGTTGAAAGTCCTCGCAGTAGGTGGCTTATTAGAAGCAGCCCTGCTTGCTCCCGAAGCTGCTGGTTTGTTCATTGGGCAATCCTTCTTCCAATGACCCTGGCGTCCACACTGATGACAATTGGTGGTTGGAACAACGGCAGGGGTTGATGATGGGCACTTAGTTGAATAGTGGCCTTCCCGACCGCACTTAAAACAGGTTACTGGCCTTTCCTTACACTCCCCAGTGTGGTTCCTTCCACATCTGTTACAGGCTGGCAATGGGGGTCGAGACTGGTTGGAATAGGACATTCTTGACTTCTGGCCGCCCTGGCTCACACTCACACTCATTGGTCGCTTAAACCCAGTGTTCCTTCCTGGCAGGGACACTGCTCCTCGATTAAACCTAGTTGGGAAGCTCCTTCCTGCGGAACCTCCACCCATGCTCATACTTTTCCTCTTTATTCCTTTCTTCTCTCTTTCCTTCTGCATCTGTTCACTTCCGACTTCTACAATCGTTGCTTTTTGCACCAGAGTGGCATAGTCCGTAAGCTCAAGGATTGCCACCCTATTCTGAATCCATGGTTTCAGTCCCTGCTGAAACCTCCTAGCTTTCTTTTCCTCGGTGCTCACAAACTCTGGCACAAACCTTGATAACTCAGTAAATTTCGCTTCGTACTCTGCTACAGACAAGTTATTCTGCTTTAGCTCTAAGAACTTGAGCTCCATCTGGTTTTCCATAAACCTCGGGAAATACTTTCCCAGAAACAACTGACTAAATCTCTCCCAGGTTATTATAGCATCTGTCTCCATGTTTTTCTTGGCCTCCCACCAGTAGTTAGCTTCTCCTTTCAGAAGGTAGGTAGCAAATACAGTTTTCTGTGCCTCATCGATACTCAAAATCTCAAAAGATTTCTCCATTTCCTTTAACCATGCCCTTGCCTCAACTGGGTCGGCTGATCCGTGGAACTCAGGGGGCTTAAGGGACTTAAAAGCCCTGAAAGAGTTTGCCACAGCATTGTTACTTCCTTGAGGGGGTGGGTTGGGTTGACGTTCCAAATTCTGTCTTAGGAGTTGCATAAACTGGCCCATGGGATCCATGCCTGGGTTTGGTACTGGTTGCTCAACCTCGGTTTCTCCTTCTTCAGCCTCTATCTCAAATCCCTCAACATCATATGTTTCCTCTTCCTCTTCATACAGGGAGTCATCCTGTTCCACATAATCCTCATCTTCCTCTTCACTGTGATCTTGGTTTCTATTGTCCTGATTATGGCTTCCCTGGTCCTCGGACCCAGGGTTCGCCCTAGTTCCAATCTTTCTTGGCGGCATGATTCTGATAATAATAAAAAAACAATTTTTGGGAAAAATTCAACGTTAGGTCACAATCATATACAACATTGTGCCTTGCACAGCTCTTATAATGGGGAGAACGTATATCGCAATTCTATTATTTTAAGAAAGTTCTAATACGAAGTGCAGTAATAATAATAATAAAACAGTGATCCCGTCACTATGGAACTGAACCGAAAGGAAACAAATATATACATAATGCGAGAATACATAGTTTGATCTGGTCAAAAGTACAACAGTGCTACAGTCATCTGCCCCAAAAGTGATACACAAGAGTCTATCTGTCTAGTCAGAAAAAAAAGGGATGCTATATACAAGTCAACTATCCCGGAAAATTGGCTCTTACTAAGGCCTCGGCTAACTAGACAACTAGACTATTCCATCATCAATCCTGAATCACACACCGGAGCGGGTCAGCTCCCAAACCCTTTCCATCGCACGACGGAAGATATAGTCGGCCTGCCGCCTGGAGATCCTACCATGCCTGTCCCCCTGGAGAGATCTGAGTCTCGCTCGGGACGTGAGCTCTATCCCCGTAAGCTCCCTCCTCAAGGATCGGGGTATAGAAGCCCTGGTCTCATAAGCTCGGGTACGCCTACCCGCCCTCTCTGCATCCAACTCCCTCCTGGCCTCATCCAGTCGGGCCTCGGCAACAGCCACTCGGGTCCTCAAAACATCCTGAACATATCCATGAGCTAACGAAGACTGCCTCTGGGCAGGGTCAAGAGGTGGTGAATCCGGAGCCGCTGAGGGTGCCTCCTCGGTCTGCCTAGGCTCGGAAGTATGGGTCTCTGAGCTGTCATCATCAGGAATCCAAGATAGTGGTGGAGGGGTAGGGGCTCTGACCACCGGAAGTGTGGGTAAAGGGATACCAGCATACACTAACATAGATCCAACACGCTCCTCAGCTACTGGGACCTCATCCGGGTCCTCCTCATCTGGAATAGCAATAACCTCTGTCTCTGACTCCTCTGAGGGGTCCTCCTCATCTGAAACAGCAATGACCTCCGTCTCAGGCTCCTCTGGGGGGTCCTCCTCATCCTCCTCCATCTCAGGCTCCTCCTGATCCTCAACATCCAGCAATGCCTCATCATGCTCACGCTCGTACATCTCAGGGTCCTCCATCTCAGGCGCCTACACATTAAACGAGCTAAATTACTATCATGATACTTATAAGGGTTCCCGTAAGGGTTTTAGCTGTCAGTACTACTTTAAGTAGTCCGACCATGAACTTGGCAAGAGTTCTTATTATCTTTGTGAGTTTATTATTTTATCGTCGCATCATCTCTGAGGTTTATAACGCTTAGCTCTGATACCATTTCTGTAACACCCCCAGATCCGGGGTCGGGAATCCGGGTTGTCACGGTCTTTCTTTCCACAATATCACTTTACTTAATTAATAATAAATACCCTCATGTTGTGACCCCACACTAACACACACCACAACTCGTTATAGTCTCAGAGATGAAATTGAAATAAGTACAAGTCTTTGAATCCACAATTTAAAATTATTACAACCCAAAATGATTACTTGATAATTTACAGTTAATTGCCATTATCTGCCACAAGTTATAATTATACATAATTGGATTCTCAAAAGTAGATGGTCTAAACTACAATGGATCTACCTCTGCAGCTATAGCAGCTACAATATCAGCGGGAAGACGCGGGACGCTTCCCACGCGCTTGCGCTGGGTCTGCTGGAGTCTGGCCATCTCTCCTAACTGTTGTTGTGTGATGAAGAAATAAAGCAAGAGTGAGCCTTACAGCTCGCAAGATAATATATATAGTGGTAACAATAATATAAGTATCTACATGGATACTTACTAGCATCTCTATCATATGCAAGATAATTACTTGCTAGATATAAGTAAAAACAAGGAATGAAGTTACCAATACTTCACCACACTTATATCATATAAAGTTACTTGAACTGCCACCGTTCAAAGTATTATAAGTTTTAAGAAAAACATCCCATAGATGAGACCACAAGTTAAGACTTGAATAGATTCAATCTTTGAAATATTATTGAATGAAAAAGTTATGAGATACTTTATTTAGTCCCGATATATATATATATATCCACATATATATATATCCCGAAAACATTTCCTGGAACCTCTGTTATGTGAAGTATGAACAGAGTTCGAAACATCCAATGAATTTTGGAAAGGAAAAGAATTTTGGCATAAACCCGATATCTCGCTGATCAGGCAAAGATACCAATAAGTAACCTTTTCTACTAGTAGATGGACGAATTCCCCACTGGTCATCACCCTGGTCATAATTAAGACCTATGCTGGACTGCCACTCAACCACTTATGCATTTGATGGACTCCCACTGAGCCACTTACACAATAATAGACCGTACCCCGGCCTGTCGCTTATGCCGACTCAATGAGAGGGGCTTACTTCCCGAACGTTGGGCAAGTAATCAATTCATTTACCAAATCTGCAACCTTGTTGCGAATATAAAATACACCACAGAGCCGGATTCCCCAGGTTTTGAGCGAGTATTTAAATCCCCTTAAAAAGGAAGATCTTAAATATAAAAATGAGTTTTGGGATCCGCTCTGACTTTTAAAAATCACTTTGAAGACTCGAAAACACTTTAAAGAGTGTTTGGAGTAAGGCTGATTTAATGAAGTAAATCAGTCCCCAGAATATTAGAAAATATCTGAATATTATTAATTAAGTAATATTCCCATAAAGAATAATCTTTATAAAAATAATTGAAGTAGAAGTATTAAAATTTATACTTGAAACGAGTATTAAATAACCAAAGATATACTTATATGAAAGTATTATCTTTATTTGAATAATCGAAAATAAGTTTGATTATTTACACCTTATTCTTTAATAAAATAAAGAATATATTTCAGCAAATAATCGGAGTCATAGATCCTCAAATGAATATTCAAATAATATTCAATAAATAAAATAAGCTGAGTCATAATACCTCGAATGAATATTATAAATAATATTCATTAAATAAAATAAAGGAGTCATACATCCTCAAATGAATATTCAAATAATATTCAATAAATAAAATAAGCTGAGTCATAATACCTCGAATGAATATTATAAATAATATTCATTAAATAAAATAAAGGAGTCATACATCCTCAAATGAATATTCAAATAATATTCAATAAATAAAATAAGCTGAGTCATAATACCTCGAATGAATATTATAAATAATATTCATTAAATAAAATAAAGGAGTCATACATCCTCAAATGAATATTCAAATAATATTCAATAAATAAAATAAAAAGTCATACGCCTTCGAATAATATTCGAAATAATATTCAATAATAAAATAAAGTTAAAGTTATCGAATAAACCTTATTCGATTTATAGTTTGGAAAACTATAACCATATATATATATATAAATATATATATATATATATATATATCCTTATCCATATATACAAGATTACTCGGGATCCTCGACTCCCGGTTTTAGAAAATATTTTCACCTTTTGGGTCCCTATACTAAGGGTATATGCAAGTTACCGCTATCCTCTAGCATAGGTACTATCAAATAAACCAACAGATATATATCTCAAGAATATAAAACAGACATGCATATATACCATATCACATGCTACAATATATCGCAACATTTGCTAAATAACAATCATGCAATATCACAAGATAATGCATATACATACATTTACATCACAACAACAGTGTATCGGATAGAATACTTGCCTGAGCGACTTGGGGGTGAGAAAGGCTCGGGACGAGTCTGATAACCTATAAACAACAAGTAAGTTGGAATTAAACCAAAATCACTTGTAAATCTATGCTTTAGCTAACTTAGACTCTAATGCTAGTTTTACGCTCACCGATTCGCTTAAGTCACTCGGGTACCCTCGACTCCACCATTTTTAATAACTTAACCTTTACGAGTTTTAAAGCGATTCCTTCGCGAATGACTTACCAACTGCCTAACGCACTTACCATAAATGTTTCACACATTAATTAACCCTTTTTGGTCTTTAACCTATGTTTCAAAGTAAGGCGAGGGA
Source organism: Apium graveolens (assembly GCF_009905375.1). Classification (NCBI taxonomy): domain Eukaryota; kingdom Viridiplantae; phylum Streptophyta; class Magnoliopsida; order Apiales; family Apiaceae; genus Apium; species Apium graveolens. Next base: position 48,637,781 of record NC_133653.1, read on the forward strand.
AAAAGTTTCGTCCGCGAAACGCCGTTACTTGAAACGGTCGTTTCTCCTAAACCGTAAATCGGAATCGAACGAACTACATATCAAAACGAAGCTCGTAACATGAGCTATCTAAACAAGGCAGTGGTCACAATTTAGCAGGGGGTTCTCGGGTCCTAATGCTATGCACAAAAACAGTCCAAAGAAAATTGGACGTTACGACGGCTATGTTTACGCGATTTCCCATTTTTTAAACTATCCACAATCAACACAAACCATCCTCAAATCCAACACACAACAAACACCCATCCTTATCACATCATAACACCCCAACCAATTCAATTTAACCATTCATACTTATGCTTAAACTTTACTTTAATCATTCTTAAGTTTCTTTAAATCAAAACCACAAAATTACCATTTCATTTCACTACCATTCCAAATCTCAAACTCTAATCATAACAACAACTACAATAACATCCTACTCATCAAAATCACCTTATAATATATATGAACCTAGGGTTTGAAAATGGTATACCTTCCTTGAAGTGGTGGGTTGAGCTAGGAAGCCTTAAGAAGCTTGGAGAAGCCTTAGGAAAGCTTGGATCTTTAAGAAAACAAGAAAAAGTTCAAGTTAAAAACTTGAAAACACTATTCATTGTCTTCTTCATTGATTAAATGGAGAAGCTAGAGAAAGAATTAATGGCTTAAACTCATGATATAGCCATAACTAAGCATAAAGATGGTTAGGGAATTTTCTTACCAATTAAGGATGCTTGGATCTTGATTTTGAGAATTTTAGCTTTGAAAAAAGTGAAAAGCCGAGAGCTAGGTGATGAACAAATGCCTTGGCTGATTTTTTTGATTTTTGATGAAATGATTTGCTAGTTGGTTGGCTTGGTTTTGTTTTTGATTTAGCAAATTACCACCTTGCCCTTGAATTTGTGTGGTCCTTAATCAACCACACCTCCCTTCTTCCATGTCATGCTTATGTCACCCTTATGATGTCATCCTCCCTTCCTTGTCTCCTTTCTATTGGTTGGATGACATCACTCCCATTAAACCCTTTGATTAGCTTCCTAATCGTTTGCCTAATGACCGCTGATCTGTTGTACGGTTCGCTTAACTTTCGTTCTCGTTTATCGTTTGAAGGATCATACCCGGGATCTTATTACTTAGGTTCCCTTAACCTTTCTCAATACGTTATATTCCTTTTTATGATCCTCTATTATAATCCTTTAATTTAAATCCTTTTTATCCTGTTACCTTATACTCAATTCTCTCCGTATCTTGTGGATTTCCGGGAAAAACCAAAGTGTTCGGAATTGGGTTCTGACGATATTTACATACACTTATATACTTCATATAGTACTAATAAAATCCCAGAATATCCATAACAGAACCCCTACATAGTGTGGCGTGAAAAGTTTTCTCATTCAGCTAAAACACTATTCACAAGGGTTACAAAAAGTTGAAAAATTTTGGGGTTATTACACTAGACTTCCTGGAACCACCATGACTGAGATAGCCCAGAAATTGAGGAAATAAGTTAATTTAAATAGAAAGGTTGAGGCCATGGACTCTAGATTATCTAATGTGGAGAAGTCAATGGTCAAAATACTTCCTAATCAGGAAACTCAGACTGCTCTGCTCCAACAGCTGGTGGCTGCATAACTCCCTTCCACTCAACAACTTGATGATAACAAAAAGGGGGAGAAAGGTTCATCAAGTGAGGGGGAGAAACAGCTCAATATTCAAGTCAGCAAAGTAATTGTGCCAACAATTGCTTTCACTAAACCACCAGCTATGGATAATATTGATCTCATCAATCTGGCAGCAGCAAAAGTGGAATCAAATGACAAACTGCCAAGGATTGATGTAGCAGCAGCTGAGAAGGAACTAGATGAAAAATGGAAGAAAATTGATGCTGATATTCAGAAGAAATTTGGTCAGCTACAGAAGCTAAATAAAACTTTTTATCACCATTATCAAGTCAAACATATCTCAGTGCATGAAATGAGTCTAGAAAACTTGGAAAAAGGCAAAACTTCATGTATCAAATCTCCAAAAGCTGATCTGATTTTGAAACCTAAAAGAAACTACTCAAAGTTCTCATATAAAAACCCTATGGATCTTCTATTTGAGATACCTAGGCCAGATGAAAAGAAGCTGCTGGCAAGGTCAATTGCATTTTACAAAGATCCATCTGATTTAGTCCAAAAGAAGAGAATTTCCAAGATCTACAGGAATGGAAAAGAGATCCGTGTAGTGGTTGGACACCCTCTATTTGTAGAAGTCAAGAAGGAATAAAAATAAAGGACAAAGAAAGAAAAGAAGTAGGCTGCTCTAGATGCTAAGAAGCTCAAACAAAAGAAGGAGCAAGCTGCTATCTTAGCCAAACTTCAAGGTGTTAAATCTAGAACTGAGATATCTGAAAAATCACCTGTGATAACCGAAGCTCAGAAGTAACAAATGTAAAATGAATCTCCACAGAAAAGAAGATTCAGATACAAGCTTCATTCAAAGAGAAAATTGGACTTTAGTGATAAGGAAATAGAAGACTACATTCCCAAAAAGTCTAAAACTTCAACTCAGACATCCAAGCCCTCAGTGGTACATAAAAAATTCAAGGTGGATCCAACTAAGAATTTTCATGGTGAGCCTATAATTCCAAAGGATGAACCATTAGACCGGGAAAGTCTACCAATTCCTGAGTTTAACTTACTTATCTTCAATAAGCCAAAGAAGACAAAGATAAGGGCTTCCAAGAAAAGCAAACCTGCACCTCTCAGAACCAAGACCCTAACCAAATCTAAATCTGCAATCAACAAGGAAGATCTGTTATATATCTGTGACATCAAGGAGTTTTCTGACTTAAACCTCTACTTGGATGAACTGGAAGAAGTAAGATGAATCGATGCTCACAGACATCTTCCTGAAAGATTGGTGTTTAAGTACAAGGCAGGGAAAGAAATCACATGGCCTCTTCACAAGATTCTAGAAGAAAGCCAATCTGTACTAATAAAGATCTACTCATCTTTCAAAAAGAACTTTGGGTTCAATGTGACTGCAAGGAGATTGGTTCTGAAGAAGATTGAAGAGCTAAGGAGTAATAAAGCCAAAGATGCACTTCCACAAACTCTATCAATTTCTTTCACTAGGAAGAGAGTGCATTTGAGGCCCTATGGGCTGATGGAATTCCTGAATGATAAAGGAGTTATAAGATTCTTCAGACTAGATGACCAATTGAGTATCTCTAGCAACGAGACTCTATCGGAAATGCAAGAAATGCTGGATCTATCTGAAGCTGATGAACTCGAATTCCACAGACAACTCCAAAATCAAATAGAGGAGAACAACATGAAGCTTGGGAAGAAGTTCAGACAATCAAGGAAATAGACAAATCTGCTCAAATTAGAGGAGCACCTTGATAATTATTGTGAGAACTCTTTGTACACTATGTTTTGTTCAATTTTTAATAAATTTTGTAGCACTTATCAGTTTTACCTACTACTTTTTAATCTGTATTTTTAGGATATTTTGTTATCATCAAGTTTCTCTTAATATATGGCTACAATTCCAGTAGACATAAATTGGGGGAGATTATTAGGAATATGTTGTGAACTTGATGATAAGTTAACAAAACACCTTAGTAGATTTAACTTAGTGAATTTTGTAGCACTCGACGGATGATCAAATATAGTCTCGACGGATGAACTTAATAGTCCCGACGGATGACAAACTGACCATCAAGTGATTAGCTTATGTAACAAATAAGAATTCCAGCACATTTTTGCAAGCAACATTGTGTAGATTCTGTAGGAGTATATGAGTCATGTTGACTACTAGTGGATATATAGAATAGGGTGACTAACTATAAATATAAGATGTCTTGTAATTCTATATAAATTAAATGGAGTCAAGTGACATAAAAGGCTCCCGACGGATGGTTCACAAAGACTCCCGAAGGATGATCAACAAAGCTCCCGACGGATGTCAAGCATAGTCCCGACGGATGATCAAATTCAAATAGATGTTGATAGTGACAACACAGTCACATGAGTTTGGTGTTTGCAAAAGGAATGTGGCAGTCTGTTAAGCAGGAATTTGAGAACAAAGAAGCATTACCATTCCCATGCAATTGTGAAGATATTCAAAGATGCTGGAATAGAGTAGTGAAGTAGCATGAAGTTAGACTAGATATGTTTTATTTTATTATCTTGTCTTATTATCATGTAAACTTGGTGATATATAAACCAAGTGTAGCAAGTAGAACAATTAACTAAGCAAGCCTATTTTCAGAGAAACATATCAAGCTGTATTCTGCAAGCATTTCTCTGTAGTTTAGTTGTTCAAACTTGTAAGCAGCTGTGAGCTATTCAAAGCTTCACAGGGTTCTCATTTGATATATATATATATATATATATATATATATATATATATCTGGTGGATACTTTCAAATCCACCAGAAAGTTTTAAAACTTGTGTTTTTATTACTTAGTGTTTTGATTCTTATCTCTTTTTATTCCGCACCATTGCTAATCAAACACTGTTATATTCATCAAGTTAGAACATTCTTTAAATTTCAAAAAGTAGCCAGAATTACATTTAACCCCCCTTCTGTAATTCTTGTTGTATTGTTAGGGAATAACAAATTTGAAATATCATAAGTTCGACCTTTGACTATTCGACCATGAAAACGACCTACCTCCCAAAATGGTATCCATGCATGTATACAGTTGTGATGGTACTTATCATGAAGTCCTTCCTTCAAATGAACTGTTAGGCTTATCAAATTTTTTATTAACTTTTCATTATCACCTAACTACTTAAAATATATAAATTTTACACTCTTACACATATTTTATCCAAAGATTATTAGGATGTCATCGTCCACAAATCACAAGTGGTTGCTACGAGAAAGAGATGACGATTATTGTAGTCTTAGGGTAAGAGATCTAGTGGAGTACATTGCTGGTGTACGTCGAGAATGGCATTTAGACGTGAAGAATCTGAAAGTCTTACATATGATCTGATTGCAATACATGTAAGGGTTCCGCTTTGTCGTTTCGTATCTATATATCCTCGCCCTGAGGAAACTCTTAATTGGTCTGAATTTAGGCAAAAAGTGGTTAAAGCTGTTGATAGGGGATAAAATAAACCCTGATTGCGTAATTAATATCGCATTAATTATATTAGAATTGGGCTGGCAGTTAAGCCCATTAGAAGAGGCCCAAGACCCTTGATAGGGGCCCAAAAATAGCCTAGGAATATAATTGGTGATAAAATTAATTAGACCAGATACGGTCCAATAACGAAGCCCAATTGGAAAGGGCCCAAAACCCTGAATATTAATTAATTTCGTAATTAATTAATAAAGGAGAAATCAACTGTTAAGATGAGTCCTAGTGAGGACATAAATCCTTGTAGATTAGCCTCCAAGGGACCTAATAAGATAAGGAATCATTTTTATACTTCATAGGACTCCAAAGTCCATTCTAATTCTAAGACTTTCCCACCAAGTCTCCTAACCCAAGTCCAATTGAAGGACTCTCAATACCTATATAAGGGGTCTCACCCCCACTAATCTGAACTACATTTTTGACTTGATCCTTGGCAATCAGTAAGGTACGTAGGCATCTTATTAAGGCAGATTAAGTCACGAGACAAAAGAGCAGTCAAATCGAGCCTCGAAGTTCACGAACCCTAGTATTAAATACAGCAGTTAATATACTCTAGTTTTTAATCCATAACATTTGGCGTCGTTTGTGGGAAATCAACAACAACCATGGAGAGAACACGGAGTGGAAACAGCACCCCTGGAGGAACACCAGTTGGGACGACCCAAGTGATTTCTTCAACAGTGGAGATACCTCCACATTCGACCTATGCCGCCACCCAAGGAGGAACCCAGATAGGGGCAACTGAACCTCACCCACAAGGGACGATTCCTCCGGCTCCTCAAGGGATGAATTCCCAACTTCAGCAGCTACATACACCTGTGAATTCTCGACCCGCTGGGTATGAATATTCAACTGTTGTGACCACTAACCCCCCTTATGAGATGCCTCTTTACCCTGAGGTTGGAGGAAATGGACACGCTAATCAAAGAGAAGCACAAGGGCAGACGCCCCAATATATATGTGGTTTGGCTCCTATCCCGGAGGATCAGGATTTTCTGGTCCTTATACTGAGAGAGACTCTGAATCTTCGGATGATGATGTGGCCCCAAGAAGGAGGCGTGCTGGAAAAGAGCCGATGCCTGATGGTAACCAGCATCCTAGGAGCACCCGAGGGATGAATCCTCAAGAAGTGTAGGAGAGAATCAGGGCTCACAAAGTTGAGATTCAAAGGCTCAAGCGTGACTTGGAGGCGCACCAGACCTCCAGACCCCCGTTACCCCCAAGAGGGAGAAATCTTCCTCCAATCATAGACCTGGATGGTCCATTACAGAGAAGGATTGTTGTCCCAAGGGTTGATCCAAGTAATCTTCTTCCCCTGGGAGGTCCTGATGATCATACTCCACCATTCATTGAAGAGATAATGAATGCTCATATCTCAAGAAAGTTTAAGATGCCCACCATCAAAGCTTATGAAGGTACTGAAGATCCCGTTAATCATGTCAGGACGTTCTTTAATGCACTGTTGCTGTAACCTGTGAACGATGCTATTAAGTGTCGAGCTTTTCCTCAAACCCTGTCGGGAATGGCTTAAAGATGGTACACCCGTTTGACTCCGAATTCTATTGGGTCCTTTAGAGAACTAAGTCAGGCTTTTATTAAACAATTCATCAGTGGAAGAGTGCATGAGAAAAGTTCAGCATCCCTCATGAGCATTGTGTAGGGATCAAAAGAGTCCTTGAGGGACTATCTGAATTGCTTCACCATGGAAGCTTTGAAAGTCCCTGACCTTCATGACAAGGTAGCTATGATAGTACTGCAACAGGGAACTAGGGATGAGTTCTTCAAGATGTCATTGGCCAAGCGCCCCCTGAAAGTATGTTACAGCTCCAAGATAGGGCCGGGAAATACATTAAAGTGGAGGAGAGCATGAGGAAGACAGTAGTGAATAACGAGCCCATTGGTGGCAAGAAGCGAAAGACTGATTTGGAATATATTGCTAAGGACAAGTATCCTAGAACTGAGCAAAACACTGATTCGACCCCGAAGAAGGGAGGATCTGGGCAAAAGTTCATTGAATATGCTAAGTTGAATGCTCCTAGAAGCCAGATCCCGATGGAAATTGAGAAAGATAGAGATATTCATTGGCCTAAACCCCTGAAGGCTTATCCTACCAAGCTAGATAAGAGTAAATATTGTAGATTTCACAAGGATGCTGGTCATGACACCGATGAGTGTAGACAATTGAAAGATGAAATAGAGTTCCTCATTCGAAAAGGAAGGTTGAGCAAGTATACTGGAGATGGAGGAGATAGGGATAACAATGGAAGAAAGAATTTCGATGATCGTAAGAGGGATCAAGACGATCAGGGGCGAAATCCCCATCCCAGGGGACCGGTGATAAATGCAATCTTTAGAGGATCACGACCCCAAGGGCCTGTGATAAATACAATCTTTGGAGGACCAACTGTTGTTGTTTTATCCAAGAACTCAAGGAAAACATATACCAGAGAAGTTATGCATATTATTGGGGAAGGCCCGAAGAGGGCTAGAACAGGAGTGACAATGGAGTTTGATGATTCTGACTTGGAGGGTGTGAAATTTGCTCATGATGACCCGCTGGTCATAACACCAATAATAGGGAACAACCCGGTGAAGAGGGTCCTTGTAGATAATGGTGCTTCGGTGGATATCTTTCTCCATGATACCTTTTTAAGGATGGGTTATAATGATTCACAATTAACCCCGACTGATATGCCAATATATGGATTTGCAGGAGTAGAGTTCCCCGTGGAAGGGATAATTAAGTTGCCAACACCCATAGGTCAGGAACCAGGATAAGAAACATAATATTGGACTTCATGGTGGTAAAGGTTAGTTCAACTTACAATGCAATTATGGGAAAAACAGGGATACATGCCTTTAAGGCAGTCCCTTCTTCTTACCATTCAGTGATGAAATTTCCTACTCGAAATGGGATTGGAGAAGAGAGAGGAGATCAAAAGATGGCAATGAGTTTTTATGTGGCCTCTCTTAGGGCATATGGAGTTGGGGGCAGGTTCTACCTATTGAAGATCTGGATATTCGTGAGAATGATGAGAAAAGGGGGAAGCCAGCAGAAGACTTGGTTCCGATTCCTTTGGCTCCCGAGGATCCTGAGAAAGTGACTTTCATTGGAGAAATACTAGAGGAGCCCCTTAGAGGGAAGTTGGTGAAATTTTTAAAAGAAAATAGTGATGTGTTTGCATGGTCGGCAGCTGATATGCCAGGCATAGACCCAGAACTGATCACTCACAAGCTGAATGTGGATCCAAATCGAAAGACTGTGAAGGAGAAGAAAAGAAGCTTTGCTTCAAAGAGGCAAGAAGATATTAAACAAGAAGTAGAGAAACTCTTAGAGGCTGGTTTCATTGAGGAGATACAATTTCTGGAATGGTTAGCAAACCTTGTGATGGTAAAGAAGGCCAATGAAAAATGGAGGATGTGTTTGGATTTCACCGATTTGAATGACGCATGCCCCAAGTACTGTTTCCCATTGCTAAGGATATATACATTGATAGATGCTACTGCTGGTCATGAGATGCTGAGCTTCATGGATGAATTTAATGGTTACAATCAGATCAAGATGCACAAGGATGACATCCCAAAGGTATCATTCATTAACGAATTTGGTGTTTTTTGTTATCTTGTTATGGCGTTTGGTCTCAAGAATGCAGGAGCCACCTATCAAAGGTTGGTAAATAAGATTTTCAAGGATCTTATTGGCAAGAACATGGAAGTTTATATTGATGACATGTTAGTCAAGAGTCTAGTGAAGACTGGCCATATAACCCATTTGAGGGAAGCTTTTGAGATCCTGAGATACCACAAAATGATGCTAAATCCTGCAAAGTGTGCTTTCGGAGTGGGATCTGGAAAGTTTTTGGGACTGATGGTCTCCAAGAGAGGAGTCGAGGCCAATCCCGATAAAATAAAGGCAATATTGGACATGGAGCCACCAAAGACTATCAAAGATGTTCAAAAGCTCACTGGAAGGGTTGCTGCATTGGGGCGGTTCATCTCCAAATCTGGGGACAAGTGCTTGTCGTTCTTCAAGTCCTTGAAGAAGGTTAAGGATTTCGTATGGACTGAGGAAAGCAAGAAGGCATTTGAAGAATTAAAGAAATATATAGCCCAAGCCCCGTTGTTAGCCAAGCCAGCTCTGAATGAAACTTTATACTTGTACCTGACCATGTCGGAAAATGCCTTGAGCGCTGTATTGGTGAAGGAGGAACTTAAAGTCCAGAAACCTGTATATTATGTTAGCAAAATTCTGCATGGGGATGAGTTGATTATTCAACTATTGAGAAGTTTGATTTAGCCTTGGTAATGGCTTCAAGGAAGTTGCGCCCTTACTTTCAGGATCATAAGATTGAAGTGCTAACAAATCAGCCCTTGAAAAATATTATTCATAGTCCCAAGGCTAGTGGGAGGCTGATTAAGTGGGAAATAGAGTTGGGGAATTTGACATCAAGTACAAGCCACGAACGACAATAAAAGCCCAGACATTGGCTAACTTCGTGGTGGAATGTACCATATCCAACCAAGAAGTCGGGGGGCAGGAAGATACTATACCTCAAGGCACTGAAAGTGATAAAGGAGACAAAGAAAAGGACGTTAAGGAGAAGGAATATTGGGTTCTCTATTTTGATGGAGCATCAAAAATGAATTTAAGCGGAGCAGGGATAGTTTTACAAAGCCTCGATGGGTTCTTGATTGAATATGCTATGAAGCTAGACTTCCCAACTACAAACAATGAAGCAGAATATGAAGCTTTAATAGCTGGCCTCGGCCTAGCAGGAATACTGAGAGTTAAGAACTTAAGAGTCTGTGGAGATTCGAAGTTGGTCATCCCAGGTCAAGGGAGAGTTTGAGGTAAGGGATGATACAATGCCTAAGTATGTCCGACTAGTAAGGGCTGTAATGACACAGTTTGATGAATGCCATGGTGAGCACATCCCAAGGGAGGATTATGCTAAGGCAGATGCATTGTCAAAGTTTGCTTCATCAGAGATAGAGGAAAGTTCAGGAAGTGTATACTTCCGTGTTTTGAGAACACGGAGCATTGGTGTTAAGCTTGTAGCTCCTATAGGGCTGGGGACGTCATGGATAGATCCCATTAAGGCCAATATTCAAACTGGTTGGCTGCCAAATGATGTGACTGAATCACGGAAGTTGGCTGTTCGAGCACTGAGATACTCCTTGATTGATGGGATTTTGTACAAAAGATCTTACGTGGTTTCTTACTTAAGATGTCTCAGGCCCGATGAGGCACGTTTGGCTCTAGAGGAAGTACATGAGGGAATATGTGGCCAAAACCTGGGGGCAGAGCGTTAGCTCATAAGATAACCCGTTTAGGCTTTTATTAGCCATAGATGATGGATGATGCCAAAGAATATGTGAAGAAGTGTGATTGTTGTTAGAAACATGCGCCGGTTGTTCGGGAACCCCCTGAGATGTTAACTTTCATCAACTCTCCCATCCCCTTTGCCATGTGGGGAATGGATATACTTGGGCCCTTCCCCATGGCCACGACACAAAGGAAGTTCCTGATCATAGCCATTGATTACTTTACCAAGTGGATTGAAGCCAAGCCTTTGGCCAAGATCACAACTAAGCAGGTTGCACAATTCCTGTGGGAAAATATCATGTGCCGATATGGAATTCCCCGTATCCTAGTTACCGATAATGGAACACAGTTCAACAATGAGGAATTTAAGAAATATTGTGAGGAGAATGAGATTGAGTTGCAGTTTACCTCTGTAGCTCACCCGCAAGCCAATGGGCAAGCGGAAGTGGAAAATTGTATAATCTTGGATGGACTAAAGAAGAGGATCGAAAAATCAAGGAATAACTGGGTGGATGAAATACTCCCAATACTATGGGCTTATAGAACTAATTGTAGAGTCACGAATGGAGCTACTCCCTTCATGTTAGCATATGGGGCGGAAGCGGTTGTTCCCATGGAGATATCACATTCGTCTCCCAGGATCCAAACTTTTAACGCTGAAGAAAATGAGGAGGGGTAAAGATTAGCTTTGGATCTAATTGATGAAGTGCGAGATGAGGCACATGCGAAGATAATGGAATATCATAAGAAGGCTTCATTCTACTACAACCTAAGGGTTAAAAAAAGATTCTTCAGGCAAGGAGATTTGGTCCTGAGAAAAGTGGAAGCCTCTGGAGTAGGGCAGAAAGGAAAGCTCGCCCCAAATTGGGAAGGGCCATATAAGGTTAAGAGCGTTTAAGGGAGAGGAACTTACAAACTGGAGACCATGGAAGGAGAAGAAGTTCCTCGGACTTAACATGCTCAAAACCTGAAAGTTTACAACCTATAGTTTATACATACCATAGGGGAAACAAGGTTGAAAAGCACCTTGAAGCTTTGCTTGCTTAGGATTTTGTATGTTAGTTTTATAAGACTATCCAGTTCTGTGAAGAATTATGTAAGGGATGAATCCCAAAGAGTTTACAATTTATAAAGTTTCCATATAAGACGTATCATAAACAATATAGTTCATCTTATGCATGGTTGAGTTTGCTTATCTATTTTCAGTACAAGTACAAAAAAATGAAAGGGAAAGCTACAAAAAGGACAAGAAAATTATCCAACTCCCATAAATAGTGCAAGTACTTAGAAGAAATAGTAAAAGGCAAATCAACAAACTTGGAAATGACATAAATAATCCCCAAAGGGAAATAAGTTCAGAATACATTAAGTTAAAGAAAACAACAAACATAAAAACACCACTCCTCCATGTGGGAGCCATCCTTCCCCTGGTCTTTCTCAGCACCTCCCTTCTCAGCATCAGTAGAAGGCTCAGCATCCTTCGCGGGAGAAGCATGAGGAGAGGAAGTGCTGGGATCCATGATACGATCATCAGGATGAGGAGAGTTGAAGAGAGCATCCAAGCTCTCCTCTGTATCTGGCTATTCATGACTTATAAAGTCCTTAGGATCTACTAAGCCATGATGCTTCTACAAAACTGCCTTCACAGCCGCATCCCATCCCTGGGTAAACTACAGAGAATAAAGACCCTCATCATGAATTTCCATGAGATTCTTGAATTTCTCAGAATCCATGTAATCATCAATGATGGTTTCCTTATCACTCCGAAGCTTAACCAGCTCGGAATGAGCCTTAGACAGCTCCTCCCCTTTGGTCACCAGCTTTTTCTCCAAAATCTCAGCCCTCTCCTTCCACTTCTTCATCTTCCTCTCGAATTTGTCCGAGTTCCCCTTCCAGAACCTAGCTTGATGAAGGGCCGTCTGGAAGTAGGTGTTGCTCTGCGTAAAGAAACATGAGTTGACACAAATTTATAAAAAGAGAGAAGTTGGAACATAAAAGAAAAGAAAGAGATATTACCGAAGCTTGGGCCTGTGAGCCCAGAAGCTCAATAGTCTCAATGTCACTCCCCGTGACAATATCAGTGAAATCATGGGGAGTTATGGAATGGTATGACCAATCCTTAGCATGCTTGGTGGATCCAACCACCGTATCACTCCTCCTAAAACCCCAGTTGGGCCTAAAGGAGTGTTCCTTGAGTGGAGGATCCACATCATCCCCCAGTTCCACCACCTGAGCATGTGGCCTAAGAAAGGAAGGAGCATCAGGTTTGCTCCTGGGGTCCTTGTTCAGCTTGGCCCTCTTTTGGCGGCCAGATTCTCCCTCCTTAGGCCTGTTTATGTTATTAATGGCCTCGCAAGCAGAAATGAGAAAGAAGAAAAACATTAAAATATGGAAATGATTGAGTTTCAATGGAAAGAAAGAAATAAAAACACAGGTAAAGTTACCCTTGTCACTGGCCCGAGAGAGATCAACTTTCTTCAGAGAGAACTCCTCTAAAAGGGTCCATGTGTCTATTTTCCCATCATCTGAAATAAGGACTTGATAGGCCACCTCCTCCTCATCAGTTGACCTAATGCTAGAGGGACTACCATCTGACACTTTACAAAAAGGCCTACGGAAGAGAGTGGCCCAATCACCTCCAGCCCAAGTCAGCCTAACAAACTCATCCCTCCACTTGGAGTTATTTTCAACTATGGAATTACGATAAAAAAATATGGGGAATTTTGGGCCTTTGACGTATCAAAACCCAGCCGGGTTGAGTTAAGGCACTGTTATAAAACTGAAAAACTTTTTTAAATACAGCGACAGAAAGGGGGAATTTATTCCTAAAGCATAAAACCATAAAACAAATAATATTCCTCCATGCGTTAGGAGGGAGCTGACATGGATTTATTTTTACATCTGCGAGCAGACGAAGAATGAATTCATGGAACAGGAACCTAAGACCTGCAGTTAGGGCTCCTCGATAAACAAAAAGTGTATCCCCCTCCCAATTACATGTCCTATCCCCAGGGGCGGCCGGAGTAATCCTAAGGTGCAGAGGGAGTTTATACATGGTGTTGAAGGCTTCTATCCTACCATCTAACTCGTGAAAAGTATTGCCATGATTGTACGAATCTAAATCAGATAAAGAGGGATATTCATCACCTCTAGAGTTTATCATGTCAATGAGAGAAGTATAGGGAGATTGGATTTGAATTGCAGTACCTCTTTTGGAAGAATTCATCTTTCCCAGCCGAATTAGATCGCGATCCGCCATTGATATTCTTGGGATGAAGGCTTGAAACCCAGAAAAAGTTTGAAGATGGTGGAGCTGCGGTGGCTGAGATCGCCGGAAATCGCCTTTCTTAGGGGAGAAACTAGAGAGAAACTTGTGAAGTTTAAGAGAAATTTGAGAAATGAGAAGTAAAATGAGGATTCTCACTTCTCACTTCTATTTTATAGCCGAAGGGAACGAATGAACTTAACTTCTGCGAAATCTTTTACGGTTTCCCAGAAGTTGGGGGCAAATGATAGGGGATAAAATAAACCCTGATTGCGTAATTAATATCACATTAATTATATTAGAATTGGGCTGGAAGTTAAGCCCATTAGAAGAAGCCCAAGACCCTTAATAGGGGCCCAAAAATAGCCTAGGAATATAATTGGTGTTAAAATTAATTAGACCAGATACGGTCCAATAACGAAGCCCAATTGGAAAGGGCCCAAAACCCTGAATATTAATTCATTTCGTAATTAATTAATAAAAGAGAAATCAGCTGTTAAGATGAGTCCTAGTGAGGACATAAATCCTTATAGATTAGCCTCCAAGGGACCTACTAGGATAAGGAATCAGTTTTCTACTTCCTACGATTCCAAAGTCCATTCTAATTCTAAGACTTGCCCACCAAGTCTCCTAACCCAAGTCCAATTCAAGGACTCGAATACATTTTTGACTTGATCCTTGGTAATCAGCAAGGTACGTAGGCATCTTGTTAAGGAAGATCGAGTCACGAGACACAAGAGAAGTCAAATCGAGCCTCGAAGTTCACGAACCCTAGTATTAAATACTACAATTAATATACTCTAGTTTTTAATCCATAACAGCTGTGACTCGTATTCGGAGGGAAAATAACCGAATGTTGCTGCGAAGGAGTCGTTATTATATATTTCAACCAGCACAAGATTTAATTTGTCCTTCTAGTAGAGAGCTTACGGAAGCGGAACAACACATACTATTACAAAATGAGGATTACATTTTCAATGATTACATGTCCGATGAACAAATTTGACTTAAATATTTTCTTTCTTTTTATATTGTATTACCGCTTTCACCAGTTTCATGAATTTCCTTCTCATTTCATAGTTCCATTTTCAATTTATGGATGTACTATTTCACACACTTGCAGTACCATTTTCAAACGGTACAATTTTCTATGTTTTCTATTTATTTTTAAAATAATTTTATTTTTAATGCTCAAAATACACTAAATCTACATCAAACAAATAACATTTTATAAATTATGTAGATATGCACTTCTAAAATTCTTGATTATGAGGCCTCGTCAAGAAGAAATATATTCCCCGTGATACCCTTTTTCAAGCAACTAAAACCATACAAAAAAATTAAAATAAAAAATATATACTACAATTAGGTTACATCACTACTCAACAAAAAGAGAATTAAACCAAAAAAAATTGTTGGTAATCAAATATGAGTATTCCAAAACATGCCCTCACAATATATTTACCCTTGCAAATCTGCACAAGACAAGGTAATAAAGGGAGGGAGAGAAAAAAATAAAAATAAATAAAAAATGCCCCAGTACGCCCCTTCTTGTGGGCGTCTATGGCAGAACCGCGAAAAAGTGGCGTTATGTGTCATTTTTGTCAAATTTTGAATAGGTGTGCCATAAAAATGAATTTTTCGTGCAAATGTATCAAAAAATGGACGAAGCCGTTTATGTGTATATACTGTATAGTTCACAGGCCTAGGGTGTGTAAAAAGCTCAATCACATAGGGCACCCACTTTACAAGGGCCCCCAAAATATCAAATCCATTATGTAGGTTGTATATTCGAAAATTAGAATTGAAATGCTTGCACCTAGTTTTTTAGTTATGGATTTATGGTATATTATAAAATTTTAATTTGTACCATCTATTGTCATTTAACTTGTTTCATATTTAGTTTTACATAAATTCATTCAAATATGAATTTATTTACATTGTGTTTTTCAGTTAATAAAAGGTCTCAAAATTATATTTAACCCGGGACCTCCAATTTAATTGAGACGGATTTGAGAGTATATAAGTGTAACTTATGATAAGGTATCACAAGTCATGTGTCAATTTTAAGGGAGAACATCATTCATAAAAATTGGTTATAATTTATAGGTGAGGGGGTTTGGTACAAACTAGACCCGATAATTTTGGACACGACACGACTTACATGACACGAAATGACACAAAAATTTAGTATTTGTGTTTGTCGTTTTAGTAACGACATGAAAACACACGGACATGAAAACGCACGAACACGAAAGTACATGACCGAGATTTAGTATCAGTTTTTTGTATTTCCTTTGAGTACACGACACGACACGACACGAAGTATATGACATAAATAAAAATTATAAATAAATATAAATATTTATAATGAATATATGTATATTTATTATAGGTATATGCATATTTATTTTTAAAATATTTACTTAATTTTATAATATGTATATAAATGTGATCTAAATATATATTTTTAATATATTATATATTTTTTTACCTAAAAATCTTATATTTTAGTTTATTCATTAATTTATTTTAATTAATATTAATTTTTAATTTTATACGAAAAACACGACACAAAACGACACGAAGTGAAAGTACACGAACACGAAAGTACATGAACCCTAAATACTTCGATTTTGTGTTTGACTTCAGGTACACGAAAATACACGACACGAAAGTATACGACATGAACGAATTGAAAGGTCTAGTACAAACATAGGGAATGTTTGGCCATCTTTTATAAAGAGCTTATTAATTAACTTATAAGCCGTAAGTACCTATCGACGAGTGTTTGTCGGTCCAATTTAAAAGTCGAATTTACAAACTTATAAGTTGATAAGTTAAATTTTAGTAATGATGTACTTTTTCTTAATGAATTTTGATTTTTCATTTTTAAGTAGCTTTAGCTTTAAAATATATATTTTCAGATGTTAATCAAATCTAAAATTTGCGAATTAAGATAATATATTTAAAAATTATTTATATAAGTTCATTTAAGTAAACAAATATTACTTATAACTATAATAATTCAAAAACTTATATTACTTATAAGTATTTTTCGACTTATCACTTAAGTCACTTTTTAAATTTAAATCATAAGGTACTTATTTTAGTATTTCTCAAATGGGCATATAATTTATCTTGAAATCAAAATGAAAAGCTCTTGTTAGGAAATGAATAACACACAGGGGGTGAATGTGTTTTACTGTTTTTGAGTTTTTCTTGAATGTTTATGGTTGAACAAAGTAAATTAAATCTTGTAGGGAATATGTGTTACTGCAATAAACAAGCATGCAATAAATAAGAACACAATCTTTTCAAAACTCACTTAATTTTTATATTAAAAATCAAGAATGTTTTGCTACAAAATTTCTAGGCTCTTTGTTGATAAAGAGCTTAGCTTCTCCTTGAGAGAGTTACAAGATTTTTTATATAAATAGTTACAACTGACTTCAAGACCAGTGTTAACTTTATAGTTCAGTTAACTGCCGGTTTACACAGTGTACAATAAGACATGATATTAGCTTTTGTAAATAGTCACTTTTTATTTCCATTTATAGAAAAGTATATCTTCTATTTCTGGCTTAGCATATCTTTAGCATCCGGTGATCATCTTGATCTTCCTTTGTCAATTAATCTTCACCAATGATCTTGCACATCCTTCAAGCTGCTTTTTGTAAACTTGTCAATCCAGTTGTTTGGATTGTTTGTTGATTGTTGATCTTGGATATTGAACTGATCTGCAATTCTGTACTTTGAGATTTTACTTCGAGATCTCCATTTGGTCTATAGAGAACTTGACATCTCGATAAGTATATTGACTTATCGAGATCTCTAATGCTCCATAGAAGATTTGACTTGTAAAGGTCTCTGAGTTCTCTATAAGAGAATTTGGCTTGTAGAGATCTTTATCCTTCATATCTTCACTTTGACTTATCGAAATCTCTGAGTTCTCTAATGGTTTATTGACTTATCGATAACTCAGAGTTCTCTAGTCAAATTTGACTTGTCGACAACTCAGAGTTCTCTAGTGAATTTTGGCTTATCGATATCTCTGAGTTCTCTAGTGGAATTTGACTTATCGATAACTCAGAGTTCTCTACACTTTTGCCCTTTTTATCTTCATCCAACTTTATTATAGTAGACATAAGTGTAGATGCAGTTTAACAATCAACCATACAAAACTTTTTCAATAAATCCTTGACATACTTAGTTTGGCTGATGAAGATACCAGACTTGAAGTCCAAGAAAGTAACTCAGTTCCCCCATCATACTCATTTCATATTCACTTTGCATAAACTTGGAGAATCTTTGACAAAGCTTCTCATTAGTAGAACCAAAGATAATATCACCCACATAGATTTAAACTAGGATCATATCATCGCCATGTTTCTTGTAGAAGAGAGTCTTGTCTATGGTACCTCTAGTAAAACCATGCTTCAGAAGGAATTCTAACAATGTGTCATACCAAGCTCTAGGTGCCTGTTTTAGTCCATATAGAGACTTGAGTAACTTATACACAAAATTTGGAAAGTCTGGATCCTCAAAGCCAGGTGGTTGTTGCACATAAACTTCTTCTTCTAGCTCAACATTCAGGAAGGCACTCTTGACATCCATTTGATACACTTTAAAATTTGAATGTGCTGCAAATGCTAGAAAGATTCTTATTACTTCAAATCTTGCAACTGCAGCAAAAGTTTCATCATAATCAATTCCTTCCTCTTGTGAGTAGCCGTTTGCAACCAACCTTGCTTTATTTCTGGTAACTATACCATTTTCATACATCTTGTTCCTAAACACCCATTTTGTTCTAATTATGCTTCTATTCTTTGGTGCAGGAACCAATTTCCAAACTTTGTTCCTTTCAAACTGATTCAGCTCTTCCTGCATGGCAGATGTCCAATCAGGATCCAGTAGAGCTTCATCAATTTTCTTAGGCTCTACTTGAGATAGAAAACATGCATGTAGGCACTCATTAGCAGTTGCACTTCTAGTCCTCACACCAGCAGTAGGATCACCAATAATTGCTTCTTTAGTATGACTTCTATCCCACTTCCTTGTATGAGTTTGTTGACTTGTCCCTTCATCATTTTCTTCATTATTGGTATGACTGCTAGATCCTTCTTCTCTTTCTCCCCCTAAGTTTGTGCTATCAAATTCAGGTGTCTGAGATGAGCTTCCACTTTCATGATTTTCCTGTTGAGTAGTCTCTTCATTTATCATCTGTTATGCATCAACTTCATCTTCCCCATCAAAATCACTATCAATGTTGAGGTTTTCAAAAGCAAGGGTTTCAACTTCATTATCATCAAGGCATTCCAAGCCTGGACACTTGTCATCATCAAAAGTCACATATGTGATTTCCATAATCTTCTTTTGATCAATCACATAAACTTTGTAGGCTGTTCTTTCCAGCGAATATCCCATAAAAATTGCTTCAAATACTTTTGAGTCAAATTTTCCCACATATTCAGAGTTGTCTTTCAGAATGTAACACTTGCTTCCAAACACATGAAGATGCTTTACAGTAGGCTTTCTTTTAGACATGATTGATTAAGGTGATTTTTCATGTGCTTTGTTGATGAGACATCTGTTCTGAGTGTAACATGCAGTGTTAACAGCCTCTTCCCAGAAACTTATTGGCAACTTGGCATCTTGCAGCATTGTTCTAGCAGCTTCAACTAATATTCTGTTCTTCCTTTCAACTACTCCATTTTGTTGAGGTGTTCTAGCAGTTGAGAATTTTTGAACAATGCCTTTACTTTTGTAGAATTCACTCAAGGTAGCATTTCTGAATTCTGTTCCATTATCACTTCTCAATCTTTTTACATAGTTGTAATTTTCAGCCTGTTTTTCTATCTTCTTGATGTGCTCAACTATGATGTGTGGAGTTTCATCTTTAGAGTATATGAACTCCACCCAAGTGTATCTTGAGAAATCATCCACCATCACAAGTGCATATTTTTTCCTTAAAATAGATAAGACATTTAGTGGCCCAAACAAGTCCATGTGAATGAGCTGCAATAGTGCACTTATAGAATTCACAGTTTTTGACTTGTGACTTGATCTTTTCATTTTTCCTTTCTGACAAGCTTCACAAACTTCAACTTGAGCAAATTCCAGTTTGGCAATGTCTCTTACTAACTCCTTTTTGACCATGGTGTTAATTGCCTTGAAATTTAAGTGAGACAACTTTTTATGCCAAAGCTTGCTTTGTTCTTCTGATGCCTTGGTGTAAAAGCAACAAATGTCATCCTTATTTATTGAGTCCAAGTCTGCAACAAACAAGCTTCCTTTCCTTACTCCTTTCAGAGAAACTTCACCAGTTTTCTTGCTGATAAAAGTGCATTCTTCTTTGTTGAATAAGACTTCAAAGCCTTTGTCTGCAAATTGGCTAACATTGAGAAGATTTACTTTAAGACCAGCTACCAGTGCTACATCATCAATAACAATATTTTCAGAAATAATCTTGCCATATCCCATTGTGAATCCTTTGCTGTTATCTCCAAAGGTCACCAAAGGGCTAGTTTTCTCCTCAGACTGTGATAACAGGGCTTTATCACCTGTTATATGCCTGGAACATCCACTATCTATGATTAAGATGACTTTCTTCACTTTGCCCAGCACACAATGAGTTTTAAGTGTGTTTAGTAACCCAAGCAGTGTTGGGTACTTTCTTCTTGTTAACTGATTTAACAGAAGTAGAATGAGTAGTTTCAGATAAAATAGAGTTCATTGACTATTGAGCATATTCCCTTTCTGTTGTAGACCCAATTTTTGTTTCTTTGAGGTCTACTCTCAGTTTGTGACAACTTTTCATCACTTTTAAGTTGCAAGGAATGCAGTCAAACTTGTCACAGAAGGAATAGGGATCACTTGCATTTGCTTCATTGTATTTGCAGGCTCCTTCAGTTGGCTTGCTAACTGCCTTTTTACAAAGGTGAGTTAGGTGATTCACAGAGCCACATTTTTCACATTTCTTTCTTGGAGCATCTGCAACATAAGCAAATTTGTTGCTTTTGTTTATCCCTATTTTCCCATTTCTATTTTTCTTTTTCTTTCTTGCATCTTCAGTTTTAGTTTCTTTAACAGGTGTCTTGGAACTTTATTTGTCCATGAGCTTCCCTTCAGTATTGGAAGATTGAGTTGATTTTTCAGTTTTCTTCTTTTTATCCTCATCAGCAATTTCTTGCTTGATAATCAATTCTTCTTCACTGAAGTTGACTTCACATGCTTTGAATTTAGGTGCATTAACCTTTTTCAAGAAGGTTGGAGCATTTTTAGTTTTCTTTGTTTTCCATTTGTCACCTACAGTCTTCTTTTTGTCATTTATAGCATCATAGTCAAGTCCAATAGCAATGTTTGCACATGGCTTGTTTTTCTCATGGTACTGTCCAACCAGTTCAGATGCATTTTTGAAAGATTTCAGCTTCACTTCATTCTTTTCCAGCTTCTCCCTTAGCACTTCTTCAATTTTATTTGCACACTTGAGCTTGTTCTTTAGATATGCATTTTCTTGTTTTAAAGCTTCAAGCTCCACCAACAATAATTCAGTTTCTTGCTTCTCACTTTTAAGCCTCTCATTTATCTTTGTTAATCTGCTAACTTCTTCATTATCAGCAACTATGCTTGTGTGGATGTGAAACATTTCTGTGCTCATCTTCTCTACAGTTTCCTTATATTGATTCACATTTAAATCAATTATGGTAAGAGTTGGTACATGTGATTTAGATGAGGATGATTCTCCTTGCTCCAAGGCCACGAGTGCATAGTTTCCAAATTCTTCATCTTCATCATTTTCAGAGTCATCCCAACTTTTACCTTATGCAATATAAGCTTTGCTTTGCTGTTTCTTCAGAAGAGCTTTATTTTTTGCTTCAAGTTCAAGATAAGATTTATCCTTCTTTGCTTTCTTGGGTTTCCTGCATTCTATAGCAAAATGACCCAACTCATCATAGTTGAAGCACCTTATCTTAGATCTGTCAACAGATCCAATTTTGTAGCCAGTTTTGCTTTCAGAAGTGTACTTCCATTTTCCTTTCCAGCTGTTGTCTTTGTTGAAAGACTGTCCTTTACCCTTGAAGTATCTTGGCTTCTTTACTCTAATGTTGGAGAATTTTCTAGCCAGATAGGCCATTGACTGATCTAGTTCAACCAGTTCATCAAGAGTGTAGAACTCATCTTCTTCCAATTCCAGAATGACTTGTTCATGTGAATCATTTATTCTTTGCTCACTTTTTGAGGCAACTGGAGTTTGAGATCTTGGCTCATCAGTAGATGTTTGGCTTTCATTGACAATTAAAGCACTTGAACCATCTACAACATGTCCTTGGCTAGATCTCAATGATTTTCTCTGAATCATTTCAAGTTCACATGTTTTAAGAATTCCATATAGAACTTCTAGTGTTATCCTACTCAAGTCTTTCCCTTCCCTGATTGCTGAGATTTTCTGTTCCAAATGATCAGGGAGAGTAAGCAGGAACTTTATGTTCACTTCTTCAGCTTCATAGTATTTGTCATGGAGCTGCAAATCATTTATCAGCTTGTTAAACCTTTCAAACACATCTGTTATACTTTCCTTTGGCTTGGCCATGAAACCCTCATACTGTGAAATTAGTTTCCTTCTTTGATTAGATCTAACTTCCTTAGTTCCCTCACAGAGTATCTCAATCTTTTCCCATATTTTCTTGGCAGTGTCACAGTTGACAATGTTGTTGTACATCATATTGTCAAGTGATTCAATCAATATCAATTGCAAGCCACTATCTAGGGAAACTTTCTCTTTTTCAGGCTCAGTATACTCAGAAGGATCTTTTAGAGCATAATGAGCTGGGATAACCATGTCTCCATCTGTAGATTCCTCAACTCTAACCATAGGAATGAAAGGCCCATTCTTGAGGATCTGAATGTAAAGTGAGTTGGCCATCATAATAAATAACATCATTTTCTTTTTCCAAAGAGTGTAGTTAGCTTTGTCAAAGGTAGGAATTTTGATGCTACTGATTTTCTATGTATTCATTCTTCCAAGATCTTGAATCTGTTTAGTTTCAGATTTTGCTCTGATACCACTTGTTAGGAAATGAATAACACACAGGGGGGGGTGAATGTGTTTTACTGTTTTGAGCTTTTCTTGAATGTTTATGGTTGAACAAAGTAAATTAAATATTGTAGGGAAGATGTGTTAATGCAATAAACAAGCATGCAATAAATAAGAACACAATCTTTTCAAAACTCACTTAATTTTTATATTAAAAATCAAGAATATTTTGCTACAAAATTTCTAGGCTCTTTGTTGATAAAGAGCTTAGCTTCTCCTTGAGAGAGTTACAAGATTTTTTATATAAATAGTTACAACTGACTAAAAGACCAGTGTTAACTTTATAGTTTAGTTAACTACCAGTTTACACAGTGTACAATAAGACATGCTATTAGCTTTTATAAATAGTCACTTGTCATTTCCATTTATAGAAAAGTATATCTTCTATTTATGGCTTAGCATATCTTTAGCATCCTGTGATCATCTTGATCTTCCTTTTTCAGTTAATCTTCATCATTGATCTTGCATATCCTTCAAGCTGCTTTTCGTAGACTTGTCAATCCAGCTGTTTGGATTGTTTGTTGATTGTTGATCTTGGATATTGAACTGATCTACAATTCTGTACTTTGAGATTTTACTTCGAGATCTCCATTTGGTCTATATAGAACTTGACATCTCGATAAGTATATTGACTTATCGAGATCTCTAATGCTCCATAGAAGATTTGACTTGTAGAGGTCTCTGAGTTCTCTATAAGAGAA
Organism: Apium graveolens; assembly: GCF_009905375.1. NCBI lineage: Eukaryota > Viridiplantae > Streptophyta > Magnoliopsida > Apiales > Apiaceae > Apium > Apium graveolens. Next base: position 48,661,329 of record NC_133653.1, read on the forward strand.
TTTGGCTTGTAGAGATCTCTAGCCTTCATATCTTCACTTTGACTTATCGATATCTCTGAGTTCTCTGATGGTTTATTGACTTATTGATAACTCAAAGTTCTATAGTCAAATTTGACTTGTCGACAACTCAGAGTTCTCTAGTGAATTTTGACTTATCGATATCTCTGAGTTCTCTAGTGAAGAAATGACTTGTCGATATCTCCAATCTCCATAAATTCACTTTGACTTGTCGATATCTTAGTGAGTTCTCTAGTGCCTTTCCTGACTTCTCGATAAGTCATTTTGAGTTTTCAAATGACTTCTCTATAACACTAAATCTATGACTTTTAGAGATCTTGACTTAAGAGTATTTTTCCTAAAACAGATTTATTCAACTCCAAACTTCTTCATAATTCTTCTGAGGCATGATCTTCTTGATCTTCTTCCAGATAGAATTCTTAGGTTTGACACTGTTTATAGAAAGAGACTACAGTCTGCTCCTTTGACATCTTTATAGACTTTAAGTGCTACAAGTACAGAATACAAATTAAGATAACAATACAACTTACTTAGGGTTGACAAATTATCTTAGTGTTGTTAAAGTACAGGCATGTCTTGTACAACACTTGTGCATTACTTATTCTGGTGCTTAAAGCATCTCCAACAACACTCATCTATTAGGTATAATGTGAAGGGTTTTTAGCACATAAACGCAACGAAAACGTAAATTTAAATCTTAAAAAAACCGAAACCCTCCGCAGGATCCATGCGAAAAATAATATTTAATTCGTAGTTCAGTATGTTTACCTTAAGAAGCTTTATGTTAATGGAAAGATGGAGGTCTTTAATAGCGATCCAAAAATGATGAACGGAGATCCTTAGCAGCTGCTCCTCAAGTGTGAAGCACTCCACCGGTATCCACCAAGAAAACGATGTAATGAAGGAGGAGGAGATGGAGAGAATTAGGGTTTTGTAAATCTTTTTGGTCGAGGCAAAAATAGGGTTTATAATAGTATATTTATAGGCAAAATTTTCAGCTGAAAATTTTCCCATAAAATATTATTATTATTAACCCTTTATTATTCTCATTAATAATTAAAACACCTATTAATTATTAATCCTTTTTCTAAACACTTTAGAAATAATTATCTCTCTTGATTTAATTTCCAAAAATTAAATTCTTAATTAATAATATTAAGAACCTTTTCTTAATTAATTTATAATCAATTAAATCTCATTTAATCAATTATTAAATTTGCTAATTAATTATTTATTTCATAAATAAATAATTATCAGTCATTATTAATTAATTCCTCCACCATTAAATCATTCTCTTTTATGGTGTGACCCTGTAGTTTCAATATTAAGCCGGTAGTAGAAATAAATAATAATAAAACTATTTTATCATTATTTATATAAATTCTCTAATTCATTAAATATGATTAATTAATTAATCATATTTATTCTACATCGTGAGGGATACTTCTCAGCATATCGCGACTATCCGGATAATACGAATTCACTGCTTAGAATACCAAGACCTATTCAGTGAGTAGTTACCGTACAATTAATTCCTTTTACCCTGCAATGTCACGATTAAATATAAGGCATGGAACTTGTGTCAAGCCTATCTTATTTAATCACTTGCTTTCCCATTCACTATGCTTAGTTCTATTTAATTTAAATTAGAAACTCCTTTCTAGTTTCATTCACTCTGGCCAGAGATTCCTAAACTAACATAAGTGGATCAGCATTGAACATTCTCTTCCTTCACTGGAAGGGGTAGATCCTTTATTGATCATACACTATCTTCGTGTACAAATTCCTATACCCAGTAGAGCCCTTATAATTGTCCCTTGAGACTAAGAACTAAACCAAAGCATAGTTCAGTGTACACAAGATGACTATGATGACCTCAAGTCTAAGGATACTTGTACAACTATCACTATGTTAACAACTGCTGACACGTGAGTGAACTCCATCAGTTGTTCAGCTGTGTGAGTCATGTTCAGTGAACTTATTCTATAATAAGCACCTAAATACTAGCTATAGTGTCACCACACAAATGTCTATGAGAACAGACATCCTTCATAATGAAGCAAGCATAGTATGTACTGATCTTTACGGATTATTAATTACCAGTTAGTAATCCTACGACCATGAACTATTTAAGTTTAGAGTTATCATCTTTTAGGTCTCATTATTATGATCTCATCACTATCCATAAAAAGCTTTACTCTAAACTGTGGTATATCTTATTTAAACATTTAAATAAATAGAGCCCGTAATAAAAATAAAACAAGTCTTTTATTAATATCAATGAAATCAAAACAGATTACGTAAAAGTTATTCCTAAATCCTCATACATGATTGGACTTAGGACATATCTCTTTCAATATCCCACTTGTACTAAACCCAATCACTCTGGTATCTAATACCCATCTTGTCTTTATGACGATCAAAGTGACTTTGAGAAAGTGGCTTTGTGAGTGGGTCTACTACGTTGTTATGTGTGTCAACTCTCTCGACGTTGACATCTCCTCTTTCAACAATCTCCCTAATCAGATGAAAGCACTGCATGACATGTTTGGAATTTTTATGAGAACTAGGTTCCTTGGCTTGTGCTATTGCTGCGTTGTTATCACAATACAACACAATAGGCTCTTCAATGCTAGGAATAACTCCGAACTCAGAAACAAATTTCCTCATCCAAACGGCTTCTTTTGCAACCTCACTTGCAGCTATATATTCTATTTCCGCTGTGGAGTCAGCCGTTGTAGACTGTTTGGAACTCTTCCAACTAATCGCACCACCATTCAGAGTAAACACATACCCTGACATGGATTTGCTATCACTTTCTGATTGAAAACTAGAGTCAGTATAACCCTCTATTTTCAACTCAGATTCACCACCAAAAACAAGAAAAATGTCATGAGTCTTTCGCAAGTACTTAAGGATGTTTTTCACTGCTTTCCAGTGGTCTTCACCTGGATTGGACTGATATCTGCTCGTCACACTAATTGAATAAGCAACATCAGGCCTTGTACACAACATCGCGTACATGATAGATCCTATTGCTGAAGCATAAGGAATCTTACTCATACGCTCTCTTTTCTCAGGTGTCTTAGGAGACATTTTTTCGGAAAGGGACACTCCATGGCTCATCGGTATGAGACCTCTTTTGGAGTTTTCCATGCTAAACCTTTTAAGTACTTTTTGGATGTATGTACCCTGGGTAAGACCTATCATTCTTCTAGAATGTAGGATGCTTCTCCCAAGTCCTTCATGGTGAAGTTCTTTGATAACCATACTTTGACTGATTGTAGCATCGGTATATCATTTCCTATAAGAAGTATGTCATCCACATACAAAACAAGAAATGTTACCGCGCTCCCACTAACCTTCTTGTAGACATATGGTTCATCTATGTTTTTTATAAAACCAAACTCTTTGATTGTCTCATCAAAACGGATGTTCCATCTACGAGAAGCTTGCCTTAAACCATATATGGTTCGCAGCAGTTTACACACTAGGTGTTCATTTCCCTTGGAAAGAAAACCCTCTGGCTGTGTCATATACACTTCCTCCTCAAGTTCCCCATTGAGGAAGGCCGTTTTTGCGTCCATTTTCCAGATCTCATAGTCGTAGTAAGCAGCAATCACAAGCAAAATCCGTATTGATTTTAACAGGGCTACAGGCGAAAAAGTTTCATCAAAGTCAATCCCTTGCCTTTGTTTGAATCCTTTTATCACGAGCCTGGCCTTATAGGTCTCCACCTGACCATCTGCTCCAATCTTTCTTTTGTATACCCACTTGCACCCAATAGGCTTAACACCTTCAGGCGCCTCAACCAGAGTCCATACTTGGTTGGTATACATAGATTCCATTTCGGATTTCATGGCACTATGCCATTTCTCTGAGTCAACACTACTCATAGCCTCATTATAGGTCACAGGGTCGTCATCATCAATGATTGACAACTCATTGCCATTCTCAATGACAAGGCCATAATACCTCTCAGGTTGGTGAAACACTCTCCCTGTCCTACGAACGGGCTGTTCCACAGAAGGTTGTTCAGTCTGAACAGGTGTTTCCACTTGATCCGTAGTAGTTTGTGCTTCATGAACTTCATCAAGTTCAATTTTGCTCCCACTGTTTCCTTCAAGGATAAACTCCTTTTCCAAGAAGGTAGCATGTCTGGAGACAAACACCCGATGATCGGTGTAAAAGTAATACCCCAAAGTCTCTTTAGGATATCCCACAAAATTACATTTTATGGATCAAGATTCCAGCTTATCTGGGTCAACTTTCTTGACATAAGCTGGACATCCCCAAATCTTAACGTGTTTAAGACTCGGTTTCCTTTCTTTCCATATCTCATATGGTGTTTGAGGAACAGATTTGGAAGGCACCTTATTTAGTAAATATGCTGAGGTTTCCAATGCATAACCCCATAGGAATACTTGAAGATTCGCATAGCTCATCATGGACCGAACCATGTCTAACAAAGTTCGATTTCTCCATTCAGATACCCCATTCAACTGTGGAGTATATAGAGGAGTCCACTGGGAGACTATACCATTTTCTTTGAGATAATCTAGAAAATCTCCATTCAAGTATTCACCACCTCGATCTGATCGAAGAGTTATAATACTAAGTTTGGTTTGTTTCTCCATTTCATACTTATATTCTTTGAACTTTTCAAAGGCTTCAGACTTGTGTTTCATCAAATACACATATCCGAATCTAGATCGATCATCTATGAAAGTAATGAAGTAGGAAAATCCACCCATGGCTTGCGTAGACATTGGTCCACATATATCTTTGTGTACCAATCCTAGAAAATCTGCAGCCCTCTCTCCATGTCCACTAAATGGAGATTTGGTCATTTTACCCAATAGACAAGACTCGCATGTAGGATAAGATTCAAAATCAAAGGGGTCAAGTAACCCTTCCTTATGCAATGTCCGCAGTCTATTTTCACTAATATGACCTAGCCTACAGTGCCATAAATAGGTCAGATTTTCATCATCTCATTTTCTTTTATTAGTTTGTTCAATCTGAAGTAAATCATGCTCTACGTCACATACATACAGACCATTATTTAAAATGCCACGTCCAAAAAAACATTATCTCTAAGGATTTGAATATTCATTATTCATAATAATAAATGAAAAACCATCCACATCCAACATAGGAATAGAAACAATATTCCTCACAATAGAGGGAACGTAATAACAATTATTCAAAATAATAGTCTTGCCCGTAGGCATATGTAAACTAAATGATCCTACAGATATGGCCGCAACCCTTGCTCCATTGCCCATACGTAGAATCACCTCATCTTTTTCAAGAGTCCTACTTCCCTTTAGTCCTTGCAACGAATTGCAAATATGAGAACCACAGGCGGTATCGAATATCCAAGTATAAATTTGACCTAATGACATATTAACTTCGATCATGAACATACCTGAATCAGAAGCGGTAGTCTTACTACCCTTCTTCTTCTTCAATTCTGCAAGGTAAACCTTGCAGTTCCTCTTCCAGTGCCCCAACTTGTTACAGTGAAAACAAACAGCTAAATTAGGACCAATCAACTTGTGAGCATCTAGTATGCTCCGGAATGATAGTGCAGAAGACATGACGAATATAGTACATCTGTAAATGATAAACACATAACAACACTTAGCAAATATTCAATTTCATTTCAAAACACTATATGAATCGGGTCTTTATTCATAAGTGTCTCTCACTAGTTGATCTAATTTTTTCAACCCCCTAAGTGAAAATTAAGCATTCATAATGCTAGTGGGAATAGGGATCCTACATTCCATCACACAACCTCGGTTGTGGCACGAAACGTCATGTGATGTTCAATAGGCAGACAACTCTTGTCAATTACATCTTATGTTATTCCCTAATATAAGTTTAGCCTCTTGAATAATTGAGTCACGGCTGTGGCACGACAAACTCAATATTCTAAGTCAAGTCTAACCCAACATTTTGTACAATTGAATCAGTCTCCAATGGCCCACGGCTGTAGCACGTACCGACCTTTAGATTCTAATTCAATGTACACATCTCTATGTAATAGACAAGTATTTCTTATTTCGAAATCAAAGCCATCGGCTGTAACACGAAACGACAATGATTCAAAAATAAGAACTACTTTCTACCATGTTGGAAGGCTTTGACCAACACAAGCCCGTTGTGTTATTGGCCAATTACTACTTGATATTATTTAATTTTAGAGGGATTATATTACGTTACAATCATAATCATATTATAAAGAGATTCTTCCTTTTAAATTAAATATTTCAAATCAATAATCGATAATCAGATGATTCCCAGATCGGGTGGAGCATTGTCAAGAGGCGTCACTTAATAACCCTTTCTTACAGATAGAAATCTGTTGTTAACAGAATCATCCTTTCTCTCAATATTGAAAATTCATATTCAATTACGTGTTTCATAAACACAAGAATCTTATGATCATATTCATAATATTTATTGTTAAGGTAAGAAACGATTCCTATTCTAGATTTTCTAGAGCACGCCTTATATTGATTTAAGTTCACCTAAATCTATCATCACATGGTAAACATAGGCATATATCTCATATATAAAATTAAATAAACAAGTAAATGTAAAGTGCAATAAAGTAAATGTGTTTGGTTATGGCCCCATCCTATGTGATCTTTATCAAGCTCATGATAAAGATCAAGGTCAATCTAATATGGTGATGGAAATAAATATAACTACTTATTACATAAGTCTTCTTCTTTCTATCACCTCCATTGGATAGCCTTCTTGAGTCTTCAATTACATTACATGATTGAAAGTAAAACTAATCTAATGAACTTACAAGAATAACTCGAGTTACATTCGAGATTTATGATTACAAAGATTGACGACATGCAAGTCGTATTTAAAACCAAAACCAAAACCAAAACCATTCACTAAGGTCGAAAGGCCATAACCATCCACCATGCTCATACAACACATAAAAGCATGTTAAAACACATAATATGATCTTAACATATCATATTATCCATGATCTAATCATAAAAAGAAAATATGACAAAAATCAAAAAAATCAGAATCAAATCAGAAAAACAAGAATCACTGTTTACGGGCAGTAAACGACGTGAAACGCCTTACAGATGAGTCGCTGATAGCTTTATCTATCAGTTTTGTTCAGACACTCGTTTACCTATGGAATAGGGTATTCGTTTGCGTAAATCGGACACCAGACCCAGATTTCAGCAAATCTGCAGCAGTCAATTCAGAATCCGTATCTAATATGATTCTCATAATTAGAACAAATATAAATCATGTATATATCAGTATATATACAGATTACATAATCATCTTATGATTATACAACTCACATGAATATCATATATTCAAAACCATACATATATAAGCATATTATATCAACATCAAATCATGGCGAATCACGTACATGCTCATATATCGAAAATAGTTAAACACATAAACGAATTAAAAACTTTTCGCAAGTAGCTCTGATGCCATTGAAGGGTTTTTAGTACATAAACACAACGAAAACGTAAATTTAAATCTTAAAAAAACCGAAACCCTCCGCAGGATCCATGCGAAAAATAATATTTAATTCGTAGTTCAGTATGTTTACCTTAAGAAGCTTTACGTTAATGGAAAGATGGAGGTCTTTAATGGCGATCCAAAAATGATGAACGGAGATCCTTAGCAGCTGCTCCTCAAGTGTGAAGCACTCCACCGGTATCCACCAAGAAAACGATGTAATGAAGGAGGAGGAGATGGAGAGAATTACGATTTTGTAAATCTTTTTGGTCGAGGCAAAAATAAGGTTTTTGATAGTATATTTATAGACAAAATTTTCAGCTGAAAATTTTCCCATAAAATATTATTATTATTAACCCTTTATTATTCTCATTAATAATTAAAACACCTTTTAATTATTAATCCTTTTTCGAAACACTTTAGAAATAATTCTCTCTCTTGATTTAATTTCCAAAAATTAAATTCTTAATTAATAATATTAAGAACCTTTTCTTAATTAATTTATAATCAATTAAATCTCATTTAATCAATTATTAAATTTGCTAATTAATTATTTATTTCATAAATAAATAATTATCAGCCATTATTAATTAATTCCTCCACCATTAAATCATTCTCTTTTATGGTGTGACCCTGTAGGTTCAATATTAAGCCGGTAGTAGAAATAAATAATAATAAAACTATTTTATCATTATTTATATAAATTCTCTAATTCATTAAATATGATTAATTAATTAATCATATTTATTCTACATCGTGAGGGATACTTCTCAGCATATCGCGACTATCCGGATAATACGAATTCACTGCTTAGAATACCAAGAACATATTCAGTGAGTAGTTACCGTACAATTAATTCCTTTTACCCTGCAATGTCACGATTAAATATAAGGCATGGAACTTGTGTCAAGCCTATCTTATTTAATCACTTGCTTTTTCATTCACTATGCTTAGTTATATTTAATGTAAATTAGAAACTCCTTTCTAGTTTCATTCACTCTGGCCAGAGATTCCTGACCTAACATAAGTGGATCAGCATTGAACATTCTCTTCATTCACTGGAAGGGGTAGATCCTTTATTGATCATACACTATCTTCGTGTACAAATTCCTATACCCAGTAGAGCCCTTATAATTGTCCTTTGAGACTAAGAACTAAACCAAAGCATAGTTCAGTGTACACAAGATGACTATGATGACCTCAAGTCTAAGGATACTTGTACAACTATCACTATGTGAACAACTGCTGGCACGTGAGTGAACTCCATCAGTTGTTCAGCTGTGTGAGTCATGTTCAGTGAACTTATTCTATAATAAGCACCTACATACTAGCTATAGTGTCACCACACAAATGTCTATGAGAACATACATCCTTCATAATGAAGAAAGCATTGTATGTACCGATCTTCGCGGATTATTAATTATGAGTTAGTAATCCTACGACCAGGAACTATTTAAGTTTAGAGTTATCATCTTTTAGGTCTCATTATTATGATCTCATCACAATCCATAAAAAGCTTTACTCTAAACTGTGGTATATCTTATTTAAACATTTAAATAGATAGAGCCCGCAATAAAAACAAAACAAGTCTTTTATTAATATCAATGAAATCAAAACAGATTACATAAAAGTTATTCCTAAATCCTCATACATGATTGGACTTAGGATATATCTCTTTCAATCTCCCACTTGTACTAAACCCAATCACTCCGGTATCTAATACCCATCTTGTCTTTATGACGATCAAAGTGACTTTGAGAAAGTGGCTTTTTGAGTGGGTCTGCTACGATGTTATGTGTGTTAACTCTCTCGACGTTGACATCTCCTCTTTCAACAATCTCCCTAATCAGATGAAAGCGCCGCATGACATGTTTGGAATTTTTATGAAACCTAGGTTCCTTGGCTTGTGCTATTGCTGCGTTGTTATCACAATACAACACAATAGGCTCTTCAACGCTAGGAACAACTCCCAACTCAGAAACAAATTTCCTCATCCAAACGGCTTTTTGCAGCCTCACTTGCAGCTATATATTCTGCTTCCGCTGTGGAGTCAGCCGTTGTAGACTGTTTGGAACTCTTCCAACTAATCGCATCACCATTCAGAGTAAACACGTACCCTTACATGGATTTGCTATCACTTTCTGATTGAAAACTAGAGTCAGTATAACCCTCTATTTTCAACTCAGATTCACTACCAAAAACAAGAAAAATGTCATGAGTCTTTCGCAAGTACTTAAGGATGTTTTTCACTGCTTTCCGGTGGTCTTCACCTGGATTGGACTGATATCTGCTCGTCACACTAATTGAATAAGCAATATCAGGCCTTGTACACAACATCGCGTACATGATAGATCCTATTTGTTGGGTCCCAATGTGTTTGTAGAAGGGGGGTTGAATACAAACAGTACCAAATAATCGAATAAAATGCGGAATAAAAAATGTGAAACAAAATTCAAGTTAAATAAAAATATTATTAAACTTGAAATGTGTTACAACAACTGTATCGATTACAAGGTATTAATCTCAAATCAATTATTACAAATCTAGAATAAATTCGACATGAACTTTTTCTATTTTTGCAATAATTAGAATCAAATGCTAAATGCGATTTGAGATTAAGTTCTAGGGATTTTGATCCGCTAGATTGTTACACAAGAACAAGATAAATAATTCTAGTGGTTTGGATTTAACATTAACAAACTAGAAATTGATCTTGAATTTCTGCAGAGAAGATGATTTTATATTTCAAGGCGGCTGCTCTTTTGTTCTTGACTTGTGTGTATGATTAAAATGATATGCTGCTTCTCTGCTTCTATTTAAATCAACAAACGAATAGAATTGACTTGGCATGACAATCCTATAGCTGGCAAGACTTTCGGTGAGACAATTGAATGAACTAGCAAGACAATCTGAATGAACTAGCATGACAATCAGAATGAACTAGCAAGACAATCATCCTCCTAGAGTAACTTTCGGTGTGACAATTGAATATGGCCTAGCATGACAATCGGTATGACAATCCTGATTGTCATGCTAGTTCATTTTCAATTGTCTTGCTGATTTAATGCTTGAATTTAATCCAATTAAGCTTCTGAAAATTCCTAAAATTCCTAGAATTAATTCAGAATTAATTAATCAATTAATTCAATTAATAAATAAATTATTCTTCGCAGATATAATTTATTTTCTTAATTAAATTAGATGACTTAATTAATTAATAGAGAATTAATTCTAGTCTTGAGCAGCAACCATTCTTCTGCAAATCTTCTGAAAATCACTGAAAATTATGAATCAATTCCACCATTTCAACGCTGACACTCGATGTACTGTCTGGTTCATGAGTGACTAACTTCCGTGACGTTTCTTCATGTCTTGACTCTGACACTTTGATTTTCTTCAGATTAAATCCTTGTAATTAATGATACTCTGACGAGATCTCTGTCACTTGATTAAATCCACGATCTTGATTTATATCACTGAGGCATGATCAACTTCTTGAACTTCTTCCAGTGAATTAACTCCTCAAGTCTGTAGATGAACATTGTCTCTGAATCCTTTGACAGATATTACTTTGCGAGATCTCTCTGACGGTCGATCCACTATTTACTTATTACATTCTTATTTGAGTTGAGTTGAATCCTCGAATATACAAATAGGCTATGACATATGACTTACAATCTCCCCCTATTTGTTTGTTAGACAATAACACACAAATACCTAGAGGATAACTCAACTAACAAATAAGAAAAAGATATAAACATACATGCAAAGTAAATAGCAGAAAATTTCTGGATGAGATTTAACATTTTCCAGATTTCAAGTAGATGTTCCTCTAGACTGAACATATCTTCAAGTAGTTTCATCTTCATTTGTACAACCACATTTCCCTGTTGAGAAGCCCATATCTCTTGCTTCTCCCCCTATGAGAATCAACTGATTAAAGAAGATCACCTTCGTTTTACCACCTCTCCCGTACAATAGGATCCGCATATAAAAACCAATGGTACTCCCCTAACAGCTTCTTCCCTTACTAGGAAATCACCTTGTGTTTACCACCTCTCCCGTACAATAGGATCCGTAGTTACAAACAACAATGGTGTGGTGTAGTGTACATGTAGGATCTTTTTCATTTTCCCCTGCTATTTCTCCCCCTTAGTTGAGGAATCCTCCAAACTATTACTTAAGCTTTTATCTCCCCCTTAAAGAAGGAATGTATGCCGTCGTCAGAAGGAGTTCTCATATTTCACTTGGTTGGAAAAGAAATAACAAGTAGTTTCACTTTCTTCCTCACTGTGAGTGTGTGATCCTGTTTAGTGTACCTCACATGTGTTTCACTCTTCTCTCCACTCGTGTTTACACTCATTCTCACAAGTGTATCACTCTTCTCTCATAGCTCCATAATCCAGCTGTACCTGCAAGGAAAATCACCTTAGCCATCCTTTAAGGAGGTCACAGGTGGTGCAATGGGAGTTCACAAATCCCCATCCTTGTTAAACTCGTCAGATGAATCTGAGTCATAATTTACAAGTTGCTAGTTTCCCTTTTAGGGTTCCAGATTTGAATTCTGGGAAGGTAAACAATGATCCAACGAATTTAGCATAAAGATCAAAGTTCCCTTCTAATGTCTGTGAAGACATTTCCTTGTGACTTATCAGGTAATATCTGAATCATTGTCAACAAGTTGCCGATCTGCACCTATGTCAGATCCACTATCCGCAGATGCATCCAGGGGATTTAAGCCTGGGGAGGTAGATACTGACCACTGACATATGGCTTTTGGATCAGTATCCTCTCCTAACACCTGTAAAGGCAATTGGTCCACTAACGAACCTTGAACAATCGAATCTGACCTTAAAATGGTCGAAACTCTTGTTTCCGTCAACTCATCCTTTGTGTGTGTAACCTCTCCTTGTGCATCAAGAATTGATTATGTTTGAAGTGGTGACACTACATCGGATACCTTGGCCGACAGGCAAAATTCAATAGACTCACCCTGTTGAGAGAATGAATCTAGTAACTGTTTTTGTGCCTTTTCAGCCATTACATCTTTTTGAGAAGATGTATGGGGGCTAGCAGTTGTCTCGGTTTAAATACTACTCATCTATGTAGGAGACAGAGCTACTGGGTTGACTACAGAACCTTCCTTATGTGGTGCACTAAGGCACTATCTCCCTCACGCTCATTCATACTACATTTAGTGGTAAGAGAGTGTTGGTTGGTTCTGTTTTTGTGTTTGTCTTTACAGTCTGGGATAGACGTTGTGGGTTTTCAACCTCATGACTGTCAATGAAAGAAAGTCATTGGAGACTGAACCTGTAACACAGAATATATGGTAATAGAGAGAAAATGATTTACAATAGTGATTTCAAAAGATTTTACATGAAATAAGAAATCACTAATGTAGAAAGAAGTTTAATTTTGTTTTTCAATATGAATGAGTTTTTGATAAAACATTGATCACTTAGGGTAAAGTCTAAGTAATTCTCATTCATATCAAAAGCTTACAAATATCTGCAACATAATGTTAACAAGATATCATTGACCGATACTTGTCAAGTACTTTAGATACTAATTGTTATGTTGCATTATCAATATACCACTGCACATATAAAACAATATGTTTGTGCCTAGTGATAAGATAGTTATTAATATGACGACTCTACTAGTTCATATAAAATTACAACTTCTGTTAGAGTGCCATACCATGTTCTTGACGATTGCTTGAGCAGTATACTAGTTCATACCAACCTGAAGTGAGATTGTGAAGAAGAGATTGCATAGTCCAATAGATCTGCAGCTGCAAAGTCCATGAACTGTGGTGCATTGACTTCCTCTTTTGACTCACCAACCAGGAGTACACTTGTACACATCTTACTAGAGTACAATTCCAAGTGTAATGTGCAGCAGGTGCCTGATATGTCGTAATATTCTCAAGTCTCGTCACTGGTGCTATATGTTAGATACTGCTTCCTGATAATAACCTAGCACAATATACAAAATTACAATGATAACATTCCCAGCTTGCAAACAGCCATATCCCTCAGATAAACCTTTGCTGTTATCTCCAAAGGTAACCAGGGGGCCAGCTTTCTCAATCCACATTTGATAGCAGGGCTCTATCTCCGGTCATATGTCTTGATGATCCACTGTCAAGAATCCACACTACCGGTTACACCTGTTTAATGCCCTGCACTTCAAATGGATTAGACCTTCTTCGGAACCCAAACTTGGTTGGGCCCGGCATACTTGTAGAACTGTCCTTTATCAGGCAAAACAACATTTTTAATTTTAATTGTCTCAACTTTCTCAATGACTGAACATTTGACCTTGTAAACAGCCTTAACAAATTTCTGTTTAAGCTTAGGCACAAATGTCTCCTTTCTAGCCTTAGAAGGACTAGCAGTCTTAGACCTATCATGCTTCTTGTTATTCACATGCTGACGAGGAGTAGTCTTATCATTAGACACATGCTTACCATTAAAATAAGCATACATCATATTAAAAGCACAAGACATACAATTAGCAACACCACATGCTTTATGAGAGTGATTAACAACAGGCAATTTATGCATGGTAGACATGGCATTATTGTTATCCAACTCATGTGTGTCTGAGTTAGTCTCAGTTGCTTTCACAACTTTGACTGGAACTTTCGACTCACTTGACTTGGAAACAATCTTCTCATTAGCATGATCTTCAGCACGTATTTCTTCTTGAATAACAGAAGAGGTCGCATCAAATGGTTCAGCAATTGATGCTTTATAGAGGGGTTCATCAACACCCTTAAGCACATGTGGTACTTCCCTCCCTTTAGCACAGACATGAGGAGGGGAGTTTATGCCTAATTCTCCAATAGCAGCATTGTAATCATATCCTATTCCAGATGTTTGATTAACAGCTTGCTTACTGTAGAACTCTTTAGCCTTCGAACAAGAATTGAAGTAGGCTCTAACCTTAGTCTCAAGACCGGTGATCTTGTCTTTGAGAATAGTTTCGAGTTTTCTATAACAGTCAACTCTATTCTCTAGAAAAGATACCTGTTCTTTTAATTTGTCTTGATTAATGTGCACAAGTCTTAATTCATTGACCTCTTTCTCAAGGTCTGTGATCTGTAAACTTAACAGTTCATTATCACGACGTGCACAATCTAAGTTACCTCTTAGATGATAAACCATTTCAGCATCAGAAAGTTTTACCTCTATTCTTGACGATGAAGCTTTTCCATCAATAGCCATAAGAGCAAGATTTCCTTCATCTTCATCTTCACTGTCAGTATCATCCCAGCTTCTTCCCTTTGCCAGATAAGCCCTTTCAGAGTTCTTTCTTACTTGCTTTGGCTTCCTACATTCTGTGGCAAAGTGTCCCAACTCATTGCAGTTATAGCATCTAATGGTGCTTCGATCAACCATCCCTGTTTTGTATCCACCACTGCTGGTGTTAGAGGATGAAGATCCACCTTTCTGGAATTTGTTGTAGTTGGACTTGTACTTAAGCTTGGGATTCCTCTTGAATCTGACATGGGAGAATCTCTTGACAATTTGGGCCATTGACTCGTCTTCCAATTGCTCCAGCTCTTCCAAGGAATAAAAATCATCACTTGATTGATTTGTAGTAGGAGGATCATATTCTGCTACTAACTCATTTTCCTCACCCTTGGAAAACTGTACCATTCTTTCTAACTGTTGAGATTGTTGTTGTTGTTGACCTTCAGCTACAAGTGCATTAGATGTGCTGACCATTCTATCCTTCCCGTAGACTTCCTTCTGTTGAATCTGCTCCAACTCATAAGTTTTTAACACTCCATAGAGCCTGTCCAAAGAAATCTCACTCAGATCTCTAGCTTCTCTAATGGCAGTGATTCTATGTTCAAGATGAGTTGGCAGTGTTAAAAGGAACTTTTTGTTGACTTCCCTGATTGAATATACTTTCCATTGATGTTCAGGTTGTTGATCAACGCATTGTACCTCTCAAACACTTCAGTAATTCCTTCTCCTGGATTTGATTTGAAATGTTCATATTCAGAGGTTAGGATTTCCAACTTGTTCTCCCTAACTTCCTCTGTGCCTTCATTAATCACCTCAATAGTTTCCCACATGTGTTTGGAATTTTTACAGTTCATCACATGTCTGTTCATCAAGGGATCAAGGGAATCAATTAATATTAATTGAAGGCTGGCATCCAAGGAGGCTTCTTCCTTCTCAGCAGGAGTAAAATCTTCAGGCTCTTTTGGATAGGTTCTAGCTTCAGTAGTCACCACACCATCTATTATTACCTCCGGTTCAATAACCATCGGAGTTTTTATACCCTTCTTTAACAAGTTTGAATATTTGGGATTTGCAACTTGTAAGAATAATAGCATCTTCTTCTTCCACATGATATAATTCTCTTTATCAAATTGTGGAATTTTAACGGTTCCAACTTTATGTGAAGTCATTATGAATTTTTGAATAAATAAAAATTCAAGGAGTTGAAAAATCACAAAAGTCTAGGATCTTGATTTGTTCGTTAATCAGAAGGCTCTGATACCAATTGTTGGGTCCCAATGTATTTGTAGAAGGGGGGTTGAATACAAACAGTACCAAATAATCGAATAAAATGCGAAATAAAAAATGTGAAACAAAATTCAAGTTAAATAAAAATATTATTAAACTTGAAATGTGTTACAACAACTGTATCGATTACAAGGTATTAATCTCAAATCAATTATTACAAATCTAGAATAAATTCGACATGAACTTTTTCTATTTTTGCAATAATTAGAATCAAATGCTAAATGCGATTTGAGATTAAGTTCTAGGGATTTTGATCCGCTAGATTGTTACACAAGAACAAGATAAATAATTCTAGTGGTTTGGATTTAACATTAACAAACTAGAAATTGATCTTGAATTTCTGCAGAGAAGATGATTTTATATTTCAAGGCGGCTGCTCTTTTGTTCTTGACTTGTGTGTATGATTAAAATGATATGCTGCTTCTCTGCTTCTATTTAAATCAACAAACGAATAGAATTGACTTGGCATGACAATCCTATAGCTGGCAAGACTTTCGGTGAGACAATTGAATGAACTAGCAAGACAATCTGAATGAACTAGCATGACAATCAGAATGAACTAGCAAGACAATCATCCTCCTAGAGTAACTTTCGGTGTGACAATTGAATATGGCCTAGCATGACAATCGGTATGACAATCCTGATTGTCATGCTAGTTCATTTTCAATTGTCTTGCTGATTTAATGCTTGAATTTAATCCAATTAAGCTTCTGAAAATTCCTAAAATTCCTAGAATTAATTCAGAATTAATTAATCAATTAATTCAATTAATAAATAAATTATTCTTCGCAGATATAATTTATTTTCTTAATTAAATTAGATGACTTAATTAATTAATAGAGAATTAATTCTAGTCTTGAGCAGCAACCATTCTTCTGCAAATCTTCTGAAAATTACTGAAAATTATGAATCAATTCCACCACTTCAACGCTGACACTCGATGTACTGTCTGGTTCATGAGTGACTAACTTCCGTGACGTTTCTTCATGTCTTGACTCTGACACTTTGATTTTCTTCAGATTAAATCCTTGTAATTAATGATACTCTGACGAGATCTCTGTCACTTGATTAAATCCACGATCTTGATTTATATCACTGAGGCATGATCAACTTCTTGAACTTCTTCCAGTGAATTAACTCCTCAAGTCTGTAGATGAACATTGTCTCTGAATCCTTTGACAGATATTACTTTGCGAGATCTCTCTGACGGTCGATCCACTATTTACTTATTACATTCTTATTTGAGTTGAGTTGAATCCTCGAATATACAAATAGGCTATGATATATGACTTACACTATTGCTTAAGCATAAGGAATCTTACTCATACGCTCTCTTTCCTCAGGTGTCTTAGGAGACATTTTTTCGGAAAGGGACACTCCATGGCTCATCGGTATGAGACCTCTTTTGGAGTTTTCCATGCTAAACCTTTTAAGCACTTTTTGGATGTATGTACCCTGGGTAAGACCTATCATTCTTCTAGAATGTAGGATGCTTCTCCCAAGTCCTTCATGGTGAAGTTCTTTGATAGCCATACTTTGACTGATTGTAGCATCGGTATATCATTTCCTATAAGAAGTATGTCATCCACATACAATACAAGAAATGTTACCGCGCTCCCACTAACCTTCTTGTAGACACATGGTTCATCTATATTTTTGATAAAACCAAACTCTTTGATTGTCTCATCAAAACGGATGTTCCATGTATGAGAAGCTTGCCTTAAACCATATATGGTTCGCAGCAGCTTACACACTAGGTTTTCATTTCCCTTGGAAAGAAAACCCTCTGGTTGTGTCATATACACTTCCTCCTCAAGTTCCCCATTGAGGAAGGCCGTTTTCACGTCCATTTTCCAGATCTCATAGTCGTAGTAAGCAGCAATCACAAGCAAAATCCGAATTGATTTTAACAGGGCTACAGGCGAAAAAGTTTCATCAAAGTCAATCCCTTGCCTTTGTTTGAATCCTTTTGCCACGAGCCTGGCCTTATAGATCTCCACCTGGCCATCTGCTCCAATCTTTCTTTTGTATACCCACTTGCACCCAATAGGCTTAACACCTTCAGGCGCCTCAACCAGAGTCCATACTTGGTTGGTATACATAGATTCCATTTTGGATTTCATGGCACTATGCCATTTCTCTAAGTCAAAACTACTCATAGCCTCATTATAGGTCACAGGGTCATCATCATCAATGATTGACAACTCATTGCCATTCTCAATGACAAGGCCATAATACCTCTCAGGTTGGTGAGACACTCTCCCTGTCCTACGAACGGGCTGTTCCACAAAAGGTTGTTCAGTCTGAACAGGTGTTTCCACTTGATCCGTAGTAGTTTATGCTTCTTGAACTTCATCAAGTTCAATTTTGCTCCTACTGTTTCCTTCAAGGATAAACTCCTTTTCCAAGAAGGTAGCATGTCTGGAGACAAACACCCGATGATCGGTGTAAAAGTAATACCCCAAAGTCTCTTTAGGATATCCCACAAAATTACATTTTATGGATCGAGATTCCAGCTTATCTAGGTCAACTTTCTTGACATAAGCTGGACATCCCCAAATCTTAACGTGTTTAAGACTCGGTTTCCTTTCTTTCCATATCTCATATGGTGTTTGAGGAACAGATTTGGAAGGTACCTTATTCAGTAAACATGCTGAGGTTTCCAATGCATAACCCCATAGGAATACTGGAAGATTCGCATAGCTCATCATGGACCGAACCATGTCTAACAAAGTTCGATTTCTCCATTCAGATACCCCATTCAACTGTGGAGTATATGGAGGAGTCCACTGGGAGACTATACCATTTTCTTTGAGATAATCTAGAAAATCTCCATTCAAGTATTCACCACCTCGATCTGATCGAAGAGTTATAATACTATGTTTGGTTTGTTTCTCCATTTCATACTTATATTCTTTGAACTTTTCAAAGGCTTCAGACTTGTGTTTCATCAAATACACATATCCGAATCTAGATCGATCATCTATGAAAGTAATGAAGTATGAAAATCCACCCATGGCTTGCGTAGACATTGGTCCACATACATCTGTGTGTACCAATCCTAGCAAATTTGTAGCCCTCTCTCCATGTCCACTAAATGGAGATTTGGTCATTTTACCCAATAGACAAGACTCGCATGTAGGATAAGATTCAAAATCAAAGGGGTCAAGTAACCCTTCCTTATGCAATGTCCGCAGTCTATTTTCACTAATATGACCTAGCCTACAGTGCCATAAATAGGTCAGATTTTCATCATCTCATTTTCTTTTATTAGTTTGTTCAATCTGAAGTAAATCATGCTCTACGTCACATACATACAGACCATTATTTAAAATGCCACGTCCAAAAAAAACATTATCTCTAAGGATTGAACATTCATTATTCATAATAATAAATGAAAAACCATCCACATCCAACATAGGAATAGAAACAATATTCCTCACAATAGAGGGAACGTAATAACAATTATTCAAAATAATAGTCTTGCCCGTAGGCATATGTAAACTAAATGATCCTACAGATATGGCTGCAACCCTTGCTCCATTGCCCATACGTAGAATCACCTCATCTTTTTCAAGAGTCCTACTTCCCTTTGGTCCTTACAACGAATTGCAAATATGAGAACCACAGGCGGTATCGAATACCCAAGTATAAATTTGACCTAGTGACATATTAACTTCGATCATGAACATGCCTGAATCAGAAGCGGTAGTCTTACTACCCTTCTTCTTCTTCAACTCTAAAAGGTAAACCTTGCAGTTCCTCTTCCAATGCCCCAACTTGTTACAGTTAAAACAAACATCTAAATTAGGATCAGTCAACTTGTGAGCATCTAGTATGCTCCGGAATGATAGTGCAGAAGACATGACGAATATAGTAAATCTGTAAATGATAAACACATAACAACACTTAGCAAATATTCAATTTCATTTCAAAACACTATATGAATCGGGTCTTTATTCATAAGTGTCTCCCACTAGTTGATCTAATTTTTTCAACCCTCTAAGTGAAAATTAAGCATTCATAATGCTAGTGGGAATAGGGATCCTACATTCCATCACACAAACTCGGTTGTGGCACGAAACGTCATGTGATGTTCAATAGGCAGACAACTCTTGTCAATTACATCTTATGTTATTCCCTAATATAAGTTTAGCCTCTTGAATAATTGAGTCACGGCTGTGGCACGACAAACTCAATATTCTAAGTCAAGTCTAACCCAACATTTCGTACAATTGAATCAGTCTCCAACGGCCCATGGCTGTAGCACGTACCGACCTTTAGATTCTAATTCAATGTACACATCTCTATGTAATAGACAAGTATTTCTTATTTCGAAATCAAAGCCCTCGGCTGTAGCACGAAACGACAATGATTCAAAAATAAGAACTACTTTCTACCATATTGGAAGGCTTTGACCGACACAAGCCCGTTGTGTCATTGGCCAATTACTACTTGATATTATTTAATTTTAGAGGGATTATATTACGTTACAATCATAATCATATTATAAAGAGATTCTTCCTTTTAAATTAAATATTTCAAATCAATAATCGATAATCAGATGATTCCCAGATCGGGTGGAGCATTGTCAAGAGGCGTCACTCAATAACCCTTTCTTACAGATAGAAATCTGTTGTTAACAGAATCATCCTTTCTCTCAATATTGAAAATTTATATTCAATTACGTGTTTCATAAACACAAGAATCTTATGATCATATTCATAATATTTATTGTTAAGGCAAGAAACGATTCCTATTCTAGATTTTCTAGAGCACGCCTTATATTGATTTAAGTTCACCTAAATCTATCATCACATGGTAAACATAGGCATATATCTCATATATAAAATTAAATAAACAAGTAAATGTAAAGTGCAATAAAGTAAATGTGTTTGGTTATGGCCCCATCCTATGTGATCTTTATCAAGCTCATGATAAAGATCAAGGTCAATCTAATATGGTGATGGAAATAAATATAACTACTTATTACATAAGTCTTCTTCTTTCTATCACCTCCATTGGATAGCCTTCTTGAGTCTTCAATTACATTACATGATTGAAAGTAAAACTAATCTAATGAACTTACAAGAATAACTCGAGTTACATTCGAGATTTATGATTACAAAGATTGACGACATGCAAGTCGTATTTAAAACCAAAACCATTCACTAAGGTCGAAAGGCCATAACCATCCACCATGCTCATACAACACATAAAAGCATGTTAAAACACATAATATGATCTTAACATATCATATTATCCATGATCTAATCATAAAAAGAAAATATGACAAAAATCAGAAAAATCAGAATCAAATCAGAAAAACAAGAATCACTGTTTACGGGCAGTAAACGACGTGAAACGCCTTACAGACGAGTCGCTGATAGATTTATCTATCAGTTTTGTTCAGACACTCGTTTACCTATGGAATAGGGTATTAGTTTGCGTAAATCGGACACCAGACCCAGATTTCAGCAAATCTGCAGCAGCCAATTCAGAATCCGTATCTAATATGATTCTCATAATTAGAACAAACATAAATCATGTATATATCAGTATATATACAGATTACATAATCATCTTATGATTATACAACTCACATGAATATCATATATTCAAAACCATACATATATAAGCATATTATATCAACATCAAATCATGGCGAATCATGTACATGCTCATATATCGAAAACAGTTAAACACATAAACGAATTAAAAACTTTTCGCAAGTAGCTCTGATGCCATTGAAGGGTTTTTAGCACATAAACGCAACAAAAACGTAAATTTAAATCTTAAAAAAACCGAAACCCTCCGCAGGATCCATGCGAAAAATAATATTTAATTCGTAGTTCAGTATGTTTACCTTAAGAAGCTTTACGTTAATGGAAATATGGAGGTCTTTAATGGCGATCAAAAAACGATGAACGAAGATCCTTAGCAGCTGCTCCTCAAGTGTGAAGCACTCCACCGGTATCCACCAAGAAAACGATGTAATCAAGGAGGAGGAGATGGAGAGAATTAGGGTTTTGTAAATCTTTTTGGTCGAGGCAAAAATAGGGTTTTTAATAGTATATTTATAGACAAAATTTTCAGCTGAAAAATTTCCAATAAAATATTATTATTATTAACCCTTTATTATTCTCATTAATAATTAAAACACCTTTTAATTATTAATCCTTTTTCTAAACACTTTAGAAATAATTCTCTCTCTTGATTTAATTTCCAAAAATTAAATTCTTAATTAATAATATTAAGAACCTTTTCTTAATTAATTTATAATCAATTAAATCTCATTTAATCAATTATTAAATTTGCTAATTAATTATTTATTTCATAAATAAATAATTATCAGCCATTATTAATTAATTCCTCCACCATTAAATCATTCTCTTTTATGGTGTGACCCTATAGGTTCAATATTAAGCCGGTAGTAGAAATAAATAATAATAATACTATTTTATCATTATTTATATAAATTCTCTAATTCATTAAATATGATTAATTAATAATCATATTTATTCTACATCGTGAGGGATACTTCTCAGCATATCGCGACTATCTGGATAATACGAATTCACTGCTTAGAATACCAAGAACATATTCAGTGAGTAGTTACCGTACAATTAATTCCTTTTACCCTGCAATGTCACGATTAAATATAAGGCATGGAACTTGTGTCAAGCCTATCTTATTTAATCACTTGCTTTCCCTTCACTATGCTTAGTTCTATTTAATGTAAATTAGAAACTCCTTTCTAGTTTCATTCACTCCGGCCAGAGATTCCTGAACTAATTTAAGTGGATCAGCATTGAACATTCTCTTTCTTCACTGGAAGGGGTAGGTCCTTTATTGATCATACACTATTTTCGTGTACAAATTCCTATACCCAGTAGAGCCCTTATAATTGTCCCTTGAGACTAAGAACTAAACCAAAGCATAGTTCAGTGTACACAAGATGACTATGATGACCTCAAGTCTAAGGATACTTGTACAACTATCACTATGTGAACAACTGCTGACATGTGAGTGAACTCCATCAGTTGTTCAGCTGTGTGAGTCATGTTCAGTGAACTTATTCTATAATAAGCACCTACATACTAGCTATAGTGTCACCACATAAATGTCTATGCGAACAGACATCCTTCATAATGAAGCAAGCATAGTATGTACCGATCTTTGCGGATTATTAATTACCAGTTAATAATCCTACGACCAGGAACTATTTAAGTTTAGAGTTATCATCTTTTAGGTCTCATTATTATGATCTCATCACAATCCATAAAAAGCTTTACTCTAAATAGTGGTATATCTTATTTAAACATTTAAATAGATAGAGCCCGCAATAAAAACAAAACAAGTCTTTTATTAATATCAATGAAATCAAAACAGATTACATAAAAGTTATTCCTAAATCCTCATACATGATTGAACTTAGGACATATCTCTTTCAATATGTGCCATATATTTTAGCTATTGTATTAATTTTAAACCACTCCAACGTTGGCCACTTGTTAGATAAAATTATAGCTACCAGGAACTTGTTTTCTATATTTATAGATCCTCTTCACATCCTCCATATCATACCACGTCATATCCCGCCCTATTTTTCTTAACAATTTTTTCATCAAAATGTGAAGATGTATTTATGTATTATTATTTTAATTTTAATGTAAGTAAAAATATTCCTAGGTTTGTACGTGTATTTATGTATTATTTTTTTATCTATAGCTAGTTGAAAACTACTATATATTACATAATATTATAATATAAAAATCAATATATATATATATATGTGTGTGTGTGTGTTCATCATTATTATATTATATGTATAGTTGCACTATATATATTTATATTTATAAAATAATAAATATTATGTAATATTAAGTGTAAAAATGTTATTTTATTGTTAACTAAATTTATAAAAATTTTAATATAAAAGATATATTTTAATCATCATATATTTTATTTATATGTATGTAATGCTTGTTAATTATTTATTTATTTATTTTTAAATATGTTATTATATTTTCAATCAATCTTAATAATTTTTTATTTTTATTTAATATTGTTAACTTTAAAAGATTAACATAAATGTAAAAAATTTTAAACAAACATTTAATCTTAATAATTAGAATTAAATATATTTTATTAAATTTTATAATTTTATTTTCACGAATATATATTTTAATTTATTAAAAATAATATTTAAATATAACTAATGATTATAACTAATACCACTTAGTAGCGGATACCAGATTTAATCTATGGTGTGTCAAATATACAAGACATAAACGTAAAAAAGTTGACTCATATATTAATAATGAAAAGTACTTGAAAGTTATTACATACTTACAATTGTTGTCAAGGAGTTTTAATATTCTGATACCTATCTTTAATATCACTCATCTTAACATTCAAAAACAAATCTCTCTCTTGATAAGTAATCAAATAATCGTTCAACATTTGATCTCTCTTGCTATTACGTAGTTTAGCATTTACCTGTGTCATTCCCGAAAATACTCTTTCAACACTTGCAGTTGCAACAGGAAGAATCAACACTAACTTTAAAAGAAAATGCACACTTTCATTAGTCATGGACTTTCCTGTCTCCACAAGTTTTACCGAAAGCTCAGCAAGATTTTTCAAATCCCAAAATCTATCATCTTCTCTAAAAGATCAATAAAATTTTCAAGAGAATGCTCGAAAAATAGCAATTCAGTACTTGAAAACTTATTTGG
This sequence comes from Apium graveolens, assembly GCF_009905375.1. Lineage (NCBI taxonomy): Eukaryota > Viridiplantae > Streptophyta > Magnoliopsida > Apiales > Apiaceae > Apium > Apium graveolens. The sequence continues at coordinate 48,686,164 of NC_133653.1, forward strand.
ATAATATTCAGCTAGTCCGGTCAATTTACTTTTATCAAAAGCAGCAAATCGATTTGCAGGATTAAAGCAAGACATACATATTAATAATTCCTTACTAACCTCGGAAAACCTATTTTATAAGCTTAAATATTGACAAGAAAGAGCTGGACAAAGGTCGTTAAAGGCATGTATGATGAAAAAAGTAAGGGGATGAGGTTGAGGAGATGTATGAGTACATATTTCTATATATATTAACATAAAATAAATATCTATTATGATTAGAGCTTTACATAGGTATTCATGGCCAACAAACCAACAACATGTATACTAGGTCAAAGTATACTAAAAATAAAAATGAGGGCATTGGCTATTTTCTCTTATTTTATAAATAAGTGACAATGCATTAATTGATTATAGAGTTTATTATTACAAAATTATTTATTATTTATCATCTATTTCAATGAACTTCGTCACATCCTATCAATGATAATTTATCACATGATTTGATGACATATACCGTATATCACATTAAAACTAATATTTAAATTCATTATATAGATGTACGGATTAAATATTAAAAAAAATCAACTGAAAAAAGTATGTATTAAGTATTTATTTGCACTGTAACCATTCATGCCTCATATTAAGAAATTGTATATACGCATCTCATACTTTAATTATTATATTTTTATGTTTCAGATAAGTTCAAATTCACACATTGATAATAAAATAAGGAATTTTCATGTATATACATACAATACAATTTTTTAATGACATTAAATGTTGTATAACCCATCAATCACATTTTTAACACAAAAACAAATATAATAATTCCTATCATATTTCTAACATACAACCCCAAAAATTAATTTCAACAAATTAGTACTTTATACATTTTTATGTTATGGCGAGGCATCACACTGATTACATTGCATCTAACTAGTGAAGATCCATGATATATTCTTATTTTACTTTTATCGCCTATACCGATTAATACACCATTCGCTTTCTTAAGTGTGTGTAATAATCATGATTTTTGTAATTATATAGATATTTATACTTTTGGCATTTTAATTGTTTGGTTAGATAAGAAAATAATATTTTATTATATAGATTAGTTACAAAATGTGAAAACTTATATTTTTATGTTAAAAATATAAACATGTCTAGTTATCCAAATCATTTAAGTAAGGTTAAAAAAAATCTTTGAATTTATCTGTGCATAATTTTGATTTAATATATATTTCTTTTATGACTAGAATTTAAAAATAGGTGTAGTTATGTTAGGTGCACTTATGTTGTGTGTATATATTAGTACTTGTTATGTGTATTTTACAAACTTAGTTAAACACTACATGTTAACAATATAGATAATATTTGTTTAAATTTGTGAACACGTACCCACTAACCCATTTAATGGGAGTACTAGTTGAACCAACTCGTGTATAAATAGGCTATTAGCATATAATTTATCTTTGTATAAAATCTTCTCTTTTCAGGTATCTATTTCCCATGTTTTTACTTATGTGTTATTTTTGTGAACTTATTTATGACTATTCTAATTCACTTGTTATTAGTTTATTTTATTATTTAGTTTCATGGTTATGTGTATAAACTATTTTACTTAATTTAATCATTTTAGTTTGATTTTGATTATTAATTTTATTTTAGTCAACAATCATCTTGTTTTTAGTAAATATTTAATGCATGAATTAATGTTTTAATTATGTGTTTTGTGTATCCATAATAATTCATGTATTATATGTTAAATATATGTTTGATTTAGATATACATTTAGATTAGTAAACCTAATAAATATATGCTCAAGTTTTAAATTGGTTATACTTATTTTGTATAATGATATTTTCACATGTAAGGTTGTGAAAATTCTATACACCAAAATTGATGTTTTGTCCACTTGCTTAATTCTAAGGATATGTTACATATTTTATTTATTTTGTTATTTTATTTTAAGGATTATATGGATAGTAAATATTGAACGTACATCTATTTTATTCTGAATTTAAATAGTTTACATAGAAATGATTTATTATTATAATATATAATTTATTTAGGTGTTACAGTTTTTTTATTTGTCGGAACACTATTTCAAATTATTATACCATCACTCTGATCATACTCAAAATCCGCTATGTAGGAATACTCTACATAATAATAAAACAATAAATAGCCTAAGAACGCACAGCCCGCATAAAAAGAGATCATAAAGGGGGGCACATGAGCCAGCAAATAAAACCCCACCTATGTCATGAGCAGTAGCCGTCACACTGCGCCCCACTGGACCCAAACGAACACGGCCAGCACACGAGGAACGCAACCCCACATGAAAGCCTGAAAAAAATAAAGCGCCAAAAAATTATCACTGTTAACCGACCACCGAACAAGGAACATAATCCAAACGCCGAGCACACGGCCAACATTTATGAAGAAACATAAATTTACAGCATATATGCACACCAACAAACAACTTACAATTTTCTTGAAGCCAAGGAAAACGGAGAAGACGGGTGGAGAACATCAACAAACAAACTTATATTTTCAAGGCAAAGCCAAAATACATACCAGATGGAGAGACGACAAACCCTCCACCCTCGACAGCATGCCCAAATGGAAAGCAACATTCTTCCAGCGGCTTCTTCCCTTTATCAACATGCGGCTGCTTCGAAGGGAGCCTAGGCCGTAAACGTAAAATATCTTGCAACGGTTACTTTCCTTTCTCAACATGTTGTTTTGCTCGACCCCGAAGAATGGTAACCTTGGAAGGACAAATATTACCCAGGCAAGCCTCCTTCTCCCGATCAAGTGGGGGCTGTTCTGAAAAAAGGCCAACACGAGAAGCTGAAAATTGGCAGGGCTTCTTCCCCACGCCAACGCGCTGTTTCTCAAGAAGAAGCCTGTCACAGAAACCAGAAGGTTTCCCCTTACCCAGATGCCATTTTTCTTGGCCAGGCTTGTCTGCCAATAAGCAGCACAAATTTTTCACAAAGTGAAGAGGTCAAAGGCTCGCACCAAATACAAAAAAGGCCAAGACCCAATAAAATAATACAGAGCAACTATGATTAAGTGAGAGCAGAATAACACACTGACCAGGAGTTTCCTTTCCTTTCTCAACATGTTGTTTTCCTCAACCCCGAGGAACGGTAACCCGGCAGGACAAATATTACCCACACATGACTCATTCCCACGACCTAGGGGGGTTGTTCCGAAGAAAGGGCAACATGAGAACCTGAAAACTTCCGAGGCCGTTTTTCATGGCCAGGTTGGTCTGCCGACAGGGAACACATATTTTTCATAAAGTCAAGAGGTGAAAGGCTCGCACCAAATACAGAGAACAGCCAAGACCTAATAAACAATACAAAGCAACTATGATTGAGTGAGAGCAGAACAACACACTCACCAGGAGTTTCCTTTCCTCCCTCAACATGCTATTTTCCTCGACCCCGAGGAATGGTAACCCCAACCGGACTAATATTACCCACACATGACTCCTTCCCCCGAACAACGGGGGGTTGTTCCGAAAAAAGGGTAGCACGGAAACCTGTAAACTGCCGAGGCTTCCTCCCCACGTCATTGCACACCTTCTTGAAAGGGACGCTTCCCTGGAAAGCAAAAGCATTCCCCTCACCTAGAGACTATTTTTCCTGGCCAGGCTTGTATGTGTATAAACAACACAAATTTCCACAAAGTTAAGAGGTGAAAGCCTAGCACCAAAGACAAAAACCAGCCCAAACACGGGAAAACAATACAGAACAACTATGAATTAGTAACAGGAGAACAACAAACTCACCGGGAGTTTGCTGGGGACACACACAATCACCGGAACTCCTTTTTCTTGACCTGAAATAACCATAAAGGGCATTGGTTGGCAAAAGACAGGGCCATTTTTATCCCCAAGAACATGAAAACAAATAAAAAAACTACGGCTACAAAACAATATATCCAAAACACTAACACAATACCTTTTAAGCCGTGGGGCTCTCCACATATATCCTCCATATGAGCAGCAACAACAACACGAAAGGCACCTACCTACCAACAACCAAGAAAACTAACATACAGAAAATTCACAACAAGAAACAACCAATATTAAGAACCAGTAATGAAGACAACCAACTACCAACCAACAAACAAAATCAACAGCAAGAAAATCCACAGCAAGAAACAATCAAGCTCAGCAAGAAACAACCAAGACCAAGAAGCGTGATTTTTTCCCATAGGTAACTAATTTTTAACTCGGAAACAGAACAACGAAGCAAAAAAATTTAAACCCCTGCACAAAAGAACAAAAATAATGAAATTAACCAGGCACAACACACACAAATCCAAACCGAGACAACCAACTACCAACCAACAACCAACAAAACTAAGAGGTAGAAAAATCACAGCAAGAAACAATCAAGCCCATCAAGAAACAAGCAAGATCAAGGACTTTGATTTTTTTTCCCGCACTGTCCAAAGGGGGGCTGGGGAAGCATCCCAAGGCCTACTTCAAAACACAGGGACACACAACAATGAAGCAACAAAACCTTAACTCACAAATAAAAGAACAAAAAATAACAAAATCAACCAGGCACAACAAACAGAAAGCAAAACACATAGACAAAATAAAGTAGAAACACATACAATCCATATAACTAACCAAGATCAAGCAACAAATCTTTATCACACAAGCAAAAGAACTAAAATAACAAAATCAACCAGGCACAACAAACACAAAGCAAAATATAGAGATAAAATAAAGCAGAAATACAGACAACCCGTATAACTAACCAAGATTAACTAAGAAGAGACACACCAGAGACAAAAATCAACCTGGAACAATACACACAAAGCAAAATACAGAGACAAAATAAACCAGAAACACGGACAACCCATATAACTAACCAAGATTAACTAAGAAGAGACACACCTAGACAAAGAAACAAACGGAAGAGCTACTAAACCAAACACAATGAGGAAAGAAGGGGAAAAGAAACGGGAAAGTATCAAATCAGTCCATCCTCCCAAACGATCCAAGCCGCACACGTGCAGCGCGAAGACACCCTGAGCCCCAGCCACAGAATCCGTCAAACAACCGGACTGTGGAAGAAAAGAAACCGGAACTTTAGCATAGGCAACTGGGATAACAGGGAGGAAAATATCAGCATCAAACAATGGCGGGAAGGAGGGGCAGGGCGCAGGAAAGGAAAGGAGGAAAAGGTAGTAATTTCCGTTAGGAGAGGAGGGCAAAACGGTAAATTCAGTTAAGCAGGTGGTAAATTTTATAAAAATTGGAGGACAACATGGTAATTTGACCCCTATTTTGCCTTCGGGCTTTATATATTATATAGATATAGATATATGGGTCCCCTTCCCCAACCATGGCTGGTTGGAGTTTTTTCAGAGCCAACCCTTACGCAATGGTTCATTGCGGAAGGCTACCCTTCCGCAATGGTTCATTGCGGAAGGGTATTAAATTACCTTTTTATCCTTACTTCCGCTATGATTCATTGCGGAAGGACTGAAAATACCCTTTTGCCCTTAATACTTCCGCAATGATTCATTACGGAAGTCGTGTACAGATATACACTGCTAACCAACTGTTAGCAGTTTTATCAATTAAACAAAATTCTTGAGCATTTTTTGGGCGATTCCGTGCGATCCTAAGGCGATTTCTAAGGCAATTGCAACTGATTATTTTGTGTTCTTCTTCCTTGATTCAAAGGTTCTTTATTCTTCTTCCATTTTTTTCTCTTGTATACGCACAAACACACACGAGATGTATGTATAGTACACACACAAGATGTTCTTGATTATACACACATGATAATCTTGATTATTTGTGTTGATTTTGTTCTTTTTTAGTCGAATTGTATGATGATTTTATTCCTTTTTAGTTCAAATTGTAGCATGATTTAATAATTTTTAGATGGAATTATATGTTCTTCATTTTTTCTGATTAATTAGTTCGAATTAGGGTTAGTATAATTAGGAATTTTTTATTTTTTATTTCGAATTAATTAATTTTTATTTCGAATTTGATGGGTCATTGTTTAAGTGTTAAAATTGATGATTTTTTGCTTAAGTGTTTGTGTAAAGTTGAGATTAAGCCTAGTTTGTTCTTTAGGAAAATAACAGATACCATAATATTCAAAAAGTCCACCAGTTATCAATATTCAAAAAGTCCACCAGTTAGAATGTCAAAACTTTAGTTGGTACTTCTTACATTACTTAATTCAAGATTGTTTTTTTTCTTTTGCTAATTACACAATATGTTTTACTCCTACTATCTTATGTTTTACGTTTACAAATGTAATCTTCTTTGCGCTTGCTTGTATGATTGAACATTCATAAATTCTGTTTGACATCTAATATAGATGAATGAAATACACATATTTCCATACCTGTGGTTTGCGATATACATGGCTGAATGAATATTGTATTATCCTATATTACTTATCTAAATGAATATTGTACTTGTACAAATGCTTCTGAGAAGTGAATTGTGCTCCATCCTCCCCCCATTCGTCATGTAAAGTGATATATTTTAATTTGAAATAAATTAGTTAAGAAATGAATTTAGGTTTAATTTTGAGTTGTGAATTTCATTCGAATAATTAGGTTAATATTTAAAATTAATGATAAATGGTTTGGAATAGTTATGAATAATTATTAGGTTAATTTAAATTAATAATTTCAATTAAGGATATTTCTTAGTATTTAAATATATATTTGTTTAAATACTTGTTTAATTGGGGCTAATGAAAATGACTAAATATGATTAGAATAATTAATTTGAATTTGAAATAAGGATATATTTATAGATATCCTTGTTTACACTTATTTAATTGTAAATTACTTGTTTAATTGTTAATTAATTGTTCATAATCTATCCTTGTTTAATTACTTGTGCAGTTATTTGTTTAGTTGCTTGTTATTCTGCCGTTATTTGTGCATTATAATATCAAACTGAAATAATTCTTGTTTTGAAAATTGCAGATAAAATGAATATGGAATGCGGGCCTATGGATCGATCATTGCTGACCATGCAGGATGATCACATTAGTACTCTTATATGGCATGGGGGTGAGAGGGAGACGCTCGATGTTAGACAGTTGACTGCTAACATGGGTAACTGGGTATTGGATGAGGAGCAGATACATTTGCTTACAGGCTGGGGTTTCGGGGTGTTTGTTAACCCCTTGGTTGTTCCGCAGAATGATATTCGCTTGATCACTGCACTGGTGGAGAGGTGGAGGCCAGAGACTAACTCATTTCACTTCACATTCGGTGAGATGACCATTACATTGGAGGATGTTTACATGATCTTGGATATGTTTGCAAAGCATCCCGAAATGTTCAAATTTTTTACATTCACAATTAATATTTCCTTCCAAAGAAACCATTACCCGATACCTTCTTCTAAGATTCTCCGGCACATTATACTTCTCAACTAAATACAACTTCCACATGTAATTGGAACCATCTTTGCAACTATTTACCACATAAGATGTGCTTTTTCTAAGCTCATTTTGAAATTGCCTAAACATTTCTTTTGTGTAAATAGAAGAAGCATGATTTTCCAAGGGGGAATTAAATATCAATCTCCTTTCCTTATACTCGGTCTCGTAGTCGGCTTTAACCTCATTAAGAATTTGTGTTTCCAAAGCCTTTTGTGAATTCTCAATGAATTCTTTCAACCCGGTTGAAGCTTTCACATACTCGTCAAAAAATGAATTCATGGACTCGCTTCTTGAGGTGGTGGTCATACCGGCGGAGAAATGTTGTTTTGTGTAAGCACGAATCCATTTATCTTTTATGGCATACATATCGTTTAGCCAAACATGATCCTCGAGTCCATACTTATCAACCAAAACCTCCCACTTACCAACAAATTCCGTGGGTGACAACGACTTGTACAAATAATCATTAAAATCTCCTTTAAATTCCGGATATTGTGTGTACAAAGCCGACAATTTTTCGGGAAATTTATTACTTATGTGCCACGAACATAATATGTGCTTGGTATCCGGCAAAATCTCGGCAATAGCATTTCCCAATGCTATATCTTGATCCGTAATAATAGTGAGGGGAGGTTTATTTCCGACGGCTTCCAACCATGTCTTCAAAACCCATTTATATGAAATCTCCGTCTCATCCCGCATGAGTGCAAACCCGAACAAGATATTTTGGTAATGGTGATTGACCCCAGTTATTGGTATAAACGGCATACAATACCTATTGGTCCTATACGTGGAGTCAAATGAAACAACATCACCAAAATTCGTGTATGCGTTCAATGATCGATGATCAACCCAAACCAAACCTCTAACTCTATTTTCTTCATCCAAATCAACTCGATAGAAAAAGTTTCCAAAACTTTTTTCTTTCAATTGTCGTAGCAATGCCATCCCACTCCCCGCATCACCGGAATCGAACACCCGTCGTCGAATATCACGAATTACGTTACGAACATCTTGATTAGAAAATCCAAGTTTTTCCACACCACCCCATGTTTCACCAAGAAATCTCATCGCTTTAGCGGTTTCAATGCCCGATTTATCAAATAACTCAAGCAATGCTCGGGTAACCGGATCTATATTTTTGGACCTTTGCATGAATTGTACTTTATCCGAGGTTACCATATCATGATCATGCTCTAATTTAACCAAAGTTACTTCTCATTTATCATTTTTAACTCTATGAGTGACACACATTCGAGCACTACAATTTGTTCTCTGAATTACATCTCTAATCCTTCTTTTTTCCTTTCTTTCATCATCAACATCCAATTTCGTACTAGAACCTAGTCTTCCACCCTTACGACAAATATACAAACGAGAGGAGATACCATTACCCCGTGAATGTCTATGAGTACTCCTAATAATAATCTCAAATCCAACACTTCTACCATAATCTCTATAAAAATTTTCGGCTTCATCCAAAGTGTTAAAAAACATACCAACGCAAGGCACAACACTATTCATATTTGATTTTGAAAAACCGTAAACTTTTTTGGTCAAAACTCATATCATCATTTTCATCATCATCATCAACATCATCATCACTTATATTCATTTTCTCTTCTCTACAAAAATCATCATCATTCATTTTTCCTTTTCCCTTACAATCTCCCTCTTCTTTTTTATGATATTTCTCTTTTTCCATATACTCAATATCATCATCATCATCATCATCATCCATATTCTTTTTTTCCATATACTCAATATCATCATCATCCATATCCAATTTTTTCTTACATTTATAATTATCAACATCTATCAATTCATTAACATCATCTACAATAAGTTTACGATAAACCGGATTTTTTCCAACGGGTGTAAAATAATCAAAATCGTCATGCTCACTAGATGAACTTAAATAATTAAATAAATGAGATGCCATAGTAAAAAAAACTAACCTCTTTTTGGCTCCAAATTGAAAAATGATAGAGAAAAATGGTGAAATTGGGTTTATAAAGTAAAAAACGAAGCTGGTAAGGTAAATTTAATGCACACTTCCGCAATGAATCATTGCGAAAGGTGCATTTAATGCTTCAGCCAACCCACGCGCTAAAACGCGCATAAATTGTCAAAACATTAGTTCCTTCCGCAATGAATCATTGCGGAAGCAAAAGCTTACGCTATGATTCATTGCGGATGCAGTTTTGATAATTGTTTATTTTTTTTTTTTTGGTGAAGAAAATAATTAGTAAAAAAATTTTAAAATTCATAATAACATTCATGTTACTTGTCAATATTACATAAATTTTTTATATCAAAAAATAATTTTTTTTTGATTATTATTGTATATTTTGCCTTTTTTATGAAAATAATACATTAAATATTTAAAAAAATTGTCTAAACATATAATACTTAATTTTAATTTGTTTTTTATAATATAGGTATGTGAAAAAATAAATAAATATTATTTTGTTGAGAACATATATTAAGCACTTGATAAGTATGAATGAAGTACAATGTCTATTAGTAAGTTGTATCATTTCATTTGAAATTTCTAATATTGAATGTTTCATGTTATCTTCAACATTTAAATTTCCATTATTAAATTTGATGATAAATAAATTTGAATTTATAGTTTTATGTTTGATTTTTATATTTTTTAAAAATAAAGTACATAATAAAATTTAAGAAAGAGATTTATATTGAATTAAACATTGAATAAAATTTAAAATAAAAAAAGAACCACTTCCCTTACTTACCATCATATTAGTTCCAGGGACGTATACTCGGTCCGGAACAAAATTAAAAAACAAAATTCTTTCGCAATATTTCAAGGCGGAAGACTCCCGCAATAGGATACTTCTTTGCTTGGAAGATTTCTTTGAGTATAGGGTCTATAGGATACATATCGTCTTTCTGATTCAAATCGAAAATCTTGATGAAAACATTATTATCAAGGTCATCACCATGAACATAAACAGCCTTGTACAGAGTGGAGTAGAAGGAAGAAGCAACTTTATCGACTAACTTGTAGGCCTTGGAATCGGCTGCAAAGGAGTTGGGGGGCTTCATCTCTAATCTTTTCTTTGAGGTTTATTTGTGAATGATGCGAATGAAAGTAGTTTAAGAACCCCCAAGACTATATTTATAGGGGTTGCTTTAGTCCTATTAAGTCTAGGACACTGTATTAATATTAGTCTCTATGTGTATTAGAACATCGACCTAAAAGTTTTTTATATCCTCACTTGGGGCCCACGCTTGTCAAAAAGGGAAAAAAAAGAGAGAGACTTTACGCTCAAGTAATTGTTTTTTCCAGGAAGTTGCTATGTTCACCTCCTTGCCACAAAGGTCTGGAATATCTCATAGTAGGGGAACTAAATCACTATCTGTTTGCTCTGACAAAAAGAAGGTGGTGATTTTGTGAAGGTGATGATCAGACAACATGTGAAACAGATTGAGAAAGTAAGAAACTGCTGAATCCAACACCTTATAATGCCTCCCCCTTTATATATTAAGATGTAGCCAGTGATCGTGTTAATATCTTCTGAACTTTGGATCAATTTTATTACCGATCACCTTTCTCAATCATTTAATGTACTTCCGGCTCATTCCAATACATTGTTTAGTCATGTGAGAGAAACCGAAAGCTTATAAGTAACTTTGTTCTTGTTTTGTATGTAGTACAAAAATATGTTTATGATTAGAAAACATTGAATTGCGTACAAAAGGTGGAGAATTGGTTTTTATTGGACAGAAGGAGTTTATAAACGAGTTTGAGCTAGAGTCGATTTGCTCGGGTTTGACACAGTGTCCAATTTTTCGAGTTCAACTTTACTTCATAATGAGCCTCTTTCTATAGATCCCTCTCAGCTGACAGAGTTTGAACTCCACTGTAAGCTTTACTAATAAGGTCCTAGATATTATATAACTAGATTTAAAACAGACGATCACAAAATTGAACCCCTAGATATTATTTTCCAGTTAGGCTTATCTCATAGATCGATCTCAAATGGCCACTAACCACACGGAGCCAGCCTAGACAACCTCAAGCAATCCTTCTGAAACAGTTTCGCAGCCCATTTCAACAATATACACGAGTCACAACAATGCAAATAACTAAACATGGTGAAACTGACATGCCATAATTTCCAACTTGTAATCCTTCAAATCTCAGGAGTCAAAATAGGAACCTTCTATGTATACTTTCATACATCAAACTGGTTCACTAACTCGAGAAAAACAATGCATGATAAAGGTTGCTCTGAGCTTCCCCCGCAAATTTCTAAGTAAAAGAAAATTAAAAGGAATTCAGTGATGCATGTTGCTAACCAGAAAGGTTTTATGCTCAACATTGCAATATTATATAACAAGGCAACGGCATAGTTATCTGTACTTGAAACCTTGTCCACAATATTAGAGGAAAATTTAGCAGATAGTGATAGTGTACACAAAAACTTTTGATCACTAGATTTCATAAGTTAAGTACCTCTCATTACTGCCCTACTAACTGAAGCAGCTGACTATTCCTCCTCTTAAAGTCATCTTTAACAGCATTATATTGGTCATTGATTGCCTCAAATGCCACACGAGCCTCCTCTGTCTCTGCATCCAATTTTCTGAGCTCAGCGTCCACACCAGAATAAGACTCTTTGCATTGATCCCTCACTGCTGCTAAGGTCTTAACTCTTTTTACTCCCTCAGACAACTCCTGTATTAGCTTAACTAGAGCACATGTTAGCTCTTATTTTTTAAGCTTCAATGATTCTACATTCCTCTCAGCTCTTAACAGTTTTTCTTGAGCACCATCGAATTTATTTGCCATATCAGATAGAGACATTTTTTGCTGAATATAATGATCCTTCAAGTCCTGGTCATTCTTTTCCTTTTTCTTGGCAGCATATTTTAGCACGGCGTGCAATCAATTTGTTAACTTTTAAGGCAAAAGATGTATAATTATCACCATATCTTGTCAGTGCACTGTAAGTCCTATTTGCAAGATTGTTCATTGTTAGGTACAGAACTTGAAGAAATCAGGAAAAGGAATTTTTTTTTTCTGACTTACATATGCTGGTATACAGCCATTATATAGATAAATGGATATATCTAGACTCTTCCTAGAATACATCATAAATTAGATACATGAATAATTTTCAAGACTCTTGGTTTCATACACTGAACACTGATCATGAGTCTAGGACTAGAACATTCTAGATACTTGGTTCATGGGAATTACAAATTATCTTCTTAACATTCATGTCATTGGCTCTCAAATTATCCGCAGAACTTGTGAGGCAGGCCACCAACTGAGATTTAATATAAGATGTGGTATTCAAGATGTGTTGATTCACAATTACTTGTTGATCTTGTGATGTATCTTCTTCTAAGGAATCTGGTTCCAGTTTAACAGGTACCCCTGCCTCATCCCTCCCAAAACCAGGTGGCAATTGATGATCTACATCTGATAACCTTGTTTGAGGTTTTTCAGTGCTTGCTTCCATCTTCTTCTTAGCTGAATTGATCTCAGTTGCTTCTTCATTTAATCCTTCACTTGTACCGGCAGTTATAGCAGGTAAAGGAAAATTCTTTCGTATGCCATATACAGCGGAGGTGGTTTTTATTTTCCAGACAAAGAGTGCAAGGATAGTGTTACTTTTGTAGAAGAAATGGGATCTTTACCCATTGTATTATGAACTGGCTAAGGAGATAAAGTAGAGAGTTGTGTCTGAATGTGGTCAGGAAGAACAAATTTAACCTTGGCACTAAACTTTTTCTCGATTAAATGACCGAAAGATGACACAGTTTGCACAAACACTTGCAATGTATCATCTTTATCTTTTATACTAAGTTACTTGTATAAATGATTAGCAATAACCATATGGAATCTAGCATAATAGATGACTTTACTTCTCTTTCCCATATCACCTAATTTGTAAGAGAATTTATAAAGCAGTAAAGATCCAATATCAATAGTCCTATTGTACATTAGGCTGTATCCAATTATCAGAACAATACTTCAATATGACTGCCACATCTACCTGCGAAAATCTCTGACAAAGTGTCAAAGAAATACGACCATTCCTTTTGCAGATTCTTCCTACTTATGTCAATTAAGTTTAAGTTCCTGAGTTTCGAAGCTTACTTGATAGAGTTTAACATGGAAACTAAGTCCTTATCAGTAGGTAAGTTTTGAAAGTTAGAAACAGCCAAGTGAAGTGCTTCATTTATCACAGAACGAGTTATGGTGTAGGGTTTACCCTTGATTTTGAGCTTTATTTCACCTTCAGAAATGCATGCAGTGCTCCACATTTCTTGAAAAATTTCTGCATAGATAGTTGGGCTTGCAGTGAGTGCATAACTGACTGGACAGATCTTGAAGAAATCCATAAGGGAATGGAAGTCTGCATGCATTGATTCTTTGTCTAAATAGCAACATGATTAGTGACTGCATATTCTACTCTGCCTGATGGACTTTGAAGTACTGGATAGTTTGGGCGCCATTATTTCTCAGATAGTCGGATATTTAAGGAGATGATGGGAGCTTATATGCAACATATGCAGATATGTTATTGTACATTCAAGGATATCAATTCACAGGGAACAGAACATTGCAATCAAACTTAAGTAAACAAATCAAAACATATTCCCCAACCCAACCAATGAGAGATTGCTAAACAAGAGAGTTAACCTAATCAATGAAACCATAAACCATTTTTTAGATAATAGACAATCATAACGGCATCTCTAACTCATACACTTTCACCGACAAGTTTAACATTATACATGAGTCACAGCATTCCAAATTCCTATTAAGTAATGAAACTGACTTGACAAAAGATCAAAACCTCACATTTGTTAAAGAAAACCGATGCATGTTAAGAATGTAGTGAACTTCTAACAAGTTCCAATAAACTTTAGCTGAATCTGGATACAATTGAACCTGCTTGAACTTTCAGTCCAAATGAAAAGCTCAAAACATCATCTTCTATCTTGTATTTTACTAGGAACGTCTATGATGGACAAGTAACGATGTTGAAAAGCTCAAAACATCATCTTCTATCTTGTATTTTACTAGGAACGTCTATGATGGACAAGTAATGATGTAGCAAGAACATACTTAAAAAATGTCCTAGAACGCGAGAAAGTTACTTGTGGATGGTAACGCCATTCCAGAAGAGACACAAATTGCAGGTGCAGAAGCCTGATCTCTATCCCGGGATCCAACAGAGACCTGTTCAGGAGACACTGAAATAGGGGAAGTTAACCGATGCAATACTATATAGCACGACATTGACATACCTATTTACATTATAAAGTATACGCAATATACTCCAAAAAGATATTTAAGCAAGTAACAGCTGAATTAGCTAATAGACTTGTTACACTGTCATGCACATCAACCAACCAAATCTAATCTATCACGGAAATTCAACACAGTTTAAATGGTAATTCCCATAAAAACTTAATAATGTTATATATTTAAATATTAGATAAACTTACCTCGATCGTCACTTTCCTACTGACTGTAGCAACTGATTACTCATCCTTTCATATTCTTTCTTGGCAATGCTATAACTTGCATTGATCGTCTCAAATGCCACATAACCCTTCTTCTTCTCTGCCACCAATTTCTCGAATTCAACTTCAAGATCAGAATGAGTCTCTTTGCATTTATTCCTCTCTGTTGTCAGAGTCTTAATTCTATCTTCTTCCTCAGTTAACTCCTCTGTAAGCCTAAGTAATGCAGTTTTTAGCTCTTCTCTTTTAGTCTTAGCTGCAGACAATTTGTCTTCAGCGCTGGATAACTTCGTCGTCATATTAGATAGAGAGATGACTTGCTGATTATAACGAGCCTTAATGCCTTGGTCATTCCAATTATCCTTATTTTTAGCAGCGTACTCTAGCTTTTGGTGTTGTGCAATGAGTTTATTCACTTCCCTTCTAAAAGATGTATAATCATCTCCTAATTCTCTCAATGCATTGTAACACCTATCAGCAAGATCAGTCATGTCCTCGCTCTTCAATTTCTCAGCAGAACTTGTGAGACGGACCACCAACTGAGATTTTAAAACAGATGCTGCATTAATGAGATGTTGATGATCAGCAGGCAAGACTTCTTCTCGAGAACTTGGTTTCAGTGAAGCTGCAAGTGGAGGGAGGTCACATTTTGGATTTTCTTCATCCGTAGAAGTGAGCTCCACTACTGGTACCCCAAACCTATTTTCTTGAGATGGATCATGATCTACATTGAATAGCCTTCTTGCAGGTTTTACAGCGATTGGAGCCATCTTCTTCTGAGGTGAGTGTACCTCGGCTGATGTTCCATTTTCCTCATTCCCCTCCACAGTTATAGACTTATAGTAGGTGGTAATTGTGGGTAAAGTGATTTTCTTTCTTTTACCATATTTTTGAGTGACCGAGGAGCTGGCACCCGTTCCAGAGTGAGATTGTGAGGGTACTGGTACTTGTGAAGGAGAAGAATACAGAGTAGAGAGTTGTACTTGAATGTGTTGCGGAAGCACAAATTCAACCTCAGCATGAGGATTTTTGGTAACTAATTTAGAGAACAAGACTTTACTTTGCACAAACACTTGCAATGTATCATCTTTATTTTTTATTCTAAGTTCCTTGCACAAATAATTAGCAATAATCATAAGGAATCTAGCATAATAGATGACTTTATTTCTCTTTTCCACATCGCCTAATTTATAGGAGAATTCATAAAGCAGTAAAGATCCAATGTCAATGGTTCTACCGTACATCAGGCTGTATGCAACTTTCTGAACAAACCTAATTATCGCATCAAGGCCGCCACATTTACCCGTGAAAACCCTTGTTAGCGTGTCAAAAAAGTACGACCACTCTTTCCTAAGATATTTTCTATTTATTAGACTCAGCAGAGAGATTTTTGAAGCATATTTGATATGATTTAACATGGAAATGACCTCCTCATCTGTAGGTAGGCTTTGAAATTTAGAAGTAGGCAAATGTAGAGCTTCATTTATGACAGAGGGAGTAATGGTGTAAGAATTACCCTTGATTTTGATCTTTATTTCACCTTGAGAGATGCATGCAGAGCTCCATGTTTCTTCAACTATTTCTGCATAGATGGTAGGGCTTGCAGTGAGTGCGTAACTGACCGGGGAGTTTTTCAAGAAATCCATCACGGAATGGAAGTCTTCATGCACTGATTCTTTCTCGAAAAAGGCAACATGATTTGTAATGGCATATTCCACTTTGCCTGATGAGCTGAATAATGTAATAGAATTTTTGTTAGCCATTGTCTTTATCAGGAAGCTCAATGGTTAGATTCGAGAGAGGGAGGATGTGTAAAAGCTATTATGAATTGCTTGCATAGAGTAAAACATGGAAATTGTGTATTCTGTCTGTTTAAGATTATTGAACTAGCTTTTGCAGATGTATAAGAAGACGTTTAAGATTCCAACGCATACAAATGTTGTACAAATCCCTTGTACTATCCTTATAAAATTTAAAATGCTTTAACTACTTGGGGTGATTGAGAATTAGGCACATTTGGGATCTGTTTTCTGTGTGCACCTCAGTACAATACATATTCTACTTTCTATCTCTGATTTTTTTATGCATTATGATAGTATGAATTGGTGTAACTGTGATTATTATTTTTAAATTATTATTGTGCGCGATTAAAAGAAAATTTAGTAACAGTAAAAAACCCAGAAAAGTATAATCTATAAAATGTTAATCGAGCAAGAAACATTTTAATCAATTCGCTCACCGATTCATAACGATTAACCCGAATGAACCAACCTTGTACTTTGATAATAACAATTAACCTAAACAAACCAACTTTATAACTTGGTCACACCATGCCCAAGCATCTCCAAGAGACTCTTAACTTCCTCTTTAAAAATAATATAAAAAATTAGCTATTAACAAAATAATGTAGGTTCTATTTTCAACAATAATTTTTAAACTTACTCTTTATATATTATTTATAATTAAAAGTAAATTTAAGTTATAAAAGAATAAAAGAAGAGGAAGAGAGAAAGAAAGTGAACAAATTATTTTAATATAAAAATAAGTTAAGAGTTAGGTAGTGGCTCTTAAAATTGACAAAAAAAGAAGAAGCTCTTAAATTTTTAAAAAGCCTTTAAGAGTTTTTTGGAGTTCAAATTTTAGTATCACTCACTATTTTTAAATTTAAGAGCCCATATAAAGAGTTTGTTGGAGATGCTCTTACGAGTTTAATTGAGAAAAAACACTTAATAGCATCTTCAACAGCCTCTTAAAATCACTCTTTAATATATAATATAAATTATTATCTCTTAGAAATTTAGTGGACATTCATCTCCAACAATACTTTTTATATCCACACATCAATAAATTTTATAATATTAAAAATAACTTGAAATCATTAAAGTACAAAATAAAGTGGAAAGAGAGTGTATATCTTACCAATTTACTATAAAATATTAATTATGAGTGTTAGAAATGAGGAGAGAGAAGGGGATCTTAAGCTTTTAAAGAGCCTAAAATCTCTTGGAGCTCAAATTTAAGCACCACTCTTTATTTTTCACCTTAAGAGCCTATATGAAGAGTTTATCGGAGATACTCACACACATATATACAAGCGTAGAACTCGTACTATGCACATATTATTTTTAATATTATATAAATTTTTTAATTTAATTTTAAGTGAAAATTTTAAATTCTGAAATTTATTTATTAGAAAATTTTAATAATATGATTTGATAATAATTTTAAATATACACGTGTATAATTTATCGACATTTTAATTTAAAAAAATAACACTAATTGAAAGATATAGTTTTATTGATATTTATTGGTGTATTTATGAAATATAATTATGTTTTAACACTAATCTCTGCGATCTGTGCATCGCACGGGTTTTAAAGTAGTATAAATATATATACTGAGAGATAAAAGGTGGCTACCCACCCGTTTCCCTTGAATAAATCCATTTTTTATATTTTGATGTATTAATTCATAAACATGTTTATGATTTTATAATTATTTTTAACTAATTGTGCAAGATTAATTTTTTTTTATTTGAAGATATATTTAGAAAAATACTAAAATAGAATTTTTACTTTCCCTTATTAGTAAAATCTTTTGAAGTATTTTTTAACTTGAAGAGAAAATTTAGAAAAATATTAATAATTTTGTTTATTTTCCTATGATTTTTTTGTGTAATATTATTTTCTTTTTTAACTTGGAGAGAAAGTTTAGAATATTATTAAAATAAACTTTTTACTTTCTAATAGAGATAAATAAATCCTGATTGTATAATTAAGGTATGGGCTGCTGGGCCCAATAAGAAGATGTATGACATTCAGACCAATAAGGTTAATATGCTGATCAGGCCTGATGGACCAGACCAAGCCTGATGAGACAAAGGAGGCCCAAAAACCCTGATTATTAATTAATTTCGTAATTAATTAATAAGAGAAAAATCAGCTATTGAGAAGAGTCCCAATAATGATATAAATCCTTACAGATTAGCCTCAAGGGGACCTAAAAGGATAAGGAATCAGTTTCCTACTATCTAGGACTCCAAAGTCCATTCTAATTATGAGACTTGCCCACCAAGTCTCCTATACCAAGTCCAATTCAAGGACTCCCAACATCTATATAAGGGGCCTCACCCCACACATCAGAACTACGTTTTTTGACTTGATTCTCTAATTCACAGAGATACGTAGGCATCTCGTAAAGGCAGAATTAAGCTACGAAACACGAGAGCAGCCATTAAAGGTCTTGAGCTCCCGAATCTTAGTAATAAATACAACAAATAATAACCTTAGTATTTTATCCATAACATTTGGCGCCGTCTGTGGGAAAGCACAACAACAACCATGGCGAGACCACGGAGAACAATTAGAGCTCTCGAGGAAGGAACACCATCAGAGACAACCCAGGTGATTTCGTCAACCGTGGAGATTCCTCCCCATTCAACTTATGCATCTACTCAGGGGGAAGCCCAGATAGGGGCAACTCAACCTCAGCCACAAGGGACAACTCCCTCGACTATTCAAGGTACGAATCCTCAAGTTCAACAAGTACATATACCTGTGAATTCTCGACCCGTCGGGTATGAATATTCAACTATTGTTACTACTAACCCCCCTTATGGGATGCCCCTTCACCCTGAGGTTGGAGGAAGTGGATATGCTGGGCGAAGTGAAGCACGAGGGCAGTCGCCCCCCTATATACGAGGTTTGGCTCCTATCCCCGAGGATCGGGAATTTTCTGGTCCTTACACTGAGAGAGACTCCGAATCTTCGGATGATGAAGTGGCCCCGAGAAGGAGGCGTCCTGGAAAAGAGCCAAT
This sequence comes from Apium graveolens, assembly GCF_009905375.1. NCBI lineage: Eukaryota > Viridiplantae > Streptophyta > Magnoliopsida > Apiales > Apiaceae > Apium > Apium graveolens. Next base: position 48,705,937 of record NC_133653.1, read on the forward strand.
GGTCGATGGAAGGCAACGCCCTCAAAGCACCCCAGGGGCGAATCCCCAAGAAGTGCAGGAAAGGATCAGGGCTCATGAGGCTGAAATCCAAAGACTGAGGCGTGATTTGGAGGCTCACCAGGCCACCAGACCCCAGATACCTCCTAGGGGGAGAAATCCTCCTCATGTTATAGACCTGGATGGTCCGGTACGAAGAAGGGCTGTCGTCCCAAGAACTGATCCAAGAAATCTCCTTCCCCTTGAAGATCCTGATGATCCAACTCCACCCTTCACAGAAGAGATAATGAATGCCCATATCTCAAGGAAATTCAAGATGCCCACTATCAAAGCCTATGACGGCACGAGAGACCCCGCTAATCATGTTAGGACATTCTCTAATGCACTGCTGCTGCACCCCGTGAATGATGCTATAAAGTGTCGGGCCTTCCCTCAAACCCTGTCGGGTATGGCTCAAAGATGGTACAGTCGCCTGCCCCCAAATTCTATTGGATCGTTCAGAGAATTAAGTCAGGCTTTTATTAAGCAATTCATCGGTGGAAGAGTCCATGAGAAAAGTTCAGCATCTCTTATGAGTCTTGTGCAGGGAGCTAAGAAATCCTTGAGAGATTACCTGAATCATTTCACAAAGGAGGCTTTAAAAGTCCCGGACCTTGATGATAAGGTAGTCATGATAGCACTGCAACAAGGAACTAGGGACGAGTTTTTTAAGATGTCCTTGGCCAAACGTCCCCCTGAAAGCATGTTGCAGCTCCAAGAGAGGGCAGGGAAGTATATCAAGGTTGAAGAAAGTATGAGGAAGACCGTAGTAAATAATGAGCCCACTGGAGGCAAGAAGCGGAAAACTGATTTAGAATATATTGCAAAGGACAAATATCCTAGAACCGAACAAAACCCTGATTCAACCCCCAAGAAGGGAGGACCTGGGCAAAAGTTCACTGAATACGCTAAGCTGAATGCTCCTAGAAGTCAGATTTTGATGGAGATTGAGAAAGATAGAGATATTCGCTGGCCTAAGCCCTTGAAGGCTGATCCCGTCAAGCTAGATAAGAGCAAGTATTGCAGGTTTCACAAGGATGTTGGCCATGACACCGATGAGTGTAGGCAATTGAAAGATGAAATTGAGTTTTTGATTCGAAAAGGAAGATTGAACAAGTATACTGGAGATGGAGGGGACAGAAACAATAATGGAAGGAAGAACTTTGAAGATCGTAGGAGGGACCAAGACGATCAAAGGCGGAATCCCCAACCTAGAGGGCCGGTTATAAATACAATTTTTGGAGGACCGCGACGCCCTCGAGGACCTGTGATAAACACGATCTTTGGAGGTCCAACTGCTGCTGGATTGTCCAAAAATTCTAGAAAGGCATATAGTAGGGAGGTTATGCATATTGTTGGAGAAGCCCCGAAGAGGGCCAGGACAGAAGTAACATTGGCTTTTGATGATTCCGACCTAGAGGGTGTGAAGTTTCCCCATGACGACCCGCTGGTCATAACACCGATAATAGGAAATAGCCCGGTTAAGAGGGTCCTTGTGGATAATGGTGCTTCTGTGGATATCTTGCTCCACGACACCTTTCTAAGGATGGGGTATAACGACTCCCAGTTGACACCGACCGACATGCCGATATATGGATTTGCTGGAGTAGAATGTCCTGTGGAAGGGATAATTAAATTACCGACCACCATAGGTACGGAACCAAGGCAAGCAACGCAGATGCTGGATTTCGTGGTGGTAAAGGTTAGTTCAACTTATAATGCTATCATGGGGAGAACAGGGATACATGCCTTCAAGGCAGTCCCCTCTTCCTACCATTCAGTCATGAAGTTTCCCACCCGAAACGGGATTGGAGAAGAGAGAGGAGATCAAAAAATGGCTAGAAGCTGTTATGTGGCCTCTTTGAGGGCAGATGGAGTCGGGGGGCAAGTTCTTCCTATTGAAGATATGGATGTCCGAGAAAATGATGAGAATAGAGGAAGGCCAGCAGAAGACTTTGTTTCCGTTCCTTTAGACCCCGAAAATCCTGAGAGGATGACTTTCATTGGAGCCACATTAGAGGAGCCCCTTAGAGGGCAGTTGGTGAAATTTTTACAAGAAAATATTGATGTGTTTGCATGATCAGCAGCTGATATGCCAGGCATAGACCCCGAATTGATTACTCACAGGTTAAACGTGGATCCAAGCAGGAAGACAGTAAAACAAAAAAAAAAGAAATTTTGCCCAGAAAGACAAGAGGCTATAAAACAGGAAGTAGAAAAGCTCTTAGAGGCTGGTTTCATTGAGGAGATCCAATTTCCGGAGTGGTTAGCAAATCCTGTAATGGTGAGGAAGGCTAATGGAAAGTGGAGGATGTGTATAGACTTTACTGATCTGAATGATGCATGCCCTAAAGACTGTTTTCCGCTGCCGAGAATTGATACTTTGATTGATGCCACTGCTGGACATGAGATGCTGAGTTTCATGGATGGATTTAGCGGATACAACCAGATCAAAATGCATAAGGATGACATTCCAAAGGTATCATTCATCACTGACTTTGGTGTTTATTGTTATCTTGTTATGGCATTTGGTCTCAAGAATGCAGGAGCCACCTATCAAAGGTTGGTAAATAAAATTTTTAAGGATCTTATTGGTAAGACTATGGAAGTCTATGTTGATGACATGTTAGTCTAGAGTCTAGTAAGGACTGATCATATAACCCATTTGAGGGAAGCTTTTGAGCTCCTGAGGTACCACAAGATGATGTTGAATCCTACGAAGTGTGCTTTCGGAGTAGGATCTGGAAAATTCTTGGGCTTGATGGTCTCAAAAAGGGGAATTGAGGCCAACCCCGATAAAATAAACGCGATCCTGGACATGGAACCACCAAAAACTGTCAAGGATGTTCAGAAGCTCACCAGAAGGGTTGCTGCGCTAGGACGATTCATCTCCAAGTCAGGAGACAAGTGCTTGTCATTCTTCAAGTCACTAAAGAACATCAAAGACTTTGTATGGAGTGAGGAAAACCAGAAGGTATTTGAAGAGCTAAAGAAGTATATGGCCCAGGCCCCGTTGTTGGCCAAGCCAGTTCTGAGTGAAGTTTTATTCTTGTACTTGGCTGTTTCAGAGAGCGCCTTGAGTGCGGTGTTGGTTAAGGAGGAGCAGAAAGTCCAGAAACCCGTATACTATGTCAGCAAAATTTTGCATGGTGCTGAGTTGAATTATTCAACTATTGAGAAATTCGCTTTAGCCTTGGTGATGGCTTCGAGAAAGCTGCGTCCTTATTTTCAGGCTCATCAGATTGAGGTGCTAACAAATCAGCCCCTGAGAAATATCATTCACAGTCCCAAGGCAAGTGGGAGATTGATTAAGTGGGCAATAGAGCTGGGAGAGTTCGATCTCAAGTATAAGCCACGTACGGCAATAAAAGCCGAGGCACTAGCTGACTTCATGGTGGAATGTACCATACCCAACCAAGAAGTCGGGGGGCAGGAAGATGCCATACCTCAAGACAAGAGAGTCGATAATGGGGGCAAAGAGAAGGATGATAAAGAATATTGGGTTCTCTATTTTGATGGAGCATCAAAAATAAACTCCAGTGGAGCAAGATTGGTTTTGCAAAGCCCTGATGGGTTCTTAATTGAGTATACTATGAAGCTAGACTTCCCAACCACAAATAATGAGGCAGAATATGAAGCCCTGATAGCTGGCCTTGGTCTAGCTGAGACACTTAGAGTAAAAAATTTAAAGGTCCGTGGAGACTCAAAGACTATCATATCCCAGGTAAAGGGAGAATTTGAGGCAAGGGATGATACGATGGCTAAGTATGTCCGCCTAGTAAGGGCTGTGATGACCCAATTTAATGAATGCCATGTTGAACACATTCCGAGGGAAGAAAATGCTAAGGCAGATGCGCTATCAAAGTTTGCTTCATCTGAGATAGAAGAAAGTTCGGGAAGTGTGTACTTCCGTGTTTTGAAGACACGAAGTATAGATGTTAAGCTTGTGGCTCCCATAGGCCTGGGGACGTCATGGATTGATCCCATCAAGGCTCACATTCAAAATGGTTGGCTGTCAAGCGATGCAACTGAAGCACGGAAGTTAACTGTTCGAGCACTAAGGTACTCTTTGATAGATGGGATTCTTTACAAACGATCTTTCGTGGTTTCTTATTTGAGGTGTCTCAGGCCCGATGAGGCACGCTTGGCTCTTGAAAAAGTGCATGAAGGTATTTGTGGACAACACTTGGGGGGCAGGGCCTTGGCTCATAAGATAACTCGTTTAGGCTTCTATTGGCCAGAAATGATGGCTGATGCTAAAGAATATATGAAGAAGTGTGACCGCTGTCAGAAGCATGTACCTGTTGTTAGACAACCTCCCGAGATGTTGACATCTATCAACTCGCCCATTCCCTTTGCTATGTGAGGGATGGATATCCTGGGGCCTTTCCAGATGGCCACGGCACAAAGGAAGTTTCTAATTGTAGCCATTGATTATTTCACCAAGTGGATCGAAGCCAAACCTTTGGCCAAAATCACAACCAAGCAGGTCGCACAATTCCTGTGGGAAAACATTATGTGCCGTTATGGGATTCCCCGTATCCTCGTCACTGACAATGGAACCCAATTCAACAATGAGGAATTCAAGAAGTACTTTGAAGAAAATGAAATTGAGTTACGGTTCACCTCTGTGGCTCACCCACAAGCCAATGGGCAAGCGGAAGTAGCAAATCGAATAATCCTGGATGGACTAAAAAAGAGGATAGAAAAGTCAAGAAGTAATTGGGTGGATGAGATACTTACCATATTATGGGCCTATAGGACTACCTGTAGGGTCACGACCGGAGCAACTCCCTTCATGTTGGCATATGGGGCAGAGGCAGTAGTTCCCGTGGAGATATCACATTCCTCTCCAAGGATTCGGGCTTTCAATGCAGAAGAAAATGAGGAAGGACAGTGGTTAGCCCTGGATCTAATTGATGAAGTGCGGGATGAGGCACATGCAAAGATAGTAGAATACCAGAAAAAAGCTTCATTTTATTACAACCTAAGGGTTAAAGAGAGATTCTTCAAGCAAGGAGATTTGGTATTAAGGAAAGTGGAAGCTTCTGGTGTAGGACAGAAAGGAAAACTTGCCCCAAATTGGGAAGGGCCGTACAGAGTCAAGAGCATTCAGGGTAGAGGAACCCACAAGCTGGAGACTATGGATGGTTTTGAAGTCCCGAGAACCTGGCACGCACAAAACCTGAAGGTTTATCACGTGTAAGATAGTCGAAGTACAATTCTCACTTGCCATTGTGACAAGTAGGTTTAAATGCACCTTGAAGCTTTGCTTGCGTAGAATTTTATATTCCAGTAGAATTTACATTGTCTAGTTATTATTGATTAGGGTCGAACCCATGCTATGTAAGATTTTGGAAAACCAGACTTTGTGTTAAAAAGTTTGAAATTATTTCAATCTTAGGATGTTTAAAGTTCAAATACATATTAAATATTGTAAAGATAAAGTAGAAAGAGGCAAGTAAGGAAAGCAGCATATGTAATAACCCCGAAGGGTAACAAAGTTCTGACATAAAACAAAGTTTACATATTGTCTAGAAAGAAGATATACATAAAAAAACTTAGGCCTCGGAAGCCTCGGATTCTTCGGAACCACTATCCGAAGTCTCCTCGGACGTCTCAGTTGTCCCCTCAGAAGTCCCCGTAGAGGTCCCATCAGAACCACCTTCGGATGCTTTGGATGATGCGGGAGACACTGGATTCTGAGGCGCAGCCCTTGGAGGCTCTTCCACCCTGACCTTCTTCACAGTAGGCGCATAATCTTCTTCGGAAGAAGTCTCCTCCTCCCCAGAGCTGGACTCGAGTTCTTTCCTCTTGTGGCATGGGCTCCCTGAAGGGCCGTCTTTGATCAAATCAATCAGCTTGTCAGTAACACCCCCAAGCTCCGGGACTCGCACAGGGCAAGGAAAGGAGGACTGCTCAAGGATTTCTGGAAACTCATCTTGGACGGCAGTAGGCGCATAATATTCTTCGGAAGAAGTCTCCTCCTCCCCAGAGCTGGACTCGAGTTCTTTCCTCTTGTGGCATGGGCTCCCTGAAGGGCCGTCTTTGATCAAATCAATCAGCTTGTCAGTAACACCCCCAAGCTCCGGGACTCGCACAGGGCAAGGAAAGGAGGACTGCTCAAGGATTTCTGGAAACTCATCTTGGACGGCCCCTGAAGGGCCGTCTTTGATCAAATCAATCAGCTTGTCAGTAACACCCCCAAGCTCCGGGACTCGCACAGGGCAAGGAAAGGAGGACTGCTCAAGGATTTCTGGAAACTCATCTTGGACGGCCTCCCGGATAAGGTCCCAAGAATGGGAAGTCCCATTATCTTGCGTAAGGAGGTTGAAAGCTCTAGCCTCCTCCTCAGACAAAGTTATATCATTTGGGCTCCCATCGACGGCCAGCCCAAAAGACGACCGAAATAGGGTGCCCCAATCTCCACCCTCGCAAACGACGAACAAAAAATCCTTTTTCCACCCCAAGTTGTTGTCAGGGATGGACTTCCCATTCACAATGTGGGGAATAGTGGGGCGCTGGTTTAGAGAAACCCAACCCGGACTTTTATCAGGGCTGTTTTTGAACTGGAAAATTTTCCTGAAAACAGCAACAGAAGTAGGGACCTTGTGCTTGGCACATTGTGACAGGTAGCACAGAATAAGCCTCCAAGAATTGGGGGGAGTTGGCAAGGGCTGATGCCCACATCATCCAGTAACAAGGGAATGGATGAAAAGGGAGTCTGATACCTGCCCTTAGAGTATCCCTATAGACGCATAATGCGTCCTTTTTCCACTGGCAAGCCCTGTCAGCCGGACCCGCGAGAACAAGCTTAAAAGGTTCCTTGATTTTGAAGCAGCTGCTCAACTTTTCCAGCTCCTTGGGATCCCGTAAAGCGTTAATATGATTGTGCGCGTCCAGATGCGCATCAGACGGGTACTCGTCCCCTCGAGTGTTGATCATGTCGATCAAAGAAGTGTACCTCGATCGAATAGGAAATTTATTGGACTTTCTAGCCACATTCATCTTGGCCAAGCGAGTCATTTTTTTGTCAGCCATCTGAAAAAAGGGGGGCACGTAAGCAGGCCATCTTAAAAGGGCACACAAATGGAAAAATAGACACGAAAAGTAAAGGGAGGAATTTTACCTGAAAAAGCGCTCCTAAAAAAGGCTTTGAGCTCCGACTTGCTGTTGTTGCTCTGAGAATCTTAGCAGGAGGAGAAAGAAGAAAACTTAGAAATGAGAAGGTGAGGAGTAGTAGCCTCTCCTCAGTCCTTTATATAATAGGAAAAGGAAGTTAAAGGGACGAAAGCCCATTAAGGACAAAGGCCCATAGGAAAAAGCCCAGAAAAAAAAAGGAATATTCTAGAATATTCCTAGGAATTCTAGAGGATTCTAAATAGGGTATATTAAGCTCAGATCAATATTAAACCCAATAAGATTTGGAAAAGCCCAATAAAGATTTGGAAAAGCCCAATGAAAGAGGCCCAGTAAGATTTGGAAAAGCCCAATGAAAGAGGCCTAGTAAGATTTGGAAAAGCCCAATAAAAGAGGCTCGGTAAAATTTAATAAGGCCCAATAAATGGGCCAGGCCCAAATCCAATTAGGATTTGGAAAATACAATACCCTAAATTAAAGCCAAATGAAGAAGGCTAGTGGAAGACCAGAATCCAGGTCGAATTCCAGGTCATGAATCCTGCCCGAAATCATTCGAGCAGACACCCGAAAATAACGGGTAAAAAAGACCAGAATCCAGGTCGAAATTCAGGTCGTGAATCCTGCCCGAAATCATTCGAGCAGACACCCGAAAATAACGGGAAAAGAGACCAGAATCCATGAAGGACCTCACAAGCCAACCAAACTCGCTGTTGTAGTTGTAGGTGAAGCAGCAAAGTCTGTACCAAAGGAGAAGAGTGATTACACTGCTGAAGATATCGCATCAATTGCTAAGGATGCTAAGGTACGACACTTGATGCATAGTGCCATTGATAATGTAATGTCAAACAGGGTAATAAACTGCAAGACTGCAAAAGAGATATGGGATGCATTAGAGACAAGGTGCCATTGAATTGATTCGATTAAGAAGAACAGGAAGACAATACTCACTCAAGAGTATGAACACTTTGACTCAAAATCTAATGAGTCATTGACTGATCTATATGACAGATTTGTTAAACTCTTGAATGACTTGTCACTGGTTGATAAGGAGTATGATCTTGAAGATTCAAACCTTAAATTCCTGTTAGCTCTTCCATAAAGTTGGGATTTGAAGGCAACAACTATAAGAGACAACTATAATCTTGAAGAAACAACTCTTGATGAAATTATGGGATCCTCAAGACTCATGAACTTGAGATGGAACAAAGAAGCAAGAGGAAAGGAGGAAAGTCAAGGACATTTGCTCTTAAGGCTGAAGAAGAATCCTCCAAGGTAGCTCCCTCAAGGAAAGGCAAAGGAAAAGCGCTCTTCAAAAAATCTGATACTGAGTCATCAAGTTCTGGTAGTGATGATGACTCAGAAACTGAAAGCTTGCCTGAGATGGATGCTGATGAAGAGATGATGAAGCTGTGTGCTTTTATGGTAAAAGGAATCACAAGGATTGCATACAGGAAATTCAGGAAGGGAAAGAAGTTTTCCAGGAAAGGTACAAGTTCTGATAAGAAGAATTTCAGAAAGTCTGAAGGCAAAGGAGGAAAGTCTGATAGAAGAGATTACACAAATGTCAAATGCTACAACTGTGGTGAGAAATGCCACATATCTCCTGATTGCAAGAAAATGAAGAGTGACAAAGGCAAGGCTCTTGTCACACAGAAGAAAAGCTGGACAGACACTTCAGATTCTGAAACTGAAGAGAATTATGCCTTGATGGCAAATGCTGAAATGGCAAATGTTGATAGCAGTTCTGATGCTGCTGATTTAAAGGTACCTCAAACTACTTATGCCTTTCATACTGATGATATTAATGAGTTGAGAAGATATCTTAAAACCATGTTTATTAGTTATAGAGATCAAACTTTAACATGTGAAAGATTAACTTCTGAAAATCTTGCTTGTAAAAAGAGGAATGATTATTTAGAAAAAGAGTTAGTCATGTTCCATCAAACTCAGAAAGATAGAGATGATGCTTTCTATGTTAGGGATGAAGTACTTAAAATGAATGAATCTCTAAAAACTGAGTTAGAAAAGGAAAGAGAGATTATCAGGACTTGGACTAACTCTGGCAGAACAACTCAAAATTTGTTAAGTAGTGGAAACTGGAAAGAGGGCTTAGGTTATGGAGATGATAAGAATGATAAAGGAACTGTAGAAATTAAGCCTATAGTTGTTAAACAAAAGCCAAAGTTAAAACCTGTTAAGTTTGTAGCTGTAAAGTCTGATACTGAGAAATCAGAATTTAAAGAGGAATTAACTTCTGACAAACTAAAACAGGAAAATACAACTCAAGTTAACGTAGGCTTAATGACAAAGAAGCAGCTTAAACATAAGCTGAAAGATGTTAAGAATGTAATCAAGGTAAAGTCACCTAGGAAAAATAGGAATGGAAAGGAAGGTGTGAATAAAAGCAATGATTATAAGCCTGTTCCTAATTCTCCAAGAAAAATATGTCATAACTGTGGAAGTTCTAACCATCTGGCTTCTTTTTGCAGGAAGAATAAGAACATAAACTCCTTACCTTCAAAGTCAGGAGTTAAGAGTCAGTCTATTAGATATAAGACACAAAATCCTTGTTTTCATTATGGTAGTTTATGGCATTCCATTTATACTTGTAAGGAATATCATAGATTGTACTATGATTACTATCAAATAAAACCTTCTTTAAAGAAAGTTAGCATTGTTCCTTCTAGTGTAAGTTATGATACAAAGTCTGATAGTGTAAATGCTGATAAGAAAAATGTTAACATAAACTCTGATGCAAAATCCGCTGCAAATGTTAACAAACTTAATAAGGCCACAGGATATAAGCAAGTCTGGGTCCTTAAAACTAATAATTAGTGGTTTTTGTGATTGCAGGGCAACAGGAAGAACATCTTAGTTCTGGACAGTGGATGTTCAGGACATATGACTGGAAATAAAGCCCTGCTATCAGACTTTGTGGAGAAAGATGGCCCAAGTGTTTCTCATGGAGATGGCAACATTGGAAAAACATTGGGATATGGCAATATGAATCTTGGGAATGTCATCATTAAGGAAGTAGCTCTGGTCTCAGGACTTAAACACAATCTGCTGAGTTTTAGTCAAATCTGTGACAGAGATTATCATGTGGATTTCTTTGAAGAACACTGTGAAGTTGTAAGCAAATTTACAGGCAAAGTTGTTTTGAAAGGATACAGGCATGGTAACATTTATGAAGCCAAGCTTTCAACAAGTAATGATGGTTCTACAATCTGTCTGATGAGTAGAACATCAATTAAAGAAAGCTGGAACTGGCACAAGAAACTCTCTCATTTAAATTTCAACAATATAAATGAAATAGTCAAGAAAGATCTTGTGAGAGGACTTCCAAAGTCAGTATTTGCTCCTGATGGCCTTTGTGATTCTTGTCAGAAGGCTAAACAAAGGAAATCTTCATTCAAGAGCAAGACTGAATCATCAATTCTTGAGCTTTATCATCTACTACATGTTGATCTATTTGGTCCAATGAATGTCACGTCTATTGCAAAGAAGAAATATGTTATGGTCATAGTGGATGAGTTCACCAGATACACATGGGTGTATTTCTTGCACACAAAAAGTGAAACTGCATCTATCTTGATTGATCATGTCAAGCAACTGGATAAATTGGTCAAAGATTCTGTGAAGATAATAAGAAGTGATAATGGCACTGAGTTCAAGAACTTGACAATGGAAGAGTTCTGCAAAGACCAGGGAATCAAGCAGGAATTTTCTGTTCCTGGAACTCAACAGCAAAATCGAGTTGTTGAGAGAAAGAATAGAACTCTTGTTGAAGCTGCACGAACTATGCTTGATGAAGCAAAGCTACCAACCTATTTTTGGATTGAAGCTGTGCAGACTGCTTGTTTTACTCAGAATGCAACACTCATTAACAAGCATGGAAAGACACCATATGAGATGGTGAAGAAAAAGAAGCCAAATCTGAAGTATTTTCATGTATTTGGATGCAAGTGTTTTGTTCTTAAGACTCATCCAGAACAGCTATCCAAATTTGATTTAAAAGCTGATGAAGGAATTTTTATTGGATATCCACTTTCCACAAAAGCCTTCAGAGTCTACAATTTAAGAACAAGAGTTGTCATGGAATCAATCAATGTCTCCTTTGATGATAAGAAGATTACTGGACTTGAAGATTTCAATGATCATGATCAGCTGAGATTCGAAAATGAAGACTTAAATTCTGATACTGAAAATCCTGACAGTCTAAATCCTGATATTGCAAATTCTGATGGATTAAACTCTGATGTTATTGAAACTGTGGTGACTACGTCAAAGGAGGATGCACCTGTGCAGGGGGAGCATACTAAAGATACAACCACATCCCAAGAAGCATCAGAACATACAACTGGCTCTTCAAGTTCTGATTCATCAAGTTCTGATAAGCCAAGTACTGATAGTTCTGAAAACTTAAATTCTGAAGGATCCAACTCAGAGAGCATAGTTTCAGGGGGAGCATCAGAAAATGTTGATGAAGATGGCATGGATCATGGGGGAGCATCCAGTTCTAGAGAAAACCTTCCATTTGCAAGGAAGTGGACTAAATCACATACACCTGACTTAATAATTGGAAATCCTGATGCAGGTGTCAGAACTAGAACAACTACTTCAATTGAATGTCTTTATAATTCTTTTCTTTCTCAGGCTGAACCAAAGAAAGTGGAAGAAGCTCTTCAAGATGCTGATTGGGTGCAAGCAATGCGGGAAGAGTTAAATGAATTTGAAAGAAACAAAGTCTGGACCCTAGTGCCAAGACCAAAGAACAGATCTGTTGTTGGTACAAAGTGGGTGTTCAGAAACAAAACTGATAGTAATGGCATAATTACAAGGAATAAAGCAAGGTTGGTTGCAAAAGGATATTCTCAACAGGAGGGAATTGATTATGATGAAACATTTGCAACAGTTGCTAGATTGGAAGCCATAAGGATATTTTTGGCTTATGCTGCTCACAAAAAGTTTACTGTCTTTCAAATGGATGTAAAAAGTGCTTTTCTCAATGGAGAATTGGAAGATGAAGTATATGTTGAACAACCTCCTGGATTTGTAGATCCTAAATATCCAAATCATGTCTACATGCTTGATAAAGCACTTCATGGCCTTAAGCAAGCTCCAAGAGCATGGTATGAGACTTTAGCTCAGTTACTTCTGGAAAGTGGATTTAACAGAGGAACTATAGACAAAACACTGTTATATCTCAACCATGGAAAGGACTTACTTTTGGTTCAGATATATGTTGATGATATCATCTTTGGTTCTACAAATGACAGACTTTGCAAGAAGTTTGCCAAACTGATGCAGTCAAGATATCAAATGAGTATGATGGGAGAACTTAGCTATATTCCGGGCCTTCAAGTCAAGCAAAATGAAGAAGGCACTTTTATTTGTCAAACCAAGTACACCAGAAATTTGCTGAAGAAATTTGGAATGCAAGATTGTTCAAGTGCATCCACTCCCATGGCCACTGCAACAAAACTGGATAAGGATACTGGTAAATCAGTAGATATTACTGTTTACAGAGGTATGATTGGCTCTTTACTCTATCTAACTGCTAGTAGACTGATATCATGTATGTTACCTATCTTTGTGCAAGATTTCAAGCAGATCCCAGAGAACCTCACTTAACAGCTGTGAAAAGAATTTTCAAGTATCTTAAAGGAACAGCTGATCTGGGATTGTAGTATCCCAGAGAATCAGATTTTAAACTAATAGGTTACTCAGATGCAGATTTTGCAGGTTGCAAAATTGACAGGAAAAGCACAAGTAGAAGCTGCCAATTTCTTGGAGGCAGATTGGTTTCTTGGTTTAGCAAGAAATAAAAGTCAATTTCCACATCAATTGCAGAAGTAGAATACATTGCTGCAGGAAGTTGTTGTGCACAGATTCTTTGGATGAAGAATCAGTTACTGGATTATGGGTTAACATATTTTAAAATCCCTATTTACTGTGATAATCAAAGTGCTATTGCTATGACAGGTAATCCAGTTCAACACTCAATGACAAAGCACATCAGCATAAGGTACCACTTCATAAGGGAACATGTGGATGAAGGTACAGTGGAATTGCATTTTGTTCCAACAGATCAGCAACTAGCAGATATCTTCACCAAACCACTGTGTGAAGCCACTTTTACAAGATTGGTAAATGAACTTGGAATGGTTTCAGGTTCTTTATATAAATCTGCTTAGCTTCTGTTCTGATACATCAGACTTTATGATCAGTATTTACAGATATTACTATCTTTGTGTATTCTGTGCCTAATTGAAAATTGCTTAAGTACTGATTGTTATCTGATGTGAATATCTAAACTCTGATAGTGATATGCATGTTTTTGTGATTATTCAATCCAATGAGGATAATATGCTAGATGATAACCTAGTAGTCTTTAATATACTAAATCCCATGTTAGAAGTAATTATTTATGTGGAAATCTATTGACACAAGCAAATTATGATATTGAATTTAGTTAAGTTTACTTTGTCTATCTTATTACTAAGTCAAAAACTAGAATAATGCTTCTCATCTGTTAAGATCTGATGTTAGTAAATCTGATGAATGTACTAAGTGCTGATAAGCCTCACTTATTAAAAGAAAAGGAAAAGAAAAAGAATAAAATCAAGTACTCCTTTGAGATCTAGAGTAAATATTGTGGAAGGGAAGACCCAAGTGCATTGCTGGTATTAAGTAATATGCATCAGAAAAGCAAAAATAAATATTTTTCTTGGTGACTTTTCACACTCTATGATTACTGGAGAAATACTCTGATAATAGCATAAATTCTGATAAGCAGTCGTGACTCACTTACACTGAGAAGCCACTGTAAAATGGAATTTCAAAAGATGCATAAAATAAGCACAAAACAGTTGAGGTAGACTCATGCATGAACTCATTCTAAAGTAGACTACAGAATCATGACAGGACTTGAGCAAAGTTCTTAGTTATGCCTTATTTTTAAGATATATTGAAGTGAATCAGACTTTAATCTTTATCTGATATTTAGCTTACTGCACACACATATACTCCATATGAATGATGAAAATTACTGTGGTGATAAATGATGTTTTAGATGAACAGTTTATGTGTCAATTTACATAAATTCTGAGGACAAGTTGATGGAAGTTCTGATGATTAAGTTCTGTAGAAATGAAATCAGAATTTGTGTGAAGAATTGCAGAAATAGCCATTTACTTTTCGAGTTAAGAAATCATGTTCTGATATGAGTCTAAGTTCTAAAATTTCACTCTGATCCTTTACTTGACTTATTTGTGGTTACAATCTGAAACAGTCTTATTTGAAATCAGAATATGTTTGGGTGAGATATTAACAGTCAATATAATTAGGGTTAAGTGGCACACGTCCATGCACAGTAATTTTTACTTGTTTCATGTGTGCATTAAATCCTGTTTTACACTTCCAATGGTTGTTTTTCTTCTCCTCGGTCTAGGGAGACGAGGTAGAATTATTTCTACCTATGATCATTAACTTTTCCTTGCGTCTCCTGACATTCCATTGGCTATGTAAACCAACACTTCATTCCAGCCAACACATCTCTTATTTTCTCACAAACTCACTCTTGTTTTATTCTTATCACCACAAATGGCTGCGATTGGCTGGTTTTACAATTATGGTACTGAGACAGTACATATTTTTCTCAATGGAATTCAAACTCCATACCATATCAACAACATTCCTCACAATCTCTGGATTCACTTTCCAAAGATCATTAAACATGATCTACTGACAGTTCGAAGAGATCTACATCTCCGTTATCTCCGACAGCAGGAGCGAATCATTCGTCTCGCTGTTCTTTTTGTTGAGAGTAGGAAGAAGAACTAGTTTCTGCTCCCTGTTTCTCTTCACTATCAGCTCTGTCTCGCTGTTGTTGTTAGGATTTGTAGCTTAGGACAATCTTGTATTTTTCTGATGTACTTTAAATTTCAAGGAATGTATTTTCTCAATATATTAATGAAATTTTATATTTATGCAAGATTTTATCTCTTAGTCTTTCGATATTCTGATGTATTTTTAAATCCTAATTTACCCATATTCTGATGACCGTTTTAACTCAAATACAAATCAAGTTCTGATTCTGACGTGTCAATATTTGTTACTTGGTTTCTTTATGGTCATTTTATTATTGGTCACATTTTTACAGAATATTGGTCTCGCAGTGGAAATAATTTGTTAAGTGGGAACAGTTTTAAATTTTAAACTAAAACTGAACTACCTTAATTAATGGGATTACTTGGAAAGTGGAACAATTTTTCCTTGAAAACTGCATGTGACAAGTAATGATTACTGTATTCCCGTGCCCATTAATTATCCTTTACTGCTGCATGTCTGACAGGTGTCCAACGATTTTTTTTTACAGTGTATAAGTAAAAGAGAGAGAAGATTATAAAATCTTTTATTTACTTTCACACTTTATCTCTCTTTCTTTACTTCTATTCTCTCTCATCTCCTAACGTTTTTTTTCATACAGATATTTTATCAAACACCTTTCAGGCAACCTAACTTCTCAATTTTTCTCATGGCACCAAAGGATTTGATTATAGATGGAGCCAAGTTTGTACCCAACAACTATGCTGCAATCTTGAATCATGCTGAAACTTCATCTGATTTGCACTTTGCGCAAGATCTTCTAGCATACAGTGAGATTGGGTATGCGTTGACCCAACTTTAAGTAATATCAAGCCAACAAGTTCTGACATTCTGGCAGACTGGGCATTTTGATAATGGTGGTGCTACTGGTACTCCAAGCATTATTTTTGAAGTAAATAATGTTGAGCATGTGGTAACACCTGGAACAGTGCGCAAAGCTCTACACTTACCAGAAGGCTGCATTTTCTCAACAGCGGAGGAACCCGATCTACAGCAGCTCATGGCCAATTTGGGGTATGAGCAGAGTTTGGCCAAGGTTGGACAGTTGAAAAGAGCACATATCAGAAAGGAATGGAGCTTTTTCTTTGACTGCATCACTAAGGCTTTCTCCAATAAGTGTTCCAACTTTGATGTCATTCCAATTATGAGTCAACACATCGGGTATGCTATTATTCACCAAACTCATTTTGATTTTGCAAGAGCTGTGCTAGGTTTTATAGGCGATAGGATGACAGAAGATAGGAATGTAGTATACTTTGCTAGATTCTGTCAGCTTATATATAACTTCTGTTGTGCTGATGAATCCCAACCTACCACTGACTTAATTCCACCTTTTAAGCTTGCAAAACGGGCTTTTAATGACTTGGTAAATGCTGACCTTAAGAAAAAGGTGGTTAGACCCTTACAGATACCTCAGTCTGTAAAACAGATCCTGGTAAATGCTGATCCTCAAACCTACAGATCTGTTTATCCTGATGTTCAACCCACCACCACATCCCAGAAACTATAACACCTATCAGAACATACCACATATACACCTCAACCTACTCAACCCTCTATCAGAACATGTACCAAACCTTCACAGATATCTCAACCTTCATCATCAGCACATACTGTGAGGCCTTCATCTTCAAAGCCCAAGAGGACAAAGACTGTACCTCAGACACCACAGAAGAGAAGGAAAATTGTTCTGAGAGATGAATCAGACAGTGAGGAACAGGTTCCTATGTCAGAACCTGTTGTCAAAGAAGCTGAGAAGGTCTCTTCTCAGAAGGATACTGAAATTGGGGGATCTAAGCTTCTCAAAAGGCTTAGAAGGATGTATTTAGATGAAACTCCCAAGGAATCTCCACCTTCAAAGCGATAAAAGAAACAGAGAGCACAAAGGTATAAGGCTAAGTCAGTTTCAGAGGATGAGGAAACAGCAGTTAAGGAAGGAGATCAGGAATCTCTGATCTCAAAAGAGCCAGAATTTGCTGAAGCTACTACATCTCCATCTCCATTGTCCCCAACTCAGGAAGCTGCTAACGATAAATAATCTACACCACCTGTGTCACCTGTACATAAACCAGTATCTACTGAAGACCCAGGCATAAGTGCTGAGATTGAAATTCACAACCTAATTGTGCCTAAGGTTCTCTACTTAGAAGCTCCACCAGCTCAAATCAATCCATCAATAACACCACTTCCTGATGCTAATGCAACTCCATAATTGTCTACAACACCTTCTCTACATCTAGACATTGAAGATCAGATTATAGGTGAGCATCAGAATATGGCTGTTGATCAGAACTTGGAAGTAGATCAGCACTTAGAGGATGATTTTGAAGCCTCCATAGCCTCTCATACTGTTCTTTAATCAGAGGATGTTGACTCTGTAAGTTCTGATGCTGCAAATGCTGATGATACTGGTGAGGCTGCTACAAAAGCAGATGCTGATGAAGCTGGTCCTTCTGGACATGCACCTCTACAAGCTCCTTCAAAAGCTGAACTGGTCAAAAAATTTGTTAGAGGAGATGCACCAGTACCTTGGAGTGAAACTCCTAAAGGACATGAGTGGACTAAGGAGTGGAACACAGTCACCTTTGTTCCATCTGAAAAAATTCTTGCTGAGCACTTGGCAAAAGCTGATGAGATGCTAATTAATGATGATTTCAAGACACAGCTACGAGTTACTGCATTGAGTACTCGACACCTTCAAGGTCAACACTCAACAACTCATGCCGAGGTGCATGAAATTCAAGAAGCTTTACTCAAGAAAGAAACTACTATGAAACTTAAAAAGAAAAGTTTTTTCAAACCTACCTTTGACAGAGTTGCTTACATTGAGAAAACCCAAGAGAAGCAACAATCTCATATTGATGAAATTTTGAAAAATCAAGCTTCTCAGCAATCTCAACTCGATGAAATCCAATCCTCAGTGGAATTGCTTGTCTCTCTTCTTTTACCTGCTGATGCCAAAAAGGGGGAGAAAGTAATTAAATGTAAAGGTTTATGTGCCTCCTGTGGATGAAGAAATTTCTGTTGAAGATGCTGATCTTACTCTGACTTCAAGAAAGATTTCTAAGACAACCTCTGACATGGCTCAAGTTGTTCAAAGTCAAGATATAGTTAGTTTGGATATAACAATAAAGCAGGCAACCTCTGACATAGCTCAAGTTGACTTGATATCAGAAGATAAGTCAAAGGAAACCTCTGACATTGCTCATGTTAAATTCTCAAAGTTACTCCTACCAGGATTCACTAAAGCCAAACAGACTCAACCTTTGAAGACTGCAGCAAGTGGTTTTGAAGCAAGAGTGGTTACTGGAAAGGAAGCAAGAGATAAATCTGGATTGGGTAGTGCTGATGAAAGAAGAGTGCATAACACAACCAATGATCCAACTTCCTTAAGTGAACCAGGTGTTGGAGCAACTCCTGAAAGATTGAATCAACTAGAATCTGTACAAATGGTTTACCATACTTACTTGAAAGAACACATCTTGTTATATTTCATGACAGATGGTAAGGTTTACCATATAAGGGAAAATGCTATTCCACTGAAGTATTTTGAGGAACTGGAACATGTTTTATTCTTACTTCAAGTGAATGACAGAATAACAGAAAGTGCTACAAACTATTTGAAGACTCAAATTCAGAGACAGAAAAGGCTTTATTCTGTAAAGTCTGACATCACATATCTTACAAAGTACAGAGATCACAAGGGTGATATTGTTGATATGAAGCCTAATACTGCACAAATCAGAAAATATCTTGGTATTAAGGGACTTGAATTCAATCTAGAGTCTGACAAAGCCTATGTCATAAGACTAGATCAGGAGTTGAGAAAAGCGAAAATTAATGATTTAAGATATGCTATCTTCCAAACTGGAGAAGATACTGCAGAACTCAAAGATGCTAAAAGGAGGATGATTGATGAACTCAGATATGCTGAGAGATGTTTGTTAAAGAACTATCTCAGAACAACTCCTGACATCAGAGAGATCAGAAAGTGAAGTCAACTCAAGATCTACAACTGCTCAAATTCTGATATATATACAGACTGAAGTTGTTATCAGAAGTTAAAGTTGGTAAAGCTTTAAGGACTGTAAGTTGTAGTTATCTAGTCAATTTCTCATGCATTTGTACTTAATGGTTTTGACATCATCAAATATCTGTTAAACTTGTATATTATGCTAATTTACAAGTTGGGGGAGATTATTAGATATATTTGATAATGTCATGTCTAATATGATTTATGTTTAGTTTTTCAGATTTACTTGAATAGGACAAATCAGTACTTAACTGAAATCAGCACTTATACTGAAGTCAGAACTTAAGTCATCAGTACTTAAGGTTCAGGAGATATTTATAAGAAGATAATATCAGGACTTAAAGGAAACTTTGAGATAAGGAAGGCGGTTGATTGAAAAGAAAGAAGATCAAGACAAACGTAAGAAGAGATATGCATGAAGAAGGAATTCTATGAAGAATAGAACACTTGGAAGAAAAGATATCTGATTGATATATTTTAGGAAGCAGAATTATATTCCATATCAATTAGCGATTATCTTGTAACTGTGTAGTATATAAACACAGACATAGGGTTTACACTATAAGTGTTATCATTATCGAGAATATTATTCATTGTAACCCTAGCAGCTCTCGTGATATTTGTTCATCACTGAGAGAGGACAGTTCCATATTGTAACAAAGTTTATTGCATTGAATAAAGTATGTTTTCTATTACTTGTGTTATTTGAATTCGATTTGATTGTGCTATACACTGTATTCAACCCCCTTCTACAGTGTGTGTGACCTAACATAATATATGTTCATTTGGCGGGAACTTTAAATTTTCATCAAAATTTGAAAATGATAATTTAAAAGTTGAGACAAAATAAAAGTGACCAAAATTTCGGTCGTTTTTATATAAAAGCAACCGAAAATTATAAAATCCACCCTATTATAAGCCACCGACCCCCTTCGGTGGAATTTATATTAAAATTGACCGAAAGTGGTCTTTTTTAGTTAAATTCCACCGATTATTGTGAGAGAGATATGTCCTAAGTCCAATCATGTATGAGGATTTAGGAATAACTTTTATGTAATTTGTTTTGATTTCATTGATATTAAGAAAAAACTTGTTTTGTTTTTATTGCGGGCTCTATCTATTTTAAGTGTTTAAATAAGATATACCACAGTTTAGAGTAAAGCTTTTTTATGGATTGTGATGAGATCATAATAATGAGACCTAAAAGATGATAACTCTAAACTTAAATAGTTCCTGGTCGTAGGATTACTAACTGGTAATTAATAATCCGCAAAGATCGGTACATACTATGCTTGCTTCATTATGAAGGATGTCTGTTCTCATAGACATTTGTGTGGTGACACTATAGCTAGTATGTAGGTGCTTATTATAGAATAAGTTCACTGAAAATGACTCACATAGCTGAACAACTGATGGAGTTCACTCACGTGTCAGCAGTTGTTCATATAGTGATAGTTGTACAAGTATCCTTAGACTTGAGGTCATCATAGTCATCTTGTGTACACTGAACTATGCTTTGGTTTAGTTCTTAGTCTCCAGGGATAATTATAAGGGCTCTACTGGGTATAGGAATTTGTACACGAAGATAGTGTATGATCAATAAAGGATCTACCCCTTCCAGTGAAGGAAGAGAATGTTCAATGTTGATCCACTTATGCTAGTTCAGGAATCTCTGGCCAGAGTGAATGAAATTAGAAAGTAGTTTCTAATTTACATTAAATAGAACTAAGCATAGTGAATGGGAAAGCAAGTGATTAAATAAGATAGGCTTGACACAAGTTCCATGCCTTATATTTAATCGTGACATTGCAGGGTAGAAGGAATTGATTGTACGGTAACTACTCAATGAATAGGTTCTTGGTATTCTAAGCAGTGAATTCGTATTATCCGGATAGTCGTGATATGCTGAGAAGTATCACTCACGATGTAGAATAAATATGATTAATTAATTAATCATATTTAATGAATTAGAGAATTTATATAAATAATGATAAAATAGTTTTATTATTAATTATTTCTACTACCGACTTAATATTGAACCTACAGGGTCACACCATAAAAGAAAATGATTTAATGGTGAAGGAATTAATTAATAATGGCTGATAATTATTTATTTATGAAATAAATAATTAATTGGAAAATTTAATAATTGATTAAATGAGATTTAATTGATTATAAATTAATTAAGAAAAAGTTCTTAATATTATTAATTAAGAATTTAATTTTTTGGAAATTAAATCAAGTGAGAGAATTATTTCTCAAGTGTTTAGAAAAAGGATTAATAATTAAAAGGTGTTTTAATTATTAGTGAGAATAATAAAGGGTTAATAATAATAATATTTTATGAGAAAAATTTCAGCTGAAAATTTTGCCTATAAATATACTATTATAAACCCTATTTTTGCCTCAACCTAAAATTTACAAAAAACCCTAATTCTCTCCACCTCCTCCTCCTTCATTACATCAATTTCTTGGTGGATACCGGTGGAGTGCTTCACACTTGAGGAGCAGCGGCTAGGGATCTCCGCTCATTGTTCTTGGATCGCTTTTAAAGGTTATAAATCGATCCCATATGTTTTACTCACGATTTGTATGCTTTTATTTGGATTTTATATCAAGAAAATTGTTTTACCATGCTTCTGTGATAGATAAAATCCTACAATGGTATCAGAGCATAGGTTGTATGCATATAGATCTGTGATAAAAATTTCAGAATTTTATGTGGTTGTATGGATTAATTATGATTTTTACAAGTTATATCATGGATTAATTATGACTAATTAGAAATTGTTTCTCAGAATTATTTTGACTGTAGATCTGGGTTCTACAAGTGTTGTAGATCGTCTAGGTATTTTTTCATAATTTTATGATGTATGGATTAATTGTTATGAATTTTTGAAGTTGTTTTAATTAAATTCGTTATTAAATATATATATAAAATCTGTAAAGTATATATATATATGTTTTCTTGCTGCTGTGGCTTTTAAAGCTTTAATGGTGGCACGGAAAGAGAGAAGGCAGCACATTTTTCTGTGCGAAACAAGTACGGCGGCGACTGTCAGAACAGGGGGGGACGCGCGTTTGACGTGCGCGCGTGGGGCACACACGCTCGTGTGTCACGCGCGGGTCAAAGGTCAGCGTAGTGCTGACTTCATGCTAACATCATCAGATGACGTCATGCTGACGTCAGCTTAGGGTTTTGGGCGCGTGAGGCGCGTGTGCGCGTGGACAACAGTCTGACACGCGCCTGACAGCACGTGTGCGCGTGGCGGCGCGTAGGTTTTCTTCTCAGGGCGTGTGTGGGCGCGTGCTTGGTCAGAATGGGGCGTGCTTGGTGCCGTTGGATTCGTCTTTTCGAGACGCATCTAATGGTATATTATATTGTATTTTCTGAAATTGTTTCGGACTGTATATAGCTAACAGAAGTGTTTTAAAGCATGTTATTAACTGTTTTAATTACTTTTAAATGCCTCACGTGATACATAGAGATGTATAATGCTTAGACCAATATGCTACATGATTTAACATGCCTACCTTTACATTTATTCATGCTTATATATGTGATATATGCTTAGTTTATCATGCGATGATAGATTTAGGTGAACTTAATTAACATAAGGCGTTTGTTAGACAATCTAGTATAGTGAAATTGTTTCATGACCTTAATATAAATATTATGAATACGATCATGAAATTCTTGTATTTATGAAACACGTAATTGAATATGAATTTTCAATATTGAGAGAAAGGATGATTATGTCAACAACAGATTTCTATCTGTAAGAAAGGGTTATTAAGTGACGCCTCTTGACAATGCTCCACCCGATCTGGGAATCATCTGATTATCGATTATTGATTTGAAATATTTAATTTAAAAGGAAGAATCTCTTTATAATATGATTATGATTGTAACGTAATATAATCCCTCTAAAATTAAATAATATCAAGTAGTAATTGGCCAATGACACAACGCGCTTGTGTCGGTCATAGCCTTCCAACATGGTAGAAAGTGGTTCTTATTTTTAAATCATTGCGTTTCGTGCTACAGCCGAGGGCTTTGATTTAGAAATAAGAAATACTTGTCTATTACATAGAGATGTGTACATTGAATTAGAATCTAAAGGTCGTTACGTGCTACAGTCGTGGGCCGTTGGAGACTGATTCAATTGTACGAAATGTTGGGTTAAACTTGACTTAAAATATTGAGTTTATCGTGCTACAACCGTGACTCAATTATTCAAGAGGCTAAAGTTATATTAGGGAATAACATAAGATGTAATTGACAAGAGTTGTCTGCCTATTGAACATCACATGACGTTTCGTGCTACAGCCGAGGTTGTGTGATGGAATGTAGGATCTCTATTCCCACTAGCATTATGAATGCTTAATTTTTACTTAGGGGTTGAATAAAGTAGATAAACTAGTGGGAGACACTTATGAATAAAGACCCGATTCATATAGTGTTTTGAAATGAAATTGAATATTTGCTAGGTGTTGTTATATGTGTATCATTTACAGATTTACTATATTCGTCATATCTTCTACACTATCACTCCGGAGCATACTAGATGCTCGCAAGTTGATTGGTCCTAATTTAGCTGTTTGTTTTCACTGTAACAAGTTGGGACACTGGAAGAGGAACTGCAAGGTTTACCTTGCAGAATTGAAGAAGAAGAAGGGTAGTGAGACTACCGCTTCTTATTCAGGCATGTTCATGATCGAAGTTAATATATCACTAGGTCAAATTTCTATTTGGGTATTAGATACCGCCTGTGGTTCTCATATTTGCAATTCATTACAAGGACTAAAGGGAAGTAGGACTCTTGAAAAAGATGAGGTGATTCAACCTATGGGCAATGGAGCAAGGGTTGCGGCCATATCTGTAGGATCATTTAGTTTACATATGCCTACGGGCAAGACTATTATTTTGAATATATGTTATTACGTTCCCTCTATTGTGAGGAATATTGTTTCTATTCCTATGTTGGATGTGGATGGTTTTTCATTTATTATTAAGAATAATGAATGTTCTATTCTTAGAGATAATGTTCTTTATGGACGTGGTATTTTAAATAATGGTCTGTATGTATGTGACGTAGAGCATGATTTGCTTCAGATTGAATAAAATAACAAAAGAAAACGAGATGATGAAAATCTGACCTATTTATGGCACTGTAGGCTAGGTCATATTAATGAAAATAGACTGCGGACATTGCATAAGGAAGGGTTACTTGACCCCTTTAATTTTGAATCATATCCTACATGCGAGTCTTGTCTATTGGGTAAAATGACCAAATCTCCATTTAGTGGACGTGGAGGGAGGGCTGCAGATTTGCTAGGATTGGTACACACAGATTAAGTGGACCAATGTCTACGCAAGCCATGGGTGGATTTTCATACTTCATTACTTTCATAGATGATAGATCTAGATTCGGATATGTGTATTTGATGAAACACAAGTCTGAAGCCTTTGAAAAGTTTAAAGAATATAAACATGAAGTGGAGAAACAAACCAAACACGGTATTATAACTCTTCGATCAGATCGAGGTGGTGAATACTTGAATGGAGAGTTTCTAGATTATCTCAAAGAAAATGGTATAGTCTCCCAGTGGACTCCTCCATATACTCCACAGTTAAATGGGGTATTTGAAAGGAGAAATCGAACTTTGTTAGACATGGTTCGGTCCATGATGAGCTATGCGAATCTTCCAGTATTCCTATGGGGTTATGCATTAGAAACCTCAGCATATTTACTGAATAAGGTGCCTTCCAAATCTGTTCCTCAAACACCATATGAGATATGGAAAGAAAGGAAACCGAGTATTAAACACGTTAAGATTTGGGGATGTCCAGCTTATGTCAAGAAAGTTGACCCAGATAAGCTGGAATCTCGATCCGTAAAATGTAATTTTGTGCGATATCCTAAAGAGACTTTGGGGTATTACTTTTATACCGATCATCGGGTGTTTGTCTCCAGACATGCTACCTTCTTGGAAAAGCAGTTTATCCTTGAAGGAAACAGTGGGAGCAAAATTGAACTTGATGAAGTTCAAGAAGCACAAACTACTACGGATCAAGTGGAAACACCTGTTCAGACTGAACAACCTTCTGTGGAACAGCCCATTCGTAGGACAGGGAGAGTGTCTCGCCAACCTGAGAGGTATTATGGCCTTGTCATTGAGAATGGCAATGAGTTGCCAATCATTGACGATGACGACCCTGTGATCTATAATGAGGCTATGAGTAGTGTTGACTCAGAGAAATGGCATAGTGCCATGAAATCCGAAATGGAATCTATGTATACCAACCAAGTATGGACTCTGGTTGAGGCGCCTGAAGGTGTTAAGCTTATTGGGTGCAAGTGGGTATACAAAAGAAAGATTGGAGCAGATGGTCAGGTGGAGACCTATAAGGCCAGGCTCGTGGCAAAAGGATTCAAACAAAGGCAAGGGATTGACTTTGATGAAACTTTTTCGCCTGTAGCCCTGTTAAAATCAATTCGGATTTTGCTTGCGATTGCTGCTTACTACGACTATGAGATCTGGCAAATGGACGTGAAAATGGTCTTCCTCAATGGGGAACTTGAGGAGGAAGTGTATATGACACAGCCAGAGGGTTTTCATCAAAATTTGAAAATGATAATTTAAAAGTTGAGACAAAATAAAAGTAACCAAAATTTCGGTCATTTTTATATAAAAGCAACCGAAAATTATAAAATCCACCCTATTATAAGCCACCGACCCCCTTCGGTGGAATTTATATTAAAATCGACCGAAAGTGGTCTTTTTTAGTTAAATTCCACCGATTATTGTGAAAGAGATATGTCCTAAGTCCAATCATGTATGAGGATTTAGGAATAACTTTTATGTAATCTGTTTTAATTTTATTGATATTAATAAAAGACTTGTTTTGTTTTTATTGCGGGCTCTATCTATTTTAAGTGTTTAAATAAGATATATCACAGTTTAGAGTAAAGTTTTTTATGGATTGTGATGAGATCATAATAATGAGACCTAAAAGATGATAACTCTAAACTTAAATAGTTCCTGGTCGTAGGATTACTAAGTGGTAATTAATAATCCGCAAAGATCGGTACATACTATGCTTGCTTCATTATGAAGGATGTCTGTTCTCATAGACATTTGTGTGGTGACACTATAGCTAGTAATGTAGGTGCTTATTATAGAATAAGTTCACGGAACATGACTCACACAGCTGAACAACTGATGAGTTCACTCACGTGTCAGCAGTTGTTCATATAGTGATAGTTGTACAAGTATCCTTAGACTTGAGGTCATCATAGTCATCTTGTGTACACTGAACTATACTTTGGTTTAGTTCTTAGTCTCCAGGGACAATTATAAGGGCTCTACTGGGTATAGGAATTTGTACACGAAGATAGTGTATGATCAATAAAGGATCTACCCCTTCTAGTGAAGGAAGAGAATGTTCAATGTTGATCCACTTATGCTAGTTCAGGAATCTCTGGCCAGAGTGAATGAAATTAGAAAGTAGTTTCTAATTTACATTAAATAGAACTAAGCATAGTGAATGGGAAAGCAAGTGATTAAATAAGATAGGCTTGGCACAAGTTCCATGCCTTATATTTAATCGTGACATTGCAGGGTAGAAGGAATTGATTGTACGGTAACTACTCACTGAATAGGTTCTTGGTGTTCTAAGCAGTGAATTCGTATTATCCGGATAGTCGCGATATGCTGAGAAGTATCCCTCACGATGTAGAATAAATATGATTAATTAATTAATCATATTTAATGAATTAGAGAATTTATATAAATAATGATAAAATAGTTTTATTATTATTTATTTCTACTACCGGCTTAATATTGAACCTACAGGGTCACACCATAAAAGAGAATGATTTAATGGTGGAAGAATTAATTAATAATGGTTGATAATTATTTATTTATGAAATAAATAATTAATTGGAAAATTTAATAATTGATTAAATGAGATTTAATTGATTATAAATTAATTAAGAAAAAGTTCTTAATATTATTAATTAAGAATTTAATTTTTGGAAATTAAATCAAGTGAGAGAATTATTTCTAAAGTGTTTAGAAAAAGGATTAATAATTAAAAGGTGTTTTAATTATTAGTGAGAATAATAAAGGGTTAATAATAATAATATTTTATGGCAAAATTTTCAGCTGAAAATTTTGCCTATAAATATACTATTATAAACCCTATTTTTGCCTCAACCTAAAAATTTACAAAAAAACCCTAACTCTCTCCACCTCCTCCTCCTTCATTACATCGATTTCTTGGTCGATACTGGTGGAGTGCTTCACACTTGAGAAGCAGCTGTTAGGGATCTCCGCTCGTTGTTCTTGGATCACTTTTAAAGGTTAGAAATCGATCCCATATATTTTAATCACGATTTGTATGCTTTTATTTGGATTTTATACCAAGAAAATTGTTTTACCATGCTTCTGTGATAGATAAAATGCTACATATTGGTGGTGGAATTTAAGCATTTTTGTTGTAGTGTAAAGTTTTAACGCCCAACTCTGAATGTAAAAAACCCTAACCCCCAATTTTGAAACTCTAAATCTCCTGAATTTTCACAATGAAAGATAAGTTAATAGAACCAAATCAGTATGTATATTTAAAACAAAGCAAATATCTAAAGATTTACAGTTAATCGGAGCAAAAACACTAAAGTCCTGATTTTAAGCCCACGAAACCTTCAAAATAAATCAAAAAATTAGAATTTGTATCGGTATCGGCCTATAAATTAGAGCCATATATATGTAAAAATACCAAATCTCCAATTTCTTCTTCAATTCATCACTTAGAGTCGAGAGACAAGACATGAGTGAGTGTTTTCAGAGAGGAAAGAGAGTGTGTGTTTGTGTGAGTGGTTGAAACTTGAAAGACGGAGGGGGTTTGTTTGAGAGTATTTTGTGTAAGTCTCTATATGTTTTAGTTGGGGGGAATACTGCCCATTTTTCACCTAGTAAACTGTGTAACAATTTTTAATTTTTTATATTTTAGTTTTTAAATTTAATATTTAATTATTATTAATTAAATAATAAACTAACAAAAGGACTTTTATATTTATGTATAATAAAATTTCACAATTTGTATTATTTTATATATTTTATTCTTCATTAAAAAATAATCTTGAATATAATTTAAATATTAATTTTATGATAATATTTTCACTTTAATATTTTTAAATAATAAAAAATTAACTAATTTAACACCAAGTATTGTGTTACATGTTGTGCAACACCACCATTTCTCGACAACACTAAATTTAAAGGTATTGTTACATTAATTAAGAGGTGTTACAATAGGACAAAAAATTCTTAACTAATATAACGCTGCTTTATAACAGTTGGATTACAGTAGTCCACTTATGACATAGTACGAGATGGTGCCCTAGGCAATCGTCGCATTAACCAAGGGTCGACCTTGGTTCCATGGGTTATCAAACAATATCTAAACTTCAATATATATCCCAGAAACAAATTTTTGGTTGGATACTACTATTTTAAAGAGTATTACTTAATAAAAATATATACCATTAATTATGGTTACAGATATCGATTAAATCACCAATGAATCGACAATCAAGTGGCCGCTGATCTGATTAATTATCAGAAATCGGATAAAAAACGATTTTATTATAATATGGTTAAAACCACATTAAAATCGGGTAAGATCGAAAAGATTTGGTAAGACGATGGATATACAGCTAATTATTTGAGGTTTCTTACGAACCTTTAAGATTTTGGAAAATGATGATTAAAAGATATCTACATGCATGATTGAAAAATGTCTGCAATGGAGAAAGGATTAGACTCAGAGATGAAGAAAGTGATGGTGTGCATTGACTTCAGCTGAATAGTTTATTTTTAAACTTTAAATAGATGTGAGAGGGAGAATTCAGTAAGGGACACCTGGGGACACATTTGCTTCATAAAATCAAATTTTACATTTTTTCACCATTCAAATTTTTGAAAATATATGAAAGTGTCCCTCAAAATTAAAAAAATATAAAGATATTTTCTCAAAATTTGTCACGTGCCTTCTAAACGAAAATTTCTAGATCCATCCATGGATGTGGCCAAACTAATAATAAAATATTAATATTCATTTTTAATTTTACGATAAGTGGGGAGTGCATTATATTTTGTTGTATATTTAATTTGAAAAGTTACATGAAATTGAAATAAATATTTTTTATAATGAATACTTATTATTAAAATCAAATTAAAAATATCTCCGATTAATACGTTAATTAATCTCCGATTTACTAAGTAAGCGACCTCAACCTAATTGCGATGACCTATTTTTGGAACAATACCTTTAATAGATCCAGTTCGTGATTCTGATTACGATTCATTTATAAGGGGAATTAGGGTTTTAACACCATCGTTTTTTCAGTCGGCTCTATTTGATTCCTAGTGTTGGTAACTTTATATTCTTTCTGTTTTTTATTTGGAAACCCTAGATTCATTCTTTGAATTATTAATCATATATTCTTACGCTCAGTTAATATTGCTCTAAATTTTCAGGTCGAAAACTAGTAGGAACATGAGGGAAAATTTGAAACGAATGAGCTTTCGCAACAAGTAATCGACGATGAGATACATGCACGACTCCCCATGAATAAGATTTTTACACGACTCCCGGTAAAGTCACTGTTACGTTGCAAGTCTGTTTCTAAATATTGGCTATCTTTAGTATCCGATCCTGAATTCGTCAAGGATTACCATAAGAGTTATCCCATTGAAAACCCTAACGAGTTCGACTGTGTCGTAGCTAATAAAAATAAAGTTGGACTTGTAATTATTTCTCGAAACGAAGAAATCTGTATACTCCCTCCCGATCATTATGAAGTGTTTGGTTCTATTCACGGCTTAATTTGTCTAGGTAATGACCATTCGGCATTTAATAACAATGACAAGAAGTTTTGGTTATGGAACCCTGCTATTCATCAATTTAAGGAATTTAATTTTCCACCTGGGATTCGGGGGTCTCATACCAGTCGGGATGTAGTTGGTTTTGGTTTTGATCCTGTGAGTAATGATTACAAGGTGGTTTTCTGCCGTGTTTTTCTTAATAATAGGTTTGTTTGCCCCTCCAAATTTGATAAGAGGTCTGCTTTTGTTTACTCCTCCAATTCTGATAAGTGGAGCGATTTGATTATTCCTGACAATGTTTTTCCTGCTGCGAGTGAAGTGCAGATTCCATACTTTTCGAATACTATTGTCAAGGACTGTCCTTATTGGATATCATTTCCTAATCGTTGGCCAGAAGAGCCGTTTGTTCCTCTGGTTCTTGTCAAGTTTGATACCACAAGTAATGTGTTCAATTTGTTTCCTGAATTCCACTGTAAACATGGACAGAATGTCGTACTGGTAAATATGATGGATCGTCCCACTTTGATGGAGTATGAACAACACTCTTACAATTTAAGTGTTAATGTGTATTCTTTGGACGAGGAGGGAAGCGGTGTTTGGAGTAAGATATATACCGTGGACCGACCAACTGATAATTTTAGGCGATTTCGAAATCTGTTACAGGGTTTTAAGTGCGGTGGTGAGATTTTATTTGAAGAGTATGGAAGGTTTTCCTACTATGATCACAAAACAGATAAAATTAGTCATATACCCGGTACAAGTTGTTCTTCTGTATCATGTTGCTTTGGATATACACCTAGTCTGGTTTTCCTCGAAGGAATGGAATCGGACATGAAGTCGAACACGCATCTGTCTCAACTAGTAAGTTATTTAATTAGAACCTAAATTATGCTCTTGAGATCATCTGGCAGTTTAGACGATTTAACTGTTTGATTTAGTATTCTGTTAAAAGAATAGGAGGGTAGAAAGATATCTGATTGTAGTTTGGATTTCTCCTCTGGGGCATGTGCTCGAGTGTTAAAGATTTCGTAATTTGTTAGTTTCTTTCCGAATACATTCTCTTTTTTTACTTTACCTTCTCTTTTTTACTCTTGTAAATGTTTTTGAACCACGGAAGGATTGATGAGTTGTAGTTTTCCGGTACTTGATTTTGTTCACATGGTGTTTGTTTCGCGCCTTACTAGTAATTGAGTAGTTATTGAATTTGTTTACAGAGTATGTAAACTCTGTTCCTTTTTATTCCTTGTTCCTATCTTACTTGACGAGTCCTTTCTTTGGCGTTATTTACAACTATGACAGATTAGATTAGTACTAACTGATTATCAATTAGTCTTTACTTGCCAAATTTGTATAGTTTGAGTATTTCTTAGAAGAATTGTTTTTCTTTCTATATGACATTTCTTTTCTAAAGCATTAGGTACAGTACAGATGATTACAAGCTTTGAAAATTTAATATTCTAGTTTTCCTCTACCAATTATTTCCTGGGTACGAGCTGATGAGGCATAAGATGAATCAACCTAACCTTTATTTTGTACTATAAACTATATAAAAACTAATTAGTCAAGTATGCTAACCTGCCCTCGAGCAAGACCACCTTTCCGATTTAATGGCTTCAAAGCTACCTTTAACCACTCCAAAACATTCAGCTGTTTTATGTATCTCTCTCTGGCACCCCAGCGCATACCCTAGTCTTTCTCTGTGAAAACCATTACAGTAAAAATTTACAAAATTAATAACTTATAAAAAAAACCATTACAGCAAATCCCCTGACAATGAAGATATACATCAGCAACCTGAGAATACTAAAGAAACCACAAAGGAAGTTGCAAGTAATCGTTTGCCTCGTGATTCTAACAACTGCTTCACGAATTGCAGCATTGTCTGAACCAATACTGGCAAGCGCTATACAAAGAAGCTGACATCTTTAAACGCTTTCTGTATATTCTCCCCTGCGGTCTATTTTTTTTTTTGGTTTTATAACTTGATTCTGATATAGTAGAGGACATTAGTGTCACCAAATTTGGTGATAAGATGAAAATATAAAGGTGGTATATAGATACGTTAACCTTTTATGGCAATTATTACTTGCTTCTACTATTGGTTATGTCAGTTTGCTTCGTGCTATTTCAGACTCTAATCAATGATCTTCATACCACTTTACTCAGTTACATTCAGGTTTTATGTGGATGTAATTTGAATATAACTAATATTTCATGTAGAAGACTTGTCATTCCTGGGAGATAATCTGAAGGGAACTGGGAAACTAGGTGATTCAGTTTTGACTCTGCGTATGACCTTGCTTTTTTTTTTCTATGCATATAAAAGTAATGTATAGATATTATAATTCTTACATATATCCATGAAACTCTTGAATGTATTGTACATAGGACTCCCTGTGAAAAATTGATTTCCTGTACTAGTCATCATTTAATTAATCCCAACTGGTCTTGGCTTGGAATATTAGATAGGTTTCTGACAGGGTAGCATGATGCAGGACAAGGGCTAAAAACAAGTAAAACGATAAATATTTGTGGATTAACCGCAGAAAACTCACGCCTAAGGTGATCCAACCGAAGAAGAATCACTATTCCTAGGGTTTCTCAACCGCAGAAGAGATGTTTGTTAGGATCGCAACCCATAACAAGAGAGAAACAATTCTCAATTCAATAATAATCGATCAATTCTATTTCATAATGAAAGATTACATGAGTTTATATAAATAACTATTACTTGGATGCCAAGTAATTTCCTTAAAACTAAATACTTATATATATAAACATAACTAATTAAAGGAAACAAATCCTTTATTTTATTCTACTAATATAATCTAGAATGTTCCTAATAGAAAACACACTTATATCTAAATATTAATATATAATAAATACAAACTAGTATTTTAATTCTTCGTTTGGCATCATAGCATCTCTGCAATTATAAGAAGATTTAAGGTTTAGATAGTCCTTTTGATTGTTATTAATGCAAAGATAAACGCTGTGCAAAAAGCAGAAAACATTTTCGCTGAGAATGAGGGTATGAATGGATGGTTGGAATGGCGATAAAGACTATTTTGTGATACATCGCCGACCCTTTTTTTATTCTACTAGGTTAAACTAAAATTCATAGCTTACAATGGAAATCACAAACTTTATAATTCTTCTACTAGTATACTTCATGAGTTCGAATACAATGATATGTACTGGTCATGCTTTCGGCTCTCACCTCTTCTCATGTCTTGCATTTTTCTCTTTTAAGATCTAGTTTTCATTAGGCTACAGTATCTGAATACATTTTTTTTATTAGATTGGGTGCTAGGAGAAGCTTGATATCTTTACAAATTGAGGAATATTGCATCCAGTTTGATATCTTTACGCACTCTATTGCTCTAGCCTCTAGTTTACAATGTTTGATATCATCAACTGTTTTTTATTATGCTTTTGTGGTTTTGGGTTTGTGAATTGGTATTTTTGATTTTATGGAGATCATGCAAGAAACATTAAAGCATAATATAACCGAAAATTTTGGATTCAAGGCTTTCATCATATAATAACGTCTTTGACATTAGGTTGTTTTGTCCGGAAAAATACATACAATTTCAGCATGATCGTTCAGGTTCCGGATTCAGAGATTTTGTCGGACAAGAACATTTAAAATATTAGAGTTGCTTTGACGGGAAAAATGTATACATTCGAGCTAAGTACTGTGTGAATAATGTTATTGGCCCAGGTATTATATATTTTTATATATTCTGTAGTAGACACTATATGTAATATTTGTCATACACTATTTTATTGATTGCGCACCAAGTCGGGGATTTTCATGAAAATGACATCCTTAGAATATTAAGAATAAGGGCATAATCTGCGTACATCTTAAATCTTACACTCTTTAGATCTTATTTTGAACCCGGATATACTCTGTATATATGGTTTACGTGTTTCCCCTCCTAGAGTGTGAGGGGGTCTATGATAGGTGCTAACAGGCATTGGTATTTATGGATAGATGTCTTGTGATACATACGATGGAATTCAATTCATTTTATGGATTTAATTTTAACGTACTCGTAAATTATCATTCTATATTATCATTCTATCCGTGCATTAAGTCTATGCTCTTCCAACATTTTGTTCCACCTTAATTGCAGACCACATTTGCACATTCCATTTCAATATCTTTTCTGTTTCACCCTACCAAACAGAGTCACAGAGTGGTAAGGTAAAGTTTAGTTTACGTATTTTACACAGTGAGTTTTCGTTATAGATTCCAGTTATCAATCAAAAAGATGACTGAGCTATTCATTTTGTTTCCCTGAAATGAGGCTGCAGATGCATGGCAATAGTCAAGTCTGGTACCACAAACAATGAGTTTGAGTTGTTGCATCCTTAGTGCAGATGATATTTGCTTAACTTAATTTAATTCTAAACAATGTTGTTAAGATAAAACACCGGCAAGCCACTTGCAAAGGCGTCACATCTTGTTTGATGTCCAATTTTTATATTTAAAACGTGGTTCTTTCCATGAAACCACTTTCATTTTATCGCAAATACAATGTTTATTTCGTCCACAATAATTACACAATCTGAATGACCATGTTGCCCACCTCTCTACCACAAAGCTTCCTCGTGATGAGGGGTAAATTAGTCAAACTCACTCTCCAATCTCCATCAACAACCTACACAAACATTGCTAAACGCCGCGTAAACAAGACTCCTGCTTTATATTCTCATCACACAATTATTTTTATGTGGGACCCATCTAATCTAATAATCCTACAAATCAACGACTAGGATGAACCCACGACGGAATCCATGGCTGTCATATGACTGGGGTGGTCCCACAAAGACATGAGATTAAGATAGGATATGTAGCAAGCAGAGAAAGAGCGGAATGATTAATAATGACAAAAGGAAAATAATAAAAAAGGAAATGTGTAATATTCGAGTATATCCCATTTGCAACTTAAAAGTAGATCAGAAGACTGAATTGAGATCAGACTTACGTGTATCCTAGCTGTTTCACCAACCATTTTAGACTGTCCAGATTTACAACATCCACTCCATAACTGCCATGTCAGCAACTTGTTTTGGATTAGCACGGAAGGTGCATCTGTATTAGCGTTCCTAATCCTCTAGCCTTTTTACTTGCAAAGTGATCAACCAACCAGCGCTAGCAGCAATGAGACGGGGTTGAGTGGTAAGAATTTATCTGCTGTGGTATCGGTTTATTGAACTGTATTCAATTTTTGTTTATCCATAATTATAATTTATTTGAATAGATATTCAATTTGTGAGATATTTAAGTTTAATTATTAAGATACATATCACTTTCTAGGATATTTAAATCTAGTTATTAAAAAAAATATAAGTTAATATATTGTTGACTAGTAAAGGTTTATTACTTTATCTCCAATTGGATGTTAAACCTAGATTGCCAAAATTGCCAACTCGAGAATAATATTAATATATTATTAGTTGTTTTTTCAATTGTACTCTTGACATTTTTATTGTCAAAATTTACTCTAACAATTAGTATTCAAATTTGTCAAATAAGTATACTTAAAAATAGATTTAAATATATATATATATTCAGTAATATATATTGTATTGTTTTCATATATCTGGTTGACATCCCTGAACCTTCAATATATAGTTAACAAAAGTGTTATGTCAAGTCATGTCACATGACATTTTAACACCTTTTTTGACACCTATTGGAGAAACTTTTAGAGACTATGTTTCATTCCGTCAGTAATTTTACCGAATAACTGCTGAATTTTAAAATTAAGTAAATTAGAACAGGCGTTCTCAGATTATAAATAAAATAAAAAAAAGCTCCCAACAATGTGCTAGGTGAAAGAGTTTGATGTTATTAAATATCTTTAAATTGCTGTAAACAGGGAATA
Source organism: Apium graveolens (assembly GCF_009905375.1). NCBI lineage: Eukaryota > Viridiplantae > Streptophyta > Magnoliopsida > Apiales > Apiaceae > Apium > Apium graveolens. The sequence continues at coordinate 48,741,832 of NC_133653.1, forward strand.
ATCAACACTCTACTCCACCGATGTAATTTAATCATTTACTGATAGGCAACACTGGTTGTTAGAGACATTTTACATATAATAATTAATAATTAGTCCATTTGATTTAAACTTTGCAAGAATGTTTGCTTAGCTAGGGACCCTTGACCCCTTCGTAACACTACTATATAAACAGCTCATACTCATTTTATTTTGTACCAAACCAACAAAAAGCCTTCCTAGATAAAGAGAGAAGAGTAATAACACTTAAGGCATGACCAGAGTTATGGCAAGAATTCCGATGAGCCACCGCATTTTTACACCTTATGACAGCCGGGAAGTTGTGTATCCTGGTGAGCTTGCATTGAGCATGTCCGATACGGTTTTCGGGTTTTTACATGAAGAATGTGAAGGCTCACCAGAGAGCATTAGGTTTGAAGAATATAACCAAAATAATCAAGAAGAAGAAGATGAAAACTCTAGTAGCAATGTTGAAGATAACAAGAAATTTTGGGAAAATCAATATCAACTTTTACAGGTAACACCTTTTTTTAGTGATCTAGGCAACTTAGAGGATTGTGCTATATTTAGTAGAAAATTATTCTGATAAATGTGTATGATTATAATTTTCAGGCAACCTTGTATAGGACAAGTTCATTGGAATCAAAGATCAGAAATTGCACAAAAGAAGTACTAAGAGAGGCCCAAGTTGCCGGAAATGTATGTACTTGCCGGAACCCTGTGTTTGGTGGTTGTCGGAATTGTCTAATGAAACAAATTAGTGGTTGTCTTCAAAATGCTGGTTACAATTCTGCAATTTGCAATTCCAAGTGGAAGAATTTGCCAGACATGCCATCAGGTAATTATCATTCCAAAACCAATAATTTGTTTTTTTTAATGAATATTCTTCAATTACCCGCAGAAATTAAAATACTCACGCACCAAATTTTCACTAGAATGTTGATCTCTGCTTAGAAAGAGCATTATTATCCACTGAATTACAACGTTAGAGATAACAATGAACATTTTATTTGTGGATGCTAATTTCAAATCATTTAATTTGCAAAAACTCATTTTTTGTGGTCTAGTTTAATTGGATTTTATATATTGACGAAATGTACAATGTCCACTTGCAGGTGAACACACGTTTATAGATGTATTGGATACAAATTCAAAGAAAGGAGAGGTTAGGGTGATCGTGGAATTGAACTTTAGGGGTGAATTTGAGATGGCAAAAGCAAGTGAAGAATATAATACATTAGTTAGTAAGCTTCCGGAAGTGTTTGTGGGGAAAATTGAAAGGCTATTGTCTTTGACCACAATACTGTGTTCAGCTGCTAAGAAATGTATGAAGGAAAAGAAAATGCATTTGGGGCCATGGAGAAAAACTAGGTACATGCAAGCCAAGTGGCTTAGGGTGTCGGAACGGCAAACTGCCGTTCCACGGCAAATGTCCACCACCGGATACTCCATCCGGCCGCAGCGGCCGAGGGCATCAATGCTTACTGTTGATTTGCTAGAGAAGTTGCCTAGTGTGCAATGTGCAGCAGGGTAACAAGGTCGTATAATGTGCAGTGTGCAGCAAGTGAGTTTGTGTGGCAGTGAGGAAATTGGAATTTGGTGATCAGTACTTCAAAGTCATTCATTTGTATAAACATATTATGATATGGTGGGAGAAAGAGTGTACCAGTATAGTGTATTAGTGTTAGTCAATTACACTATATATCTTTGTACTATAAATTTGCGTGGTTATAGATGAAGAGATTATTCCTTCTTTTACACAATTAAATTTCAAGAAATAGTATCTTTTTCGAAATTATTTACTCTCCAATGAACTTATCCCGATAAAATGACTATAGTAATTAAAATATAATTAATTGTTGGTAATTTAATTCAACAATCCTGAATTTTAAAAGTCATTTTATGATCATATTATAATTGTTATTATTTTTAACAATAATACAAAACAGACGCCTATTGTACATATGTTTGAAACACCAACTGTTCGACAAGAATATACTCGTGCTCAGAAAACAAATTCCAGCATACACGTTAATAGTTTCCTATTAAACTTCAATAACTCGCCCCTTCCCCCAACTTTCAGTAATTCACATCCCCCAATCTCTTTGCTACACTCTCCTGCACAGAAACACCCCCCAATCAACTCAGGTATGATCTCCATCCATATATATATGTTTATATTTGTAATATCGATTGAATTTACTTCTCCGTCCATTTCTGTAAGTTAGATCTCCTAATCTCTTCTCCAATCTATGAGCACGTGCTAATTACTAAAATTTATAATTTTGGTGTATTTTGATTGACGTGGTTATTGTGAATGCAGGGTCCACTATTATAAAAAAGTGTAAACCAATCAAAACAAACTAAAATTATAAAATTTTGTGCTTAACATGTGCAAATGGGCACATCACAGGAAAACCGATTATTAATTCTCAATCTTATGTTTGTGTATTTTTTTTATTATGTATGGATTTGCCTTAATTACATGTTTTAACAAATCTGCTTACACTCCCCTGAGTAGGGGGGGTACGGATCGGATCGGGGCGGGTTTTGAATAAAACCAAAACCGAAATTGAAACCGTATACCTTCGATTTTTGAAATTAAAACCGCAACAGAAGTTATCGGTTCGGTTTCGATTTTAAAAACACTGGTTCAGATTTTATCGAATCGGTTTCGGTTATAAATCCGCCTTCAATAAAATTGACAAATTTCAAAGAAGTCGATAAAAAAATAATGCACAGATTTTAGCAGTCACATTCTTCTGGAAGGTTGGTTGTTCAGTAACCAGTCGGTTATCAATCAAGGGTTCAAGAGATGAAAATGATAACAAGGAAAGTGCCACAGACTCTCGACAACCATAATGGTTGTCCATGTAGTTCACCATTTATCAAACCACGCAAGAATATACGACTATATGATTTTATTTATTTATTTTTAATTATCAGTTCGGATCGGGTTTTTTCGGTTCGGTTTTCATCTATAATCGAACCCGGATAATCGGTTTCGGTTTTTAATTTTGCGGTTTCGGTTTCGGATCGGATTTTTACGATTCAGATTTTAACAATTTTTAGCGGTTTCGGTTTCAGATTCGATTTTTTTTGGTATTTTGCTCAGCCTTAATGCCAAGCCGTAGAAGAAAGGGTTCTTGCTACTTGAAAATAGTTGTATTACTTGAAAATTTTGTGCTATTACAATGTTTTTTGTATATGTTTTATAAATATTTTACTAAATTTTAAGAAAATAACCGGAATGTGTGTATACAATTTCACAAGTGATTTTCTTTTTGGTTGTTTAGGCATCGTCGAAGATTGAATATGAGAACAAGGAGAAGAACTTCTGCATGAGAATGCACGCCATTTATCGACTGTATTCTTTCATCCTGGGTAAAAAGGCAAAAAATCATCGACTTTATGGGTATTTGTTGTGCAAGACATGTCTTAACATAACAAGACTAAGTCACATTGACAATTCTAAGATTTAGTTGACTTGTAATTTTATGTAATCTGTAATGATGTTTCTTGAGTCTATAAAATTGTTTGAATATACTAGACTGTAGTTTTTTCAGTAAATAGACAACAAGCTAGGAATAAATCTCTAAAAGAAGATCAAGACTGATTATGCCTCAGAATGAAGATAAACTGCTTGGTGAAGAATAAAGTCGTATATTGAAAATGTTCTAAGTCAAATGTCAAGAAGTCACAGATCAAGTTATATCAAAAAATATATCGAGAAGTTAATTTTAGAGAACCTCACTTGTAAAGAAGTTGTTTTACTTGTAGAGAAGTCAATTTGGCATATAGAGAAGTTGAGATGTCAATAAGTCAATTTAGCATATAGAAAGTGGAGATATCAACAAGTCAAAACACATGTAGAGAAGTGGAGATATTGACAAGGAAAAGTACATGTACAGAAGTGAAGATATCGATGAGCCATTCTACATTTCGATAATGACATCTCTATACAATGAATATCTCGATAATAGCTTTAAATTAGAGAATGCATCAACCATGAAGATTCAAGATCATCTGTCAATAAACCGTTTTATCATTAAAATAAAAAGTCTACAAATGCAGCTTAAAGAGTACAGGATCAAGGGCTAAGATGATTTGGACAAAGGAGGGCCACAGACCTAGAAGATTGTATGCAGATTTAATGTACTTAAAATAAAAATAGACAAAAGGACTTTAGAAAATGTGTTAGTCTATTTTAGTGCAATTTCTGTAAACTTTGTATGTTGATCTATAAAACATGTCACGGGTCCTTAGTTCAGATGTAACAAAACAGATCTAGAATTTCTTGTATTTGAAGGGTTTCGAGCACATAAACGCAACGGAAACAGTAATTAAAAATGTGAAAAACCAGAATTTTCGAAACCCACCACAGGATCCATGCGAAAAAACATATATTTAATTCGTAGATCATATTGTTTACCTTAAGAAGCTTTACAAATTGGTTGAATAATGGAGATCCAAAGATTGTTCAATCACCACGCATCCCGCTTTCGCGATCTACACTCTATCGGTATCCACACGAATGTTTGAACTCAAGAATTGGATGTGTACTAGCACAAACTCGTTTCTTCTTGCTCTCTTGGTGGCTAGGGGTTTAGTAAAAGTCTTATCTTAAAAATCAGCCACAAGAGATATTATATAGAGAGTAGAAAAATGAATTATAACTCTTAACTAATTAGGAGTTATTATTAATTCAAAATTTCTATTTATATAATAATTAAGTCATACTTAATTATTTAACAACTGAATTTCATAATTAATATTAGTAAATTCAAATATCATTATTTATCTAATTAATTAATTCATACTTAATTAATATTATAAATATTTCGAATTACTTTAATATAATTTAAATCCAATTTAAATTACATAATCCTTCAAGCATTCTTTGTGTGTGACCCTATAGGTTATTATTATGTTGACAACAAATTTTAAATCTCATTTAAAATCGTAAACAGTGAGCTAGGGGTGGCAATTTTGGGTTTTGGGTCGATTTCGTGCCGGGTTGGATGTACTTGATTTTTTTTAGTCTGACCCGAACCCGACCCGACCCGAAACGGGTTCAAAAATTGTGACACGAACCCGACCTGGTAGGTACCCGAGTAACCCGAAATTGACATGTTTGACCAAAAATAAACCAAAATTTAGAATAAATTAATAAAATTAAAATTAAAAAAATTAATTTACATCATTGCAAAACAAAAATGTTATGCCAAATTAATATAAAAAATAGAAATATAATAAAAAACAATATTACAAATGATTTATAAAATATAACCTACCATTTATATACATATAATATATATATATATATATATATATATATTAATTATTTAAATAAACAGGTCGGGTCCGGGTATTTCGGGTCAACCCGAAAATTACCCGATTGTTTCGGGTAATTTTTTACCCAACCCGAACCTGACCCGAAAGTCAAAATCCTCAACCCTAATTCATACTTTTGCGGGTTGGATTCGTGTCGGGTTTCGGGTCGTGTCTAATTTTGCCACTCCTACAGTGAGCGGCATCTAGTAATACATCATTGCTACCCAAATAATAATAATTAAATCGGTGATCGATTAAAACTTTCATGAATAATGTACAATGTAATATAATCCCTTTAACCAAATATTATAGATTAAACTAGAGGCATGTAATGTGTCATCCTCATCATAGTTTAATCTAAGTTTCCTTGATCAATGAGTAGACTATCATATCAAATCAACATTTGAGCATGGCCACACATTTCATAGTCTAGCTCACACAAGAGGCCAATACTATCACTCCTAAAATCAGGAGGGTTAAATCCCGTCTAGAACATTCATATTTCTCATACGATTCATAATATACCCAATGCCCACTTTTATCATCACCCAGTCAAGGATAACTTTTAATGGAATCAATGTATATTCATTCTCGTATAGAAACATAATGACTTCAGGTCTAAGGACCATTATATCATTATCACTGTGACAATTACTTATGACACAACAAACATGTAGAATCTCACATCGGGTCTGTCCAGCACCATGTACATTTACATATGCCTGTGTTTTTGACTTTAGTATCACTATACCTATGATCAATGAGATGTGATTATAAGTCAACAAACACAACAGTCTTAATACATTATTATTGTCCCTTAATAATAATACTCGACTAGGGACCTTTAGGAATATTGATACTATTCCCATAATCTCATTTCTAAGTCACGTACTTAGAGATAAAATTGCATATCATATTCCAAGGACATTTATTAATCTAACATTTATATCACATTAAATTAAGAAGTAATAAATTATAAAGGGAATAATCGATAGAACATAAACATTAATAATCCAAATGTCTCAAACTAAAACAGCATAGTGTTGTCTTTAGGGCAAAAACACTAACAGTATTCTCTCAAGAAGTAGTTGTGTTCTAAAATATTCAAGAACACAGATTTGTAGCATGACTAGTTTGACTTTTAATATAAAGATCAAGTAAATTTTGATAAATATTTTTTGTATCTTCTACAGTCAATTAATTATCACTGTAAATTTAATATAGCATGTAGAGTTCCAAAGCTTAAACATAAAACTTGATTTTCTTGAAAGTAATTTACAAGATCCAAAAGAAAATTCAAGAAACACACATTCACCCCCCATGTGCATTTCATACCTAACAAGTGGTAATAGAGCATTACATGAAAGTAAACAGATTAGAACTTGGAAGTATGAGTGCACAAAAACTTAGCAGTATCAAGGTCCCTATCTTTGATAAAGGAAACTATACTCTGTTAAAAAAGAATATGATATTTTTCACCAGGATGGCTCATCCACTATATCTTGAGATTCTCAATCATGGAACCTTCATTCCCATGGTGAGGGTACCTGAAGCAACTGAAGGTGATGTAGTTATTCCAAGTCATAATGCTCAAAAAGATCCATCTACATACACTGAGCCATAAAAAGAGAAGGTCTTACTTGACAATGGCTTGCAACTCATTTTAATTGAGTCTCATGATAATGTTATGTATAACAACATTATCAACTGTGAATTAATCATACAAATTTGGGAGAAGATAGAGATCTTATGTGAAGGTACTGAGGAAGTGAGGTTAAACCAAAGAAAAATTTTGATCTCACGGTATGAGAGTTTTATGGCTAAATCTAAAGAAGGCATTACTGAGGTTTTTGAAAGGTTCAAAAAATGATAAATGACTTGCAACTACATGACAAGTTCCATGAGGCTAAGGAGGTCAACCTGAAATTCTTGCTCACTTTTCCTGACCAGTTGAACAAAAGATCTCTGCAATAAGTGAAGGGGGAGGTCTAGGCAGAATAACTTTGAAGGTTTTATATGGTGTTCCTAAAATAAATGAACTGGAGATGAAGCAGAAAAAATCATTAAAGCTAAATTAAGGACATGTTGTTGATGTTTAAGTGCCTTGTTAGCTAATGATCAGAAAATGATTGAAAATGAAACTGAATCTCAGATTCAAGTTGTACAACCTATGAAGCAGAAAAATAAGGAACCTAAAAAATAAGTCATTCTGGAGTTGGAAGACGATGAATATTACACTCTTGACGATTTGGATGAAATGGATCAGTCTATGGCCTAAATGGCAAGGAATTTCTCAAACATAGGAGTCAAAAAGCCCATATATTTCAAGGATAAAGGTCAAACATCCTACAACAACAACATGAAAGGAAAATCTCACAAAAACACAACTGGAAAAATTGGCTACTGTTAGATATATTTGAGATGTCATATCTAATATGATTTGTGTTTAGTTTTCAGAACTTAACAACAGGACAAATCAGGACTTACTGGAAGTCAGAACTTCATATCAGAACTTAAGGTCATATCAGAACTTAAGTGCGGTAGGACTTTCATATAAGGAAGGAAGCTGATTTACAGTAGAAGATCGAGACTAAATAAAAGAAGATATGCATGGAAAGAGTTAGAAGACTGGAAGACTTGTAGAAGATATCTGATTGATATATTTTAGGAGACAAAATTGTATTCCATATCAATTAGAAGTTATCTTGTAACTGTGTACTATATAAACACTGTTAGGAATATATGTGCATTAGTTTGATGATATGTTTAACAAAACACTTAAGTAGAAGTTTAGTGTTTGTAGCCTCAACGGATAAGACCACTTTGGCTATCCGTTGATGGTGCAACTTTACTTAGAAATAAGTCTAGTGTTGTAGCACATTTCAGTCTCTGTATTTAAGATATAATTCTTAGAAGTTGAGAGAAAATATAAGTCATGTTGACTACTAGAAGATATGCAAATAGGAAGGCCAATTGTAAATATTTCATGCCTTGTAATTTTGTATAAATGAAGTGGTATCAACGGATGTCTTAAAGACCTTCAGCGGATGAGAAACAAAGCTTCAACGGATGTCTCTAAAGCTTCAACGGATAGAGCTTCAACTGCTAACACATCAACGGATAAAGCCATCAACGGATGAAGGCTTCAACGGATGTTCTGTTAAATAGCAGTTGATAAGTGGTAGTTGTAACAGCAGACAGAGGCACATGGGTTGACAGAGATAACTGAAATGTGGAAGCCTAATTTCAGGAACGTCAGAAAAAGCATCCGTTCTACTCTAGTACAAAGAGGCAATAGTCAACAAAGTACTTGAGTGATATGGAGAAGAAACAAGTGGAGAACTTATTTTATTATTGTATTTTTATCTTTGTCTTCACTTGTACACTTGGTGATATATAAACCAAGTAGCAGCTAGTAATTAGATAAGAATTTTTCCAGTGCTATTTAGAAAAATCTTGAGAGAAAAATTATCTAGTTTGTACTAGGATGCAGCTGTGATCAACATATTGAATCACAGATTTTCTGAAATACCATCTCTGGTGGAACAATAATCCACCAAAAAAGTTTTTAAGGTCTGTTGTGTTCTTTACATTAGTGCTTGAATATATATCTGTCTGTATTAGCTTAAAGCAATTCACACACTTGTTTATCTTGAACACAAAGCCTTTAAAACTGCTCAAAACTTGAAAAAGTTTTGAGATTTACATTGAACCCCTCTTCTGTAAATCTCATTGTTAGTCCACTAGGAATAACAATTGGTATCAGAGCAAGCTCTTGACACACAAAGAGTTTAAAGATCTTGGAAACTAACAAAGATGAGTAAGAAGGATATTGGAGTAAAAATCCCAGTTCTTGACAAAGACAGCTATCACCATTGGAAGGTGAAAATGCACCTTCATCTACTCTCCCAAGATGAAGGTTATGTAAACTGCATTGAGAATGGTCCTCACATTCCCCACAAAGTAGCCACAGTTGCTACGGCCATAATTGCTGTTGGTCAATCCATTCCAAAACCTAGAGCAGAATGGACAATGGAAGACACAGAAGAAGTCCACAAGGATAAGAAGGCTATGAATATTTTGTTTAATGGTCTTGACAATGATATGTTTGATAATGTGATAAATTGCACAACTGCCAAAGAGGTTTGGGACACAGTTCAGCTACTGTGTGAAGGTACAGAACAAGTAAAAGAAAACAAAATGCAGCTTCTCATTCAACAGTATGAGTATTTTCATTTTGAAGAAAATGAATCTTTAAATGACACATTCAATAGATTCCAAAAGCTGTTGAATGGACTGAAGCTGTATGGTAGAGTGTACCAGGTGAAGGATTCAAATCTTAAAATTTTAAGATCCTTGCCAAAGGAATGAAAACCCATGACTGTCTCCTTGAGAAACTCTCAAGATTATAAGGACTTCACTCTTGAAAGATTATATGGAATCTTGAAGACTTATGAACTAGAGCTGGAACAGGATGAGCTATTGGAGAAGGGAAGAAAGAAAGGAGGTTCAGTTGCCTTGGTAGCTGAAAATGAGAAAGAATGCAGACAAGAAACTGTGAGATCTACATCAAACTCCAAAGATGACACAAGCAAATCAGAATCAAGCAAGGGTAAGGAGCAAGTTGCTGAGAATGAAGACAACTCCAGCCAAGATGACTCTGATGGTATTGATGAGCATCTTGCATTTCTATCCACGAGATTTGCAAAGATGAAATTTAGGAAAAACACTAGAGCCACTAAACCTCATAAGAACATGGTGGACAAATCCAAGTTCAAGTGTTTCAATTGTGGTATAAGTGGACACTTTGCAAGTGAGTGCAGAAAGCCAACTTCTGAAAAGAAGAAATTTGACCAAGTAGATTACAAAAAGAAATATTTTGATCTGCTCAAGCAAAAGGAGAGGGCTTTCATTACTCAAGAAAAAGACTGGGCAGCTGATGGAGAAGAAGAGGATGAAGATGTGGAATATGTCAACTTGGCTCTCATGGCTGATTCTGAGGAAAATGAAGTTAGTTCATCAAGCAACCAGGTAATCACTACTGATTTAACACAGCTTACTAAAGAAGAGTGCAATGATGCTTTTAATGACATGTCTACTGAATTGTATCATTTGCGTGTGTCTCTTAAATCTCTTGCTAAAGAAAATAGTAGGATTAAAGAGAACAATCTGTTTTTAAGTAATAGAAATGCTGTGTTAGAAGATAAGTTGATTGACCTAGAGAAAACTAAGCTACATTGTATATCTGTTGAAAATGAACTAGCTGAATCTGTTAAGAAAGTAAAAATACTTTCCAATCAATTAGAGAGAGAGCAAGAGGTGATTAAAGCCTGGAAGACATCTAGGGATGTTAGTGCTCAAATTTCCAAGGTCCAAGGAATTGAATCATTCTGTGAGACTGCCTGGGATAAAAACAAAAAGAAACTGGAATTAATTGATGGGCTGTCAACGGATGTGGAATCAACGGATGATGAAAGTTATCCGTTGAAGGAAGAAAAGGAGCATCCGTTGAAGGTTCCTCAATTAAAACACGCAGATGTTTCTGAAAGTGAAAATCTAAAGAAACTCAACAAAAAGTTTGGTTCAACTTCCAAGAACTTTGTCAAAGAAGAAGCAAGCACATCCAAAGATTTCAGTAAGGTGAATATAGGACACATGACCTTAGAACAGTTAAAGAATAGGCTCAAAGTGGTTGAGGATAAAAAGGAAACTAAAAGGAAATCTAATAGAAATGGGAAGGTAGGGGTTAATAAACATAACAATTACACACCTGATAAGTATGCTCCTAGAAAAAGCTGTGTGCATTGTAGTAGTGTTAATCATCTATCTGCTAATTGCAAATCTATTAAGAAAACTCCCATACATGTGCCCTCTTCCATGCCTAATATGTCTGCATCACCTCTGCATGCTATGCCTGTTATGTCTCAACAGAATCCTTATGCAAATTTTGCAAACATGCCATATTTTAACAATCCTTATCTTGCTGCATTAAGTATGCCTCAAATGCCATACAATATGCCAATATGGAATAACATGCTTGCACAATCCATGCCTTATCAAATTCCAAATGTGCTAAATGATTCTGTGACTAACCCTACACCTCAACCAACTACATCTAAGATCAAGGTTGACTCAAAGTTACCTAAGTCTAAAGATGCAGGAGGAATGAAGTCTAGGAGAAAGGCTAACAGGAATGGACCCAAGGAAACTTGGGTACCAAAATCAACTTGATTGATTTTATGGTGTGCAGGGAAAAAGAAGAAATCTATGGTACTTGGACAGTGGCTGTTCAAGACACATGACAGGAGATTTCTCCCTGCTCACTGAGTTTAAGGAGAGAGCTGGCCCTAGCATAACCTTTGGAGATGACAGCAAAGGGTTTACTATGGGATATGGCTTGATTTCAACAAGACATGTCATCATTGATGAAGTTGCATTAGTTGATGGTCTCAAGCACAATTTACTGAGTATCAGTCAACTATGTGATAAAGGGAATACAGTTTCCTTCAATTCAGAAACCTGTGTTGTCACCAGCAAGAAAGACAACAAAGTGGTTCTAACTGGAGTTAGAAAAGGGAATGTGTACTTAGCTGACTTCAACTCTACAGATGCAGAATCTATTACTTGTCTCTTCAGCAAAGCAAGTTCAGTTGAGAGTTGGCTATGGCACAAGAAGCTATCCCATTTGAATTTCAAGACAATGAATGATCTAGTGAAAAAGGACTTAGTTAGAGGAATTCCTCTAGTTGAATTCTCAAGGGATGGTTTGTGTGATGCTTGTCAGAAAGGCAAACAAAGGAAAGCATCATTCAAAAAGAAGCTTGAAATAACAATTGATGAACCATTACAGCTGCTGCATATGGATTTGTTTGGACCAGTCAATGTATTGTCAATTGCAAGAAGAAGATATTGCTTAGTGATTGTAGATGATTTCTCAAAGTTTTCATGGGTCTATTTTCTTGGATCAAAGGATGAAGCAAGTGAAATCATTATCAATCACATCAGGCAAGTCAATAATCATCCTGACTTGAAGGTTAGGAATATCAGGAGTGACAATGGAACTGAGTTCAAGAATTTGTCAATAAGGCTGTTCTGTGAAGAAAATGGAATCATGCATGAGTTCTCAGCTCCAAGAACACCTCAGCAAAATGGGGTAGTTGAAAGAAAAAACAGATCTTTGATTGAGGCTGCCAGAACAATGCTTGAAGAATCAAAGTTACCAACATATTTCTGGGCTGAAGCTGTTAATTATGCCTGCTACACTCAGAATATTTCTTTGATCAATCAAGCTAAAGGCATGACTCCTTATCAGTTGTTCAAGAGAAGAAAACCAACTCTAAACTTTCTTCATGTCTTTGGATGTAAATGCTTTATACTGAGGAATCAATCTGACCATAAAGGGAAGTTTGATGCAAAGGCTGATGAAGGGATATTTGTTGGTTACTCAGCTGGAAAATCTTATAGGGTCTACAATCTAAGAACCAACATTGTTATGGAATCTGTGCATGTTGTGTTTGATGATAAAAAGATTGATGGACTAACAGATGAGGGACACAATGAGAGACTCAAATTTGACAACATTGAGATATATTGTGATGATAGTGAAGAGGAGATTGATGGAGATGACACTTCAAAAGGGATTCAAAATATGCCCTTGGATAATGCACAAAATTCTGCACCCGTTGATAGAGGCAATGCAGTATCCGTTGAAAGACATAGTGCATCATCCGTTGAAGTACAAAATGAAGCATCCGTTGATCATAGTTCATCAACGGATAATCGATTTACATCATCAGTTGATAGAACTCCAAATTCCCTGCAAAGAACCAACAACTCAGGGGGAGTTTCAACTAATCAACTTTCTGTCTCACATCATGACAATACTGAGGCCACCTCATCTAGAGCACATCTTCCACCTCAAAGGAAATGGACCAAGAATCATCCCTTTGAACTGATCATTGGTGATGCATCATCTAAAGTGCAAACAAGAAAAGCTACTCAAGATGAATGTCTGTATAGTAGTTTTCTATCTCAGGAGGAACCTAAGAAAGTGGAAGAAGCTTTATTGGATCCAGATTGGATATTAGCTATGCAGGTTGAGCTGAACCAATTTGAGAGAAACAAAGTTTGGAAGCTGGTACCCAAACCAAAGAACAAGAGTCCAATTGACACAAAATGGGTATTCAGAAACAAGATGGATGAAAATGGCATTGTCATAAGGAATAAAGCCAGATTGGTTGCTAAAGGCTATTCTCAACAAGAGGGAATAGATTTTGATGAAACATATGCTCCTGTTGAAAGACTTGAAGCCATCAGAATTTTTCTAGCCTATGCAGCCCATGCCAATTTCAAAGTCTATCAAATGGATGTCAAGAGTACATTTCTAAATGGGAAATTGGAGGAAGAAGTCTGTTAGGTCCCAATTTGTTTGTAGAAGGGGGGTTGAATGCAAACAATACCGTTTAGTCGAATAAAATGCGGAATAAAATTGTGAAACAAAATTCAAGTTAAATAAAACTTTTATTAAACTTGAAAGGTGTTACAACTACGGTATCGGTTACAAGGGATTAATCTCAAATCAATTATTACAAATTTAGAATAAATTCGACATGAACTTTTTCTATTTTTGTAATTAAAAGATCAAATGCTAAATGCGATTTGAGATTAAGTTCTAGGGATTTTAATCCGCTAGATTGATACACAAGAACAAGATAAGTATTTCTAGTTGATTGGATTTAACTTTACAATCTAGAAATTGATCTTGAAGTTGCAGAAGAGATGTAATATTTTTCTGCTTCTTTTTTTTTTCTTTTTGTTCTTCTGTATGTTCTGTTTGATTGCTTTCTGTTGGTTGTTATGAATTGGATGCTTCTGCTTCTTTTAATCAACACAGCCGAGATTAATGAACTGGTATGACAATCCTTTGTCCAATAAGACTTTCGGTGTGACAATCTTTAAAGCTAGCAAGACAATTAAAATGAACTAGCAAGACTTTCGGTATGACAATCAATTGTCATACCGATTGTCATAGTAGTACAAATGAAATTGTCTTACTGAATTAATAAGTGATTTTAATCTAAATAATAATTTTATCAAGACAGTCAACTGAATTAGCATGACTTTCGGTATGACTATCAATTGTCATACCGATTGTCATACTAGTACAATTAGTTGTCTTTTTAGAATTAAAACAGATTTTAACCAATTAAAATTCTGTAAATCCTTAATATTAATTCTAAATTAATTAATCAATTTAATTCAATTAATCAATAAATTAATCCTTGCAGATATAATTTATTTTCTTAATTAAATTATATGACTTAATTAATTAATAGAGAATTAATACTAACCCTGAGCAGCATCCATTCTTCTGACAATCTTCTGAAAGTCACTGAGACTTATGAATCAATTCCGCCACTTCAATGCTGACACTCGATGTACTGTCTGGTTCATGAGTGACTAACTTTGGTGACGTTTCTTCATGTCTTGACTTTGATATTCTGATTGAATCCTTGTAATAAATGATACCATGACGAGATCTCTGTCACTTGATTAAATCCACGATCTTGATTTATATCACTGAGGCATGATCAAATTCTTGAACTTCTTCCAGTGAATCTTCAAGTCTGCAGATGAACAATGTTTCTTTATTCTTTGACAGATGTTACTTTGTGAGATCTCTCTGATGATAGATCCACTATTTACTTATTACATTTTTATTTGAGTTGAGTTAAATACTCGAATAAACGAGTAGGCTATGACATATGCCTTTCAATCTCCCCCTATTTGCTTGTTAGACAATAACAACAAATACCTAGAGGATAACTCAACTAACAAATAAGAAAAAGATATAAACAGTAATGTAAAGTAAATAGCAGAAAAGTTCTGGATTATATTTAACATTTTCCAGATTCCAAATGAAATTTACAAGTGAATACAAGATAGATGTTCCTCTAGCCTGAACATATAACTACATTAGACTATCTTGATTCATAAAGCTCTAATCATATTACATTGAGTTTTGAGCTAATTGACTTTAGTTGTCTTCTCTTCTGACTTCACCTTCTTCTAAATCTTGAAGCAATTCCTTGACAAAGACACGATCCTTTTCTGAAGTGAAGCTTGCAGGTCTGACTGGTTGAACTCCAACTGACTTCAGCTTATTCTTGAGTTGATTGTACCTTTTAACATTCTTTTCACAATAAGCTTGAATCAAGTCAGCAGCTTGAGTCTTCAACATGGATGAATATCCAGCAGTTCTCAAATGATGTTCCATCCAGACCAGATGCTTAGCTGAGTAGTCTTTAAGAGATTGTACATCTAGCTGACAGATTTGAAGACAATCAGACTTAAAGAATCTCACCTGATGAGGATTGTTGACCACTTGAGGACTAGCCCTGCTGGCAAACTCTTTAAGCCTTTCTCGAAGAACTTCATTCAATTCTGAGCTTCTTTTGACTTTGTTTAAAAGAACCCAAATCTCTGACAAAGAACGATTCTCAAATAGATGAAGTGACACCTTGAATGATCCTTCACTCTGACAATATACAAAAATGCTCATCTCATTTAGGGATCTATCAAAAGCAGCTGTGATCCTTGAGACTTCAGTTTTGATAGCATTCATGTACATGTCATTGTTAGGATTTGAGATTTCCATCTTGTCAAGAAGATGTAAGAACTGCCTATCATTGTTAGTGCTCAGCTGAGGCATATCGAGTACTCTCCTAGCTTCATCCCATTTTTCACCAATCTTTAGTCTGACATCTCTTCTCCTTTCTTGAGCCTTAATGTCATGAAAACGTTGCTTTTGAAGAGTTTCTGTTCTTTGTATGTCTTTCCTCCTGTCAATGATCTGAGAGACCTTCTTGAGTTCAGCTTCTTTTCTTTTCATCTCTGACTGCTCCTTCTGAAATTCTTTCTCAAACATAGGATCCACTGTATCTTCCTCTTCCCAATCTTCAAAATCACTTTCCTCTTCAGCTTCAAATAACCTATCTTTATCTTCCTGAACTGGTTCAGTGGGAATGTCAAAAATATCAAAGTCATCCTGTTCTCCACTGTAGTAGACATCATCAGCCTTTCCTTTATCTCCAGCAGAGGTATCTTTTTCCTTCCCTTTGGCACTACTCCCTTTCTTCTCCCCCTTAGTTGAGGGATCCTCTACTGACCTTCCTTTGGAACTTCCATCACCTCCAGAGCCTGATCCTCCACCAGACGGTCCTTCAAAATAAGCTCTTTGTTCTTCATTAGGGAAATGAGAATTCTTGATCATGTAATATAGGTGCTTCATCCCTTCATTGAGATGTTCCATGCCCGTCTCTATCTTTAGAAATCTTGAGGAGTCCAGTGAATGATTCATCTCAACGAGGTCTTCAAGAGAAGTCATTCTTGTATGTAGAGAGCAGAAGTTGGATATGTCATCAGCTGATAAAGTTGGAGTGTCCTGAATAGAATTGAGCTTTGGTATTACAGTAGTCTTTAGATCTGAGATGTCATTCCTTATGATTGCAAGCTAATTGTTGACAGAGGTGGAAGAAGAAGACCGTTCAACCACTTGTGCTTTGAATGCTTGAGCTTCAGCTTGACTTTTAGCAAGTTCTTCTTTTAGGGCAGCAATCTGAGCTAACAGGTTTACAGTATCAGTGTCTGTGTGTGCTCTCACCTGAATTTCACTCGTGTTTGGTTCACTCATCTCACGTGCATGTGTTTCTCTCAATATAATTGCTCGTGAGGAGTCTTCCAGTTGCTGTTCTTCTGTACCTGCATTAAAAATCACCCTAGCCTCTTCAAGAGAGGTCAGTGGTGGTGCAATGGGAATTCGCGAGTCCCGATCCTCAGTCAATACTATCAAATCTTTTGGAATAGATGTCTGAATTGCTTCAGGGATAGATTGACCGAGTTGCCCTCCACTTTCTCCAGATAAATCTGCGAGTGGAGAATCCCATAAGGGAGCCAGAGGTGTTGGATCTGGGAGGGGAGAAAATGACTCTATTAAAGGTGGCTGAGAGTCAGATTTTCCCTCAGAAGCATGTGACTGCTCTTCTGCCGTAACTATGGCAGGCACTGTTACCGACTCTACGTGCACTCCTCGCTGTGTGTCCTGAGTATGATCTGGGGAAGTGTATGGTTCCATTGTGAGTAATGGAATTGTGCTTGACTCAGTACAAGATGCCATGGCCCTATGGCGAAATTCAATAGATGCATCCTGTTGAGAAAATGCCTCTAATAACTGTTCATTGGCCATTTCAAAGTCCATGTCCTGTTGGGAGGACAATGATGGGCTTTCAGATGCCTCAGAATATGTTCTTCTTTTCTTAGGAGGAGGCAGAGCTGAGGGTTCACTCATATTTAACAATGTACTACTTCCTAGTAATCTCCTGGGTAACATTTTAGACAGTGGGGGAGAGGTTGAGATAGAATGTGACTCTGTGTTTGGCTCTATGACCTGGGATTGAAGCTGTGGTTCTACAACTTCATGGTCAGCCCTATCAACCACTGGGGGTCTTTCAACAGAAGTAGGAAGAGAGTGAGAGTGAGGAATTACTACCTGTAATGGAAGAGCCTGGGTGGCTTGAACCACTGGAGGTTGAGGTTGCTGTTCATGGCCGGGAAGATTGAAAATAGGTAAGGGAATATAATTGGCCATGAAAGCAGATACAAGTACTGGAACTTGCATAAATTTGAAGGTTGTGTCTTGGCGAGTGTAAATCTTTTTGCTAACTGGAGGGGGTTCGGTTACCGAAGAGTTAGCAAAAAGGGCTTTGTGTTCAGGTGTGAGTAGATGATCTGCTATAAGCATGAGAAAACGAGCATAGTAACATGATACCCTACGATTTGTAGAATGATCACGTAAAGCAGAAGTTAGACGTCTCAAGAGAATGGGAAAAAGTAGTTTTCCAAAATTGATCCTTTGATTGAAAACAACCGCAAGACCAATATACTGCAGAGTGGAAGTGATGTTATGAAAATTGGATTTTGTGCAGTTGGCAAACACTTTGGAAAGTGTATCGAAGAAAATATCCCATTCAGACACCAAATTTGATTTAGAAAGTTTGGTTAAATTGATCACCCCCTGATAGTGAATAGCATTGAAAAAATTTGTGATATCATTTTCAGAGGGTAAATTACAGAAATTGTCTAGTGGAAAATTTAACGCACGATTGACGACTATTTCATCAACTACATACTGTGTGTTTGCGACGGTGAATGAAAAAGATTTTGAATCATCGGCCACAGTAGAAGTTGTGCAAATCATTCTAAGTAGATCGACGTTTAAAATCACATTTGATTTAATAGCAGAGCTAACAATCGAATGGTCATTTAAAAATCTAATCCATGGCTTAAATTTTTCAACATCACATTTTTCTGGATTAAAATAACCAACCTGATTATGCGCGACAATTTGGAAATTGAGAGCCATTTTTTAAAATAATAATAAGACACACGCTTTTCAGAATTTTAAGAATAATATTAAGAAAATTCGAATTAATTAAATTAATTTAATAATTCGAATTAAATTAATTATAATCGAAAAATTTAGACATAAATGTATCTCGTTAAAATTCTTAACTCACAAAAGCAGTTGAAAAGCCAAAAGACACAAATCAGAAATTAAAATTAAAAATAAAAAGTTCAAAATCAACAACCACAAATTGAATTTGAAGGGGCAAATTGATTTTTATTTGATTTGCGTTTTTATATAAATTTTTTTTTAATAAAAATCCAACAGCACCTCTGTATATATATACTTGTATGTATATATCACAAAGTGATGAATCAGTTTGCTGAGTAAAAACTCGAGCAAGGAAAGAGCAGTTCTAAGGTTTTGGTTCGAAGAGAGAGAAGAGAGAAAATTAAGAAGAAAAAACTGTTCGATTTTTTTTGAAACGAACTGAACTGTTGAAATGGTTTAAAAAAGAACAAACAGATGCCTTTATATTACAGCTGGTATGACAATCCGGGATTGTCATACCGATTGTCATACCAGGCAAAAGAAGGAGAAAGAAAAACAATAGAATAAATACTAAAATTATAACTAGTATGACAATCTGATAGTCATACCGATTGTCATACCAGTATAATAATAAAAGGAAACTAATTATATATATGGTTTAAAACTGGCAAGACAATTGATAGTCATACCGATTGTCTTGCCAGTATAAAACTATACTGAATAACATAATAACAAAATTTGAACTGAAATGACTTTCAGCAAGACAATTTCAATTGTCTTGCCGATTGTCATACCAGCTTTAAACACAGAAACACACACATTTATAAATTTAAAAAGACTTATTTAACTTAGTAAAAATATTAGAAAATATTTACAAAATAGTAAAACTGAAATACAGACTTATAATATTTACAGAATTAATTATTTTTATTTCAAAAATAGATTTCTGTTGAATTTTAGCAAATAAAATTCATAGAAAAATATTTTTAGAGAAAATAAAATATTCTGAGATATTTTAAATTAACAAGAAGGGAAAATAAAAATAGATAAGATAATATCTATTACATAGAAATAAGCAAGAAATATGATAAAATGATAAAATAAATTTGCAAATGAATTTTTTATTTATGAAAAATTCATTTGTAAATTCATTCAAGAACAGATCTCAGATATTAACTAAATTAATCACTAAAACTATTCAACATGCCCAATTTACCAACTAATCTGGTAAATGTGGATTCGTCAAGTGGTTTAGTGAAAATATCTGCTATTTGTTCTTCTGTTGGAACAAAAAATAGTTCAACAGTACCATTCATGACGTGCTCTCTAATAAAATAATACCTGATGTCAATGTGCTTTGTCCTCGAGTGCTGCACAGGGTTGTTGGTGATGGCTATTGCACTTGTGTTGTCACATAAAATAGGAATCTTGTTCAATACAGAGCCATAGTCTCGTAGTTGGTTCCTAATCCACAAGATCTGAGCACAGCAGCTTCCAGCAGCAATATATTCAGCCTCGACCGTTGAGTTGGAAACTGTTTGCTGTTTCTTGCTGTACCATGAGACTAGCCTGCTTCCTAGGAATTGACAACTTCCTGAGGTGCTTTTCCTATCAACAACACTTCCTGCATAATCTAAATCTGTATATCCGACAAGGTTAAAACCAGATTCTTTAGGGTACCAAATACCTAGATTTGGTGTTCCCTTAAGATATCTTAAGATTCGTTTAACAGCAACGAGATGAATATCTCTAGGATCCGCTTGGAACCTTGCACATAAACATGTAGCATACATAATATCTGGTCTACTTGCAGTAAGATAGAGTAACGAGCCAATCATACCTCTGTAGCTTATGACATCTACCTTAATGGAGTTTTCACATGGTCCAAGCTTGACAGCTGTAGTTGATGGAGTCCTTGCTGATGCAGAATCCTCTAGATTGTACTTTTTGAGGAGTTCCTTGAGATACTTGGATTGACAAATAAATGTTCCATCTAACCTTTGATTTACTTGTAATCCAAGAAAGAACTTCAGCTCTCCCATCATGCTCATTTCAAACTTGCTGTGCATTAACTTAGCAAATCTCTTACAGAGATTATCATTAGTAGACCCAAATATTATATCATCCACATAGACTTGGACTAATATAGTATCATTCTTATGTTTTTTAGAAAAGAGAGTTTTGTCTATGACACCTCTAATAAAGCTATTTTCAATAAGAAATTCAGAGAGAGTGTCATACCATTTTCTTGGAGACTGTTTTAGCCCATAGATAGCCTTGAAAAGAAAGAAGACAAAATCCAAATAATCTGGATCTTCAAAACCAGGAGGTTGCTCTACATATACCTCTTCATCCAGCTTTCCATTCAGAAAGGCGCTCTTGACATCCATTTGATAAACTTTAAAGTTTGAAAATGCTGTGAATGCCAGAAATATCCTGATGGCCTCAAGTCTAGCCACTGGAGCATAGGTTTCATCATAATCAATGCCTTCAGCTTGAGAATACCCTTTAGCTACCAGTCTTGCCTTATTTCTTGTAACCACACCATCTTCATCTAGTTTATTCCTGAATACCCACCTAGTACCAACAGCTTTCTTGTGTACAGGTCTAGGTACCAGTTTCCAGACTTGTTGACTTTCAAACTGATTGAGTTCATCTTGCATAGCAATCACCCAATCTGGATCAGTCAGTGCTTCTTCAATTTTCTTAGGTTCCATTTCAGAAAGAAATCCTGAGAACAGACACTCATTTTGAGTAGCACGTCTAGTTCTGACTCCAACATCTGGATCACCAATAATCAACTCAAAAGGGTGAGCTTTATTCCACACAGTCTGTCTTGGAAGATTTGATCTTGATGATTCGCCTTGAAATTCATTGTGATTTTGTGTCCTACTAGATGATCCTTCAGCATCTCCCCCTGAGTTGTTGCCATGTTGACTTGAAGATTCTTCGTCAGTAGCAGTGGTATCTCCATTGTTGCCAAAGTTTCCATCACTATTACCTTGAGTATCATCAGGATTAACAGGTTCTTCACCAGCAACAACCTCAGGTTCTTGACCATGTTCTGATTCTGAATCTGACGTATCATCAAACTTCAGTTTCTCAGAAGGATCTTCAGTTTGGATACTAGGGAGTTTAGTGTCATCAAATGTAACATTGACACTTTCAGTTACTTTGTGTTGATCAATGATATACACTCTATATGATCTTCTTCCATATCCAACAAAAATACCCTCATATGCCTTTGCCTCGAACTTACCACGACGATCATCTCCATCCTTGAGCACGAAGCATCTGGCACCAAATACATGAAAGTATTTGATAGAAGGTTTCTGTTCATTCAAAATCTCATAAGGAGTTTTCATGAAGTCTTTGTTGATTAGAGTTCGATTCTGAGTATAACATGCAGTATTGACAGCTTCAGCCCAAAAGTACATTGGAAGACCTGATTCACTTAACATCGTTCTTGCAGCTTCAATCAATGTACGATTCTTCCTTTCTACCACTCCATTTTGCTGAGGGGTTCTAGGAGCTGAAAATTGTCTGGTAATCCCTTTGTCTGTACAGAATCCATTGAGAAGTGCATTCTTGAATTCTGTTCCATTATCTGACCTTATTGCTCTAACAGGGACGTTAGAATCTAACTCAATCATCTTGATATGATCAATCATAACTTGTGGTGTTTCATCCTTAGAGTGAAGAAATAAAACCCACGTATACTTGGAATAGTCATCAACTATCACAAGACAGTAACACTTCTTTGACATAGAAAGGATATTAACTGGACCAAATAAATCCATGTGCAATAATTGCAGAACACCAGTTATGGAAGATGTGTCAGTGCCTTTGTGACTTGCTTTCTTTGACTTTCCTTTCTGGCAAGCCTCACATAGTCCTCCTGGAGAGAATTCCAGCTGAGGCAGACCTCTTACCAATTCTCTTTTGACAAGAGAATTCATTGTTTTGAAATTGAGATGGGAAAGTCTCTTGTGCCATAGCCAACTCTCATCTGACGATGCCTTTGCATAGAAACAATTGACTTCAAGATTGCTTCCAGAGTTCATGTCAGCTACGAACAGATTTCCTTTCCGGATTCCCATTAAGGAGGGTTTTTCACTTTTCTTGTGCAGAATCTGACACTTCAGCTTGTCGAATAAAACATTGTAGCCGTTGTCACAGAACTGACTAATGCTAAGCAGATTGTGTTCAAGTCCTTGCACAACATATACATTTTCAATGATAACATTTCCAGCTAGCAAACAGCCATATCCCTCCGTTAAACCTTTGCTGTTATCTCCAAAGGTAACCACTGGGCCAGCTTTCTCAACCACATTTGATAGCAGGGCTCTATCTCCGGTCATATGTCTTGACGATCCGCTGTCAAGAATCCACACTACCGGTTGTACCTGTTTAATGCCCTCTTTTCTTGACGATGAGGTGCTTGCATTACTAGCCATGAGAGCAAGATTCCCAACTTCTTCATCTTCACTGTCAGTATCATCCCAGCTTCTTCCCTTTGCCAGGTACGCCCTTTCAGATTTACTCTTCTGATTAGAATCGTAAGAGTTCTTCCTAGCTTGTTTTGGCTTCCTGCATTCTGTGGCAAAGTGTCCCAACTCATTACAGTTGAAGCATCGAATGGTGCTTCGATCAACCATCCCTGTTTTATACCCACCACTGCTGGTGTTAGAGGATGAAGATCCACCTTTCTGGAATCTGTTGTAGTTGGACTTGTACTTGAACTTGGGATTCCTTTTGAATCTGACATTTGAGAATCTCTTGACAATCAGGGCCATTGACTCATCCTCCAATTGCTCCAGTTCTTCCAAGGAATAATAATCATCTCCTGATTGATTTGTAGTAGGAGAATCAAATTCTGCTACTATCACATTATCTTCAACCTTGGAAGACTGTACCATTTTTTCTGACTGTTGAGATTGTTGTTGATATTGTGGTTGTTGTTGTTGTTCATCAGCTACTAGAGCAGTAGACGTGCTGACCACTCTTCCTTTCCCGTAAACTTCCTTCTGCTGAATCTGCTCCAACTCATAAGTCTTTAACACACCATAGAGCCTTTCCAAAGAAATCTCACTCAGATCTCTTGCTTCTCTTATGGCAGTGATTCTATGTTCGAGATGAGTTGGCAGTGTTAAAAGGAACTTTTTGTTGACCTCCCTGATGGAATAGTATTTACCATTAATGTTCAGGTTGTTGATCAATGCATTGTACCTCTCAAACACTTCAGTGATTCCTTCTCCTGGATTGGATTTAAAGTATTCATACTCAGAGGTTAGGATTTCTAGTTTGTTCTCCCTAACTTCCTCTGTGCCTTCATTAATAATCTCAATAGTTTCCCAGATATGTTTGGAATCTTTACAATTCATCACATGTCTATTCATCAGGGGATTAAGGGAATCTACTAAGATTAATTGAAGGCTAGCATCCAGGGAAGCTTCTTCTATTTCAGCAGGAGAGAAGTCCTCAGGATCCTTCACATAAGTTCTCGCTTTGGTGATCACCACATCATTTTCTATTACCTCTGGTTCCATAACCATAGGAATTTTTGGACCCTTCTTCAACACTTGCAAATATTTGGGATTAGCAACCTGTAAAAACAGTAGCATCTTCTTCTTCCACATAACATAATTTTCTTTATCGAAAAGTGGAATTTTAACGGTTCCAACTTTTTGTGTAGTCATTATGAATTTTTTGAGTGACTAAAAAATTCAAGAAGTGAAAAAAAAAACACAAAAGTCTAGGATCTAGATTTGTACGTTAATCAGAAGGCTCTGATACCAATTGTTAGGTCCCAATTTGTTTGTAGAAGGGGGGGTTGAATGCAAACAATACCGTTTAGTCGAATAAAATGCGGAATAAAATTGTGAAACAAAATTCAAGTTAAATAAAACTTTTATTAAACTTGAAAGGTGTTACAACTACGGTATCGATTACAAGGGATTAATCTCAAATCAATTATTACAAATTTAGAATAAATTCGACATGAACTTTTTCTATTTTTGTAATTAAAAGATCAAATGCTAAATGCGATTTGAGATTAAGTTCTAGGGATTTTAATCCGCTAGATTGATACACAAGAACAAGATAAGTATTTCTAGTTGATTGGATTTAACTTTACAATCTAGAAATTGATCTTGAAGTTGCAGAAGAGATGTAATATTTTTCTGCTTCTTTTTTTTTTCTTTTTGTTCTTCTGTATGTTCTGTTTGATTGCTTTCTGTTGGTTGTTATGAATTGGATGCTTCTGCTTCTTTTAATCAACACAGCCGAGATTAATGAACTGGTATGACAATCCTTTGTCCAATAAGACTTTCAGTGTGACAATCTTTAAAGCTAGCAAGACAATTAAAATGAACTAGCAAGACTTTCGGTATGACAATCAATTGTCATACCGATTGTCATAGTAGTACAAATGAAATTGTCTTACTGAATTAATAAGTGATTTTAATCTAAATAATAATTTTATCAAGACAGTCAACTGAATTAGCATGACTTTCGGTATGACTATCAATTGTCATACCGATTGTCATACTAGTACAATTAGTTGTCTTTTTAGAATTAAAACAGATTTTAACCAATTAAAATTCTGTAAATCCTTAATATTAATTCTAAATTAATTAATCAATTTAATTCAATTAATCAATAAATTAATCCTTGCAGATATAATTTATTTTCTTAATTAAATTATATGACTTAATTAATTAATAAAGAATTAATACTAACCCTGAGCAGCATCCATTCTTCTGACAATCTTCTGAAAGTCACTGAGACTTATGAATCAATTCCGCCACTTCAATGCTGACACTCGATGTACTGTCTGGTTCATGAGTGACTAACTTTGGTGACGTTTCTTCATGTCTTGACTTTGATATTCTGATTGAATCCTTGTAATAAATGATACCATGACGAGATCTCTGTCACTTGATTAAATCCACGATCTTGATTTATATCACTGAGGCATGATCAAATTCTTGAACTTCTTCCAGTGAATCTTCAAGTCTGCAGATGAACAATGTTTCTTTATTCTTTGACAGATGTTACTTTGTGAGATCTCTCTGATGATAGATCCACTATTTACTTATTACATTCTTATTTGAGTTGAGTTAAATACTCGAATAAACGAGTAGGCTATGACATATGCCTTTCAAAGTCTATGTAAGTCAACCTCCAGGGTTTGAAGATCCAAATTTTCCAGACTATGTGTATTATCTGTTGAAAGCACTCTATGGACTGAAGCAAGCACCTAGAGCCTGGTATGAAACCCTATCAAAATTCCTTTTGGAGAATCACTTCACTAGAGGTACTGTTGATAAAACTCTCTTCTTTAGGAATGTTAATGGCTCTAGTATACTTGTTCAAATTTATGTAGATGACATAATATTTGGTTCTAAAGATAATAAACTTTGCAAAAAGTTTGCTAAGCTAATGCAAAGTAAGTATGAAATGAGCCTGATGGGAGAACTAACCTATTTTCTTGGTTTACAAGTTAAACAAGTTAGTGATGGAATTTTCATTAGTCAAACTAAATATATTCATGATCTTTTAAAGAAGTTTGACTTAATGGAATGTTCATCTGCAAAAACTCCCATGACCACTGTCACCAAACTTGAATTAAATAAGACTGAAAGGTTTGTGGACATTACAAGTTATAGAGGCATGGTTGGTTCACTTTTATATTTAACTGCTAGCAGGCCAGATATAATGTTTGCTACATGTCTGTGTGCTAGATTTCAAGCTGATCCTAGGGAGTCTCACTTAATTGCTATCAAGAGGATTTTCAGATATCTCAAGGGTACACCAAATTTAGGTATTTGGTATCCTAGAGAATCTGGCTTTGATCTAATTGGTTATTCAGATGCAGACTATGCAGGTTGCAAAATAGACAGGAAAAGTACAACAGGCACCTGCCAATTCCTGGGAAACAAGCTTGTATCATGGTTTAGTAAAAAGCAAAATTCAGTCTCTACTTCTACAGCTGAGGCTGAATACATTGCTGCTGGAAGTTGCTGCTCTCAAGTGTTATGGATGAGGAATCAACTTCTTGATTATGGACTTCAGGTTGATAGAATTCCTATCTTTTGTGACAACACAAGTGCCATAGCCATAACAGAGAATCCTGTGTAGCACTCAAGGACCAAGCACATTGATATCAAGTACCACTTCATCAGAGAGCATGTCATGAATGGTATAGTGGAACTACATTTTGTTCCAAGTGAACAACAAATTGCAGACATATTTACCAAGCCACTTGATGAATCAACATTCACAAGATTGGTAAGTGAGCTAGGTATGCTTAATTACTCATAAAATTTATGTCCTTATTGCAATTTGAATTGAAGCCTGAAATGTATAAGTTGCTAGAACAAATTTGACTTCTTAACAAAGGTTATTCCATCAATGGATATTTCCTATCCGTTGAAAGTCAAAATTGTTCTGTCAACGGATGTTCATTATCCGTTGAAAGACATATACATTTCTGGAATTTTTATCCGTCAACGGATAAAACTGAAGTACCTTTCAACGGATGACAGTTTACTTTATCCGTTGAAATGTCACATCAGTCGATTCAGGTGTTTCACAGCCGTTGATTCTATTTTCTTAACCGTTGATACTCATACATACAGCTGTATGTATTTGTTTTAAAGGTAGTTTTTAGAATACTTACAGTTTATTCTTAAACGGCTGAAATTCACTAACATATATTTATTGTTTAATCTTTTATTTATACTTCTTAATTTTGAGAAAGTATATAAGCCCTTCTGATTTTTCATTTTTACTTTACGCTTTCTTGAAATTTCAAAGCTTTTACCATTTTCTCTCTGCAAATCCTTCAAGTTATTCTCTGCAACTTCTACTTACAACAATGGCACCTGTAGTAAAAATTATGTCTCAATCTGGGTTCATCTATGAGAAGAACAATTTCATAGCTTTGGTAGCAAAAAATGAAGCCCACTCAGATTATCATAAAATGATGGACTTCATCAAAAACTGTAAACTTAGCTATGCAATGCTGGAAGCCCCAACGATTTACTGTGAAGTAGTTGAGGAGATTTGGACAACTGCTGAGTTCAACTCCATAGATATGACCATCTCTTTCACTCTCAAAGGTAAAAATCACTGTGTTAACTGTGATGATTTACTAGCATGTTTTAAATTGCCTGAGAACAATGCCATGACACCACACACTGATAATGATGTATCCAGCATGTTAGATTCCATAGGTTATTCTCTTAACTCTGCTAGTTTAGGGAGTATTAAAAGAAAAGGCCTTAGGAAAGAATGGAGTTTTCTTGGGGATGCCTTTATCAAGGTTTTCTCTGGGAAAATTAGTAATTTTGATGCCATAACTTCATCTCTTGTTAATATGCTCTATATGCTTGTTTCTGATAGGTATTTTAACTTTAGCAATTATGTTATGCTAGAATTGGGTACTAGATTAGGTAACAAAGCTAATAGACCTAATAACATCTATTATGCTAAATTCTTTATGTTATTGGCTAACCATGTTGCTGAAGGTTTGGTCATAACCAATGAGAATAATAAACTCAAGTGCTGGGCACAAGAGAAAAGAGTTCTTGCAGATTTATTGAGAATGGATCTCAACAACAGTGTACCATTGGTATATTTACCAATCATGGATGCACCTCAGGTAAGTGAGGTAATTGTTTCTACAACTCCTACTTCTTCCAACCCCTCTATTTCTTTATCTTCTAGTGTGCCCATGGAATCTGTGACAATGCCCCAACAGATTCCTACCAAGGTCACCAAAACTAAACTTTCAAAATCAAAGACAAATAAAACCACCTCTGTTGTTTCTTAAAAGACAACAGTTGTAACACCTACCCTTAACCCTGAGGGGAGTGAACAGGGTGTGAGTGGTGAGGGGAGGGGTGAACATCAAAGAAACCCCCAGGATAAGGAAGGAGAGATAAGTGCTTCCCAAGCTAGCCAAGCCACAGTTTCTCAAAAAGCTGTGGTGGTTGAAAAGGTCTCTAGCATATCCCTAGCTGCATCCTCCCAAAAGGATGTAACTATTGAAAATAGTTCCCAACCAGGAACACAGAACAAACGAGGGAGGGACACTGAAGCCAAACACTCGCCAACAAAAGCTTTTATTAGAAGAAAGAGGGCTAGAACCCAATCTTCTACACAGGGTGCACACACTGCACAGATACATCCATCTATATCTATGCCTTCTCAAACTCAGTTTGATGTGGCTCCAACAAATGTGGAGTCACAGCCCCATTCTCTCAAAATTAACACACATCAATCAACATACACTTCATCACCATCTCTGGATGTGGATATGTTATTCCCATCAATTCCTGATTCTCCCTCTTTACAACTCAGGGAGGAGCCCCACTCAAAAAGAGGTGATCATCATCTTTTAGATGATTTGTTGGATCACCCGCAAATTCTTTCAGATGTAATTGAAGGATCTGTGTCACCAAAACTCAAATCAATCCACACAGATTCAACAGTTATATCACTTTCAATTTCTACTTCTTTTCCTTCTTCAACGGATATCACTCATCCGTTGACAAGTGGTTGTTCTTCAACGGATAAGCTTAACAGCAGTTATCCGTTGATACCATCAGTGTCACCTTCAACGGCTATTCCATATCCGTTGATAGTCTCTACACACTCAACTGAAACAATTCCAAGTGTAGAAGACATGATTACTGTACAATCACTTTTAGGACTGAGGGAAGGGAGTGACAATTTAAGTGAGAGGCTGGGTTGCTCCCAGGCAAAAGGAGAGATTGAGAGCTCAAATAAGCATGCTATTTCTTCCAGCATGGCAAAAGTAAGTGAGAGGAGTACCACCTTAGTAGGTGAAGGTGAGGGTGTGAGGAGTGTGAGCCAGGGGGAGCCCCTGATGCAAGAATATAGAGAAAAAGAGAGAAAGGCAGGTACAACAGATATAAGGGTGGATCCAGCCATTGCTAGTGAGTCAATGATTGTGGATGATGCTGAAAAGGAAAGACAATTTCAGCAACATTACAAAGCTGTAATTGATAACATTTCCTTGGATGCTGACACTTTTACTCATCCTGTGTCAGCCTATCAGTTGTTGGCTGCTCAGGGCAATGAGAAGGCAGAAAATACACTACATCTAGTACATACAACAGAATCTCTTCAAAGGGATAAAGCTGCTATTAACAAGATGCCTTCTACAGCTGGTCAGTCATCTGAGGAATTTGGAGTAAATTCTGATGATGATGACTCTGTTTCTTTTGATGGAAGCATGAACTTAGGGGGAGATGAAGGCCCTAGTTCTATTCCAAATTTACCTGAATGGGCCTTGACAAAGGAGTCTACATCAGGGCAATTCAATGTCTCCTTAGTCAAACAAATCAGTACTATCCAACAGGCCATTCAGAAAACTTCACATGCTGGTACCAAGGCAATCCTTACAGCTCACCTGGACTCACTGCATCTCATGAAGTTGCAGCAAGTAAGACAGAATCTGAGTGTGGATGAACTCAAGAAGGATATTGCTGACTTGAAATCCTACAATTCTGAAAAATTGGATTCAGTCATGCCCTATGGTACAATGAAGGACTTATTGTTGAGATTGAAAAAGGATTCAAATACTGAAAAGAGGCTGGCTAAGTTAGAAGACAGAGTCCAAGTTATTGAAAATTCTGTGGCCAGCATTCTTCACAACCAACAATCTCAAACAAGTCTACTTATGCAGCTGGCAAAGGCACAAGGTTTGACCCCTCTCCTTGATGATAATAAAAAGGGGGAGAGAAAAAGGGAAGGGGAAGGAGAGCCATCTACAAAAATCCAAATATCTAAAGTGCTAGTTCCTGCCATCACTACTTCTCCAATTATGCAAATCAAAGGAAAGCCTGATGGAATTGACCTAATCCAGCTAGCAGCAGCTGAAATTCAAGTCAAAGAGCAAAGGAGGAGAATTGATGAAAGGGTTCAACAAGTGTTTGGCTCAACACAAGATAAATCTATATCTGTGAAACATAGCACAAAGGTTGAACCAATCATTATGGAGCACAAGCTAGAAAGGAGGAATAAGGTTGGAGAGACTTCTTTCAAGAATCTAAAACCTATGGTTCTCAAGCCCAACACTAGGTCCAGCAAGGACTCCATAAAGAACCCCCTAGACTTTGCTCAGATGAAAGAAGTGGACTTTCCTCTTCCAAAGCCTGATGAAGACAAAGTTTTGGGTGCTAACATCATAAAGTACAAGGAGACCAAGGACATAGTTGAAAGAATGAAAATGGCCATTATCTTTAGAGAGGGAAAAAGTATCTGTGTGATGCAAGGACATCCCAAATTTCCAAAGGCCAAGAGGGAAGAAACCAAAAGGTTGAAGAAAGAAGCTGAAAAACTCAAGGCTGACAAAAGAGCACAAGCAAAGCTTGAACAATAGCTAAAGTCAAGTCAAGTTGAAGGAGAGAAAGGAATTGAAGTCAGGGGTGAAGACAAGATTGCAAACCTAGATGAGGTTTTTGGGAGTATATTTGGTGAGAGTATGGAGGAAAGAGAGGAATGGCAGAAGGGAAACAGAAGAAAGGCCCAGGCACATAGAAGGAGTGAAGATAACACTGAAGAAACTAAATCAATATCTAAACCACTACCTTCCATACCTGAACCTTGTGTTGCTGATCCCACTATAAACATCCATGGTGAACTAATCATCCCAAAAGAGGAACCTATTGATTGGGACACCATCAAATTGCCTACCTTTTTAACCACTCTTCCACCACCAAAGAAACAGAAAAGAAAATCCAAATCTACACCTCCCCTAACCTCTAAGAAATTCACTCAAAAACAAAAACCTAAGCCTAAGCCACCCATTTCTAAAGATGATTATGTTCACATCTGTGACATAAAAGAAATTTCAGACATTGAACTCTATGCATGGAAGATCGAGACTAAATAAAAGAAGATATGCATGGAAAGAGTTAGAAGACTGGAAGACTTGTAGAAGATATCTGATTGATATATTTTAGGAGACAAAATTGTATTCCATATCAATTAGAAGTTATCTTGTAACTGTGTACTATATAAACACTGTTAGGAATATATGTGCATTAGTTTGATGATATGTTTAACAAAACACTTAAGTAGAAGTTTAGTGTTTGTAGCCTCAACGGATAAGACCACTTTGGCTATCCGTTGATGGTGCAGCTTTACTTAGAAATAAGTCTAGTGTTGTAGCACATTTCAGTCTCTGTATTTAAGATATAATTCTTAGAAGTTGAGAGAAAATATAAGTCATGTTGACTACTAGAAGATATACAAATAGGAAGGCCAATTGTAAATATTTCATGCCTTGTAATTTTGTATAAATGAAGTGGTATCAACGGATGTCTTAAAGACCTTCAACGGATGAGAAACAAAGCTTCAACGGATGTCTCTAAAGCTTCAACGGATAGAGCTTCAACTGCTAACACATCAACGGATAAAGCCATCAATGGATGAAGGCTTCAACGGATGTTCTGTTAAATAGCAGTTGATAAGTGGTAGTTGTAACAACAGACAGAGGCACATGGGTTGACAGAGATAACTGAAATGTGGAAGCCTAATTTCAGGAACGTCAGAAAAAGCAGCCGTTCTACTCTAGTACAAAGAGGCAATAGTCAACAAAGTACTTGAGTGATATGGAGAAGAAACAAGTGGAGAACTTATTTTATTATTGTATTTTTATCTTTGTCTTCACTTGTACACTTGGTGATATATAAACCAAGTAGCAGCTAGTAATTAGATAAGAATTTTTCCAGTGCTGTTTAGAAAAATCTTGAGAGAAAAATTATCTAGTTTGTACTAGGATGCAGCTGTGATCAACATCTTGAATCACAGATTTTCTGAAATACCATC
The DNA here is from genome assembly GCF_009905375.1 of Apium graveolens. NCBI lineage: Eukaryota > Viridiplantae > Streptophyta > Magnoliopsida > Apiales > Apiaceae > Apium > Apium graveolens. The sequence continues at coordinate 48,774,482 of NC_133653.1, forward strand.
TCTGGTGGAACAATAATCCACCAGAAAAGTTTTTAAGGTCTGTTGTGTTCTTTACATTAGTGCTTGAATATATATCTGTCTGTATTAGCTTAAAGCAATTCACACACTTGTTTATCTTGAACACAAAGCCTTTAAAACTGCTCAAAACTTGAAAAAGTTTTGAGATTTACATTCAACCCCCCTTCTGTAAATCTCATTGTTAGTCCACTAGGAATAACAAACACAGACGTTGGGTTTACACTATATGTGTTATCATTATCGAGAAGATTATACATTGTAACCTAGCAGCTCTTAGTGATATTTGTTTATCACTGAGAAAGAACAGTTCCATTGTAACAGATTTTATTATATTGAATATATCTATTTACTGTTACTTGTGTTCAAGATCGATTTGATTGTAATAACACTGTATTCAACCCCCTTCTACAGTGTTGTGTGACCTAAGAATTGGTATCAGAGTGTATCTGTTAACACACATACAGTAAAGATCCAAACAATCATGTCTGAAGAAGCACAAACTCCAACAAGCCCACCAAAATTGAAGAAACTCAAAAGACTCAAACCCACAGTCGATATGAGACTATCAGGGTTCCCATACTGAGACCTTCTGAGTATCCCATATGGAAAGTGAAGCTGGCTATGTTTCTGGAAGCTACAGATCCAGAATACCTTGACAGAATTAATGAAGGACCACATAAGCCAACCAAGCTCTCTGTTGTAGTTGCTGATCAACCAGCAAAGACCATACTAAAGGAGAAAGGTGAGTACACAGCTGAAGACATCTCATCTATTGCCAAGGATGCAAAGGTAAGGCATTTGCTGCATAGTGCCATTGATAATGTCATGTCAAATAGGGTAATACATTGCAAGACTGCAAAGGAGATATGGGAAGCTCTGGAGACAAGATGCCAGGGAACTGATGCAATCAAGAAAAACAGGAGGACTATACTCACTCAAGAGTATGAGCACTTTGACTCAAAAGCTGATGAGTCTTTAACTGACTTATATGACAGGTTTGTCAAACTCTTGAATGATCTGCCACTGGTGGACAAGGAATATGATATTGAAGATTCAAATCTAAAATTCCTTTTAGCTCTTCCTGAAAATTGGGATTTGAAGTCTACTACCATAAGAGACAACTATGACCTTACTGAAACCACTCTTGATGAAATTTATGGTATGCTCAAGACTTATGAACTTGAGATGGATCAAATGAGCAAGAGGCATGGAATAAAGTCAAGGAAAGTTGCTCTTAAGGCTGAGAAGGAATCTCCTAAAATGGCTGCCTCAAAAAGGGGCAAAGGAAAGGCTCTCATCATAAAGTCTGATTCAGAGTCATCATATTCTGATGATGATGATTCAGAAACTGAAAGTTTACCTGAAATAGTTGTTGATGAAGTGATGATGAAATTGTATGCTCTTATGGAAAAGGGTATCACAAAGATAGCCTACAGAAAATTCAGGAAATGCAAGAAGTTTTCCAGGAAAAGTGGAAGTTCTAATAAGAAAGGGTTCAGAAAGTCTGAAGGCAAGGGAGGAAAGTCTGACAAAGGAGACAACTCAAATGTCAAATGCTATAACTGTGGTGAAAGAGGCCACATATCTCCTGACTGCAAGAAAGGAAAAAGTGACAAAGGCAAGGCATTTGTCATAAAGAAGAAAAGCTGGACAGACACTTCAGATTCTGAACATGAGGTGAACTATGCCTTGATGGCAAATGCTGAAGGCAGTCCTGAAACTGCTGAATTGAAGGTACCTCAAACAACTTATGCCTTTCATACTGATGATATTACTGAGTTGAGATTATATCTTAAAACCATGTTTATTAGTTATAGAGATCAAACTTTAACATGTGAAAGATTAACTTCTGAAAATCTTGCTTTTAAGAAAAGGAATGATTATTTAGAAAAAGAATTAGTTTTGTTTCATCAAAATCAGAAATAAAGAGATGATGCTTTTTATATTAGAGATGAATTGCTAAAATTGAATAAATCTCTAAAAACTGAGTTAGAAAAAGAAAGAGAAATTATCTGTAACACCCCCAGATCCGGGGTCAGGGATCCGGGTCGTCACGGTCTTTCTTTCCACAATATCACTTCACTTAATTAATAAATAACCTTATGCTGTGACCCCACACTAACACACACCACAACCCGTTATAGTCTCAGAGATGAAATTGAAATAAGTACAAGTCCTTGAATCCACAATTAAAAGTTATTACAACCCAAAATGATTACTTGACAAATTTACAGTTAATTGCCATTATCTGCCACAAGTTATAATTATACATAATTGATTCTCAAAAGTAGAATGCCTGATCTATCAATAGATCTACCTCTGCAGCTATAGCAGCTACAACATCAACGGGAAGACGTGGGACGCTTCCCACGCGCTTGCGCTGGGTCTGCTGGAGTCTGGTCATCTTTCCTAACTGTTGTTGTGTGATGAAGAAATAAAGCAAGAGTGAGCCTTACAGCTCGCAAGATAATATATAGTGATAACAATAATATAAGTATCTAAATGGATACTTACTAGAATCTTTTATCATGTGTAAGGTAATTACTTACTGGGTATAAGTTTTAAATGAAGATGAAGTTACCAATTACTTCGCTACACTTATACCATTTTAGAATCTACTAGAACTACTACTGTTCCAAGTATAATAAGATTCAAGAGGTCATCCCATAGATGAGACCACAAATAAAACTTGGAAATATTTGATCTTTGAAATATTTTGAAAAGAAATGAAGTTACGAGATACTTCATTCAATGGATACACCAATAAAACTGTTTGACCCTGTCAATGCTTCGGCAACCACCCATTAGTAGCCTTTCGATCGAAATTCTACGGGTAGTGTTGCAGAATTATCCAAATGGATGATGAACTCATTACGGGAGTTTGCCGCGCCAGGAAGACCACTTACGATGATCAGTCGTAGTAGTACAACCCCACCATTTTCTACATGTAGAGGAGAACCTGTCGGATTTACTTGTCAACCGAACACTGAACTCCTAAGGAATGGACCGCCTTAGCGGAACTTCCAGGCCATTTGGGCCAATATAATAAGGCTGGGCCGGCGCTACTCGACCACTTACGCCACTCCTAGTTCAGATGAAATCCATGACTCTGAAACGTAAAGCTCGTCCCCACTTTCCCCAAGTAGAAACTTGTTGATACGGCTCCACCAAGAAGTCGTATCTAGTTGGAAAGGAAAACTCACCGATATTTCCCAGGCGATGCCTATTAATGGATTAACTTGTTCCAAGAATTTTACTTCCCGAGTGTTGGGTAAGTAATCAAAAACTCTTTTATCAAGACAGCAACCTTGTTGCGAATATAAAATACACCACAGAGCCGGATCCCTCCGGTTTTGAGCGAGTATTTAAATCCCCTTTTTAAAAGGAAGATCTTAAATATAAAAATGAGTTTTGGGATCCGCTCTAACTTTTGAAATTCATTTTAAAGACTTGAAAACACTTTAAAGAGTGTTTGGAATAATGCTGATTTAATAAAGTAAATCAGTCTCAATATAAAGAAATATCTGAATATTATTATTTAAATAATATTCCCATAAAGAGTAATTGAGGTAGAAGTTGGAAAACTTATACTTGAAATGAATAGTAAATAATCAAAGATATACTTATACGAAAGTAATATCTTTATTTGAATATCAAAAGTAAGTTTGATTATTGAACATTATTCTTTAATAAATAAAGAATATTAATAAATAATAAGCGGAGTCATAATACCTCGAATGAATATTATAAATAATATTCATTAAATAAAATAAATGAGTCATACGTCCTCAAATGAATATCCAAGTAGTATTCAATAAATAATATAAAGGAGTCATAAGTCCTCGAATGAATATTCAAGATAATATTCATTAATAAAATAAAGGAGTCATAAGTCCTCGAATAAATATTCAAGATAATATTCATTAATAAAATAAAGGAGTCATAAGTCCTCGAATGAATATTCAAGATAATATTCATTAATAAAATAAAGTTATCGAATAAACCTTATTCGATTAATAGCTTTGAAAACTATAACCATATATATATATAAAATATATATATATATATAAAATCTACTCGGGATCCTCGACTCCCGGTTTTAGAAAATGTTTTCACCTTTGGGTCCCTATACTAAGGGTATATGCAAATTACCGCTATTCTCTAGCATAGGTATTATCAACTGAACCAACAGATATATATGGCAAGAATACGAAACAGGCATGCATATGTACCATATCACATGCTACAATATATCGCAAGAATTTTCTAATATAACCATCATGCATCTATTACAAGATAATGCATATACAAGTGTATACATCACAACAACAGTATAACGGGTAGAAAACTTGCCTGAGCGACTGGGGGTGATAAAAGGCTCAGGACGAGTCTGGTAACCTATAAACAACAAGTAAGTTGGAATTAAACCAAAGTCACTTGTAAATCTATACTTTAACTAACTTAGACTCTAACGCTTGTTTTGCGCTTACTGATTCTCTTAAGTCACTCGAGTACCCTCGGCTCCACCATTTTTAATAATTTAACCATTATGAGTTTTAAGGCTATTCCTTCGCGAGTGTCTTACCAACTGCCTAACACTCTTACCATAATTGTTTCATACACTAATTAACCCTTTTTGGTCTTTAACCTATATTTCAAAGTAAGGTGAGGGGAAAAGTTTCGTTCGCGAAACGCCGTTACTTAAAACGGTCGTTTCTCCTAAACCGTACATCGGAATCAAACGAACTACATATCAAAACGAAGCTCATAACATGAACTATCTAAAAATGGCAATGGTCATAATCTAGCAGGGAGTTCTCGGGTCCAAATTTTATGAACAAAAGCAGTCTAAAGTAAATCGGACATTACGACGGCTATGTTTACGCGATTTCCCAAATTTAAACCAATTCAAAACAACCACAATTCAACCCCAATTCACAATCCAATCAAAACTCCATCCATATTACTTTACAACAGCCCCAAATCAACTCATTATAATCAATTTACTTAATCCTAAAACTTGAATTTAAACTATACTACATTCTTTAATCAAATCATAAGATTTCAACATTCCAATCTCCACCATTCCAACCCAAACTCTTAAACAAACAAGTTTCAAGATACTCTTTACTCTAACAACCAAAATCAACCTAATATACAAATTAAAGCTAGGGTTTGGAGATGATATACCTTCCTTGAAGTGGTGTGAGTAGCTAGGAAGCCTTAGGAAGCCTTGAGGAGTCTTAGGAAAGCTTGGATCTTAAAGGAAAAGCAAGAAAAATCAAGTTAAAAACCTTTAAATCACTATTCATTGTCTTCTTCATTGATTTATTGGAGAAGATAGAGAATGAATGGGATTCTTAAACTCATAATATAGCCATATCTATGCATAAGGAACACTAGGGAATTATCTTACCAATTTAGGAGGCTTGGATCTTGGATTTTGAAAATTCTTTCCTTTGAAATTGTAAAAAGCCGAGAGCAAGCTTTTGTTGAAGAGAAATAGATTTCTTTTGTTTTGATGAAATGATTTGTTTGGCTTGGTGGATGTAATTTTGTTTTTGTTTTGGTTAATTACCTTTTTAGCCTTAACTTTGTGTGGTTCTACTTCAACCACATCTCCTTCCTTCCCATGTCATGCTTATGTCATGCTATGATGTCATCTTCCCCTCCTTGTCCTCTTCTCATTGGCTGGGTGACATCATCCTCTCTAATCCCTTTGATTAACTTCCTAATTGTTTGCCTAATGACCGCTGATCTGTTATACGGTTCGCTTAACTTTCGTTTTCGTTTATCGTTTGAGGGATCATACCCGGGATCTTATTACTTAGGTTCCCTTAACCTTTCTCAATATATTATATTCCTTTTATGATCCTCTCTTATAATCCTTTAATTTAAATCCTTTTTATCCTGTTACCTTATACTCAATTCTTTTCGTATCTAATAGATTTCCGGGAAAAATCAAAGTGTTCGGTATTGGATTCTGACGATCTTTACATACACTTATATACCATATAGAGTACTAATAAAATCTCAGAATATCCATAACAGAACCCCTACATAGTGTGGCATGAAAAGTTTTCTCATTCAGCTAAAACACTATTCATAAGGGTTACAAAAAGTTCAAAATTTTGGGGGTTATTACAGTCTCCCCTCCTTAAAAGGATTCCGTCCCAGAATCAAATAGAAAACAAATGGGGGTACTTTTCTAGCATTGCGCTCTCTAGTTCCCAAGTTGATTCTTCTACATTATGATTCTGCCATAGTACTCTGATTAGCTTGATCACTTTGTTCCGAAGCACCTGCTCCTTCTTATCTATAATCCTTACTGGCTTCTCCACGTAAGTCAGATCTGGTTGCATATCCATCTGCTCGTACTCCACTATGTGTCTGGCGTCCCGATGATACTTCCTTAGCATTGACACATGGAACACATTATGAACTTGTTGCAAGTTAGGGGGTAAGGCTAGCTCGTAAGCTAACTTTCCAATCCGTCTTAATATCTCAAAAGGTCCAATGTACCTTGGGCTTAGTTTTCCTTTCTTTCCGAACCTCATTAATCCCTTCCAAGGGGATACCTTTAGCAGTACTAAGTCCCCGACTTCATATTCCTTGTCCTTTCGGGCTAGGTCTGCATATTTCTTCTATCTGTCTTGGGCTGCTACAAGCCGTCCTTTGATAAGATCCACTATGTCTTTGGTTCTTTGGACCACTTCCGGTCCGAGCATCTTCCGCTCTCCTACTTCATCCCAGTATAAGGGAGATCGACACCTTCTTCCATACAGGGCCTCATAAGGCGGCATTCCGATGCTAGCATGAAAGCTATTATTATAAGAAAACTCGATCAACGGCAAGTGATCATCCCAACTTCCTTTAAGGTCTATTGCACAGACTCTCAACATATCCTCTAGTGTCTGGATGGTCCTTTCACTCTGCCCATCCGTCTGGGGATGGTACGCGGTACTCATATTTAACTTGGTCCCCGCACATTCTTGAAAGCTCCTCCAAAATCTGGAGTTGAACCTGGGGTCTCGGTCTGAGACAATGGACGCTGGGACTCCATGTCGCGTCACTATTTCCTTAAGGTAAATGTCCACCAGTCTATCGACTGTGTATCTCTCATTGATAGGAATGAAATGGGCTGACTTTGTCAGTCGGTCTATAATTACCCATATGGTGTCATGATTGGCTTTCGTCCTTGGCAAGCCTACAACAAAATCCATCACTATCTGTTCCCATTTCCATTCGGGAATCTCCAGGGGTCGTAAAAGTCCACTGCGTCTCTGGTGCTCTGCCTTTACTCTTTGGCAAGTCAAACATTTTCTTACCCATTCTACTACGTCCCTCTTCAGGTTGGGCCACCAGTAATATTCCTTCAAATCCCTATACATCTTGGTACTTCACGGGTGAATGGAATACCTTGAACTATGGCTTTCATCCAAAATCTCATCTTTAAGCTCTTGAACGTTCGGAACCCAAATCCGGTAGTAGTACCTCATTATCCCTTTATCATCTTTCTCAGTATGGATCTCCTCTCCAGTCATTGACTTTCTGCCTTCATTCATTATTTTCTCTTGCCACAATCAGATCTTTTCCAATAACTCTGGCTGGATTGAGATCTCAAAAAGCTTTTCAGTTCCGGTTCCGGTTACCTTTACTTCTATTTCTATTCTCTCAAAATCCCTTATCAATTCTTCCGAAGCCGTTATCATTCTGAGTCTTTCCTTTCTACTAAGGGCGTCAGCCACCACATTGGCTTTCCCCGGATGATAGAGAATCTCACAATCATAGTCCTTGATTAGTTCTAACCATCTCCTCTGGCGCATGTTGAGCTCTTTCTGCGTAAATATGTACTTGAGGCTCTTATGGTCTGTGAAAATCTCGCACTTCTCTCCATACAAGTAGTACCTCCAAATTTTTAAGGCAAATACTATTGCCGCGAGCTCAAGGTCATGAGTAGGATATCTAATCTCGTATTCCTTCAGTTGTCTCAATGCATACGCAATCACTTTACCGTGCTACATAAGCACACACCCTAATCCTTTGTGCGACGCGTCACTATATATCACAAAATCTCCTTTTCCGTCCGGCAATGCCAACACCGGGGTCGTTACCAACCTTTTCTTTAATTCCTGAAAACTGTTCTCGCATTTCTCCGTCCATTCAAACTTCTCTGTCATACGAGTAAGTCGTGTCAAAGGGGCCGCGATCTTCGCAAAGTCCTGTACAAATCTACGATAGTAGCCGGCCAATCCTATGAAACTCCTTACCTCTGTGGGTGTGGTTGGCCTTTCCCAATTTGAGACCGCCTCTATCTTGGAGGGGTCGACCAATACTCCTTCTTTATTGATCACATGTCCTAAAAACTGTACTTCATTCCGCCAGAATTCACACTTCGAGAATTTGGCATACAACTGCTCCTCTCTGAGTATTCCTAGAGCTATCCTCAAATGATCTGCATGTTCTGCCTCAGTCCTGGAGTAGATCAAAATATCATCGATAAAAACTATCACACACTTGTCCAAGTACTTCTTAAATACTCTATTCATTAAATCCATGAAAGTCGCTGGGGCGTTGGTTAATCCAAAGGACATTACCAAGAACTCATAATGCCCATACCTGGTATGGAACGCTGTCTTGGAAATATCTTCGGGTTTAATCTTTAGTTGGTGATATCCAGTTCTCAGGTCAATCTTGGAAAAATAAACAGCATCCTTTAGCTGGTCGAACAGATCGTCTATTCTAGGTAATGGGTACCTGTTCTTTATGGTTAGCTTGTTTAACTCTCGATAGTCGATGCACAGCCTCATGCTCCCATCTTTCTTCTTAACAAATAAAATTGGTGCTCCCCACGGAGACACACTGGGTCTTATCATACCCTTATCCAAGAGTTCCTGCAATTGGATAGCTAATTCCTTCATTTCTAACGGGGCTAACCGGTAAGGTGCTTTTGAAACTGGCGCCGTCTCGGGAGCCAATTCAATAGCAAATTCAATCACTCTATCGGGTGGTAATCCCGGAAGGTCTTATGGGAATACATCTTCAAATTCGTTGACTACTGGAATATCTTGTAAGTTGGGCACCTCCTTCTGCGTGTCCACCACATAGGCTAGGTATGCCTCATTTCCTTGTCGTAGAATCCTTCTGGCCTGGGCCATAGTCAAAATTTTTTGCGTCTGCCTCTTTCTTCTAAATATAACTTCTTTCTTCCTGAGATATTTAACTTAACTTTCTTCCCTTTACAGTCTATCTGAGCATCATTGCTAGATAGCCAGTCCATTCCCAAAATTACATCAAACTCCCCTAATTTAAAAGAGATCAGATCAACACTAAAAGATTGTTCCCCTATGCCTATCTCACAGGCTGGGTGAATCTAGTTAATAGGAATAATTTCATGATTGGCTATTTCTACTTGTAAGGGTTCTATCAAGGGTTTAGCTTTAAGTCTTAATTTACGCGTAAAGTCCCTTGATATAAAAGATTTAGTTGCTCCCGAATCAAATAAAACGTTTGCACTGACTGAATTTAGAGAAAGAGTACCTGATATCACATCTGAGTCTTTTTTAGCATCCTGGACTGTCATGTTGAAAGTCCTCGCAGTAGGTGGCTTATTGGAGGCAGCCCTGCTGGCTCCTGAAGCTGCTGGTTTGTTCATTGGGCATTCCCTCTTTCAATGACCCGGGCATCCACACTGATGACAAGTGGTGGTTGGAATGACGGCAGGGGCTGATGAAGGGCATTTATGAGAATAGTGACCTTCCCGACCGCACTTAAAGCAGGTTACTGGCTTTCCTTTACACTCCCCAGTGTGCATCCTTCCACAAGTGTTACAGGCTGGCAATGGGGGTCGAGACTGGTTGGAATAGGACATTCTTGACTTCTGGCCGCTCTGGCTCACACTCACGCTCATTGGCCGCTTAAACCCAGTGTTCTTTCCCGGTAGGGACACTGCTCCTCGATTAAATGTAGTTGGGAAGCTCCTTCATGTGGAACCTCCACCCATGCTCATAATTTTCCTCTTTATTCCCTTCTTCTCCCTTTCTTTTGGCATCTGTTCACTTCCGGCTTCTATAATCGTTGCCTTTTGCACCAGAGTGGCATAATCCGTAAACTCAAGGATTGCCACCCTTTTCTGAATCCACGGTTTCAGTCCCTGCTGAAACCTCCTAGCTTTCTTTTCCTCGGTGCTCACAAACTCCGGCACAAACCTTGATAACTCAGTAAATTTCGCTTCGTACTCTGCTACAGACAAGTTATTCTGCTTTAGCTCCAAGAACTTGAGCTCCATCTGGTTTTCCATAAACCTCGGGAAATACTTTCCCAGAAACAACTGACTGAATCTCTCCCAGATTATAATAACATCTGTCTCCATGTTTTTCTTGGCCTCCCACCAGTAGTTAGCCTCTCCTTTCAGAAGGTAGGTAGCAAATACAGTCTTCTGTACCTCATCGATACTCAGAATCTCAAAGGATTTCTCCATTTCCTTTAACCATGCCCTTGCCTCAACTGGGTCGGCTGATCCGTGGAACTCAGGGGGCTTAAGGGACTTAAAAGCCCTGAAAGAGTTTGCCACAACATTGTTATTTCCTTGAGGGGGTGGGTTGGGTTGACGTTCCAAGTTCTGCCTTAGGAGTTGCATGAACTGGCCCATGGGATCCATGCATGGGTTTGGTACTGGTTGCTCAACCTCAGTTTCTCCTTCTTCAGCCTCTATCTCAAATCCCTCAACATCATATGTTTCCTCTTCCTCTTCATACAGGGAGTCATCCAGTTCCACATAATCCTCATCTTCCTCTTCACTGTGTTCCTGGTTCCTATCATCCTGGTTATGGCTTCCCTGGTCCTCAGATCCAGGGTTCGCCCTAGTTCCAATCTTTCTTGGCGGCATGATACTGATAATAAAAAAAATTATTGGGAAATTCAACATTAGGTCACAATCCAACACAACATTGTGTCTTGCATAATTTTATAATGGGGAGAATGTATCTCGCAATTTTATTATTTTATGACAGTTCTAATAAGAAGTGCAGTAATAATAATGATAAAAATAGTGATCTCGTCACTAAGGAACTGGACCGAAAGGAAATAAATATATACATAATGCGAGAAATACATAGTTTGATCTGGTCAAAAGTACAACAGTGCTACAGCCATCTGTCCCAAAAGTGATACACAAAAGTCTATCTGTCTAGTCAGAAAAAGGGATGCTATATACAAGTCAACTATCCCGGAAAATTGGCTCTTACTAAGGCCTCGGCTAACTAGACAACTAGACTATTCCATCGTCAATCCTGAATCACACACCGAAGCGGGTCAGCTCCCATACCCTTTCCATCGCACGACGGAAGATATAGTCGGCCTGCCGCCTGGAGATCCTACCATGCCTGTCCCCCTGGAGCGATCTGAGCCTCGCTCGGGACGTGAGCTCTATCCCCGTAAGCTCCCTCCTCAAGGATCGGGGTATAGAAACCCTAGTCTCATAAGCTCGGGTACGCCTACCCGCCCTCTCCGCATCCAACTCCCTCCTGGCCTCATCCAGTCGGGCCTCGGCAACAGCCACTCGGGTCCTCAGTACATCCTGAACATAGCCGTGGGCTAACGAAGACTGCCTGTGGGCAGGGTCAAGAGGTGGTGAATCCGGAGCCGCTGGGGGTGCCTCCTCAGTCTGCCTAGGCTCGGAAGTATGGGTCTCTGAGCTGTCATCATAAGGGATCCAAGATAGTGGTGGAGGGGTAGGAGCTCTGACCACCGGAAGTGTGGGTAAAGGGGTACCAGCATACACTACCATAGGTCCTACACGCTCCTCAGCTACTGGGACCTCATCCGGGTCCTCCTCATCTGGAATAGCAATGACCTCTGTCTCTGACTCCTCCGAGGGGTCCTCCTCATCTGAAATAGCAATGACCTCCGTCTCTGACTCCTCTGAGGGGTCCTCCTCATCCTCCTCCATCTCAGGCTCCTCCTGATCCTCAACATCTAGCAGTGCCTCATCATGCTCACACTCGAACATCTCAGGGTCCTCTATCTCAGGCGCCTACACATTAAACGAGCTAAGTTACTATCATGATACTTATAAGGGTTCCCGTAAGGGTTTTAACTGTCAGCACTACTTTAAGTAGTCCGACCATGAACTTGGCAAGAGTTCTTATTATCTTTGTGAGTTTGTTATTATATCGTCGCATCATCTCTGAGGTTTATAACGCTTGGCTCTGATATCATTTCTGTAACACCCCCAGATCCGGGGTCAGGGATCCGGGTCGTCACGGTCTTTCTTTCCACAATATCACTTCACTTAATTAATAAATAACCTTATGTTGTGACCCCACACTAACACACACCACAACCCGTTATAGTCTCAGAGACGAAATTGAAATAAGTACAAGTCCTTGAATCCACAATTAAAAGTTATTACAACCCAAAATGATTACTTGATAAATTTACAGTTAATTGCCATTATCCGCCACAAGTTATAATTATACATAATTGATTCTCAAAAGTAGAATGCCTGATCTATCAATAGATCTACCTCTGCAGCTATAGCAGCTACAACATCAACGGGAAGACGCCGGACGCTTCCCACGCGCTTGCGCTGGGTCTGCTGGAGTCTGGCCATCTTTCCTAACTGTTGTTGTGTGATGAAGAAATAAAGCAAGAGTGAGCCTTACAGTTCGCAAGATAATATATAGTGATAACAATAATACAAGTATCTAAATGGATACTTACTAGAATCTTTTATCATGTGTAAGGTAATTACTTACTGGGTATAAGTTTTAAAAGAAGATGAAGTTACCAATTACTTCGCTACACTTATACCATTTTAGAATCTACTAGAACTACTACTGTTCCAAGTAAAATAAGATTCAAAAGGTCATCCCATAGATGAGACCACAAATAAAACTTGGAAATATTTGATCTTTGAAATATTTTGAAAAGAAATGAAGTTACGAGATACTTCATTCAATGGATACACCAATAAAACTGTTTGACCCTGTCAATGCTTCGGCAACCACCCATTAGTAGCCTTTCGATCGAAATGCTACGGGTAGTGTTGCAGAATTATCCAAATGGATGATGAACTCATTACGGGAGTTTGCCGCGCCAGGAAGACCAGTTACGATGATCAGTCGTAGTAGTACAACCCTACCATTTTCTACATGTAGAGGAGAATCTGTCGGATTTACTTGTCAACCGAACACTGAACTCCTAAGGAATGGACCGCCTTAGCGGAACTTCCAGGCCATTTGGGCCAATATAATAAGGCTGGGACGGCGCTACTCGACCACTTACGCCACTCCTAGTTCAGATGAAATCCATGACTCTGAAACATAAAGCTCGTCCCCACTTTCCCCAAGTAGAAACTTGTTGATACGGCTCCACCAAGAAGTCGTATCTAGTTGGAAAGGAAAACTCACCGATATTTCCCAGGCGATGCCTGTTAATGGATTAACTTGTTCCAAGAATTTTACTTCCCGAGTGTTGGGTAAGTAATCAAAAACTCTTTTATCAAGACAGCAACCTTGTTGCGAATATAAAATATACCACAGAGCCGGATCCCTCCGGTTTTGAGCGAGTATTTAAATCCCCTTTTTAAAAGGAAGATCTTAAATATAAAAATGAGTTTTGGGATCCGCTCTAACTTTTGAAATTCATTTTAAAGACTTGAAAACACTTTAAAGAGTGTTTGGAATAATGCTGATTTAATAAAGTAAATCAGTCTCAATATAAAAAAATATCTGAATATTATTATTTAAATAATATTCCCATAAAGAGTAATTGAGGTAGAAGTTGGAAAACTTATACTTGAAATGAATAGTAAATAATCAAAGATATACTTATACGAAAGTAATATCTTTATTTGAATATCAAAAGTAAGTTTGATTATTGAACATTATTCTTTAATAAATAAAGAATATTAATAAATGATAAGCGAAGTCATAATACCTCGAATGAATATTATAAATAATATTCATTAAATAAAATAAAGGAGTCATACATCCTCAAATGAATATCCAAGTAATATTCAATAAATAATATAAAGGAGTCATAAGTCCTCGAATGAATATTCAAGATAATATTCATTAATAAAATAAAGGAGTCATAAGTCCTCGAATGAATATTCAAGATAATATTCATTAATAAAATAAAGATAATATTCATTAATAAAATAAAGAAGTCATAAGTTCTCGAATGAATATTCAAGATAATATTCATTAATAAAATAAAGTTATCGAATAAACCTTATTCGATTAATAGCTTTGAAAACTATAACCATATATATATATAATATATATATATATAAAATCTACTCGGGATCCTCGACTCCCGGTTTTAGAAAATATTTTCACCTTTGGGTCTCTATACTAAGGGTATATGCAAATTACCGCTATTCTCTAGCATAGGTATTATCAACTGAACCAACAGATATATATGGCAAGAATACGAAACAGGCATGCATATGTACCATATCACATGCTACAATATATCGCAAGAATTTGCTAATATAACCATCATGCATCTATTACAAGATAATGCATATACAAGTGTATACATCACAACAACAGTATAACGGGTAGAAAACTTGCCTGAGCGACTGGGGGTGATAAAAGGCTCGGGACGAGTCTGGTAACCTATAAACAACAAGTAAGTTGGAATTAAACCAAAGTCACTTGTAAATCTATACTTTAACTAACTTAGACTCTAACGCTTGTTTTGCGCTTACTGATTCTCTTAAGTCACTCGAGTACCCTCGGCTCCACCATTTTTAATAATTTAACCATTACGAGTTTTAAGGCGATTCCTTCGCGAGTCTTACCAACTGCCTAACACTCTTACCATAATTGTTTCATACACTAATTAACCCATTTTGGTCTTTAACCTATGTTTCAAAGTAAGGCGAGGGGAAAAGTTTCGTTCGCGAAACGCCGTTACTTAAAACGGTCGTTTCTCCTAAACCGTACATCGGAATCAAACGAACTACATATCAAAACGAAGCTCATAACATGAACTATCTAAAAATGGCAATGGTCATAATCTAGCAGGGAGTTCTCGGGTCCAAATTTTATGAACAAAAGCAGTCTAAAGTAAATCGGACATTACGACGGCTATGTTTACGCGATTTCCCAAATTTAAACCAATTCAAAACAACCACAATTCAACCCCAATTCACAATCCAATCAAAACTCCATCCATATTACTTTACAACAGCCCCAAATCTACTCATTATAATAAATTTACTTAATCCTAAAACTTGAATTTAAACTATACTACATTCTTTAATCAAATCATAAGATTTCAACATTCCAATCTCCACCATTCCAACCCAAACTCTTAAACAAACAAGTTTCAAGCTAATCTTTACTCTAACAACTAAAATCAACCTAATATACAATTTAAAGCTAGGGTTTAGAGATGATATACCTTCCTTGAAGTGGTGTGAGTAGCTAGGAAGCCTTAGGAAGCCTTGAGGAGTCTTAGGAAAGCTTGGATCTTAAAGGAAAAGCAAGAAAAATCAAGTTAAAAACCTTGAAATCACTATTCATTGTCTTCTTCATTGATTTATTGGAGAAGATAGAGAATGAATGGGATGCTTAAACTCATAATATAGCCATATCTATGCATAAGGAACACTAGGGAATTATCTTACCAATTTAGGAGGCTTGGATCTTGGATTTTGAAAATTCTTTCCTTTGAAATTGTAAAAAGCCGAGAGCAAGCTTTTGTTGAAGAGAAATAGATTTCTTTTGTTTTGATGAAATGATTTGTTTGGCTTGGTGGATGTAATTTTGTTTTTGTTTTGGTTAATTACCTTTTTAGCCTTAACTTTGTGTGGTTCTACTTCAACCACATCTCCTTCCTTCCCATGTCATGCTTATGTCATGCTATGATATCATCTTCCCCTCCTTGTCCTCTTCTCATTGGTTGGGTGACATCATTCTCTCTAATCCCTTTGATTAACTTCCTAATTGTTTGCCTAATGACCGCTGATCTGTTATACGGTTCGCTTAACTTTCATTTTCATTTATCGTTTGAGGGATCATACCCGGGATCTTATTACTTAGGTTCCCTTAACCTTTCTCAATATATTATATTCCTTTTATGATCCTCTCTTATTATCCTTTAATTTAAATCCTTTTTATCCTGTTACCTTATACTCAATTCTTTCCGTATCTAATGGATTTCCGGGAAAAATCAAAGTGTTCGGTATTGGATTCTGACGATCTTTACATACACTTATATACCATATAGAGTACTAATAAAATCTCAGAATATCCATAACAGAACCCCTACATAGTGTGGCATGAAAAGTTTTCTCATTCAGCTAAAACACTATTCATAAGGGTTATAAAAAGTTCAAAATTTTGGGGGGTTATTACATTATCAGGACTTGGACTAACTTTGGAGGAACAACTCAGAATTTGTTAAGTAGTGGAAACTGGAAAGAGGGCTTAGGTTATGGAGATGATAAAAGTGAAAAAGGAACTGAACAAATTGAGTCAATTGTTGTTAAACAGACTGCTAAGCCAAAGGTAAATCCTGTTAAGTTTGTAGCTAAAACTGTAAAGTCTGATTCTGAAAAGATGAAAGAGTCTGTGATAGAAGTTAAGGATAAGTCAACTTCTGACAAATTAAAACAGGATAAACCAGCTGAAGTCAACATAGGCTTAATGACAAAGAAGCAGCTTAAGCATAAGCTGAAAGAGATTAGGAATGTCAACAAGGTAAAGGAAGCTAGGAAAAATAGGAATGGAAAGGAAGGTGTGAACAAAAGCAATAATTATATGCCTGTTCCTAATGCTCCTAGAAAGAAATGTTATAACTGTGGAAACTCTAACCATCTTGCTTCTTTTTACAGGAAAAATAAAAGTATAAACTTTTTATCTCCTAGATCAGGAATTAAGAGTCAGTCTATTAGGTTTAAGCCACAAAATCCTTGTTTTCATTGTGGTAGTTTATGGTATTCCATTTATACTTGTAAGGAATATCATAGTTTGTACTATGATTATTATCAAATAAAACCTTCTTTGAAGAAAGTTACTTTAATTCCTTCTAGTGTAAAGTCTGATGCAAAGTCTGATATAAGTTCTGAAAAACAGCATGTAAGCATAATCTCTGAAACTAAATCCGCTGCAAATGCTAACAAACTTAAAAAGGCCAAAGGATCCAAGCAAGTCTGGGTCCTTAAAACAACCATTAGTGGTCTTTGTGATTGTAGGGCAACAGGAAAGATATCCTAGTGCTGGACAGTGGATGTTCAGGATATATGACTGGAAATGAAGCCCTGCTATCAGACTTTGTGGAGAAAGCTGGCCCAGGAGTTTCTTATGGAGATGGCAACATGGGAAAAACTCTGGGATATGGCAATATCAATCTTGGGAATGTCATCATTGAAACAGTAGCTCTTGTCTCAGGACTTAAACACAATCTGCTAAGTGTGAGTCAAATCTGTGACAGAGGTTATCATGTGGATTCTTTTGAAGAACACTGTGAAGTTGTAAGCAATTCTACAGGCAAAGTGGTTCTGAAAGGTTACAAGCATGGTAACATTTATGAAGCCATACTTTCAACAAGTTCTGATGGTTCTGCAATCTGTCTGTTGAGTAGAGCATCAATTGAAGAAAGCTGGAATTGGCATAAAAGACTTTCTTATTTAAATTTTAACATAAATGAGCTAGTAAAGAATGATCTTATGAGAGGACTGCTGATGAGGATCAAGGAATGAATATGTTAATTGGGATTTGGCTATGTGTACTTGTTGTGATGTTCAATTGGAGAGGACACAACTATTGGTTTTGAAGCTTACTTGGACAACAAGAAATAAAGGAGCGATGCACGAAGTTGGACAAGTAGCTGATTATAATATAAATATTAATTAGAATTTTGCTTGCAAGTTTTTACCTTTCACTTGAAAGGGTTTTTCTTTTTTTAAGCACTTAGGATTTTATTTTCCTATTTGGATTTGGTTTTTGTCTTTTTTCTATTCGGGTTTGATTTTTAAATTTGTTTCCTGGAAGGATTCATATATTGGCTAATTCAAGCTGATATTGGATTTCTCTAGGAATCCTATAGGGTTTGGGTTATTGTCTAAGCCTATAAATACTCCTCTCATGTAATCTTTTGGAGACAATGGATGATATAAAACTTGTGTTTTGAGATAAACTATGAGTAGTTTTTCTTTCATCTAAACTTCAATTACTGGATTGTTTTGAAGGTTAGATTCGAATTACTTAGTTTCTGGATTGATCTAAGCAATTCGAGATTCAAAGTTCACGTTTCTGGATTGATCGTGTTCTTTTGAAATATCCTCTTCTTCTCTTATCCCTTTTCTTCTTTTTCTTTTCTTTCTCTGTGGAGAGATCCACATCAATTTGGTATCAAGAGCCAAGGTTTTTTCTCCAATTTCTTAATTGTTGGGAGATCTAGGTTTCAAAAAAAAAATTACTATTCGCGAGTACTGTTCACGAGTACTGTTCATGGGGTTACTGTTCACAAAATTACTGTTCATGCGCACTGTTCACGGGGGTTACTGTTCACGGGCACTATTCATCGGCACTGTTCCCGTGCACTGTTCACCAAATTTTTTTTCCAGATTTTTCTTATGGCTAAGGATGAATTGCTCAGAAAATTACTTGGAAAATTGGATGAGATTGATAAACGTACTCAAAAGCTTGTTAATTCAACGGAATCGAGGTTTGATGCATGGGATAAAATTTTAGTTAAGGTGAAAGATAGTGGTGAAGTCTATGATCCTGGTATAGAGCTTGCTTATTTACAGGTTTGGGTAGCATTGATGATTTTGTTGAATGGGTTACACAAGTCGACAAGATTTCTGCTTATACAGGTTAGACTGAGATGAGAATATTCAAGATTGCAGCGCTTAAACTTACAAAGAAAGCAGGCTTGTGGTTTGATAATCTAAACACAAAAAGAGTTAGATCTGGAAAAGAAAAGATTATGACTTGGACATCTCTGAAGAAGAAACTTCGTGCAAAATATATTCCTTTGCATTATAAATTCGAATGTATAATGAAGATGACATCCCTCTCTCAAGGTACTATGAGTGTTTCCGAGTATACTTCTGAATTTTATAGATTGCGCCTTATTTGTGACTTGGAGGAGACAGAAACAATTAAAATTGGAAGATTTATTCGTGGATTGAATTTGCCTATTTATCGAAAGGTTAAATCAAGTCCATATATCTCGTTTAATGATGTATGCAATCTTGCTTTGGAATTTGAATATTTTCAACAAGACGAGAAATTGAAGTCTTCCCTTCACGAGTTTACTCTTTCAGAAGAAACTAAAGAAGAAGACTTTGTCAGTGTGGAGAATGTCGCGGATCTTGTTGCTGATTACCATGTGTTACATGTGGCGACTACATCAAGTTCGGATGAAAAGGATGAACCAGTTACAAAAGAAGCTATAATCGAGAAGCATTAAGAAAGACAATCACTTGTTGAGAAAGTCTTGATTGTTGAAAAAGATCAGATAGATGCATCTCCTAAATTTGTGCATGACGAGATTGTTGAAGGACAAGAGATACTAAATGAGACGTTCGAAACTAAAGAGGTTGTGTACAAGGGAAACAACATTATCCTAGTGGAACACAATGATTTTCTGGGGGTAGAGAACTTGTTGAATTCACCTATCTCATCAAACTATCTTATTCTTTCGAGTTTACTTCCAAAGATATTGCTGATGGAATTGAAATTTAAGGCTTTCAAGTTGTACGAGAAATCACCTCGTTGTGTGCTTATTCTTAAATACTTTAGAACTCGAGGACGAGTTTTTTTCAAAGGAGAGGAGAATGATGAGGATCAAGGAATGAATATGCTAATTGGGATTTGGCTATGTGTACTTGTTGTGATGTTCAATTGGAGAGGACACAACTATTGGTTTTGAAGCTTACTTGGACAACAAGGAATAAAGGAGCGATGCACGAAGTTGGACAAGTAGCTGATTATAATATAAATATTAATTAGAATTTTGCTTGCAAGTTTTTACCTTTCACTTGAAAGGGTTTTTCTTGTTTTAAGCACTTAGGATTTTATTTTCCTATTTGAATTTGATTTTTGTCTTTTTTCTATTCGGGTTTGATTTTTAAATTTGTTTCCTGGAAGGATTCATATATTGGCTAATTCAAGCTGATATTGGATTTCTCTAGGAATCCTATAGGGTTTGGGTTATTGTCTAAGCCTATAAATACTCCTCTCATGTAATCTTTTGGAGACAATGAATGATATAAAACTTGTGTTTTGAGATAAACTATGAGTAGTTTTTCTTTCATCTAAACTTCAATTACTGGATTGTTTTGAAGGTTAGATTCGAATTACTTAGTTTCTGGATTGATCTAAGCAATTCGAGATTCAAAGTTCACGTTTCTGGATTGATCGTGTTCTTTTGAAATATCCTCTTCTTCTCTTATCCCTTTTCTTCTTTTTCTTTTCTTTCTCTGTGGAGAGATCCACATCAATTTGGTATCAAGAGCCAAGGTTTTTTCTCCAATTTCTTAATTGTTGGGAGATCTAGGTTTCAAAAAAAAAAATTACTATTCGCGAGTACTGTTCACGAGTACTGTTCACGGGGTTACTGTTCACAAAATTACTGTTCATGCGCACTGTTCACGGGCACTATTCATCGGCACTGTTCCCGTGCACTGTTCACCAAATTTTTTTTCCAGATTTTTCTTATGGCTAAGGATGAATTGCTCAGAAAATTACTTGGAAAATTGGATGAGATTGATAAACGTACTCAAAAGCTTGTTAATTCAACGGAATCGAGGTTTGATGCATGGGATAAAATTTTAGTTAAGGTGAAAGATAGTGGTGAAGTCTATGATCCTGGTATAGAGCTTGCTTATTTTACAGGTTTGGGTAGCATTGATGATTTTGTTGAATGGGTTACACAAGTCGACAAGATTGCTGCTTATACAGGTTAGACTGAGATGAGAATATTCAAGATTGCAGCGCTTAAACTTACAAAGAAAGCAGGCTTGTGGTTTGATAATCTAAACACAAAAAGAGTTAGATCTGGAAAAGAAAAGATTATGACTTGGACATCTCTGAAGAAGAAACTTCGTGCAAAATATATTCCTTTGCATTATAAATTCGAATGTATAATGAAGATGACATCCCTCTCTCAAGGTACTATGAGTGTTTCCGAGTATACTTCTGAATTTTATAGATTGCGCCTTATTTGTGACTTGGAGGAGACAGAAACAATTAAAATTGGAATATTTATTCGTGGATTGAATTTGCCTATTTATCGAAAGGTTAAATCAAGTCCATATATCTCGTTTAATGATGTATGCAATCTTGCTTTGGAATTTGAATATTTTCAACAAGACGAGAAATTGAAGTCTTCCCTTCACGAGTTTACTCTTTCAGAAGAAACTAAAGAAGAAGACTTTGTCAGTGTGGAGAATGTCGCGGATCTTGTTGCTGATTACCATGTGTTACATGTGGCGACTACATCAAGTTCGGATGAAAAGGATGAACCAGTTACAAAAGAAGCTATAATCGAGAAGCATTAAGAAAGACAATCACTTGTTGAGAAAGTCTTGATTGTTGAAAAAGATCAGATAGATGCATCTCCTAAATTTGTGCATGACGAGATTGTTGAAGGACAAGAGATACTAAATGAGACGTTCGAAACTAAAGAGGTTGTGTACAAGGGAAACAACATTATCCTAGTGGAACACAATGATTTTCTGGGGGTAGAGAACTTGTTGAATTCACCTATCTCATCAAACTATCTTATTCTTTCGAGTTTACTTCCAAAGATATTGCTGATGGAATTGAAATTTAAGGCTTTCAAGTTGTACGAGAAATCACCTCGTTGTGTGCTTATTCTTAAATACTTTAGAACTCGACGACGAGTTTTTTTTAAAGGAGAGGAGAATGATGAGGATCAAGGAATGAATATGCTAATTGGGATTTGGCTATGTGTACTTGTTGTGATGTTCAATTGGAGAGGACACAACTATTGGTTTTGAAGCTTACTTGGATAACAAGGAATAAAGGAGCGATGCACGAAGTTGGACAAGTAGCTGATTATAATATAAATATTAATTAGAATTTTGCTTGCAAGTTTTTACCTTTCACTTGAAAGGGTTTTTCTTGTTTTAAGCACTTAGGATTTTATTTTCCTATTTGAATTTGATTTTTGTCTTTTTTCTATTCGGGTTTGATTTTTAAATTTGTTTCCTGGAAGGATTCATATATTGGCTAATTCAAGCTGATATTGGATTTCTCTAGGAATCCTATAGGGTTTGGGTTATTGTCTAAGCCTATAAATACTCCTCTCATGTAATCTTTTGGAGACAATGAATGATATAAAACTTGTGTTTTGAGATAAACTATGAGTAGTTTTTCTTTCATCTAAACTTCAATTACTGGATTGTTTTGAAGGTTAGATTCGAATTACTTAGTTTCTGGATTGATCTAAGCAATTCGAGATTCAAAGTTCACGTTTCTGGATTGATCGTGTTCTTTTGAAATATCCTCTTCTTCTCTTATCCCTTTTCTTCTTTTTCTTTTCTTTCTCTGTGGAGAGATCCACATCAATTTGGTATCAAGAGCCAAGGTTTTTTCTCCAATTTCTTAATTGTTGGGAGATCTAGGTTTCAAAAAAAAAAATTACTATTCGCGAGTACTGTTCACGAGTACTGTTCACGGGGTTACTGTTCACAAAATTACTGTTCATGCGCACTGTTCACGGGGTTACTGTTCACGGGCACTATTCATCGGCACTGTTCCCGTGCACTGTTCACCAAATTTTTTTTCCAGATTTTTCTTATGGCTAAAGATGAATTGCTCAGAAAATTACTTGGAAAATTGGATGAGATTGATAAACGTACTCAAAAGCTTGTTAATTCAACGGAATCGAGGTTTGATGCATGGGATAAAATTTTAGTTAAGGTGAAAGATAGTGGTGAAGTCTATGATCCTGGTATAGAGCTTGCTTATTTTACAGGTTTGGGTAGCATTGATGATTTTGTTGAATGGGTTACACAAGTCGACAAGATTTCTGCTTATACAGGTTAGACTGAGATGAGAATATTCAAGATTGCAGCGCTTAAACTTACAAAGAAAGCAGGCTTGTGGTTTGATAATCTAAACACAAAAAGAGTTAGATCTGAAAAAGAAAAGATTATGACTTGGACATCTCTGAAGAAGAAACTTCGTGCAAAATATATTCCTTTGCATTATAAATTCGAATGTATAATAAAGATGACATCCCTCTCTCAAGGTACTATGAGTGTTTCCGAGTATACTTCTGAATTTTATAGATTGCGCCTTATTTGTGACTTGGAGGAGACAGAAACAATTAAAATTGGAAGATTTATTCGTGGATTGAATTTGCCTATTTATCGAAAGGTTAAATCAAGTCCATATATCTCGTTTAATGATGTATGCAATCTTGCTTTGGAATTTGAATATTTTCAACAAGACGAGAAATTGAAGTCTTCCCTTCACGAGTTTACTCTTTCAGAAGAAACTAAAGAAGAAGACTTTGTCAGTGTGGAGAATGTCGCGGATCTTGTTGCTGATTACCATGTGTTACATGTGGCGACTACATCAAGTTCGGATGAAAAGGATGAACCAGTTACAAAAGAAGCTATAATCGAGAAGCATTAAGAAAGACAATCACTTGTTGAGAAAGTCTTGATTGTTGAAAAAGATCAGATAGATGCATCTCCTAAATTTGTGCATGACGAGATTGTTGAAGGACAAGAGATACTAAATGAGACGTTCGAAACTAAAGAGGTTGTGTACAAGGGAAACAACATTATCCTAGTGGAACACAATGATTTTCTGGGGGTAGAGAACTTGTTGAATTCACCTATCTCATCAAACTATCTTATTCTTTCGAGTTTACTTCCAAAGATATTGCTGATGGAATTGAAATTTAAGGCTTTCAAGTTGTACGAGAAATCACCTCGTTGTGTGCTTATTCTTAAATACTTTAGAACTCGAGGACGAGTTTTTTTCAAAGGAGAGGAGAATGATGAGGATCAAGGAATGAATATGCTAATTGGGATTTGGCTATGTGTACTTGTTGTGATGTTCAATTGGAGAGGACAAAACTATTGGTTTTGAAGCTTACTTGGACAACAAGGAATAAAGGAGCGATGCACGAAGTTGGACAAGTAGCTGATTATAATATAAATATTAATTAGAATTTTGCTTGCAAGTTTTTACCTTTCACTTGAAAGGGTTTTTCTTGTTTTAAGCACTTAGGATTTTATTTTCCTATTTGAATTTGATTTTTGTCTTTTTTCTATTCGGGTTTGATTTTTAAATTTGTTTCCTGGAAGGATTCATATATTGGCTAATTCAAGCTGATATTGGATTTCTCTAGGAATCCTATAGGGTTTGGGTTATTGTCTAAGCCTATAAATACTCCTCTCATGTAATCTTTTGGAGACAATGAATGATATAAAACTTGTGTTTTGAGATAAACTATGAGTAGTTTTTCTTTCATCTAAACTTCAATTACTGGATTGTTTTGAAGGTTAGATTCGAATTACTTAGTTTCTGGATTGATCTAAGCAATTCGAGATTCAAAGTTCACGTTTCTGGATTGATCGTGTTCTTTTGAAATATCCTCTTCTTCTCTTATCCCTTTTCTTCTTTTTCTTTTCTTTCTCTGTGGAGAGATCCACATCAATTTGGTATCAAGAGCCAAGGTTTTTTCTCCAATTTCTTAATTGTTGGGAGATCTAGGTTTCAAAAAAAAAAATTACTATTCGCGAGTACTGTTCACGAGTACTGTTCACGGGGTTACTGTTCACAAAATTACTGTTCATGCGCACTGTTCACGGGGTTACTGTTCACGGGCACTATTCATCGGCACTGTTCCCGTGCACTGTTCACCAAATTTTTTTTCCAGATTTTTCTTATGGCTAAGGATGAATTGCTCAGAAAATTACTTGGAAAATTGGATGAGATTGATAAACGTACTCAAAAGCTTGTTAATTCAACGGAATCGAGGTTTGATGCATGGGATAAAATTTTAGTTAAGGTGAAAGATAGTGGTGAAGTCTATGATCCTGGTATAGAGCTTGCTTATTTTACAGGTTTGGGTAGCATTGATGATTTTGTTGAATGGGTTACACAAGTCGACAAGATTGCTGCTTATACAGGTTAGACTGAGATGAGAATATTCAAGATTGCAGCGCTTAAACTTACAAAGAAAGCAGGCTTGTGGTTTGATAATCTAAACACAAAAAGAGTTAGATCTGGAAAAGAAAAGATTATGACTTGGACATCTCTGAAGAAGAAACTTCGTGCAAAATATATTCCTTTGCATTATAAATTCGAATGTATAATGAAGATGACATCCCTCTCTCAAGGTACTATGAGTGTTTCCGAGTATACTTCTGAATTTTATAGATTGCGCCTTATTTGTGACTTGGAGGAGACAGAAACAATTAAAATTGGAAGATTTATTCGTGGATTGAATTTGCCTATTTATCGAAAGGTTAAATCAAGTCCATATATCTCGTTTAATGATGTATGCAATCTTGCTTTGGAATTTGAATGTTTTCAACAAGACGAGAAATTGAAGTCTTCCCTTCACGAGTTTACTCTTTCAGAAGAAACTAAAGAAGAAGACTTTGTCAGTGTGGAGAATGTCGCGGATCTTGTTGCTGATTACCATGTGTTACATGTGGCGACTACATCAAGTTTGGATGAAAAGGATGAACCAGTTACAAAAGAAGCTATAATCGAGAAGCATGAAGAAAGACAATCACTTGTTGAGAAAGTCTTGATTGTTGAAAAAGATCAGATAGATGCATCTCCTAAATTTGTGCATGACGAGATTATTGAAGGACAAGAGATACTAAATGAGACGTTCGAAACTAAAGAGGTTGTGTACAAGGGAAACAACATTATCCTAGTGGAACACAATGATTTTCTGGGGGTAGAGAACTTGTTGAATTCACCTATCTCATCAAACTATCTTATTCTTTCGAGTTTACTTCCAAAGATATTGCTGATGGAATTGAAATTTAAGGCTTTCAAGTTGTACGAGAAATCACCTCATTGTGTGCTTATTCTTAAATACTTTAGAACTCGAGGACGAGTTTTTTTCAAAGGAGAGGAGAATGATGAGGATCAAGGAATGAATATGCTAATTGGGATTTGGCTATGTGTACTTGTTGTGATGTTCAATTGGAGAGGACACAACTATTGGTTTTGAAGCTTACTTGGACAACAAGGAATAAAGGAGCGATGCACGAAGTTGGACAAGTAGCTGATTATAATATAAATATTAATTAGAATTTTGCTTGCAAGTTTTTACCTTTCACTTGAAAGGGTTTTTCTTGTTTTAAGCACTTAGGATTTTATTTTCCTATTTGAATTTGATTTTTGTCTTTTTTCTATTCGGGTTTGATTTTTAAATTTGTTTCCTGGAAGGATTCATATATTGGCTAATTCAAGCTGATATTGGATTTCTCTAGGAATCCTATAGGGTTTGGGTTATTGTCTAAGCCTATAAATACTCCTCTCATGTAATCTTTTGGAGACAATGAATGATATAAAACTTGTGTTTTGAGATAAACTATGAGTAGTTTTTCTTTCATCTAAACTTCAATTACTGGATTGTTTTGAAGGTTAGATTCGAATTACTTAGTTTCTGGATTGATCTAAGCAATTCGAGATTCAAAGTTCACGTTTCTGGATTGATCGTGTTCTTTTGAAATATCCTCTTCTTCTCTTATCCCTTTTCTTCTTTTTCTTTTCTTTCTCTGTGGAGAGATCCACATCAATTTAATTGATATGGATCTCTCCACAAAGAAAGAAAAGAAGAAGAAGAAAAGGGATAAGAGAAGAAGAGGATTTTTCAAAAGAACACGATCAATCCAGAAACGTGAACTTTGAATCTCAAATTGCTTAGATCAATCCAGAAACTAAGTAATTCGAATCTAACCTTCAAAACAATCCAGTAATTGAAGTTTAGAGGGAAGAAAAACTACTCATAGTTTATCTCAAAACACAAGTTTTATATCAGCCATTATCTCTCTTAAAAGATTACATGAGAAGGGTATTTATAGGCTTAGACAATAACCCAAACCCAATAGGATTCCGAGAGAAATTCAATATCAGCTTGAATTAGCCAATATCTGAATCCTTCCAGGAAACAAATTTAAAAACCAAATCCGAATAGAAAAAAGACAAAAACCAAATAGAAAATAAAATCCTAAGTGCTTAAAACAAGAAAAACCCTTTCAAGTGAAAGGTAAAAACTTGCAAGCAAAATTCGAATTAATAATTATATAATAATCAGCTACTTGTCCAACTTCATGCATCGCTCCTTTATTCCTTGTTGTCCAAGTAAGCTGCATAACCCATGTTTGCATCCTCTCCAATTGAACATCACCACGAGCACACATAACCAAATCCAAATTAACATATTCATTCCTTGATCCTCATCATTCTCCTCTCCTTTGAAGAAAACTCGTCCTCGAGTTCTAAAGTATTTAAGAATAAGCACACAACGAGGTGATTTCTCGTAGAACTTGAAAGCCTTAAATTTCAATTCTATCAGCAATATATTTGGAAGTAAACTCGAAATAATAAGATAGTTTGATGAGATAGGTGCATTTAACAAGTTCTCTACCCCCAAAAAATCAATGTGTTCCACTTGGATGATGTTGTTTTCCTTGTCCACAACCTCTTTAGTTTCAAACTTCTCCTTTAGTATCTCTTGTCCATCAACAATGTCATCACGCATAAATTTAGGAGATGCATCTATCTGATCTTTTTCAACAACCAAGACTTTCTCAACAAGTGACTGTCTTTCTTCATGCTTCTCTATCATAGCTTCTTTTGTAATTGGTTCATCCTTTTCATCCAAACTTGATGTAGTCGCCACATGTAACACATGGTAATCAACAATAAGATCCGTGACATTCTCCACACTGACAAAGTCTTCTTCTTTAGTTTCTTCTGAAAGAATAAACTCGTGAAGGGAAGACTTCAATTTCTTGTCTTGTTGAAAAGATTCAAATTCCAAAGCAAGATTGCATACATCATTAAAAGAGATATATGGACTTGATTTAACCTTTCGATAAATAGGCAAATTCAATCCACGAATAAATCTTCCAATTTTAATTGTTTCCGTCTCCTCCAAGTCACAAATAAGGCGCAATCTATAAAATTCCGAAGTATACTCAGAAACACTCATAGTACCTTGAGAGAGAGATGTCATCTTCATTATACATTCAAATTTATAATGCAAAGGAATATATTTTGCATGAAGTTTCTTCTTCAGAGATGTCCAAGTCATAATCTTTTCTTTTCCAGATCTAACTCTTTTTGTGTTTAGATTATCAAATTACAAGCCTGCTTTCTTTGTAAGTTTAAGCGCTGCAATCTTGAATATTCTCATCTCAGTCCAACCTGTATAAGCAGAAATCTTGTCGACTTGTGTAACCCATTCAACAAAATCATCTATGCTACCCAAACCTGTAAAATAACCAAGATCTATACCAGGATCATAGACTTCATCACTATCTTTCACCTTAATTAAAATTTTATCCCATGCATCAAACCTCGATTCCGTTGAATTAACAAGCTTTTGAGTACGTTTATCAATCTCATCCAATTTTCCAAGTAATTTTCTGAGCAATTCATCCGTAGCCATAAGAAAAATCTGAAAAAAATTTGGTGAACAGTGCCCGTGAATAGTGCCGATGAACAGTGCCTATGAACAGTAATTTTGTGAACATTACCCCCCGTGAACAGTACTCGTGAATAGTACTCGCGAATAGTAATTTTTTTTTTTTTTTTGAAACCTAGATCTCCCAACAATTAAGAAATTGGAGAAAAAACCTTGGCTCTTGATACCAAATTGATGTGGATCTCTCCACAGAGAAAGAAAAGAAAAAGAAGAAAAGGGATAAGAGAAGAAGAGGATATTTCAAAAGAACACGATCAATCCAGAAACGTGAACTTTGAATCTCGAATTGCTTAGATCAATCCATAAACTAAGTAATTCGAATCTAACCTTCAAAACAATCCAGTAATTGAAGTTTAGATGAAAGAAAAACTACTCATAGTTTATCTCAAAACACAAGTTTTATATCATCCATTGTCTCCAAAAGATTATATAAGAGGAGTATTTTTAGGCTTAGACAATAACCCAAACCCTATAGGATTCCTAGAGAAATCCAATATCAGCTTGAATTAGCCAATATATGAATCCTTCCAGGAAACAAATTTAAAAATCAAACCCGAATAGAAAGACGACAAAAACCAAATCCAAATAGGAAAATAAAATCCTAAGTGCTTAAAACAAGAAAAACCCTTTCAAGTGAAAGGTAAAAACTTGCAAGCAAAATTCTAATTAATATTTATATTATAATCAGCTACTTGTCCAACTTCGTGCATCGCTCCTTTATTCCTTGTTGTCCAAGTAAGCTTCAAAACCAATAGTTGTGTCCTCTCCAATTGAACATCACAACAAGTACACATAGCCAAATCCCAATTAACATATTCATTCCTTGATCCTCATCAACTGCCAAAATCAGTATTTGCTCCTGATGGCCTTTGTGATTCATGTCCAAAGGCAAAATAAAGAAAATCTTCTTTCAAGAGCAAAACTGAATCCTCAATTTTTGAGCCTTATCACCTACTGCATGTTGATCTATTTAGTCCAGTCAATGTCATGTCTATTGCAAAGAAGAAATATGATATGGTTATAGTGGATGAGTTCACAAGATACACTTGGGTTTATTTCTTGCACAAGAAAAATGAAACGACATCTACCCTAACTGATCATGTCAAACAGCTGGATAAGTTGGTCAAAGATTCTGTTAAAATTATAAGAAGTGATAATGGCGCTAAGTTCAAGAATTCAATCATGGAAGAGTTCTCCAAAGAGCATGAAATCAAACATGAATTTTCTGCACCTGGAACTCCACAGCAAAATGGAGTTGTAGAAAGAAAGAACAGAACTCTCATTGAAGCTGCACGAACTATGCTTGATGAAGCAAAGCTACCAACCTACTTTTGGGCTGAAGCTGTGCAGACTGCTTGTTTTACACAGAATGCTACACTCATAAACAAGCATGGAAAAACACCATATGAGATAGTGAAGAAAAAGAACCCAAATCTGAAATACTTTCATGTATTTGGATGTAAGTGTTTTATTCTTAAGACTCATCCTGAACAACTGTCAAAATTTGATCTAAAAGCTGATGAAGGAATTTTTGTTGGATATCCACTTTGCACAAAAGCCTTCAGAGTCTACAATTTAAGAACAAGGGTTGTCATGGAATCTATCAATGTATCTTTTGATGATAAGAAGATTATTGGACTTGAAGATTTCAATGATCACGATCAGCTGAGATTTGAAAATGAAGACTTAAATTCTGATTCTGTAAATTCTGATGACTTAAACTCTGATCCTGTAAGTTCTGATGGGTTAAGTTCTGATGTCATTGAAACTGTGGTAACAACTCCAAAGGAAAATGCACCTGTCCAGAGGGAGCAAGCTGAGGATTCTACCACAACTCAAGACTCTCAAGAAGCATCAGAACCTGTCTCTGTCTCTTCAAGTTCTGATTCATCAAGTTCCGATGAGCCAAATTCTGATAATTCTGGAAACTCTGATACTTTAAGTCCTGAAGGATCCAACTCAAATTCTGAAGTCTCAGAGAGCATAACTACAGGGGGCATCAGGAAATACTGATGGAGATAGCATGGATCATGGGGGAGGATCCAGTTCTAGAAATCAACTTCCATCTGCAAGGAAGTGTACCAAATCACATACACCTGACTTAATTATTGGAGATCTTGAAGTAGGTGTCAGAACTAGAACTGCAACATCAAATGAATGTCTCTATCATTTTTTTCTATCTCAGACTGAACTAAAGAAAGTGGAAGAAGCTCTTCAAGATGCTGACTTGGTGCAAGCAATGCAGGAAGAGTTAAATGAATTTGAAAGAAATAAAGTCTGGACCCTAGTGCCAAGACCAAAGAACAGATCAGTTGTTGGCACAAAATGGGTGTTCGGAAACAAAACTGATAGTGATGGCATAATTACAAGGAACAAAGCAAGGTTGGTTGCTAAGGGTTACTCTCAAGATGTGGGTATTGATTATGATGAAAAATTTGCACCAGTTGCTAGATTGGAAGCCATAAGAATCTTTTTGGCTTATGCTACTCATAAAAAGTTTAAAGTCTTTCAAATGGATGTAAAAAATGCTTTTCTCAATGGAGAATTGGAAGAAGAGGTGTATGTTGAACAACCTCCAGGCTTTGTAGATTCAAAATTTCCAAATCATGTCTATAGACTTGACAAAGCACTTTATGGCCTTAAGCAAGCTCCAAGAGCATGGTATGAGACTTTAGCTCAATTTCTTCTGGAAAGTGGATTTCACAGAGGCACAATTGATAAAACACTGTTCTACATCAACCATGGAAAGGACTTCTTTTGGTACAGATATATGTTGATGATATCATATTTGGTTCTATAAATGCCAAACTCTGTGAAAGGTTTGCAAAGCTAATGCAATCAAGATATCAAATGAGTATGATGGGAGAACTTAGTTATTTTCTGGGACTTCAAGTCAAGCAAAATGAAGAAGGTACTTTTATCTGTCAATCCAAGTACACCATAAATTCACTCAATAAATTTAGAATGCAGGACTGTTCAACTACATCCACTCCCATGGCCACTACAACCAAGTTAGATAAAGATACTGGTTCATTAGTAGATATTCCTAACTACAGAGGTATGATTGGTTCTTTACTCTATTTAACTGCAAGTAGACCTGATATCATGTATGCTACCTGTCTTTGTGCAAGATTTCAGGCTGATCCAAGAGAACCTCAACTAATAGTCGTGAAAAGAATTTTCAAGTACCTCAAGGGTACAGCTGATCTAGGATTGTGGTGTCCTAAAGAATCAGATTTTAAGCTAATAGGTTACTCAGATGCAGATTTTGCAGGATCCAAAATAGATAGGAAAAGCACAAGTGGAAGCTGCCAATTTCTTGGAGGCAGATTAGTTTCTTGGTTTAGCAAGAAACAGAAATCAATTTCCACATCAACTGTAGAAGCAGAATATATTACTGCAGGAAGCTGTTGTGCACAGATTCTTTTGATGAAGAATCAGTTACTGGATTATGGGTTAGAATTTTCTAAAATACCTATTTACTGTGATAATCAAAGTGCTATTGCTATGACAGGTAATCCAGCTCAACACTCAATGACAAAGCACATCAGCATAAGGTACCATTTCATAAGGGAACATGTGATGGAAGGTACAATGGAATTATATTTTGTTCCAACAGATCAACAACTAGCATATATCTTCATAAAACCTCTATGTAAAGCTACTTTTACAAGACTGGTAAATAAACTTGAAATGGTTTCAGGTTCTTTCTCTAAATCTGTTTAGTTTTTGTTCTCATGCATCAGACTTTATGATCAGTGTTTACATATTGTCTTATCTTCATGTAATCTGTGCTTAAATTGAAATACATTAAATGCTGATTATTATCTGATGTGGATCTTTATACTCTGATAGTGATTCGAATGTTCTGTGATTATTCAATCCAATGAGGATACTGTGCTAGATACTGACCTAGTAGTCTTTAACATACTAGAAATCCCATGTTTGAATTAGTTATTTATGTGGAAACTCATTAACACAAGCAAATTCTGATTTTGAGCTTAGTCAAATTTACTTTGTGTATCTTATTACTAAGTCACAAACTAGATTCTTGCTTCTTATCTGTCAAATTCTGATGTCAGTAAATCTTAAGGATGAACCACATGCTTGGTAAGCCTCACTAATCTGAAGAAAAGAAAAAAAAAGAAAATAAAAGTCAGGTACTCCTTTGAGATCTAGAGTAAATATGTTGAAGGGAAGACCCAAGTGCATTGCTGGTATTTAGTAATATGCATTAGAAAAGCAAATAATTTTTTTGGTGACTTTTCACATTCTCTGATTACTGGAGAAATACTCTGATAATAGCATAAATTATGGTAAGCAGTTGTGACTCACTTACACTGAGAAGCCACTGTAAAAAGGAATTTCAAAAGATGCATAAAATGAGCACAAACAGTTGAGGTGGACTCATGCACAAATTTATCCTATAGTAGACTTTATTATTAATGACAGATTTTAAGCACTTTTCTTATTTATGCCTCATTTCTAAGATGTACTGAAGTATATCAGACTTTAATCTTTATCTGACATTTTTCTAATGCACACACTCTCACTCTATATGAATGATGAAAATTATCGTGGTGATTAAGTTGTTTTTGACAAATAGTTAAGTGTCATATGCATAAATTCTGAGGACAAGTTCTGATGGAAGTTCTGATGATTAAACTCTGAAGAATCAAGTCAGTATTTGTATGAAGAATCATAGGTACAAACATTCACTTTTTGAGTACAGAAGCCATAATCTGATGACTGTTAAAATCTGATAAAAGTCAAGTTCTGATATTAAATCCTGATGCTTACGTGGCATTATTCTTTACTTGACTTATTTGTGGTAAATACTGAAACGGTCATATTTAATCAGAATATAATTAGGTGAGATAAAAACAGTCATAATCATTTGGGTTAGTGGTAAACGTGTTTGTCTTGAAAAACTGCATGTGCACGTTAATTATTGCTTATTTCTCGTACCCACTAACTCTGCTTTAACTATTTACTGGCTGACAGGTGTACATGTGTCAGTTTTACTTCTAAAAAGGACTGTTGAATGGAGAGAGTATATATATGGAAGTTAAAAGATTTTCTAATCTTTTATCTACTTTTCTATTCTTAATCTCTCCCTCTCTCTAATATTCTCTGAAGCTTTTTCATACAGGACTTTTATCAAACACCTTATGCACAATATATTTTCTCACTTATTTCTTACAGAAATGGCACCAAAAGACATTATTTTCAATGGAGCAAAGTTTGTCCCCAACAATTACTTGGCCATTCTTAGCAAGGATGAAGCTCCATCGGAACTTCACTTTATTTAGGACTTCCTTGCTCGCTCCGATATTGGGTATGCTTTGACCCAACCTGAAGTTATCTCTGGAACTCAAGTGCTGGAGTTTTGGAGAAGTGGCGCATATGATGATGGTGGTGCTCATGGGTCCTCAAGTATCATCTTTTCAACAGGGGAGGATGAGCATGTAGTGACTGTGGCAACAGTACGCCAAGCACTGCAGTTGCCTGAGAACTGCACTTATATAACTGTTGAGGAGCCAGTTCTTCAACAGCTAATGGCCAGTTTGGGGTATGAAAAGACATTGACAAAGCTGGGTCAATTGAAGAGATCCAACATAAGGAGGGAATGAAGTTTCTTCTTTGACTGCATCACAAAGGCTTTTGCAGATAAATGTTCTAATTTTGATGCAATCCCAATTCTCAGTCAACAAATCGGGTATGCTCTTATTAATCAAACTGATTTTGATTATGCAAGTGCTATTTTAGGCTTTATTGGGGATAGGATGACAAAAGATAGGAATACAGTTTACTTTGCTAGATTCTGTCAGCTTATTTATAGTTTTTGTTGTTCTGATAAGCCCCAATTAGCTAGTGAGTCCATTCCACCATTCAGACTAGCTAAAAGAGCTTTTAATGACTTATTATCTATTGATAATAAGAAGGCTATGTTGAGACCCCTCCAAATTCCCATAGCTGTCAAACAAGCCTTAATAAACTATGATCCATTTATATACACTGCACTATATCCTGATGTCCAACCATCTGAACCTCAACCATCAGAACCTCCAACCACTACACAACCAACACAAACATCTCAACCTCAACCATTGTGAGGAAATTGCTAGAAGATTATTTCTGAAGCATAATACATGAATAGATTTAGAAAATCTCAAGGAGGAAGAAGCTAGATTTAAAGCTGAAAAGACAAATCTAAAGCCAAAAGCTTCTGTTACAAAGAAACCTCCAAGGCCTAAGGAAAAAGGCATTATGATCAAGGAGAAGTCAAAAACTGAGGCATCTAAAGCCAAGACTAGATTAAAATCTGAGATTGATCCTAAATACAAAGGGAAAGGAAAAGTTGATGAACCAACCAAGCCACTAGAGATGAAAATTCCTCAAATTCTGATAAAACCAGTGTGCAAAATTGTTAAAATTACTGATGATAATCTTGTTGAAGAGGAAGATGTTCAAACTCTGAAAAGAAAGATGATTTCTGAAGAATCAAAGACAACCTCTGACAAGGCTCAAGTTGTTCAGAGTGAAGAACAGCAAGAAAATGCAAGTTCTGATAAAGTCATCAAGTCAACCTCTGACAGTGCTCAAGTTGATTTAGATAAAATGGAAGTAGCTGATAAAAAGAAACTTCTGTGGAAAAATGTCAAACCATCAGATCCAAAGAAAAACCAATTGTTGTCTGATTTCATGACTATTGGGTTAAATGCTAGAGAACCAAGAGACAGGGCTGGGCTAGGTTTTGATGAAGCTAAGATTAAGACATGAGTTGAAGTTGCTACTAGAGATCCATTTTTATTGACTGACAGGCCTCTTGAAGATGTTACACAGAAATATCTTGATAAAGTTATATCTGTTCAAGTGGTACTGGATGTTCATAACAAGCACAATGTGAAAGAAAATCTGATTTAATTTCTTGAAGATGGAAGGACATATCAAATGACAGAATCAGATGTGCTAAACAAATCACTGAAAAAACTTCAATTCTTTCATTACCTTTTAGAGGTAAAGTCTGATATTACCAGGAGATGGTCAAAGTTCATATTGAAGACCATCAGAGATAAAGCAAGAATTTCTGGTTCAATAGTTACAGAATTCGTTCCTAATATTGTTGAAGATGAGGAAAGTGAAATTCCAATGAAGAAGAATTCTGCTAAGCTTGAAGAGATACTGAAAGAGAAATGTCTGTGCTATAATGAAGATTCTTCTCATCCTAGGGTAATAAGACTGAATGATGGTTTAGAAAGAAACCATATCTCTGCTTTAAGGACTGTAATCTACCAGATTGGAAGTCAGAATGAAGAGATGAAGCAAGTCAAGACTACATTCTCTCAAGTCCTAATGATTAAAGAAGAAAAGCTGATATCACACTTTGTTAAGAATCATTATGGATTCATATTAACTCAGTGAGATTGGTAAAAGCTACAAGTACTGTAAGTTGTAGTTAGTTATCTAGTTAAACTCTTATTGTATTTGTACTTA
The DNA here is from genome assembly GCF_009905375.1 of Apium graveolens. Classification (NCBI taxonomy): domain Eukaryota; kingdom Viridiplantae; phylum Streptophyta; class Magnoliopsida; order Apiales; family Apiaceae; genus Apium; species Apium graveolens. The sequence goes on from NC_133653.1 coordinate 48,810,686, forward strand.
AATGTTTTTGACATCATCAAATCTATTAACTTATATATTTTGCATAATTTACAAGTTTGGGGAGATTGTTAGATATATTTGAGATGTCATGTCTAATATGATTTGTGTTTAGTTTTCAGAACTTAACAACAGGACAAATCAGGACTTACTGGAATCAGGACTTACTGGAAGTCAGAACTTCATATCAGAACTTAATTTCATATCAGAACTTAAGTGCGGGAGGACTTTCATATAAGGAAGGAAGCTGATTTACAGTAGAAGATCGAGACTAAATAAAAGAAGATATGTATTGAAAGAGTTAGAAGACTGGAAGACTTGTAGAAGATATCTGATTGATATATTTTAGGAGACAGAATTGTATTTCATATCAATTAGAAGTTATCTTGTAACTGTGTACTATATAAACACAGACGTTGGGTTTACACTATATGTGTTATCATTATCGAGAAGATTATATTTTGTAACCTAGCAGCTCTTAGTGATATTTGTTCATCACTGAGAGAGAACAGTTCCATTGTAACAGAGTTTATTATGTTTACTGTTACTTGTGTTCAAGATCGATTTGATTGTAATAACACTATATTCAACCCCCTTCTATAGTGTTGTATGACCTAACAGCTACAAAGCAGGTGTTGTGAGAAGAACTAAGATTAGATGCTATAACTATGATAAGCTTGGTCACTTTGTCATAGAATGCCGGAAGCCTAAGAAGGTGAATAAAGATAAGGCATACTTGGAACTTAAAGCTAAGTACGAAGCATTTCTGAAGAAATAACATGAAAAAGCTTATATGGCTGAGAGAAAGAGTTGGGATGAGACAGATGATGAAGATGATAATAGAGAAAATTGAAAAAAAATGCTCCCATGGCCTTGGAGGAAGGAGAATGTTTTGCATCAAAATCTGAGATACCCATCCTAACCACCATTGATTTGAGTGCCTCACAATATAAAAAATCGCTGAAAGGATGAGTATGGAAATGTTTCACATTCACACAAGTATGGTGGCTGCCATTGAGGAAATGAACAGACTATCTAAAGTGAATGAGAAACTGGAAATTTAGAAACAAGAATTAGAACTGTAGCTTGTGAGCCTAGAATCTGTTAGGCAAGAAAATGAATATCTTAAAAAGAAGCTAAAATGTGAAGAGGAGATAGAAGCTGTACTAAGATAAAATATTAAGAAAAATGAACTTAAACTTAAGTCATTTAAAAATGCTTCTGAATTAGTTGACCAATATCATGAAAAAAAACAAACCTTGTGTTAACGTAACTGTAACACCCCCAAATCCGGGTTGTCACGAGTTCCATTTCTCTTAATAACACCCAATCTTAATAAACAATCAATTACTCTATACTGTGACCCCACAATAAACACACACACCACAAGTTATAGTCTCAGAGATGAATATCTAAAAGTAACACGAATCATTTTATTCCAAAATTATATGCCATTACACCTTAAAAGGGTTTCTGAATAGATTTACATTTCTTTGCCATTATTATAATTGATAAAGATACATAAGTCTGGTACATCAAAAGTTGAAAGCCTAGCCTATTGGTAGTTCCTACCTCAGCTACAGCGACATCAACGCCTATAGGAAACTGCGGAATGTTTCCTATCCGCTCGCGAATTGGGAGCTTGGTCTTGTTCATCTTTTCTATCTGTTGTTGTGTGATGAAAGAAGAAAGCAAGGGTGAGCAGCAAGCCCACCAAAATAATATGTATAATGATTTACAATATGCGAGCCTTCTCATAGTACTCATGAAAGTCTTGGTCAAAAGAAATAAACCAAGTTGATATCTTAATGCGATGAAGTCGCAAAATATTCGGTATATATATACATATATACTTTTCAAAATATGGGAAGTCCTCTTCCATGCATAATATACACAAAGTTCCAGTTTATAACTGTATAAAAAAATATCGTTGCAAGGTGATCTCATATATCTAACCTTGTCTCAACATTTTCTGAAAGTCTTTGTCATTCATAAGACAACCATTAACTAGATATAAGTTTAAAAGATGAAGTTACAAGATACTCCAATATACTTATATCAATTATAAAGTTACTTGAACTACCACTGTTCAAAGTATAACGAGCTTTCAACAGTTCATCACATAGATGAGACTACAAGACAGATTTGAATAGATTAAATCTTTGAAGTAGTATTGAAGGAAATGAAGTTATGATATACTTCATTAAGTTCCGATATATATATCCACATAAACATCTTCCTTATACAGTCCCTGAAAACCTCTGTCATGTAAAGTATGAATAGAGTTTGTAACATCCAATGAATTTTTGGAAGGGAAAAAGAATTGTGGCATAAACCCGATATCTTGCTGATCAGGCAAAGATACCAATAAGTAACCTTTTCTACTAGTAGATGGACGAATTCCCCACTAGTCATCACCCTGGTCGTAATAGGACCTTATGCTGGACTGCCACTCAACCACTTATGCATTTGATGGACTCCCACTGAGCCACTTACACTATCATGGACGCCCACTGAGCCCATGTTGCTTATGCCGACTCGATAGATGGACTTACTTCCCGAACGTTGGGTAAGTAATCAATTCATTTACCAAAACTGCAACCTTGTTGCGAATATAAAATACACCATAGAGCCGGATCCCTCAGGTTTTGAGCGAGTATTTAAATCCCCTTTTTAAAAGGAAGATCTTAAATATAAAAATGAGTTTTGGGATCCGCTCTAACTTTTAAAAATCATTTTGAAGACTCGAAAATACTTTAAAGAGTGTTTGGAGTAATGCTGATTTAATGAAGTAAATCAGTCCCAATATATTTAGAAAATGTCTGAATATTATTATTTAAATAATATTCCCATAAAGAATAATCTTTATACAAATAATTGAAGTAGAAGTTGTAAGACTTGTACTTGAAATGAGTATTAAATAACCAAAGATATACTTATACGAAAGTACTATCTTTATTTGAATAATCGAAAATAAGTTTGATTATCGAAACATTATTCTTTAATAAAATAAAGAATATTATTAAATAACAAGCGGAGTCATAATACCTCGAATGAATATTATAAATAATATTCATTAAATAAAATAACAGAGTCATACATCCTCAAATGAATATTCAATTAATAATCATTAATAATATAACTGAGTCATAAGCCCTCGAATGAATATTCGAAATAATATTCAATAATAAAATAAAGGAGTCATAAGTCCTCGGATGAATATTTGAAATAATATTCAATAATAAAATAAAGGAGTCATAAGTCCTCGGATGAATATTTGAAATAATATTAAATAATAAAATAAAGGAGTCATAAGTCCTCGGATGAATATTTGAAATAATATTCAATAATAAAATAAAGGAGTCATAAGTCCTCGGATAAATATTTGAAATAATATTCAATAATAAAATAAAGTTAAAGTTATCGAATAAACCTTATTCGATTAATAGTTTTGAAAACTATAACCATATATATATAAAAATATATATATATATATATATATATATATATTATACTCGGGAACATCGACTCCCGGTTTAGAAATATGTTCACCTTTTGATCTCCTATACTAAGGGTAAACTCAATACCGCTCATCTATAGCATAGGTATTATGCAACTGTAAGCATTTTAACCAACAGATATATAATCCAAGAATATGAAACAGGCATGCATATATACCATATCACATGCTACAATATATCGCAAGAACTTGCTAATAACAAATATGCATTTATTGCAAGATCATGCATATACACATATACATCACAACAACTGTATAACGGGTAGAAAACTTGCCTGAGCGACTGGGGGTTACGAATGGCTCGGGACGAGTCTGTTAACCTATAAACAACAAGTAAGTTAGAATTAAACCAAAGTCACTTGTAAATCTATACTTTAACTAACTTAGACTCTAACGCTTGTTTTGCGCTTACTGATTCTCTTAAGTCACTCGAGTACCCTCGGCTCCACCATTTTTAATAATTTAACCATTACGAGTTTTAAGGCGATTCTTTCACGGGTGTCTTACCAACTGCCTATTACACCTTACATAAATGATTCATACTCCAATTAGTCTTTAAGGTCTTTAACCTATGTTTCAAAGTAAGGCGAGGGGTAATGTTTTGTTCGCGAAACGTCGTTACTTAAAACGGCCGTTTCTCCTAAACCGTTCATCGGAATCAAACGAACCACATATCAAAACGAAGCTCGTAACATGAACTATCTAAACATGGCAATGGTCAAAACCTAGCAGTGAGTTCAAGGGTTCTGATGTTAAGAACAAAAACAGCCTAAAGTAAATCGGACATTACGACGGCTATGTTTACGCGATTTCCCAAAATTTTACCAACCAATTCAACACCAAACCATCACCAATCAACCCACAATCACAACCCAATCAAAACTCCATCCATACTTTATCATAACAGCCCCAACAACTCAACATTAACAATTTATACTATTCTTTATCATGAATTTAAACTACACTTAAGTTCATTAATCAACAACCAAGATTTACAACTCCAAAAACATCCCAAAACCAACTAATCTCTACATACACAACCATCAAGCCTCTCATGAACTATAACACTCATATTATGCTCTTAACATTCAATAACAAAGCTTGGTTAAGAGATTATACCTTCCTTGAAGCTTCTTAACACAACACAAGAGCTTTGAATGCCTAAAGAACCTTGATCCTTGCTTGTATAACCTTAAACTTTCATAAAAATTCAAGAAAACTAAAGTTATTTTTTGAAAGTTACTATTCACCATCTTCTTCCTTGAATTAATGGAAGAGATTGTGAAGGAATTAGAAGCTTAAACTTATAGGACATCCATATCTATGTACAAGGAACGTTAGATAATTACCTTGTGATTTAACAATGCTTGGAACTTGATTTTTGATTTTTCTTCCCTTGAAAAGAAGAAAAAGCCGAGAGCAATGTTGAAGAAATGAAAAATTTTGTGTTTTCTTTGATTTGTTTTGGCTAGCTAGGTTGTTTTGGTTTTGTTTTTGGTTAATTACCTTTCTAACCTTGAACTTTGTGTGGTTTACAATCATCCAACAATTCCTTCCCTTTTGTCATGCTTATGTCACCTTGCACATGTCATAATGCTTCCACTTGTCCACACCTTGTGATTTGATGATGTCAAAATCCTTGGCTTCTTGTACAAGCTTGTCTCTTGGTCACTTATTTGTTTTACGGTTCGCTTATCTTTCGTTCTCGTTTATCATTTGAGAGATCATATCCGGGATCTTATTACGTAGGTTCCCTTAACCTTTCCCAATACATTATATTCCTTTTATGATCCTCTCTTATAATCCTTTAATTTAAATCTTTTTTATCCTGTTACCTTATACTCAATTCTTTCCGTATCTAGTGGATTTCCGGGAAAAATCAAAGTGTTCGGAATTGGATTCTGACGATCTTTACATACATTTATATACCATATAGAGTACTAATAAAATCTTAGAATATCCATAACAGAACCCCTATATAGTGTGGCATGAAAAGTTTTCTCATTCAGCATAATCTGCAAAATCACTATTCATAAGGGTTTCAAAAATTTTCAAAAATTGGGGTTATTACAGTCTCCCCTCCTTAAAAGGATTCCGTCCCGGAATCAGATATAAAATAAATAGGGATACTCTCTTAGCATTGCACTTTCTATCTCTCAAGTAATTTTCCCACATTGTGGTCCTACCACCAAAATCTGCCTAGTTTGATAACCCTTATTCTAAGCACTTGTTCCTTTTTACTCTATAACCCTTCCTGGTTGCTCCATATAGGTTATGTCGGGTTGCATGTCTATGTGCTCATATGCCCCTATTTATCTGGCATCCGAATTACACTTTCTTAACATTGATACGTGGAACACGTTATGAACTTGCTACATATTCGGGGGTAGGGCTAGCTCATATGCTATCTTCCCAATACGTCTTAATATATCCAAGGGTCCAACAATTCGTGGACTTAGCTTCCCTTTCTTTCCGAACCTCATCCTTCTTTTCCAAGGGAATACCTATAACAACACTAGGTCCCCTACTTCCTATTCCTTGTCCTTTCGTGTCAAATCAACATACTTTGTGTTCCCATCTTGGGCTACTACCAGCCGTCATCTGATTAAAATCTATTATATCCTTGATCCTTTGGACTACTGCGGGTCCGAGCATCTTACGCTCTACAACTTCATCCTAACATAAGGGAGATCGACATTGTCTTCCCTCAAGGATCTCATAAGGCGATATCTCAATACTGACATATGATCTATTATCGTAAGATAACTCAATCCGCGTTAAGTGATCATTCCAAATTCTTTCAAGTCTATTGCACAGACTCTCATTATAGCTTTTAGCATTAGAGCTTTTGCTTCTCAATACCCATTCTTTTCCAGTTCGTAATCGCTACTACCTTCCGTTCCTAATATTATACTGGTTATACTTTTGCTCGTTAGCATTCTATAACCTTTTAATAACCACGTCAACCTTAGTATCACGAATGTGTTTCCATTCCGGATACCACCATAACTTTACTACTCCTTTTTCAGCTGTTTCTATTTTCCAAAGTTTGATCAATCATATAGAAGTAAAGGAATTTGTTGAGAGATCACTATGATCATGAACACTTGTTATATTGCATCGTTAGTACAGAAGGTGGCCAACCTTTAGTACTTGACAAGCAATTAAACAACAGCTGGTATCCTACTCGGCTTCTATCACACAGATAGAAAGTCATTCGGCAATACCTCCCCTTCTGGAAGGGTTGTTCTTCTCAGTTTATATGAAATGAAAAGAAGAGAAAAGAACGAATTGAAGAGAATTGTATATATGAAAAAAAATATACTGCCACAAAATATCTGGCTTGGAACCTACCTCTGAACTATAGAGGTTTGTCATAGGAGAACAAAACATATGTGTATATATATCAAGTATTATCGCATCGCATTTCACATGCCTAAATATTTTTTTCTATTTCGTCCATCATTCTATGGACCCATGCTCTTGCACGAGCTTATACACAATCACCTTTGAAACTCCCTCGTCATCGAAAATCGAATCTGGGATTTCATTCTTGACATCACCGTTACTAGAATTCTATGCTTGCACTGCAACCTTCCTCGTATATTAATACGACTCTCTATTGATAAGAATGAATAAATATTCAATAGGTAGATAATCTACTTAATTAGTCTATCAATGATAACTTATACACCACCACGAACCGATTAGTGGTACTCAATCTCAACATCCATTCCAATACAACTTTCATGGTTGTAATCAACTCATTACTCGCAGAATCATTGCTGCATTACTATGGTCCACCACTGACCTACTGTCGTAATTCACTTTCCATGAAATCTTAATATCTAACCATACGGAGTCCATACATGTCGTATCAAATCCTTCTAAGGAGGTAACATAATCACCATTCCTGATTCATGAAGAACACTCCTGATCCTGACATACATATATGACATGAAGCAGATAAAATTGCAGAAGAGTTTCAATCAAAGCAACGATAGCAGGTTAATACCATTCTAAATCATATGCCTCAAATAGAAGACTTACTCAAAGGTTCGTCTAGTCCTTTTTGAAACATGGTCCTAGCTTATCTCAAGATAGTATCTTCTGAGATAGATAGCCTGCTCATGGCGATTACACGAATTAAACCTTTACCAACTACTATTATGGTTGGGTATTGCACAGTCATCAGAAGGAATGTCAATCTTTCAAACCATAATACAACCTTTACGGCTTCAACCATTATTATTGTATTCCTCTGGCACGAGCGCCTGTAATTATCCTCTTACCTTTAAAGTGTCGGCCACCTTTTTGGCCTTTCCTGATAGTAAAATTTCCTTACAGTCAATGTCATTTTAACCACCTCCAAATAAATTTTCTACCTCATTTCAATCACTGCTTATGTGAAGATGTCTTCCTTAAAATCTGATGAGTAAAAAAAAATCACCATTTTTCCATAAATTATTGCCTCAGTCTTTAGAGGTTAATCACTGTCACGACTGACTCCCAATCATACTTAGAACATCTTTTATCTTAGGTCCTAATTGCCCTGAATAATTTCGACCTTTACTGGTTCGATCCATACTTTCTCGTGGTTTAACACGTGCCCCACTTGGCATCATTATAATTACGTCATATTTCCTTTGTCAACATTTCTATTTTTGAGAATTTTGAATATTACCTTTCTCCTTGTAAAACCTCTAAGGTTATCCTTGAATCGTTCCTCCTGTATTCCCTAGATACAGGGCATATCAAGATACCATACACTAATACTAGAATCATTGTCTATATAATTTTTAAAAAAATTTCTCCACTGATTCTTTAAAGGTTGTTGTTACCTTAATCCTTTCCAATTCATACTGTCAAAACTCATACTATCCCTATTAAGGGTGAAATGCCCACCTTTATGCATTCCCCTAGGATTCATTTTAAGTTACCGATGTTCTATCCTTAATTCCACCTTTAAAAGGTACCTGCATCCTTCCATGGATAAATCAAGTCATATATCCCTGATAAGGGTGTCTTATTCAATCATTCCCACCTCGATAGTATATGCCTAATTTCACAATAACATTTGTATTCAAAATGAGGTCAATCAATATGGCCTCCAAAAGATAACAACGGTTATCCGCTTTTCTTGCCTAATTTGGTAATGATAACAGGGATGTTCTGGAAGATATTGGTCGTGTTCAACGTGAACTTCTTCTTAATAATTCCTTATTTACTTTTGTTGTTTATCCCAACAGTCATCTCAATGTTGGGATATCTTTCATACCGGGCGTCTCCCTTTCTGGGTATCATGCCACCAGTCTTACACTTCACATTCTTGAAGGTCACTTCCTTCATCAAATTTTCCTAATTTCTTACTTCCTTGCCTCCTCAGTCTATCCGCGTCTCATTATTTAATCTTCGAACTACCTCAAGGTTTCCTCGAATCCTTCCAACTTACAGGGGATAAATATATGTGTCTCTTATGCCTTCAACCATCAATTTAACTCATGGTGAATCACCCTCATCCTGATGAAGGCATACTTTTCTATGTCTATTGCTACTAGTCTTTAGCGTTTCCTCATACCCAACTCCTTTCTCTTATCATTATTTCATGAACCAACACAACCTAAGCATTGATTTCAAATATCCCGTCATTCTGGATTCGTGTCCTTAGAACGAATCTTGACGACTTTTACAACTTAGATTCACAATTCCTCATACTCGTCTGCCTTTGTTCTGGCTCTAAAGCTTTTACACTATCCCCATAACCTTGGGAAGTACTTTCCTGAAAATAATTGACTGAACTTAAATCAGTTTATTATAATCTCTTGCTCCGTGCCTTCCTTGGTCTTTCACCAGTGGGTGGTCTCCCTCTTAGGAGGGTAAGTGACAAAAACAGTCTTTTGTGGTTCGTCAATCATTTAGAATCTCAATTGATTCCTCTATTTCCTTTAGCCAGGCCCTTGCCTCGACTGGGCCAGCTTGTTCCTTGGAACTCTGAGAGCTTAGCGACTTAAAGGTCCTGAAAGAATTTCTCACCGCACTGTCTCCTCAAGGTGGTGGTCGGGGATAATAGTCTAAGTTCTTTTAGACAGGTCCATGAATTGCCCCATAGGAGTACCGTCCTGGTTCTCCCTATCTTGCTCGACTTCTGTTTTCTCAGTATGAAATGTTTTCTCATCCTCCCCATAATCGGGGTCATCCTACATATTTTAAATCCTCATTTTCCACTTCATTATGTTATGGGTTCCTTCTATCTTGATGGCGACCTCCCTGACTATCACGTTCAGGGTTTGCTCTAAATCTTATTCCTCAAACTAGCTTTCATCTAAGATTTTATCTTTAAGCTCTTGAACGTTTGGAACTCAAATTTTGTAGGAATACCTCATTATTCCCTTATCATTTTTCTCGGTATTAATCTTTTATCTAATTGTTGGCTCTCTGCCTTCATTCATCACTTTTTCTGGCACAATATGTTCTTTTCCGATAATTCGGACTGTATTGCAATCTCAAACATCTTTTCGGTACCGGCTCCGGTTACCTTCACTTCTATTTCAATTTTCTCAAAATCTCTTGTAAACTCTCTCAAAGACATTATCATCTTGAGTCTCTCCTTTTTACTAAGGGCATCAGCCACCACATTGGCTTTCCCCGAATGATAAAGAATCTCATAATCGTAATCCTTGATTAGCTCTAACCACCTCATTTGGCGCATGTTGAGCTCTTTTCTGCGTGAAAATGTACTAGAGCACTTATGGCTTAGGTAATTCTCGCACTTCTCTCCATACAAGAAGTGCCTCCAATCTTTAGGGCAAAACTATTTCCATGAGCCCAAGCTCATAGGTGGGGATATCGAATTTTATATTCCCTTAATTTTCTTGACGCGTACGCGAGTACCTTGTTGTGCTGTATAAGAGCACCCTAATTCCTTATGCGAAGCGTCAATACAAACCACAAAATCTCCTTTTTCCATCCGGCAATGCCAACATAGGGGCCATCACCAATCTTTGCTTCAGTTCTTGAAAGCTTTTCTCGTATTTCTCTATCCATTCAAACTTCTCAGTCTTACGAGTAAGCCGCGTTAAAGGGGCTACTATCTTTACAAACTTGAACGAACATCCGGTAGTGACCGGCCAATCCTACCTCTGGTAGTTTCCCTAACCATGGTCATCAATTCCTCAATGGTCCTTTATTCATTCTTGTTAGGATCTTCCACGAGATCCTCCTCAGCAACAATCCCATCTAGGACAACATCCTCAACCATTACATCCTCAATATGAACATCATCCGGTCCTGCGTTAGGACGCTCTATCGGATCCACAATCCGATCTCCAATTAGTAATAAAACATCATCGCGCTGTCACTTCTCAACCTCAGGGTGCGGAGTCCCGCTACCATATACGATAACGAACTACGCTACTATCATGATATTTATAAGGGTTCCCATAAGGGTTTTAACTGTCAGTACTACGTTAGGTAGTCCGACTATGAACTTGGCAAGAGTTCTTATTATCTTAGTGAACTTATTATCTTAACGTCACATCATCTCTGAGGTTTATAACGCTTAGCTCTGATACCACTTATGTAACACCCCCAAATCCGGGGTCGGGGATCCGGGTTGTCACGAGTTCCATTTCCCTTAATAACACCCAATCTTAATAAACAATCAACTACTCTGTACTGTGACCCCACAATAAACACACACACCACAAGTTATAGTCTCAGAGATGAATATCCAAAAGTAACACGAATCATTTTATTCCAAAATTATATGCCATTACACCTTAAAAGGGTTTCTGAATAGATTTACATTTCTTTGCCATTATTACAATTGATAAAGATACATAAGTCCGGTACATCAAAAGTTGAAAGCCTAGCCTATTGGTAGTTCCTACCTCAGCTACAGCGACATCAACGCCTATAGGAAACTGCAGAACGTTTCCTATCCGCTCGCGAATTGGGAGCTTGGTCTTGTTCATCTTTTCTATCTGTTGTTGTGTGATGAAAGAAGAAAGCAAGGGTGAGCAGCAAGCCCACCAAAATAATATGTATAATGATTTACAATATGCGAGCCTTCTTATAGTACTCATGAAAGTCTTGGTCAAAAGAAATGAACCAAGTTGATATCTTAATGCGATGAAGTCGCAAAATATTCGGTATATATATACATATATACTTTTCAAAATATGGGAAGTCCTCTTCCATGCATAATATACACAAAGTTCCAGTTTATAACTGTATAAAAAAATATCGTTGCAAGGTGATCTCATATATCTAACCTTGTCTCAACGTTTTCTGAAAGTATTTGTCATTCATAAGACAACCATTAACTAGATATAAGTTTAAAAGATGAAGTTACAAGATACTCCAATATACTTATATCAATTATAAAGTTACTTGAACTACCACTGTTCAAAGTATAACGAGCTTTCAACAGTTCATCACATAGATGAGACTACAAGACAGATTTGAATAGATTAAATCTTTGAAGTAGTATTGAAGGAAATGAAGTTATGATATACTTCATTAAGTTCCAATATATATATCCACATATACATCTTCCTTATACAGTCCCTGAAAACCTCTGTCATATAAAGTATGAACAGAGTTTGTAACATCCAATGAATTTTTGGAAGGGAAAAAGAATTGTGGCATAAACCCGATATCTTGCTGATCAGGCAAAGATACCAATAAGTAACCTTTTCTACTAGTAGATGGACGAATTCCCCACTGGTCATCACCCTGGTCGCAATAGGACCTTATGCTGGACTGCCACTCAGCCACTTATGCATTTGATGGACTCCCACTGAGCCACTTACACTATCATGGACGCCCACTGAGCCCATGTTGCTTATGCCGACTCGATAGATGGACTTACTTCCCGAACGTTGGGTAAGTAATCAATTCATTTACCAAAACTGCAACCTTGTTGCGAATATAAAATACACCATAGAGCCGGATCCCTCAGGTTTTGAGCGAGTATTTAAATCCCCTTTTTAAAAGGAAGATCTTAAATATAAAAATGAGTTTTGGGATCCGCTCTAACTTTTAAAAATCATTTTGAAGACTCGAAAACACTTTAAAGAGTGTTTGGAGTAATGTTGATTTAATGAAGTAAATCAATCCCAATATATTTAGAAAATGTCTGAATATTATTATTTAAATAATATTCCCATAAAGAATAATCTTTATACAAATAATTGAAGTAGAAGTTGTAAGACTTATACTTGAAATGAGTATTAAATAACCAAAGATATACTTATACGAAAGTACTATCTTTATTTGAATAATCGAAAATAAGTTTGATTATCGAAACATTATTCTTAAATAAAATAAAGAATATTATTAAATAACAAGTGGAGTCATAATACCTCGAATGAATATTATAAATAATATTCATTAAATAAAATAACGGAGTCATACATCCTCAAATGAATATTCAATTAATAATCATTAATAATATAACTGAGTCATAAGCCCTCGAATGAATATTCGAAATAATATTCAATAATAAAATAAAGGAGTCATAAGTCCTCGGATGAATATTTGAAATAATATTCAATAATAAAATAAAGGAGTCATAAGTCCTCGGATGAATATTTGAAATAATATTCAATAATAAAATAAATTAGTCATAAGTCCTCGGATGAATATTTGAAATAATATTCAATAATAAAATAAAGGAGTCATAAGTCCTCGGATGAATATTTGAAATAATATTCAATAATAAAATAAAGGAGTTATAAGTCCTCGGATGAATATTTGAAATAATATTCAATAATAAAATAAAGTTAAAGTTATCGAATAAACCTTATTCGATTAATAGTTTTGAAAACTATAACCATATATATATAAAAATATATATATTATACTCGGGAACATCGACTCCCGGTTTAGAAATATGTTCACCTTTTGATCCCCTATACTAAGGGTAAACTCAATACCGCTTATCTCTAGCATAGGTATTATGCAACTGTAAGCATTTTAACCAACAGATATATAATCCAAGAATATGAAACAGGCATGCATATATACCATATCACATGCTACAATATATCGCAAGAACTTGCTAATAACAAATATGCATTTATCGCAAGATCATGCATATACACATATACATCACAACAACAGTATAACGGGTAGAAAACTTGCCTGAGCGACTGGGGGTTACGAATGGCTCGAGACGAGTCTGGTAACCTATAAACAACAAGTAAGTTGGAATTAAACCAAAGTCACTTGTAAATCTATACTTTAACTAACTTAGACTCTAACGCTTGTTTTGCGCTTACTGATTCTCTTAAGTCACTCGAGTACCCTCGGCTCCACCATTTTTAATAATTTAACCATTACGAGTTTTAAGACGATTCCTTTACGAGTGTCTTACCAACTACCTATTACACCTTACATAAATGATTCATACTCCAATTAGTCCTTCAAGGTCTTTAACCTATGTTTCAAAGTAAGGCGAGGGGTAATATTTCGTTCGCGAAATGTCGTTACTTAAAACGGACGTTTCTCCTAAACCGTTCATCGGAATCAAACGAACCACATACCAAAACGAAGCTCATAACATGAACTATCTAAACATGGCAATGGTCAAAACCTAGCAGTGAGTTCAAGGGTTCTGATGTTAAGAACAAAAACAGCCTAAAGTAAATCGGACATTACGACGGCTATGTTTACGCGATTTCCCAAAATTTTACCAACCAATTCAACACCAAACCATCACCAATCAACCCACAATCACAACCCAATCAAAACTCCATCCATACTTTATCATAACAGCCCCAACAACTCCACATTAACAATTTATACTATTCTTTATCATGAATTTAAACTACACTTAAGTTCATTAATCAACAACCAAGATTTACAACTCCAAAAACATCCCAAAACCAACTAATCTCTACATACACAACCATCAAGCCTCTCATGAACTATAACACTCATATTATGCTCTTAACATTCAATAACAAAGCTTGGTTAAGAGATTATACCTTCCTTGAAGCTTCTTAACACAACACAAGAGCTTTGAATGCCTAAAGAACCTTGATCATTGCTTGTATAACCTTAAACTTTCATAAAAATTCAAGAAAACTAAAGTTATTTTTTGAAAGTTACTATTCACCATCTTCTTCCTTGAATTAATGGAAGAGATTGTGAAGGAATTAGAAGCTTAAACTTATAGGACATCCATATCTATGTACAAGGAACCTTAGATAATTACCTTGTGATTTAACAATGCTTGGAACTTGATTTTTGATTTTTCTTCCCTTGAAAAGAAGAAAAAGCCGAGAGCAATGTTGAAGAAATGAAAAATTTTGTGTTTGCTTTGATTTGTTTTGGCTAGCTAGGTTGTTTTGGTTTTGTTTTTGGTTAATTACCTTTCTAACCTTGAACTTTGTATGGTTTATAATCATCCAACAATTCCTTCCCTTTTGTCATGCTTATGTCACCTTGCACATGTCATAATGCTTCCACTTGTCCACACCTTATGATTTGATGATGTCACAATCCTTGGCTTCTTGTACAAGCTTGTCTCTTGGTCACTTATTTGTTTTACGGTTCGCTTATCTTTCGTTCTCGTTTATTGTTTGAGAGATCATATCCAGGATCTTATTACTTGGGTTCCCTTAACTTTTCTCAATATATTATATTCCTTTTATGATCCTCTCTTATAATCCTTTAATTTAAATCCTTTTTATCCTGTTACCTTATACTCAATTCTTTCCGTATCTAGTGGATTTCCGGGAAAAATCAAAGTGTTCGGAATTGGATTCTAACGATCTTTACATACACTTATATACCATATAGAGTACTAATAAAATCTCAGAATATCCATAACAGAACCCCTATATAGTGTGGCATGAAAAGTTTTCTCATTCAGCATAATCTGCAAAATCATTATTCATAAGGGTTTCAAAAATTTCCAAAAATTGGGGTTATTACAGTAACAATTGAACTAGATTATGAGGCTAGTTCATCTTAAAGTCATTCATTTGTATAAACATATGATATGGTGGGAGAGAAAGTGTACAATAATACTGTATAGTATTAGTCAATTATATATCTTATATTATAAATTTGTCTGATTATAGATGAATAGATTATCGTTTTTTTATGCAATTAAATTTCAAAAAATAGTAACTTTTTTGAAATTATTCACTCCCCAACTAACTTATCCTGATAAAATGATGAAATATCAATAATGAATGTCATATCTTACAAAAAGTGGTATCCTTTCTAAACTTATTCACTCCAGAATAGGGTTGAGCAAAACCGACTCGTAACCAAAAAACTAAATCGAACCGTGTTAATTCGGTTTGGTAGATTTTTTACAAATTCGGTATATTCAGACCGAATAGACCGAAATAAAATTCGGGTCGGTCCGTTTTTTTAAAAAAATATTTCGGTCCGGACCAAATCATTAAACTATAATTTTATATTATATACATTTTACATATATCTTAAAAATATGATCATAATTTTAATATATAATTGTATTTATACACTCTTAGAACTCTATATATCACTATACTTTAATAATGTGTTAGATTTTATAACTTATATATTAATTTATAATACAATTTTCTTTTTTAGAAAAAAATTCAGTCTGTTTGGTTCAAAACTGGACCGAATTATTTCGGTTTGGTTCGGTGCGATCCATAGCACAACTTTCGTTCAGTTTGGTTCAAGAAAAAATGACATTTCAGTTTTTCAGTCTATTCGGTTCGGTCTAGTTTTGGACCGAACTGACCGAGGACCGAACCGACCGAATGCTCAGCCCTACTCCAGAAACAAAGTACAAAGATTAAATATTTTAAATTTGTAAAAGAAAAGACAGTTCGTATTGCAGTGCATCAAGTAAGAAAAATGGGGAAGGAGTTGCTGAAATTTGATTTGAACGACATGGACTATGCAATTGCCATACACGAGCTCTGTGATGAACGTAGCCGATTATTTTTTTGAAATTTGAAGTTGAACGAAAAAGAAAATTCATGCTACAGTGCATCAGGTAAGAAACTATATTCTACTTTGTGTTGAGTGGAATTTATGACACTTTATAATGCTCTAATAAGCTTTGAATTGATGCATTTGTACTCAAGTTGTTAAGTGTTTTAACGTGTTTTCGAGTATTTTTGTATTTCAGGCATTATCTAGTTAATTAGGTGAATTAGCATTATTTTCGTGCTAATTTGGTGTCAAGGTGGTGTTGGAATAAAAGCTCGTTAAAAGCCGGCTCGAAGATGCAAGAAAAATGAAGAAAATAAATTCTGGCAGAAGCCCAGCGCGCCCGCGCTGGTCAAGCGCGCACCCGCGCCCGAAGTACAGAAAGTCAGCGCGCCCGCGCTGATCAAGCGCGCGACCGCGCCGTGTCGGGATGACAGATTCCTGTTTCTACTTAGTTTCTGAGAGAAAGAATTCTACACTGCATGGGGCTGCTATATAAACATCTTTAGGTCGTTTTTAATAAGATATCAAGCTATATCAAGCCAGAGACATATCAAGGAGAGCCATGAGAAGACCGTATTAGCACAATTCAACGAGGACGAAGAAGATCTTATTTTTACTTGTGAACCTTTGTTTTAAGTTGTATTTGGATGCTAGTTTTCTTACTTGCGACCTTAATCTTGTTTTGTACTTGGTTTTATTTATTCGTTATAAAGACTATATTTGTTATACCATGCTTTCATCGGAACCCACGTTGATGATGAGTCCGGTTATGGGCTAATCATTATCGTGGGGTTCTAACAGATTTACTTATGGATTTCTTTAGTTAAATTGTTTTGATGCCTTAGTATGTAGTGATTGATTGATATCCTAGTATTGGTTGTGCGTATTCGTCTTATGAGCGTCGCGAAATTATAAGATAGTGTGTTAATTCTTAATGAAGTGAAAGTGAATTTAAGGATTTAGAACTTGCCATGCTAGCATAGGTTCATGTATTTGTTATGCATAATTCGTAGGTAATTTTAACCATCTTACTTGCCCTTTGTAATCAAGATAGATAACTTGTGCTTAAACCGTTATGTTGTCAAATTCTATAGACATATAGGGTCTCAATATAATTGGTGTATATTCAACTTCTATCACTTTTGTGGATGTCTGGTAGTATGGTACTCGTGCAATGAAAGTTGGCGTTTTTCAGTTCCGTGTTGTCTGATTAGTGTCATCACCATTGCATGCTAAGGTTAAGAACAATAAGGCTATTGAATGAAGTATTTAATGAAGTTAGAATCCCATATTTGTCATATATATTAATTCAGTCAATATTAATCTCATAGTTATAATTGTTAGTTAATTATTAGTTATAAACAATCTCAATTTGTTATCGTCTTAGCATTGAATAATAACCATACACTGTTGCTTAAGTGCGTGAATTAATTAGTTAACCAATACAATCTCTATGGGACGAACTAGAAAATAATTCTATATTACTTGCGAACGCGTATACTTGCGTGAATTATTAGCGCGTGTTTAGCGACTAACAAGTTTTTGGCGCCGCTGCCGGGGACTGTAGTGTTAATTTATAGTTTATGTGCTTTCATCAGTGGTCGTTAAAGTTTATTGACTCGGACACTGTTACTTATCTGTTTCCTTGTCTCATTTTAGGTACTCTAGCAAGGGTGTATGCATACGCGTTCGCGTACTCGTAAGATAACACTGGATAAAGCCGACACTACAAGAAAAATGTTCATAGACATTAATTTTTGGCCGATGTCTATGCTGTTTATCAACCGATGTTGATGTCGGTGATGTCTATTCTAGACATCAGCCATAACCCGATGTCTTTACTTGCTTAGACATCATTTCTGGCAAAAAAATTGATGTCCATGCATTATTTTTTTACAAAAAATGTTAGAAATAAATAATTTAATAAATAAATTACACCTATTACAACAGATTAAACATATAATGAGTTATGTTTTTTTCCACATAGACATCGAATATATTCATTTGGGTGATGTAAAATCAGATATTAAACATCGATTTCTTTAGTGAAAGGTGATGTCTATATGCCAATATAGACATCAGTTTTATCCCAAACAAAGTGATGTCTATGTTCAATTTAGACTTGAATATATCAGTCTTTGACATTGGTTGTTTATCTAAAAGCGATGTACATTAAGTTTTTTGACATCAATTTTTCTTCTTTAAAAGTGACGTCTATATTTTCACATATATATCAGTTTTATCTCACAAAAACTGATTTGCATTTTATTGGTTGACATCAATTTTTACACAATAAAAATGATGTATATTTAGTTATTAAACTACTTACACAATACAAAAATCAAATTATTTTTAGACCAAAATAACAACCAAAAATGAATTCAATATTAACAAAAACATCCCTAAAGTCTCAATCATATCAAGAATTCCTCTGAAAAGGTTCACAAGCAACTTTGGTTCTCTGTCTAATAATTTAATAATGACAGGCTTCAAATCATTCAACCCAGTCTGCAAACTGCTAGCAGAGTGGTTAATAGAATTCTTTACCACTACCCAATTTGCAGAATCTGACGCCTTCAGCAGCAATTTCAACAGTACAAAGATACTTCCGGGGAGAAGGAAGAGTACCACCG
Source organism: Apium graveolens (assembly GCF_009905375.1). Classification (NCBI taxonomy): domain Eukaryota; kingdom Viridiplantae; phylum Streptophyta; class Magnoliopsida; order Apiales; family Apiaceae; genus Apium; species Apium graveolens. Next base: position 48,829,784 of record NC_133653.1, read on the forward strand.
CGAAAAACTTTTCAACATTCTGCTAATATGTTTCTTAGGACCTGAAGTAAATTTAGTAACAAATGTTAAGTGACCAGCTTAAGTAGTCTACAATTTACTAGTATGCTATAAAGTTTCAAGCTAGCAATTCCAAAATAAAATATTAAACAAATACCAACTTACTTAAAAGTCTCTTCACATAATTTTTCTTAGGTTTAAACATCTATTAAGTATTACTAAGCACTAGTGTCGCAATCGTGTTAAAACTTCTTAAATTAACTTGCTGCATGCCCCTTCATCCACAATAGTCTATAATTTGTTATCAACTCAAAGCTCCTAATCGATCTTTGCCTTGCTCAAATATCAGCAAACAAGGAGAAAAAGAATAAAGTACGGTACCACAAGATAAAAAAATAATTTTTACCTTTAAGTGAATAACAGCATATTTGATGGCCCCCCTGTTCCAGAGTATTTTGTCTGCAGCATACAAACAGAGGATGACAATTTAAAATGTAATCAATAAACGCAGAGGAAATAGAAAAATTAAACAAATAACCAATCAAATTAAGTTATTGATCAAGTTGACTTAAAATCTATTAATCTAATATACAACCAAAATATTATGTCCCATGTCGATGAAGGTACAGCTATACAGGTTACATCGTTCACAACTACCAGCTAACAAGATCCTAGAAGTTTATGCATGTTAGTGATCTAGTTGTGAAATAAACTTGACCCTATATTTTAGGAAGCCATCAAAAATTTCCACTCCCTCAGCTCTCAAATAATAGTGGTTTTGACTTTTTCCACACACATCTATCCATCTTATTTTTCAAGTTCTTTTTTTAAATAAAAACATAAATGTTAAATTTTTTTTGAGAAAAAAGAAATTTCAAAAAAATATGTAGAAGCACAATTTTTTACACATCAAATTATGTGCAAAAAGGAAAACAAATTTTTATTTACAAACAGTGTGAGTATTTAAATTTTATGAAGTCAAATATAATATAACTTAGTGCAGACTTCCCATTTATCAAAAAAAATTCGGATAAAATTCAATGATCTATCCTTTAGCTTAAAATTGAAATACTGACTAGACATAATTAATTTTAATGCAGGTAATAAATTCTCGAGTGGTGGTACACTCTCACAGCTATGTTACTTGTGCTAGGTAACTGTATACTCTGAGCTAGATTACTTCGCGCCTGCAATGCGCACTTTTACATGTTTGACAGCAAACCTTGTTTTTTTGCGTTAAATGACGACAAGCTTTGTAAGCTTTTTTGAAGATAAAATAAGCTAGATGGTATCTGTTTCACCTTTATGTCAATTACAATAGGAAACTAATATGATAGTGTCCTCTGCGACTACATCCTTTTACAAACGTAATAACATAAGATAGCTACAAAAGCAAGTGTTTACCTTAAATGCATTGGATATTGTGGCAGTCATAAGATCTAGGACAAAACCTCCAGCTATGCCACATACAATGGTGACTCCTCCGAAAACTATATCAGCGTTGTTCTGAGAAAAAAACAAATAGTAAGAGATAATAGTCACCACTTTTTACCCATTTCACTTTGAAGATATTACACCAGGGGATTAACAGCTAGATTAAGATGAAGAGAAAGCACTTTCTTTATGTCTTTCCTAAATTTTAAATATATAATGTCTTCTTTAGAATTTGTTTATCTATTTTCTATAAAGAACTCACCATATGATAGATATTATACCTAGCCTTTGGACCCCAATATGAATATGCCCCTAAGTCAAAACCAAACATTAAACATACTGAATTCAGAAGCCAAAACTGTTCATGCATTATAATAATCACATGTTTGAGCTTTAGCCAGCCTATTATTCACTGGCCTTATCTCAGGCAATGAGTTAAGTTTCATCACTTTGATTTCCCCTCCAACTACTTAACTATAACATACTGAATTTTTCAAACATGTGTCTAGTATATATACTACATCTTCTATTTACGTGCAAACCTTGTCAAATGTAGGGACTATGTTTGCAATGTTTCGGACTATAAGGCTTCTCCTGGCTGAAAATTGAGGACATGAAATGGGCAAACTCGAGAGTCTGAGTAGGAAAACACCAAAAATTGCAGGACGGTAGATACAGAATACACAATTAGGATCACAACATGGTTTAGTAACCATGAAAAACTTTGTTACGAGGCAGTAATCACACTAAGATATTTTGGGCGGCATGTATATACTAACCTTTGGGCTCAGCCCCTTGGCAAGCTCACCAAACAAATCTGGATTCTTTCTGCAAAAAGAGGCAGGGCATGAAGCCAATTAAAATTCTGCAATCAAAGAAACTACATGTTATCTGGTAGATGAGGGCCTTTAAAAAAAAGTAATCATGACTGTCACTCAGTGTCAAATGTATAACACCAATCTTCCATCATATAAAAATGCTGTTGGAATATTGTAGAATGAAGATATACAAAATGCAAGAATACAGTTTAGAATTCTACTTTAGACTTTAGTATACTTTACCAGCACCATTAGTCAGACATAGACTACGCAAAATGATAATTATAGGAAGCAGTACTTATATAAACAAACGGCATATGCATATCCAACAGAACCCTTTAACAAAAGTTAGTAACTCGAAAGTAACTCAAGTACCTGGATAAAATTATTCGACTGAACAGCTTTCCTATCATCTACAACCTTAAAAACAAACAAATCCATAAATTTGCATTTACCCAATTTCCACAACCATATAACAAGATTCAAATAAAAACCCAACTACTTACCAGATTTAAACACCGGGGGAATCACAATAAAGACAGCTAACAAGAAACCCATCACCATGTAAGCATAATTATCTCCATATCCTCCCTGGACACAAATGAAAACCTAATTTATAAAAATCAAAAAAGAAAAATCAAACAAAATTACAAATTTACAGACAAAACACCCAAATTACCTAAATCTTTAAATCTTTTACTCAAACTACGTCCTGTGTACAACAAATTAAAAAGTATTAGTAACTTCAAAAGACATTGAATTAAAAAAACAATTAGGGTTTCAATTTAAAAAAACCCAATTTATAAAATTAGGGTTTTGATTTCAAAAACCCTCAATTTATAAAACTGGTCTTCCGAGAAGAACATTTCAATTCGAGTACAAAGATAACTTACGAGAGTACAGAACTTAACATAGATAATTAACAAAGTATGAGATGAGTTGAGTTAAGAGAGATGTAAGCGGAGTAGAGATGGTGAGATGGTGAGACGGTGAATGGAATTCATAGAGATGGTGAGCGAGGAGAGAGAGAGGGGTTCGAGAGAGAGAGGGGTTCGAGAGAGAATGAAGGGGTTAGAGAGAGAGGTTGTTTTTATTTTTTAATTGTGTGAAGATAGATTAAGAGAGATGGTGAGGAAGGGGGAACAAAAAATTGGTTAAGGGGGGAAATTTTGGAACAAATATTGGCAGATTTTGACTAAGGGGGAAAAATTAAGGTAGGCGCGAAAAGTTTTTTTTTTTAGGTAAAGTTTAGACATCAGTTTAATAATAACCGATGTCTTCAAAGAACAAAGACATCAGAAAAACACGGGGTGATGTCATTAAATTTTTTAACATCAGTGGCACATACAACCGATGTCTAATGTGTGATGTCTATTTACATTTTTCTTGTAGTGCGAGGAAGAAGTTGTAGTAGTTTGTAAGGAAGTTTTCGAGGAAGAAAAGAAGGTAGAAGAAGAAGAGAAAGTTGAAGAACCAGCTTTAGTAGAGATGGGTGATCAAGCAGAAAATCCTAAGGCTTTGATGGACTATTCTCAGCCTAAGATTAATGACATTCAGTCAAGTATCATCAGGCCATCCATCAGGGCTAGTACTTTTGAGATCAAATCAAGCACGATTCAGATGATACAGAACTCAGTCCAGTTTGGGGATTCTCCTACTGAAGACCCCATAATGCATATCAGGGATTTCATCAAGATATGCGACACCTTCAAGTTTAATGATGTGACTGAAGATGCTATCAAGCTACGCCTCTTCCCATTCTCTCTGAGGGACAAAGCTAAGTGATGGTTACACTCTCTACCAGCAGGGTCTATCACCACTTGGGAGGAACTTGCGCAAAAGTTTCTCACTAAATTTATGGAGAACACTGCTGCAATAAAAAATGCTCTTACCCAGTTTGCTCAACAAACTGGGGAATCTCTGTGTGAGGCTTGGGATCGATATAAGGAGATGCTAAGGAAATACCTACACCATGGCATGCCTGATTGGATGATTATCAACTGTTTCTACAATGTATTGGGTGCTACTTCTAGACCCATGCTTGATGCAGCATCAGGAGGATCCATGTGGGCTAAGAGCTACGATGAAGCTTATGAACTTATTGAACTGATGGCTGCTAATTAGTACCAGAATCCTTCCCAAAGACTGACTCAGGGAAAGGTAGCATGAATTCTGGATTTGGACGCAGCAATTGTTATCGCTGCCCAACTTAAGGCTTTGACGATGAAGGTGGACACCTTGGCTAATTATGGAGTTAATCAAATTGCTAGTGTTTGCGAGCTTTGTGCTGGTGCCCATGAGACTGATCAGTGCATAATTTCTAGTGAATCGGCTCAGTTCGTGAGCAACTTCCAGTGATCGAAGTAACCAGTGCCAGCCATCTATCATTCCAATAACCGCAATCATCCTAATTTCAGCTGGAGCAACACTCAAAATACGGTTCAACAGCCTTATCAGCAATATCCAGCTAAGATGTACAACCCCCCTGGTTTTCAGCAACCACAATATGCACTGAGACAACAACTTCAGTTGCAACAAGCTAATGAAAAATCTGAATTAGAGGAGTTGAAGCTTATGTGCAAAAGTCAAGCCATTTCTATCAAGACCTTGGAAAATCAAATTGGGCAAATTGCCAATGACTTGCTTAATCGTCAGCCTGGTACACTACCTAGTACACTGAAGTGCCAGGATAGAAAAAAGCTAAATGGCAGGTAAATGCAATCACTTTAAGGTCTGGGAAGGTTGCGAATCCCGAACAAAGTCAAGAGTTAACTGAAGAAACTGGGGCTGAGAAAGAAGTAGAGCAGCGGGATGAAGAAGTGGAACCAAGAAAGACTACTGTTGAGTACACTCTGCCTGAGGGTAATACATCAGAGAAACATATCTATCTTCCACCACCTTTTCCTAAGCGGCTGTAGAAGAAAAAGCTGGAAAAGCAATTTGAGAAGTTTCTGGAGGTGTTCAAGAAACTTCATATCAACATACCTTTCGCTGAGGCTCTTTAGCAAATGCCTAGTTATGCTAAGTTTATGAAAGGTATTCTCTCTCGGAAAGTGAAGCTAGATGATTTAGAGACAGTCGCTCTTACGGAGGAATGCAGTGCTGTGCTGCAACAAAAATTACCTCCCAAGCTTAAGGATCCAGGAAGCTTCACTATTCCATGTACTACTGGAAAAGTGTCTTTTAACAGATGCTTATGTGACTTGGGAGCTAGCATCAATCTGATGCCTTCATCAATCTTTAAGCAGTTGGACTTACCTAATCCCAAACTGACTTATATGACCTTGCAGTTGGCCGACCGTTCTATTACATATCCGCGAGGTATAGTGGAGGATGTCTTGGTCAAGGTTGATAAACTCATCTTCCCTGCTGATTTTATAATTCTTGATTTTGAGGAGGATAAGAAGATTCCCACAATCTTGGGAAGACCCTTCTTGGCAACTGGCCGAACCTTGATAGATGTGCAGAAGGGGGAGCTCACAATGCGAGTGCTGGATCAAGATGTAACTTTTAATGTGTTAAACGCTATGAAATTTCCTACTGATAATGAGGAGTGCTTAAAAGTGGAGTTGGTCAATTCTGTAGTTACTTCAGAACTTGATCAATTGTTAACGTCTGATGCCTTAGAAAAAGCCTTATTGGGAAATTCAGATAGTGAAGATGACAAAGGTGAAGAACAATTGCAGTAATTGAATGCTTGTCCATGGAAGAGAAAGATATATATGCCTTTTGAATCTCTTGGAATGGAGGAATTGAACAAAACTCCTAAACGCCTCAAGCTATCTATTGAGGAAGCTCCCACTCTTGAGCTTAAGCCTTTACCTGAGCATTTGAGGTAGGCGTTTTTAGGCGATGCATCTACTTTTCCTGTTATTATTGCATCTTACCTTTCAGGTAGTGATGAAGAAAAGCTTCTGAGGATTCTGAGAGAGTTTAAATCGGAAATTGGCTGGACTATAGCAGATATAAAGGGAATCAGCCCTTCATATTGCATGCATAAAATTTTCTAGAGGAAGGTAGCAAGCCTACGGTCGAGCAGCAAAGACGCCTTAATCCAATCATGAAGGAAGTAGTGAAAAAGGAAATTCTTAAGTGGCTAGATGCATGAATCATCTATCCTATATCTGACAGTTCATGGGTAAGCCCGGTTCAATGTGTGCCAAAGAAGGGTAGTATTACAGTGGTAGCAAATAAGAAGAATGAGCTTATTCCTACTAGAACAGTCACGGGGTGGATAATTTGCATGGACTACATGAAGCTGAACAAAGCTACTAGGAAGGATCACTTCCCATTGCCTTCATTGATCGGATGCTTGACAGATTAGCTGGGCATGATTACTATTGTCTTCTGGATGGCTATTCGGATTATAATCAGATTTGTATCGCTCCAGAAGATCAGGAGAAAACAACCTTCACTTGTCTATTTGGTACTTTCGCCTTCAGACGAGTTTTTTTTGGTTTGTATGGTGCACCGGCCACATTTCAAAGATGTATAATGACCATCTTTTCTGAAATGATTGGACAGAATGTGGAGGTGTTCATGGACGACTTCTTAGTCTTTGGCGATTCTTTTGATGAATGCTTACAAAATCTTGGACATGTTCTCAAAAGGTGTGTTGAGACCAATCTGGTTCTCAATTGGGAGAAATGTCACTTTATGGTGCATCAGGGCATTATTCTCGGGCACAAGGTTTCTAGTAAGGGTGTAGAGGTGGACAAGGCCAAAGTGGGGGTCATTGAGAATCTTCCTCCACCTATTTCTGTTAAGGAAATTTGTAGTTTTCTTGGTCATGCGGGTTTCTACAGGCATTTCATCACAGACTTCTCGAAAATTTCAAAGGCATTGTGCAGTCTGTTATTGAAAGATGTTTCTTTCAATTTTGATGACGAGTGTCTTGCATCTTTTGAGACATTAAAGAAGAATTTAATCACGGCACCGGTCATAACTGTACCTGATTGGAATGAACCTTTTGAGATGTGCGATGTAAGCGACTATGCAGTTCGAGCAGTTCTTGGGCAGAGGAAGAATAACATATTCCATGTGGTCTACTATGCTAGTAAGACCCTAAATGGTGCTCAACTGAATTATACTACTACAGAGAAAGAACTTTTGGCTATTGTCTATGGTTTTGAGAAATTTTGATCTTATTTACTTGGGACTAAGGTGACACTTTTCACTGATCACGCTGCAATTCGATATCTCGTCTCAAAGAAGGACTCGAAGCCTAGATTGATTAGGTGGGTTCTTTTGCTTCAAGAATTTGAACTAGAGATCAAGGACAGACTGAAAATCAAGTCGCTGATCATCTCTCACGTTTAGAGATTCCTAATGCTACTTCATTGGATAAGACATTGATAAATGAATCTTTTCCCGACGAGCAGCTGTTTGGAGTGCAAGAAGAAGAACCGTGGTTTGCAGACGTGAACTACCTTGTGAGTAATATCATGCCTCCCGACTTATCTTATGCTCAAAGGAAGAAGTTTCTGCATGAAGTAAAGTGGTATATGTGGGATGAGCCGTTTCTTTTTCGACAAGGAGCTGACCAATCATCACGAGATGTATTCCTTACAGCGAAACGGGGTGGGGGATCTTGCGAGATTTCCACTCAACGGCATATGGAGGACATTATGGTGGAGAAAAGACAACATCTCGTGTTCTTCAAGCAGGTTTATTTTGGCCGATATTATTTAAATATGCTCACCAGTTCATTTTGAAATGTGATCGATATCAATGTGTGGGTAATATGTCTAAGAGGGATGAGATGCCTCTTAATGTGCTTCTCGAGGTTGAGGTCTTTGATGTTTGGGGAGTTGACTTCATGGGGCTATTTATCTCATCTTGTAACAATCAGTATATCTTGTTGGCAGTTGATTACGTGTCGAAATGGGTTGAAGTTAAGGCGTTGCCAATGAATAATGCGAAAGTGGTGCTTAATTTTCTTCACAAGCAGATATTCACAAGGTTTGGAACTCCAAGAGTTATAATCAGTGATGAGGGGTCGTATTTTTGCAATCGCAAGTTCCCTACTATGATGAATAGGTATAATGTGAACCATCGCATTGCTACGGCTTATCATCCTCAGACAAATGGTCAAGCTGAGGTCCTAACAGAGAGATCAAGCGTATTTTTGAGAAAGTAGTGTGCCCATCAAGGAAATATTGGTCTTTGAAGCTTGATGAAGCTGTTTGGGCTTATAGAACAGTTACAAAACTCTTTTAGAAATGTCGCCGTTTCAATTGGTCTATGATAAAGGGTGTCATTTGCCTGTGGAGCTTGAGCATAAAGCTTACTGGGTTTTGAAGAAATTGAATCTGGACTTGGATGCGGTTGGAAAGAAGAGGATGCTTCAATTGAATGAACTCGACGAGTTTTGACTTCAAGCTTATGAGAACAACAAAATGTATAAGGAGAAAGTTAAGAGGTGGCATGATCGGGGTTTAGTGCTCAAATCATTTGTGTCGGGACAACAAGTTCTTTTGTTCAACTCTCGTCTCCGTCTTTTTCCTGGAAAGTTGAAGTCAAGATGGTCAGGGCCGTTTATTGTCAAAACTGTGTTTTCACATGGAGCGGTGGAAATTTTTTAGAATGATCCGGGCCAAGTATTTAAGGTAAATGGTCAGAGCTTGAAGCATTATTATGGTGACACGGCAAACCGTGAGGTGGTTAGTGCCGTTTTATTGTCCATTTGATCTCGAGATTCTACGTCGAGCTAGCGATGTAAAACAAGCATTTCTTGGGAAGCAACCCAAGTATGTTGTACATTAGTAGGTAGAGGAAACAAGAAGGAAAGAGAAAAATACAAAAAAAAATCAGAAAAAGAAAAAACTTCAGGGCCAATTTCATTAACCAAGCGCGCGGCCGCGCCATTTTTCCAGTAACCAAGCGCGCCCGCGCTGTCCTAGCGCGCCCGTGCTGTCCTAGCGCGCGCCCGCGTCGGTTTTCCAGAGAGTGAGCGCGCCCGCGCTGTCCTAGCGCGCGCCCGCGCCGGGTCCTTGTTCAAAAAAAAAACAGCAGATTTACTAGGTAATTTCATGACTTAATCAAAAATCAATTCCAACCCGATTTTTACTCTTCCACATCCCATAATTCCCTCTCCTAATCAATTCCATTATTCCCATGATTCCCACAATCAATCCCACTTCTATTCCTTATCAAATTCACACCTCTCCACCTATAAATACATACACTTATACACAAACTTCCCCACCACATTACAAATTCTCAAACACAAATCTCTCTTAAACACTTAACTTTTATTCTCTTTTCATCAATCCCAATGGCATCCAAGAGACAAAGAACGCAAGTTGGCAGCAGCACCACCGATTCTTCATCTGCGGGTGGTGTGATACCCAGGTTTTCTACTCCTGAGGCTGAGGAGGAGTACACGAGGCTTCTGTCGAAGCCTATTGCTAAAGAGCGAGGTTTTTTGCCATCATGGAAGGATGGTATGCTGTTAGAGATGATTCTCGAGATGGGCTGGGTTTCTTTTTGTGAGGCGCCCGCTGCTGTGCCCATGAGTATTGTGCGGGAGTTCTATACAAATGCCAAGGCGGAGAATAATGGCTTTACGGTGGCGTGGGGAGGACTGTAGAGTACAGTGTTGATGCTATCAGGATGGTGATTGAGCAGCCCGCGAGGAAGGTGGGTCAGGATACTTGGAACGATAAGACTCCCGAGGACTTTAACTTGGATCTGATTGTTATGACTTTGTGTGTGCCTGAGACCCACTGGAAGTTCAAGAGGGACACTACTGATTACTCCACGTTCCCTGCATTGTGCATGAATAGGTTTGAACGGTCTTGGAACTCGTTTATTTGTGCTAACATCATACCGTCTTCGCATGTGCATGAGATTACTATGGAGTGTGCTCGTCTGCTGTGGGGGATTATGCAGGGTGATTATATTGATTTGGGGATGGTGATATATCAGGGGATTCTGAGATTTTTGAGAGGAGGTACTATAGGGCTATTCCGTATGCGTCCGTTGTGACAAAGTTGTGCGTGACAGTTGGTGTTCATTGGCCCGCACATGAGTAGCTTCAGCTTCCCTGCGCTCCTATTGATAGTTCTACGCTACACAACATGGTTGAGTGGTATGGCGACAAGCCCGATCCTAAGGGGCTTGGGTACTCTTATGACCATCTGCCAGGTGGTAGGCCCATGGAGGTTGCTACTGCGGGAGGTTCTCAGCATGCCCATTGAGCAGCTTGGAGAGCTTAACATGGAGAGGAGGCTGGTCCATCACAGCAAGAGCAGAAGCAGAAGGCAGCAAGAGCAGATATTGGAGGTGGTTTGAGTTTGATGCAGTATAGGCGTCTAGCTAGGAGGATGGATGCGATGCACGACATCCATAGTCGGTTTGCACATGATCTCACCCAGGCACTTGGGACAACATTTAGAGCCACCGGAGTTGACATCCAGTGGCCAGTTTTTGGTGAGGATTCCATGTATCCGCCTCCTGATACACCTGACACTCCACCCATTGAGGGTGAGAATTCTGATTCACAGTAGGTATGCCTGAATTTCTTACTATTACCTTTACTGAGGACAGTGAATATTTTAATTTTGGGGGTAGTAGTTGAAGGAATATATGTTTTGTGTGAGTCACATGTAGTTGTATATTTTATGATAGTTTAGTTCATATAGTTGCATATTTTTCCATGTAGTTTTTTTATTATTTTATTTTATTTTTGGTAGTTTTATGATATTTTGTTCATGTAGTTTCATGCATTTTCATTATAACATGATCCCTTAGACGATTTTCCGATTAATTGCTGATATTGATGCTAGTGTAGTGATGTCGTATTTAGTGATGTTGAGTCTTATTGGATTGATTTGCATGCTAGAGACAATTGTATTTCACTAAGTTTATAGGTTGCTAGAGCGCTAGATCATGATCATGATTTGTTTGTTTTTCAAGGTTAATCGCTTGTTTATATTTAGAATTTAGGATATTCTCTTAATTATAAAAGATATGGATATTTAAAAATTGGAAAAAATTGGATTTCATTGCTAGTTGTGTGGCTAGGTGTCAAATGATTAGTAGTCGGCTTATATTTTTATGAGTAGTCTAGGGTTGAATGAGATGGAGCGAAACGCACTCATTCAGAAATACGTTTGAAAAAAAAGAAAAAAAATAGAAGAAAAAAAGAAAAAAAGAAGAAGAATAAGTGTTATGTATAACTGATCACGAGTGGGCTCTTTAGTACTAGAGTTATTAAGTTCTTAGGTGACTTTATGCCTAGTGACTTAAGGCTTTTATAGTCTGGGATCCGCTAACCTAACACTCGCTACATGGGTACTATTGTATAAGTCTTTTGTGGACCTCACTCATTGCACGATCAAATAAGCATATGTGTTTGTTTTATTGTGAATAAAAGCATGAATCCTTGTTAAACTCCGATATATGAATTGAAGTGTTATAAGCTATTTTGAGTGTAGCTTTTATTCTATTTATAAACTTGCGATTGTTTTGATAAGTAGTGAGTCATGATTGTCGATCTAGTTGCGATAGAATATCTATAAGCAGTTGCACATACGCACGTCTCTGGTTTGTAGGTTGATTTTTGAAATTTGATTGATCTTTATGCGAATAATTGTATTTGATAAAGTATTGCTTGTCGATTGGTTTAGTTATTCTATGGGGATTGTTGCATTCATATTAGTTGCATTCATGCATTTTAATTTTCTTATTCTTTGAGTCTGTTTATGCTTGAGGACAATCATCGATTCAAGTTTGGGGGTATGTTGAGTGCATTTATGACACTTTATAATGCTCTAATAAGCTTTGAATTGATGCATTTGTACTCAAGTTGTTAAGTGTTTTAACATATTTTCGAGTGTTTTTGTATTTCAGGTATTATCTAGGTAATCAGGTGAATTAGCATTGTTTTGGTGCTAATTTGGTGTCAAGGTGGTGTTGGAATAAAAGCTCGTTGAAAGCCGACTCGAAGCTGCAAGAAAAATGAAGAAAATAAATTCTGGCAAAAACCCAGCGCGCCCGCGCTGGTCAAGCCCGTGGCCGCGCCCGAAGTACAGAAAGTCAGTGCGACCGCGCTGATCAAGCGCGCGGCCGCGCCGTGTCGGGATGACAGATTCCTGTTTCTACTTGGTTTCTGAGAGAAAGAATTCTACACTGCATGGGGCTGCTATATAAACATCTTTAGGTCATTTTTAATAAGATATCAAGCTATATCAAGCCAGAGACATATCAAGGAGAGCCATAAGAAGACCGTATTAGCACAATTCAACAAGGACGAAGAAGATCTTGTTTTTACTTGTGAACCTTTGTTTTAAGTTGTATTTGGATTCTAGTTTTCTTACTTGCGATCCCTAATCTTGTTTTGTACTTGGTTTTATTTATTCGTTATAAAGACTACGTTTGTTATACCATGCTTTCATTAGAACCCACGTTGATGATGAGTCCGGTTATGGGCTAATCGTTATCGTGGGGTTCTAATGGATTTACTTATAGATTTTTTTAGTTAAATTATTTTGATGCCTTAGTATGTGGTGATTGATTGATATCCTAGTATTGGTTGTGCGTATTCATCTTATGAGCATCGCGAACTTATAAGATAATGTGTTAATTCTTAATGAAGCGGAAGTGAATTTAAGGATTTAGAACTTGCCATGCTAGCATAGGTTCATGTATTTGTTATGCTGATTCGTAGGTAATTTTAACCATCTTACTTACCCTGTGTAATCAAGATAGATAACTTGTGCTTAAACCGTTATGTTGTCAAATTCTATAGACATATAGGGTCTCAATATAATTGGTGTATATTCAGTTTCTATCTCTTTTGTGGATGTCTGGTAGTATGGTACTCGTGTAACGAAAGTTGGCGTTTATCAGTTTCGTGTTATCTGATTAGTGTCATCACCATTGCATGCTAAGGCTAAGAACAATAAGGCTATTGAATGAAGTATTTAATGAAGTTAGAATCCCATGGTTGTCATATATACTAATTCAGTCAATATTAATCTCGTAGTTATAATTGTTAGTGTATTCTTAGTTATAAACAACCTCAATTTGTTATTGTCTTAGCATTGAATAATAAACATACATTGTTGCTTAAGTGTGTGAATTAATTAGTTAACCAATACAGTCTCTGTGGGAACGAACTAGAAAATAATTCTATATTACTTGTGAACGCGTATACTTGCGTGAATTATTAGCGCGTGTTTAGCGACTAACACTTTGACTTACAGTTATTTTACTAATTTTTTTATATATTATATGTCTCAAAAAGTGTACAGAGTATTATTCCTTCCCATTGGTTAGTATACATATGGGGTGTGGTACTGGGATTAAAAAAACTATAAATTTATGTGGGAAATTAAAAAAAGTGGGTAAGGTACTGAAAACAATTTATATTGAATGTATAAAGTAAGTGTAATGGAAGAATTTTTAGTTTAAGTGGATGTAGTTATCTTTTCTATTATAAAACTTTACTATTTTTAGAATGTTTACAATTGACAGGGATTTCCCAAAAAAAATTGTATACAAATGAACGAGACGAGGGAATAGAAATTTAGTTCGCGTGTTACTGATGTTTTTTAGTTATTATTATTTTTTGATAACATCATCAGTCAGAAGAGTCAAATTATTGTGAAAGCAAATAGAATCGCTCTTAGGTTCCAATGTTGAGTATTTAACAGTAACAACAGAGCTGATGGGGTCTTTGTTGAGAAATATATTCATTTTATTTTTTAGCTTTTCCAAGTCCTGGGAAATATATAGACTTATTTTGCATACTTTTCATATCTGAAACTGAAGATGACATAAAATGTAAATCACTCAAATAAAATTATCTAGAAATTTAAGTATATGTAAACAAATAAAATATTAAACCTTTAATTCAGATCCATGAAACACAAGATGTTAGGTCCAAATATACATACAGAGGGGGGATGAATGTATGTTTTTCATTTTTCGTTAATTAATTGCAGCGGAAAATAAACCTCGAAAATGAAATAAACAAACACTAAGAGATTCACGGAATAATTCTTTTTATTAAGAAATTAAACCATAAAGGTTTGCTTACAACTCCGAATATAAATAATTCGAAGCAACAAATATAGAGAGAACCAAAATAATAGCAATCAATTTGGGGTTCTATCTATCACTCTAAAAATTCAAAGCTTCTATCAAAATATTTTAAATACAATCAAGAGAGCTTTAAATAATGAGTGTTATAAATTTGTAAGGCTTTAATGGTGTGAAATAAATTTGGCAACACTTCTCTCCTTAATTTCAATAAATGAAATCAACCCACTCTACAAGAAAAATTCTGCAGAGCTTTAATGGTGTTTTGCTGAGAAGTGTTGAAACCAATCTGCTGTAAATTGGTTTTGAAGTGGTAGAATTGTAGGAGAGATAAAGAGACTATGTGGCTTAATAATATCCAAGTATTTTGAATTTGGACAGCTGCACTTTATTTCTGTGACGATCAGAAAGGAGAGAGAGAGAGAGCAACACATACACTGTACTAATTCTGTGTGGTGACAACAGGCAAGAACGAGTCGCAATACAAAATAAAATCCGCCGCCTTTGCCTTAAAATATTTTTCTCCTATGGCGACTATACATGCAATGCTCTTTTAAACTCTGTGGTGGAGCATTTCACTGAATGGTGTTGAACCCTGTGGCGATTAGTAGCGCTGTTATATGCCTTAGTCTTTCATTCGCCTATGGCGATAAAGAGGAGTAGAAGAGGAGTAGTACTTCACGTGGTGACTACTCAGAAGAGATCCCCACACGTGAACTATACGTGCGCGTTGAGGAAGTTGACAACCGTCTTTTGATCAAAGCATGTGGTCCCGCGGTTTTACAGAGAAGCACAAAATGAGATGCCAACTTCTTGATTTCTTTTGCAATCTTGTTTTGAGACACTGGTTTCTTTTGTTTATCAAATAAACAAACGAATGAACATGGGCCCCGCCATATGACTTGCAGCAACTGTTTCTTTCTTTTGTTTTGCCTGCATAGCAGCTAAAGTCCGAGTAATTATTTTGCTGCATTTGTTTTTTCCTTGCAAGCCCCACTGTAATTCTTTGATTCATACAATACACAGCTTCTCAGCTTCTGTACTCCTGATTTACTTATTTTAATACTCCCGAGTAGATACATGCATGCAAATAATAAGCCGGTAGACAAATTAATAATACAGAAAGATAAAATAAAATACAAGTTTGAATTTAGAATAAATAAGTAAATAAAATTTTTATTTTATTTTATTTATATATCTAAACTTCAAACATTTATTTTATTTATCCAAAATAAATGCTGATATTAGATTAAATATATAAATGATAAGTTTCATTTATTCATTTAATAAAAATCAATTTTTAATTTATTTATTTTAAGATCAATTGTGATATAAAATTAAATAAATAAATGAGATAATTTCCATTTATTCATTCAATAAAAAATCAGTCATTGATTTAAAATAAATCCTGTAAATCTTTGGGCTGTACTCCTCTGTCTGCAAGTCTTCTATTCTCCGGGATTTTGTACTTCAAAATATTTCTAGACTCCTCGATTACAAAAACCACTTAACAGTATTTCTAAAAATAATACTCCGTTTCCTTTCACGGATCACTGACGTCTCGTGCACGGGTCTGGTTCACAGACGACTAGTTTCGCTCTCAGGTCTTCGTATTATACCCGTATTGTAATAACCCCAATTTTTGGAAAATTTTGAAACCCTTATGAATAGTGTTTTTGCTGAATGAGTAAACTTTTCATGCCACACTATGTAGGGGTTCTGTTATGGATATTCTGAGATTTTATTAGTACTCTATATGATATATAAGTGTATGTAAAGATCGTCAGAATCCAATTCCGAACACTTTGATTTTTCCCGGAAATCCACTAGATACGAAAAGAATTGAGTATAAGGTAACAAGATAAGAAGGATTTAAATTAAAGGATTATAAGAGAGGATCATAAAAGGAATATAATATATTGAGAAAAGTTAAGGGAACCTAAGTAATAAGATCCCGGGTATGATCCCTCAAACGATAAATGAAAACGAAAGTTAAGCGAACCGTATAACAGATCAGCGGTCATTAGGCAAACAATTAGGAAGTTAATCAAAGAGATTAGAGGGGATGATGTCATCCAACCAATGGGAAGAGGACAAAGAGGGAAGGATTACACCACATGGTGACATAAGCATGACATAGGAGGGAAGGAGGTGTGGTTGGCTATTAACCACATAATTTGCAAGGTTAATAAAGTAATTAACCAAAATCTAAACAAAAACAACCAACCAAAAGCAAAACATAAAAATCATTTCATCTTCTTCAAGCCTTTGCTCTCGGCTTTTCTTGTTTTCAAAGAGAAGAATTTCAAAAATCCAAGATCCAAGCTTCCTAAATTGGTGAGTTAATTCTCTAGTCTTCCTTATGCATAGTTATGGCTACCTTATGAGTTTAAGCCTCTAATTTATTCTCAATCTTCTCCAATAAATCAATGAAGAAGACAATGAATAGTGATTTCAAAGTTTTTAACTTGATTTTCTTACTTTTCCTTTAAGATCCAAGCATTCCTAAGACTCCTCAAGGCTTCTTAAGGCTTCATAGCTACTCCCACCACTTCAAGGAAGGTATATCATCTCCAAACCCTAGCTTTAATTTGTATATTAGGTTGATTATGGTTGTGAGGGTAAAGAGTAGCTTGAAACTTGTTTGTTTAAGAGTTTGGGATGGAATGGTGGTGGTTGATTTGTTGAAATCTTAAGAGTTGGTTAAAGAATGTAGTATAGTTTAAATTCAAGTTTTGGGATTAAGTAAATTGATTATAATGAGTTGATTTGGGGCTGTTGTAATGTAGTTTAGATGGAGGTTTGATTGGGTTGTGAATTGGAGTTGAAATTGTGGTTGTTTGAATTGGTTTAAATTTGGGAAATCGCGTAAACATAGCCGTCGTAATGTCCGATTTACTTTAGACTGCTTTTGTTCCTAACATTAGGACCGGAGAACCCCCTGCTAGATTTTGACCATTGCCATGTTTAGGTAGTTCATGTTACAAGCTTCGTTTTGATATGTAGTTCGTTTGATTCCGATGTACGGTTTAGGAGAAACGACCGTTTTAAGTAACGGCGTTTCGCGAATGAAACATTTCCCCTCGCCTTACTTTGGAACCTTGGTTAAAGACCTTAAAGGACTAATTGGAGTATGGAACATTTATGTAAAGTGTGTTAGGCAGTTGGTAAGACACTCGCGAAAGAATCGCCTTAAAACTCTTAATGGTTAATTTATTAAAAATGGTGGAGCCGAGGGTACTCGAGCAACTTAAGCGAATCGTTAAGCGCGAAAGCGAGCGTTAGGACTCTAAATGGTTAAAGTCTAGTTTCTTAAGCGATCGGGGTTTAATTCCGACTTATGTTGTTGTTCATAGGTTATCGGACCCACTCTAAGCTTAAGTCTATCCGGGAGCACTCAGGCAAGTTTTCTACCCGTTATACTGTTGTTGTGATGTATATATGTATATGCATTATCTTGTGATAGATGCATGTTGGTTAATTAGCAAATTTTGCGATATATTGAAGCATGTTGATAGGGTATATATATGCATGCCTGTTTCGTATTCTTGCCATATATATCTGTTGGTTCAGTTGATAATACCTATGCTAGAGAATAGCGGTAATTTGCATATACCCTTAGTATAGGGACCCAAAGGTGAAAACATTTTCTAAAACCGGGAGTCGAGGATCCCGAGTAGATTTTATATACATATATATATATTTATATATATATATGGTTATAGTTTTCAAAACTATTAATCAAATAAGGTTTATTCGATAACTTTATTTTATTATTGAATATTATTTCGAATATTCATCCGAGAACTTATGACTCCTTTAATTTATTATTGAATATTATTTCGAATATTCATCCGAGGACTTATGACTCCTTTATTTTATAATTGAATATTATTTCGAATATTCATCCGAGGACTTATGACTCCTTTATTTTATTATTGAATATTATTTCGAATATTCATCCGAGGACTTATGACTCCTTTATTTTATTATTGAATATTATTTCGAATATTCATTCGAGGGCTTATGACTCAGCTTATTTTATTTATTGAATATTATTTGAATATTCATTTGAGGATCTATGACTCCGATTATTTTCTGAGATATATTCTTTATTTTATTAAAGAATAAGGTGTCGATAATCAAACTTATTTTCGATTATTCAAATAAAGATAGTACTTTCATATAAGTATATCTTTGGTTATTTAATATCCATTTCAAGTATAAGTTTTAAAACTTCTACTTCGATTATTTTTGTAAGGATTATCTTTATGAGAATATTATTTAAATAATAATATTCAGATATTTTCTAATATATCGGGACTGATTTATTTTAATAAATCAGCAGTAATCCAAACATTCTTAAAAATGTTTTCGAGTCTTCAAAATGATTTTTAAAGTTAGAGTGGACCCCAAAACTCATTTTTATATTTAAGATCTTCCTTTCAAAGGGGATTTAAATACTCGCTCAAAACCTGGGGGATCCAGCTCTGTGGTGCATTTTACATTCGCAACGTGGTTGCTGTTTTGAGAAAACAAATGAATTGATTACTTACCCAACGTTCGGGAAGTAAGCCCATCTAATTGAGTCGGCATAAGCGACAGGCCGGGGTACGGTCTATCAAAGTGTAAGTGGCTGGGTGGCAGTCTATCAACACGTAAGAGGCCGGGTGGCGGTCCAGTACAAGGTCCTTATGTGGCCAAGGTGATGACCGGTGGGGGATTCATCCATCTACTAGTAGAAAAGGTTACTTATTGGTATCTTTGCCTGATCAGCAAGATATCAGGTTTATGCCAAGGTTTTCTCCTTTCCAAATTCATTGGATATTGCAACTCTGTTTATAATTTTCATAACAGAGGTTTTCAAGGAGTGTATGAAATGTATATATATAGGTGTATATATATATCGGGATTTAATGAAGTATCTCATTATTTATAATGATATTCAAAGATTGAATCTATTCAAATCTTGTCTTGTAGTCTCATCTATGTGATGAACTTTTGAACTGATTATAACTTGAACGGTGGTAGTTCAAGTAATATTTGGAAAAGATATAAGTATATTGGGGTATCTTGTAACTTCATATTTTCAACTTATATCTAGTTAATGATTATCTTATGCATATCAAAGATTTTCAGAAAAAAATGTTGAGACAAGGGTAGATATATGAGATCACCTTGCAACGATATTTTTATACAGTTATAAACTGGAACTCTGTGTATATTATGCATGGAAGAGGACTTCCAAGATTTTGAAAAGTATATATGTATATATACTGAATATTTTGCGACTTCATCGCATTAAGATATCAAACTTGGTTCATTTCTTTTGACCAAGACTTTCATGAGTACTATGAGAAGGCTCATATATTGTAAATTATTATACATATTATTTTGGTGGGCTTGCTGCTCACCCTTGCTTTCTTCTTTCATCACACAACATCAGATAGACAAGATGAACAGGACCAAGCTCCCAATTCGCGAGCGGATAGGAAACGTTCTGCAGCTTCCTATAGGCATTGAAGTCGCTGTAGCTAAGGTGGGAACTACCAATAGACTAGGCTTCAACTTTTGATGTACCATATTTATGTATACTTATGAATTGTAATAATGGCAAAGAAAATGTAAATTTATTCAGAAAACCTTTTAAGGTGTATTGGCAGATAATTGTGGAATAAAATGACTTGTGATTATTTTTGGATGTTCATCTCTGAGACTATAACGTGTGGTGTGTGTGTTTATTGTGGGGTCACAGTACAGAGTAGTTGATTAATTATTAAGATTGGGTGTTATTAAGGGAAATGGAACTCGTGACAACCCGGATCCCCGACCCCGGATTTGGGGGTGTTACAGAAGTGGTATCAGAGCTAAGCGTTATAAACCTCAGAGATGATGTGACGTTAAGATAATAACTAAGATAATAAGAACTCTTGCCAAGTTCATAGTCGGGCTACCTAACGTAGTACTGACAGTTAAAACCCTTATGGGAACCCTTATAAATATCGTGATAGAAGAGTAGTTCGTTATCGTATATGGTAGCGGGACTCCGAACCCTGAGGTTGAGGAGCAACAACGCGATGATGTTTTATTACTAATTGGAGATCGAATTGTGGATCCGATAGAGCGTCCTAACGCAAGACCGGATGATGTTCATATTGAGGATGTAGCGGTTGAGGATGTTATCCTAGAAGGGATTGTTGCTGAGGAGGATCCCGTGGAGGATCCTGACAAGAATGAATAAAGGACCACTGAGGAATTGATGACCATGGTTAGGGAAACTACCAGAGGTAGGATTGGCCGGTCACTACCGGAGGTTCGTTCAAGTTTGTAAAGATAGTAGCCCCTTTAACGCGGCTTACTCGTAAGATTAAGAAGTTCGAATGGACAGAGAAATGCGAGAACAACTTTTAAGAACCGAAGCAAAGGTTGGTGACGTTCCCTATGTTGGCATTGCCGGATGGAAAATGAGATTTCGTGATGTGTAGTGACGCTTCGCATAAGGAATTAGGGTGCTTCATATACAGCACAACAAGGTAATCGCGTACGCGTCAAGACAATTAAGGGAATATAAAATTCAATATCCCCACCCATGAGCTTGGGCTCATGGCAATAGTTTTGCCCTAAAGATTAGAGGCACTACTTGTACGGAGAGAAGTGCAAGATTTACACAAACCATAGGAGCTCTAGTACATTTTCACGCAGAAAGAGCTCAACATGCGCCAAATGAGGTGGTTAGAGATAATCAAGAATTATGATTGGGAGATTCTTTATCATTCAGGGAAAGCCAATGTGGTGGCTGATGCCCTTAGTAAAAAGGAGAGACTCAAGATAATAATGTCTTTGGGAGAGTTTATAAGAGATTTTGAGAAAATGGAAATAGAAGTGAAGGTAACCGGAACCGGTACCGAAAAGCTGTTTGAGATTGTAATACAGACCGAATTTTTGGGAAAGAACATATTGTGCCAGAAAAAGTGATGAATGAAGGCAGAGAGCCAACAATTAGATAAAAGATTAATATCGAGAAAAATGATAAGGGAATAATGAGGTATTCCTACAGAATTTGAGTTCCAAACGTTCAAGAGCTTAAAGATGAAATCTTAGATGAAAGCTAGTTTGAGGAATAAGATTTAGAGCAAACCCTGAATGTGATAGTCAGGGAGGTTGTCATCAAGAAAGAAAGAACCCATAACATAATATAGTGGAAAACAAGGTTTTTAATGTATAAGATAACCCCGATTATGGGAGAAGGTTGAAACATTTCATACTAAGGAAACAAAAAGTCGAGTAAGGAAAGGAGACCCGAGACGGTACTCCTATACGGCAATTTATGGACCTGTCTAGACAGAACTTAGACTATTATCCCCAACCACCACCTTGAGGAAACAATGCGGTAGGAAATTCTTTTAGGACCTTTAAGTATCTAAGCTCTCAGAGTTCCAAGGAACAGGTTGATCTAGTCGAGGCAAGAGCCTGGCTAAAGGAAATAGAGGAATCATTTGAGATTCTGAATAATTGACGAATCATAAAAGACTGTTTTTGTCACTTACCCTCCTAAGAGAGAGACCACCTGCTGGTGAAAGGCCAAGGAAGGCACGGAGCAAGAGATTATAATAAACTGATTTAAGTTCAGTCAATTGTTTTTAGGAAAGTACTTCCCAAGGTTATGGAGACAGTGTAAAAGCTTTGGAGCTAGAACAAAAGCGGATGAGTATGATGAATTATGAATCTAAGTTGTAAAAGTTGTCAAGATTCATTCTGAGGACATGAATCCAGAATGACGGGATGTTTGAAATCAATACTTATGTTGTGTTGGTTCATGAAATAAGGATAAGAGAAAGAAAAATAAAAAGGAATTGAAGTGGAAAGGAATATAAAGGCAAGAGAGTTTGAGGAATGATAAGGGAGTTGGGTATGAGGAAACCCTAAAGACTCGTAGTAATAGAAATAGAAAAGTATGTAATCGTCCGGATGAGGGTGATTCACCATGAGTTAAATTGATGGTTGAAGGTATAAGAGATACATATATTTTATCCCCTGTAAGTTGGGAGGATTCGAGGAAACCTTGAGATAGTTCGAAGGATAAATAATGAGACGAGGATAGACTGAGGAGACAAGAAAGTAAAAAAAATTAGGAAAAACTGGATGAAGGAAGTGACCTTCAAGAATGTGAAGTGTAAGACCGGTGGCTTGATACCCAGAAAGGGAGACGCCATGTATGAAAGATATCCCAACATTGAGGTGACTGTTGAGATAAATAACAAAAGTAAATACGGAATTATTAAGAAGAAGTTCACGTTGAACATGACCAATATCTTCCAGAACATCCCTGTTGTCATTACCAAATTAGGAAAGAAAAGCAGATAACCGTTATTATCTTTTGAAGGCCATAATTGATTGACCTCAGTTTGAATACGGATGTTATTGTGAAATTCGGTATAGACTATCGAGGTGGAAATGATTGAATAAGATACCCTTATCAGGGATATACGACTTTATTTATCCATGGAAGGATGCTTGTACCTTTTTAAAGGTGGAATTAAGGATAGAACATCGGTAACTTAAAACGAATCCTAGGGGAATGCATAAAGGTTGGCATTTCACCCTTAATAGGGATAGTATGAGTTTTGACAGTATGAATTGGAAAGGATTAAGGTAATAATAACCTTTAAGGATCAGTGGAGAAATTTTTCAGAAGTATATAGATAATGGTTCTAGTATTAGTAAATGGTATTTTGATATGCCCTGTATATAGGGAATACAGGAGGAACGATTGAAGGATAACCTTAGAGGTTTTACAAGGAGAAAGGAAATATTCGAAATTCTCAAGAATAAAAATGTTGATAAAGGAAATATGACATAATTATAATGATGCCAAGTGGGGCACGTGTTAAACCACGAGAAAGTATGGATCGAACCAGTAATGGTCGAAATTGTTCAGGGCAATTAGGACTTAAGATAAAAAGATGTTCTAATTATGATTGAGAGTCAGTCGTGACAGTGATTAACCTCTAAAGATTGAGGCAATAACTTATGGAAAAATGGTGATATTTTTTTTTATTTACTCATCAGATATTAAAGAAAAGCATTTTTCACATAAGCTGTGATTGAAATAAGGTAGAAAATTTATTTGGAGGTGGTTAAAATGACATTGACTGTAAGGAAATTTTACTATCAGGAAAGGCCAAAGAGGTGGCCGACACTTTAAAGGTAAGAGGATAATTATAGGCGCTTGTGCCAAAGGAATACAATGATGATGGTTAAAGCTATGAAGGTTGTATTATGGTTTGGAAGATTGACATTCCTTCTGATGACTGTGCAATACCCAACCGTAATAGTAGTTGGTAAAGGTTTAATTCGTGTAATCGCCATGAGCGGGCTATCTATCTCAGGAGATACTATCTTGAGAATGAGCCTGGACCATGTTTCAAAAAAAAAGGACTAAATAAACCTTTGAGTTAAGTCTTCTATTAAAGGCATATGATTAAGAATGGTATTAACCTGCTATCATTGCTTTCATTGAAACTCTTCTGCAATTTTATCTGCTTCATGTCATGTATGTATGTCAGGATCAGGAGTGTTCTTCATGAATCATGAATGGTGATTATGTTACCTCCTTAGAAGGATTTGATACGACATGTATGGACTCCGTATGGTTAGCTATTAAGACTTCATGGAAAATGAATGACTACAGTAGGTCAGTGGTGGACCATAGTAAGGCAGCAATGATTCTGCGAGTAATGAGCTTATTACAACCGTGAGAGTTGTATTGGAATGGGTGTTGAGATTGAGTACCACTAATCGGGTCGTGGTAGTGTATAAGTTATCATTGATAGACTAATTAAGTAGAGTATCTACCTATTGAATATTTATTCTTTCTTATCAATAGAGAGTCGTATTATTAGGTTGCGGTGCAAGCATAGAATTCTAGTAACGATGATGTATAGAATGAGATCCCAGATTCGATTTTCGATATCGAGGGAGTTTCAAAGGTGATTGTGTATAAGCTCGAGGAAGAGCCTGGGTCCATAGAATGATGGACGGAATAGCAAATATTTAGGCATGTGAAATACGATGCTATAATACTTGATGTTGATATAAATACACATATGTTTTGTTCTCCTATGACAAACCTCTATAGTTCAGAGGTAGGTTCCAAGCCAGATATTTTGTGGCAGTATATTTTTTTCATATATACAATTCTCTTCAATTCGTTCTTTTCTCTTCTTTTCATTTCATATAAACTGAGAAGAACAACCCTTCCAGAAGGGGAGGTATTGCCGAATGACTATCTATCTGTGTGATAGAAGCCGAGTAGGATACCAGCTATTGTTTAATTGCTTGTCAAGTACTAAAGGCTGGCCACCTTCTGTACTAACTATGCAATATAACAAGTGTTCATGATCATAGTGATCTCTCAATGAATTCTTTTACTTCTATATGATTGATCAAACTTTGGGAAATAGAAACAGCTGAAAAAGGAGTAATAAAGTTGTGGTAGTATTCGGAATGGAAACACATTCGTGATACTAAGGTTGACGTGGTTATTAAAAGGTTATAGAACGCTAACGAGCAAAAGTATAACCAGTATAATATTAGGAACGGAAGGTAGTAGCGATTACGAACTGGAAAAGAATGGGTATTGAGAAGCAAAAGCTCTAATGCTAAAAGCTATAATGAAAGTCTGTGCAATAGACTTGCAAGAAATTGGAATGATCACATAATGCGGATTGAGTTTTCTCACGACAATAGATCATATGTCAGTATTGAGATCTCGCCATATGAGATTTTTGAGGGAAGACAATATCGATTCCCCTTATGTTAGGATGAAGTTGTAGAGCGCAAAATGCTCGGATCCGCAGTAGTCCAAAGGACCAAGGATATAATAGACCTAATCGGAGGACGGCTGGTAGTAGCCCAAGATGGACATAAGAAGCATGTTGATTTGACACGAAAGGACAAGGAATAGGAAGTAGGGGACCTAGTGTTGTTATAGGTATTCCCTTGGAAAGGAAGGATGAGGTTCGGAAAGAAATGAAAGCTAAGTCCACGAATTGTTGGACCCTTTGATATATTAAGACGTATTGGGAGGATAGCATATGAGCTAGCCCTAACCCCGAACATGTAGCAGGTCGTAACGTGTTTCACGTATCAATGTTAAGGAAGTGTAATTCAGATGCCAGATAAATAGGGGCATATGAGCGCATAGATATGCAACCCGACGTAACCTATATGGAGCAACCAGGAAGGGTTATAGAGTGAAAAGGAACAAGTGCTTAGGAGAAGGATTATCAAACTAGGCAGAGTTTGGTGGTAGGACCACAATGTGGGAAAATTTACTGGAGAGTTAGAAAGTGCAATGCTAAGAGAGTATCCCTATTCATTTTCTATCTGATTCCGGGACGGAATCCTTTTAAGGAGGGGAGACTGTAATAACCCCAATTTTTGGAAAATTTTGAAACCCTTATGAATAGTGTTTTTGCTGAATGAGAAAACTTTTCATGCCACACTATGTAGGGGTTCTGTTATGGATATTCTGAGATTTTATTAGTACTCTATATGGTATATAAGTGTATGTAAAGATCGTCAGAATCCAATTCCGAACACTTTGATTTTTCCCGGAAATCCACTAGATACGAAAAGAATTGAGTATAAGGTAACAAGATAAGAAGGATTTAAATTAAAGGATTATAAGAGAGGATCATAAAAGGAATATAATATATTGAGAAAAGTTAAGGGAACCTAAGTAATAAGATCCCGGGTATGATCCCTCAAACGATAAACAAAAACAAAAGTTAAGCGAACCGTATAACATATCAGCGGTCATTAGGCAAACAATTAGGAAGTTAATCAAAGAGATTATAGGGGATGATGTCATCCAACCAATGGGAAGAGGACAAAAAGGGAAGGATTACACCACATGATGACATAAGCATGACATAGGAGGGAAGGAGGTGTGGTTGGCTATTAACCACACAATTTGCAAGGTTAATAAAGTAATTAACCAAAATCTAAACAAAAACAACCAACCAAAAGCAAAACACAAAAATCATTTCATCTTCTTCAAGCCTTTGCTCTCGGCTTTTCTTGTTTTCAAAGAGAAGAATTTCAAAAATCCAAGATCCAAGGTTCCTAAATTGGTGAGTTAATTCTCTAGTCTTCCTTATGCATAGTTATGGCTACCTTATGAGTTTAAGCCTCTAATTCATTCTCAATCTTCTCCAATAAATCAATGAAGAAGACAATGAATAGTGATTTCAAAGTTTTTAACTTGATTTTCTTACTTTTCCTTTAAGATCCAAGCATTCCTAAGACTCCTCAAGGCTTCTTAAGGCTTCATAGCTACTCCCACCACTTCAAGGAAGGTATATCATCTCCAAACCCTAGCTTTAATTTGTATATTAGGTTGATTATGGTTGTGAGGGTAAAGAGTAGCTTGAAACTTGTTTGTTTAAGAGTTTGGGATGGAATGGTGGTGGTTGATTTGTTGAAATCTTAAGAGTTGGTTAAAGAATGTAGTATAGTTTAAATTCAAGTTTTGGGATTAAGTAAATTGATTATAATGAGTTGATTTGGGGCTGTTGTAATGTAGTTTAGATGGAGGTTTGATTGGGTTGTGAATTGGAGTTGAAATTGTGGTTGTTTGAATTGGTTTAAATTTGGGAAATCGCGTAAACATAGCCGTCGTAATGTCCGATTTACTTTAGACTGCTTTTGTTCCTAACATTAGGACCCGAGAACCCCCTGCTAGATTTTGACTATTGCCATGTTTAGGTAGTTCATGTTACGAGCTTCGTTTTGATATGTAGTTCGTTTGATTCCGATGTACGGTTTAGGAGAAACGACCGTTTTAAGTAACGGCGTTTCGCGAACGAAACATTTCCCCTCGCCTTACTTTGGAACCTTGGTTAAAGACCTTAAAGGACTAATTGGAGTATGGAACATTTATGTAAAGTGTGTTAGGCAGTTGGTAAGACACTCGCGAAAGAATCGCCTTAAAACCCTTAATGGTTAATTTATTAAAAATGGTGGAGCCAAGGATACTCGAGCAACTTAAGCGAATCGTTAAGCGCGAAAGCGAGCGTTAGGACTCTAAATGGTTAAAGTCTAGTTTTTTAAGCGATCAGGGTTTAATTCCGACTTATGTTGTTGTTCATAGGTTATCGGACCCACTCTAAGCTTAAGTCTATCCGGGAGCACTCAGGCAAGTTTTCTACCCGTTATACTGTTGTTGTGATGTATATATGTATATGCATTATCTTGTGATAGATGCATGTTGGTTAATTAGCAAATTTTGCGATATATTGAAGCATGCTGATATGGTATATATATGCATGCCTGTTTCGTATTCTTGCCATATATATCTGTTGGTTCAGTTGATAATACCTATGCTAGAGAATAGCGGTAATTTGCATATACCCTTAGTATAGGGACCGAAAGGTGAAAACATTTTCTAAAATCGGGAGTCGAGGATCCCGAGTAGATTTTATATATATATATTTATATATATATATGGTTATAGTTTTCAAAACTATTAATCGAATAAGGTTTATTCGATAACTTTATTTTATTATTGAATATTATTTCGAATATTCATCCGAGGACTTATGACTCCTTTAATTTATTATTGAATATTATTTCGAATATTCATCCGAGGACTTATGACTCCTTTATTTTATTATTGAATATTATTTCGAATATTCATCCGAGAACTTATGACTCCTTTATTTTATTATTGAATATTATTTCGAATATTCATCCGAGGACTTATGACTCCTTTATTTTATTATTGAATATTATTTCGAATATTCATCCGAGGACTTATGACTCCTTTATTTTATTATTGAATATTATTTCGAATATTCATCCGAGGACTTATGACTCCTTTATTTTATTATTGAATATTATTTCAAATATTCATTCGAGGGCTTATGACTCAGCTTATTTTATTTATTGAATATTATTTGAATATTCATTTGAGGATCTATGACTCCGATTATTTGCTGAGATATATTCTTTATTTTATTAAAGAATAAGGTGTCGATAATCAAACTTATTTTCGATTATTCAAATAAAGATAGTACTTTCATATAAGTATATCTTTGGTTATTTAATATCCATTTCAAGTATAAGTTTTAAAACTTCGACTTCGATTATTTTTATAAGGATTATCTTTATGAGAATATTATTTAAATAATAATATTCAGATATTTTCTAATATATCGGGACTGATTTATTTTAATAAATCAGCAGTACTCCAAACATTCTTAAAAATATTTTCGAGTCTTCAAAATGATTTTTAAAGTTAGAGTGGACCCAAAAACTCATTTTTATATTTAAGATCTTCCTTTCAAAGGGGATTTAAATACTCGCTCAAAACCTGGGGGATCCAGCTCTGTGGTGCATTTTACATTCGCAACGTGGTTGCTGTTTTGAGAAAACAAATGAATTGATTACTTACCCAACGTTCGAGAAGTTAGCCCATCTAATTGAGTCGGCATAAGCGACAGGCCGGGGTACGGTCTATCAAAGTGTAAGTGGCTGGGTGGCAGTCCATCAACGCGTAAGAGGCCGGGTGGCGGTCCAGCACAAGGTCCTTATGTGGCCAGGGTGATGACCGGTGGGGGATTCATCCATCTACTAGTAGAAAAGGTTACTTATTGGTATCTTTGCCTGATCAGCAAGATATCAGGTTTATGCCAAGGTTTCTCCTTTCCAAATTCATTGGATATTGCAACTCTGTTTATAATTTTCATAACAGAGGTTTTCAAGGAGTGTATGAAATGTATATATATAGGTGTATATATATATCGGGATTTAATGAAGTATCTCGTAACTTCATTATTTATAATGATATTCAAAGATTGAATCTATTCAAATCTTGTCTTGTAGTCTCATCTATGTGATGAACTTTTGAACTGATTATAACTTGAACGGTGGTAGTTCAAGTAATATTTGGAAAAGATATAAGTATATTGGGGTATCTTGTAACTTCATATTTTCAACTTATATCTAGTTAATGATTATCTTATGCATATCAAAGATTTTCATAAAAAAACGTTGAGACAAGGGTAGATATATGAGATCACCTTGCAACGATATTTTTATACAGTTATAAACTGGAACTCTGTGTATATTATGCATGGAAGAGGAATTCCAAGATTTTGAAAAGTATATATGTATATATACTGAATATTTTGCGACTTCATCGCATTAAGATATCAAACTTGGTTTATTTCTTTTGACCAAGACTTTCATGAGTACTATGAGAAGGCTCATATATTGTAAATTATTATACATATTATTTTAGTGGGCTTGCTGCTCACCCTTGCTTTCTTCTTTCATCACACAACATCAGATAGACAAGATGAAGAGGACCAAGCTCCCAATTCGCGAGCGGATAGGAAATGTTATGCAGCTTCCTATAGGCATTGAAGTCGTTATAGCTAAGGTGGGAACTACCAATAGACTAGGCTTCAACTTTTGATGTACCAGATTTATGTATACTTATGAATTGTAATAATGGAAAAGAAAATATAAATTTATTCAGAAAACCTTTTAAGGTGTATTGGCAGATAATTGTGGAATAAAATGACTTGTGATTATTTTTGGATGTTCATCTCTGAGACTATAATGTGTGGTGTGTGTGTTTATTTTGGGGTCACAGTACAGAGTAGTTGATTAATTATTAATATTGGGTGTTATTAAGGGAAATGGAACTCGTGACAACCCGGATCCCCGACCCCGGATTTGGGAGTGTTACACGTATAAACCACTGTTAAGTTTTCTACCAAATATAACCAACTTCACTAGGAATCCTTGAGGTCTTCACACTGATTCTGACAACTGCTTCAAATGACTCCAACCTTATTTCTCCAATGCCTGAACATATTAATGAACTACATACGGATCACTGTTGACGTCTTCTTCACTACAGCTAACAAAACCTTTTTTGCATATACCCAATAAACAATATGTACTGATTCCAGTGGAACATAGATTATTTCAAAGTCCTTGTTCTATTGAGTTATCCAAACCAGTATTGTTAAACATACAGCTTCAATCTTGCTCAACACAAGAACCATCATTGTCCAGAATTTAATATAACATGATTTTGTAATTTTACAATAGTTGACATTTGGCTTCATATGTAAACAACATCCCGCATGCCATGCACGCAATTCTAATAGAGCTTCTAACCATACTGATTTGGAATTTCATACAGTTTATAAAAATAAATCATTAGAGACTTTGGCCTACATATTTTTCTATGAACTCTCACAATATCCCATTTTACGAATGTCGAATATCTTTAACTCAACTGTTGAAATAGTAACTACTCAAGTTAAACTGTCAAAGTGTTTGATAAAAAATAGTACAACAAGCCTGTTAATCAAACAGAACAAGTAAAAGTTATCTATTGTCCAATTTTTTTAATAAAAATTTTATGAACTTTTAGAATTATATCACAATTCACAATTCAAGCTAAACCAAGTCTCAGTCCATAAATGCAGATGATAGAAGAGGTTGACATGGATGTATCTTATGGTTCTATGACATCATCGATATTAGAAACTACGCAGATGATGAACAAGATATTTAAGGTTTTTTTATAATTTATATATTTCATAAAAAGGTTGGTAACACTTTAAGGCTAGGAGCCAAGAAGCCCAACCTACCCATTACAAGCCCAAGAAAATGGGCCTAATAAGGAAAGATATAGCCCTAGCAGGGGAGAGAAATTGAAAGGGGGATAGGCCCTTACAACAAAATAGTACAAGAAAGCTAAGATAAACTATTGGCTTGTGACAACTAAAGGTAGACTGCCAGAGACTCTATGCAACTGCAGCTCCTCTAAATTTTGAAGTCTGATATGGAATCAAAGCATGTTCCTGTGGTGGGATTGCTACAGCTAAGAGTATTAATAATATATTCATTACAGGACTGGGTTCCTTAAATAGTATACATATGGAAGAAGTATATTACAACTTTTGTTAAATAGATTAACATTGTCACTAATTTAGCTTACTTTCTATTTCAATTTGGAAAATAACATTGGTCATGGCCAGATATATCAATACATAATGCAACAATGTTAAATAATCTACTTCTGAGAGGATTATAACACCATATTTCTTAGTTAGAAATAAAAAAAATATAAATAAAACAACACAACAAGAAACATAGATGTTTCATAATATGAACGTGTTGGGTAGTGTCAAACCAAGTACCGCATCGATGAGACAAGAGATAATTTTCTTATATTTAGAGCAGTAGGTTAACTTCGTTAGTATAATGTCTTTTGGGATATGCAAAATATAAATCCGTGCAGACTCGGCCTAAAACGGACAATATCATACTATTATGGAGTTAAAGCTTACTCGTGGCCCAACAAGTGGTAATAGAGCTCCCCTCAAACCAAGAACCATAAATTCCGTGGTCTTACCAGTGATTAATCTGTCTACATCTTGCACCACCGCAAAGACCGGCATATATCCTAATCACTGTGACTAATTTGTCCATATCTTGCACCACCACAAGGAATCAAAAGATTTTTCAATCGCCAGCAAGGGGAACCCCCCACATCGAACTACCGCAACCTGTCACTCCCCCAAGATCCAACTGAACCATAGGCTCTGATACCACTTGTTGGTCCGCGAACAAGCTTTAACTCCACATTAGTATGATAATGTCCGCTTGTAGAGAACTAGAGATATCGACAAGTCAAAAAGTCCATGTAGAGAACGACATGTCAAAATATACTTGTAGAGAACTGGAGATATCGACAAGTCAATCTACTTGTAGAGAACTGTAGATCTCGACAAGTCATAATACTTATCGAGAAGTAGAGATATCGATAAGTCATTTTACTTATCGATATGTGACTTCTCTACATAGTAAAAGAGATCTCGACAACAACTTCAGAATTAAAAATACAGACAACTTAAAGATCCAAGATTATCAGTCAGTAAACAATTCTATCACTGAATTGGAAAGACTACAAATGCAGCTGGAAGAATACAATATCAAGGGACAACATGAACTGGACAAAGGAGGGTCACGGACCTGTTAGATTGTATAAAGTTTTGCTACATTAAAAGTGGAAAAAGACAAATAGACTTTAGAATTTGTGTTAGTCCATTTTAGTGTAATCTTTGTGACAAGTGCATGTTGTTCTATAAAATATGTCACGGGTTCTTTGTTTAGATGTAACAAAACAGATCTAGAAAATCTTGTATTCTCTCAAGAAAAGTAGTTGAGTTCTTATATTCAAGAACACAGATTTTTAGCATAAAAAAATTTGATTAAATATAAATCAAGTGAGTTTTTGATAAATTACTTGTATCTTTACATTGAATCTTTTATCACTGTAAATTCAATTCTAGCTGTTAAGTTTCAAAAGCCAAAAATACTTTCAAATAATCAAGAAAACAAAGAAAATACATTCATCCTCCTGTGTTGCACTACGTACCTAAAAAGTGGTATAAGAGAAAAATATGAAAAGTAAACATATTAGATCTCGGAAGTATGAGTGCACAGAAAATTAGCAATATCAAGATCCCTGTCTTTGACAAAGTGAACTGCACCTTATGGAAGAAGAAGATGATGTTGTTCATCAGGATAGACAATCCAATATATACTAAAATTCTCAAGCATGGACCCTTTATTCCTATGGTGTGGGTACCTGAAGAAACAGATGGTGATATGGTCATTTCTGGTCACTTTTCTCCTAAAGATCCATCCACATATACTGAACCGGAAAAGGAGAAAGTTTCACTTTACATTAGCTTGCAACTCATTCTCATTGAATCTCTTGATAATGTCATGTATAACAACATTATAAATTGTGAGTCAGCCAAGCAAATCTGGGAAAATATAGAGATTCGGTATGAAGGTACTGAAGAAGTGAGGTCAAACCAAAGAAGGATTCTAGTCTCACAATATGAGGGTTCATGGCTAAATCTAAATAAGGCATTACTGAGGTTTTTGAAAGGTTTAACAATTTGATAAATGACTTGCAGCTTCATGACAAATATTATAAAGTTGATGAGATTAACCTAAAATTCCCGCCCACTCTCCCTGACCATCTAGAACAAAAGATCTTTGCAATAAGAAAATGGAGAGATTTAGGGAGAATAACTTTGGATGTTTTGTATGGTATTCTTAAAATCTATGAATTGGAGATGATGCAGAGAAATTCATTAATGGTGATTCAAGGAAATGTTGTGTATGTGTTAAGTGCCTTGATAGCTAATGACAAGAAAATAACTGAAGATGAAACTGAATTCTAGACTCAAGTTATTTAAGCTGTTGTACAGAAGAACAAGGAACCTAAAAAACAAGTCATATGGAGTTGGAAGAGGATGAGTACTATACTCTTGATGAGTTGGATGAAATGGACCAATCTATGGCTTACCTAGAAAGAAAATTTTCAAATATAAGAGTCAAGAAGCCTAGGTACTTCAAGGGTAAAGGTCAAACATCCTACAACAACAACTCGAAAGGAAAGACTCAGAAAAATGCAACTGGAAAAGGTGGCTACAAGTTAGGATCTGAGGATTGATGAAAGATTAGATGCTATAATTATGATGAACTTGGTTAGTTTGCCACAAAATGCAGGAAGCTAAAGAAGGTGAAGAAGGATAAGGCATATTTGGACCTTGAAGCTAAATATGAAGCACTTCTGAACAAACAACAAGGAAAAACTTGTATTGTTAAAGAAAAGAGTTGGGATGACACAGATGATGAAGATGATGTTGAAGAATATAGAAATCATACTCTCATGGCTTTGGAGGAAGGAGAGTCATATGTATCAAAATCTGAGATACCTATCCTAACCACCATTGATTTGAATGTTTCACAATATAAAGAAACTATTGAAAAGATGAGTTTAGAAATGTTTCACATTCACACAAGCATGGTGGCTGCTAATGAGGAAATGAGTAGGTTGTCAAAAGTGAATGAGAAACTTAAAATTGAGAAACAATAACTGGAGCTGCAACTTATTAGTCTAGAAGCAGTTAGACAAGAAAATAAATATCTCAAAACAAGCTGAAATATGTAGAGAAAGTAGAAGCTATGTTAAGAGACAAAATTAAGAAAAATGATCTTAAGCTTAAGACGTTTAAAAATGCATCTCAATTGGTTGGTCAATACCATGAAAAGAACCAGTCCTATGCTAACATAGCTACCGGATTTTATTATGAGGCTGGTGCATCTCAAAAGAAAAATCATATTGACAAGGGAAAGGAAAGTGTGAAAAAAGAAGTTCATGAGGTGCTTAAGAAGGTAAATGCACCCTTGTTCAAAGTTTGTGAGGTGAACTTTAGTGAAAAGGAGCTTATCATCAAGCAAGAAATTGTAGATGAAAATGAAAAAATGAAAAATGCCTCTCAACACTAAATGTCAAAAGAAGCCTGAAGCTAGTCTACTCATCAAGACACTAGTAATTGAGATTAAAAATGAAATCACATGAAAGAAAAAGAAGAACAAAAATGGAAAGATTGGTGTCAACAAAAGCAACAACTATGCTTATGTTGCAGATGCTCCCAGAAAGCAGTGTCAAAGATGTGGATTAACAAATCACCTAACTCATCTTTATAAAAATATTGTTAGTGAGCCAAAGTTTGGAGCCTACAAGTATAATGAAGCTCAATCTGATGACCCCTACTCTTTTCGTGACAAGTTTGATTGCATTCCATGCAACATGAAAGTTATGATTAGCTGTCATAAGTTGAATAAAGATCTAAAAGAAGTTAACTTTAGATCTATGATCAAAGAAGAAAATGTTCATCAAACTTAGAATGTTATTTCTTTTGATTGTTCAAGTTCTACTTCTGCTAACTTTGTCAAGAAGAAGAAAGTGCCCAACACAACTTAGGTAGCTACACACACTTAAACCTTATTGTATATAGCGCAAGAAGAATATAGTCATGTGGATCATTGACAGTGGATGCTCCAGACAGATGATAGGTGATAAAGCCCTGCTATCACAGTTTGAGGAGATGGTTGGCCTTTTGGCGACCTTTGGAGACAACAACAAATGATTCACAATGGGATATGGCAGTTTGATTTGTGGAAATATTATCATTGAGGATGTAGCACTGGTTGTAGGTTTCATAAATATTCTTCTACTCACCTCAGAGTCAAATAATTGAATCTTCAGATACTTGTAGAACATAGTTGTCTTTCTTCCTTTAACTTTCAGAGTTTGAAGATATTGACTTGCTTCAGCACCAACTTCTATCTCCAAAATACCTTGGTCTTCATCAGCAGCAGTTGTGACTTGTGAAGATTGTTGCATTTTAGTAGTCATAGTCAAATCTTCTATTCTTATTTTATTCATCTTACTCTCTTCATCTTGTCTAGAATGAAATCTAGTGATTGCTTTTGATGAACCACTAACTCCAACTAGCTCTTCACCTCTTCTCCTTTTACTATCCTTCTGTCCCCCCTTATTACCTCCATCAGAATTTTCATCATCAGTATTTGTCAATGTCAGTTGTTTGTATTTATATTTAACAATTTTCTCCCCCTTTTTGGCATCATCACCAAGCAGTAGAGAAAGAATCAGCTCAATTGAATTCTGTACTTCTGTAAGTTGATCAGAAATTTGAGCTTGTATAGCTTCCAATTTAGCTAGACTGGCTTCAGTTGTAGTTTTCCTGAAAACTATTGGTGAAATTTGTTTCTGAATTTCCTGATGAGTAGTCAGCTTTGAAGCAATCAATAATTCT
Source organism: Apium graveolens (assembly GCF_009905375.1). Lineage (NCBI taxonomy): Eukaryota > Viridiplantae > Streptophyta > Magnoliopsida > Apiales > Apiaceae > Apium > Apium graveolens. Next base: position 48,865,815 of record NC_133653.1, read on the forward strand.
TTGATATGATTGATTTGAGTAGTAGGTGCTTCGTGAGCTGTGTGTAAGGATCTGACAACTAAAGTTGATGCTTTCAAATGATTCAGCATATCAGGATTTGTAATATTTTGTTCTGCCATTTCCAGATGTGCAACAACTTGTGTTCTGGAAATAGGATATGTATCATCTGTCCAATGAGCATTCCAGAAATTATCAAAATAATCCTGCTTCTTCTTAGCATCTAACTCTTTCATTTTCTATTGTCTCACGTGCATAGGCATATCTTCAAGGAAGAAAAGATCATCCTCAGGATCAAAATAACATTAGAAATATTAGCTTCTTCACCATCATTATATTCTTCATTAGCAACTGGATTTTGCACTAATTTCTGAACTTCATCACCAGCTTTAACATGTAGAATAGAATTAGAAATTGGTGAAGTATATGATCTAATAGCTTTAGAAGCTTCCACACATTCAGCAGTTAACTCCACATCTTCAAGTATTGTAGATAAATGAATTGGAGCTTCAAAATTAACTTCCAGGACCTCAGTTCCTATAGAATGCTGTGGTGATTCTGAAATGAATAAAACTTTATGAATGGACTGTTGTGCTACTACATCTTCAGCAACAACAAGGATTTTCTCAGGTGATGGTAAAGTAGAGTAAATAGACTGTTCTTCAACAAAAATAGGGATTGTCTCTTATGGTAGAATAGTAGAATGTATGGACTACAAGATAGTATTAGTACTTAGACTTGCAGGGAGATTAATAGCCCTTGGTACATCAGAGTTTACTTGAGTTTCAACAGACTGTTGTTCAACATCTGTTTCTTTAGAACTCTGAGCACCTGTAAATATATAACAAGTAAAACTTAATCTCTCTATTCTTTTAAAGTAGTCTCACTACTCCTCACACCACACATCTCATGGCTTTTAATAGTTAGAGCTTCCTCACAAGGATTACTAAATCATATCTCTCATCTACCTCTCCTTTTGCTAGGATGGATCCTACCTCTCTTAAATTCTATTTTTCTCTCAATCTTTTCACACATCTCACAGAAAAAAGCTCAGAAAGATTGTCCTATAGAAATAAGATGTGGTTAAAGAAGGGTGATCTGTGGTCATACAACTCGAGGCAGTCCTTAAATAAGGTCTAGAAGTAATCATACCAACAGGATTTATATAATGAAAATTATAATAAATGCTAAAAAGACTATATCAGTATTTAGAATAAATACTGATAAAGTAATAACATTATTTATACCTTTTGAATTCACAATTAAGCTCACAGTTAATCTGTGGTTGTGACAGTTGTTGTTCATCAATAATGAGAACCTTCATTTAAATTGGAGAGGATTTGATCAGGTTACTGTCATGTACCATGACCTCAAACCTTGTTCTTCTTGCAAAGAACTAACACTTGAATGTGTTTATTGAAATCTATCACAGAGTCTTCAGTAAAAATTGATGAAACCTTTGTGTCTCTGTTGGTATCATTAAGATCTACCTCAGTAAGTAGTCTCTAACCAACTAAATGTTGTTTCTGATTGGTGAACACAATTCAAGAATTATGTCACTTGATTTTTGGCGATATTTGAGAAAAGAATTCAAGTGTTTCAGTAGTGAGAAGAAATTTAAGATATAAGATGTGTTACTTTAAGAAATGAGTGTGGACAACTTTCTTGAATAGAAAAAGAAAGTCTCAAAAGAATATCTTGAATAGACATTTTGTATAGTCAAGTACACTCAAAGATAATAATCCTCATTGACTAAGAATTAAATCTTCCATAAATTTCTTCTTTAACAACAGTTACCACCTGTAGTGCTTAATCTGTACTGAAGTGGTCACATGAACTTAAACAGAGATTAGTTTATTCACATGCACTATTAAAAACATCTGAAGTTAAGCATGCAACACTGATTTGGATATAACATTTAAAAGCATTCACGCACACATAAGAAAGTAAACAAGTAGTCAAATATAGAATCAAAGAAGGTAAAAATATTTCATTAATCATTAAGAAGCATATTACAAGATTTTATAAAATTTTAAACATAAAACCCTAAACAATCTAACTACTCGGACGTCTTCTTCTTTTCTTCTTCTAACTTCTTCATTGACCTCTGATGGAAGATACGTGATATAGAACCTGCAAGAGAAATGATATTCTCTTACAATGCCAATCATACGAGGCGAGGTTGTTCTTCCTCGAGACGCCATTGCGCAGCCTCCTCAGCTCTTCTCATCTCTTCAAAGCGGACATCTAATCTAAAGAGATGAAGTAACTGAGTGTCATCCGAGTTAAGTCGATCAAGAATCGATCATGGGATCTCAGAAAGAGGATAATCTTGGTCGTTGAAGACTACCCTGAGCCGAAAGATGTCAAAATATAATCTTCCATATTCAGGAATTGCTACTGGACGGTAAACTCCATGTGAAAAGGAATAGATAGTGGCCATAGATTCTGAATGAAGAAATTGAGTATGTTTGGAGTTTGTGAGTGAAAAGGTAGTGAAAAGTTTTGAGAATGGAGGGTTGTATTTATAGAAGAGAAGTTAGAAACTGAAGAGACCCTTTGATTAACCATGTAATAATTATCCATAATGCAAATACACAATTACACGTATCTAGGTAAACAAAAGTAATCTCTCTCTTCAGATTCCTATTCCCAATGTAAATACTCAAGCATTACAAGATACTTGCATCAGTAGCTAACCCATTTAAGAAATTAAAAGATATTCCACTAACTCACTGATTAATTAAAAATACTGTGTAACAATTTATTTTGAATAAATTCAAAATAATCAATGAAGTATAACAGTCAATCATGGTTTGACTATTATCAGTATTTTAATTACGACTATCAAGATTTATCAGTCAAAATTGGGTTGGCCAATATTGGAATTTATCAACTACTGACATAAACTATTAGTATACTAAGTTTAACTAATAAAAAAACATGTAAGCATAATCTGTAGTTCAACATGCAGTTTTCACATAAGATCATTTAGCACAATTTGCATATTATCATAGCATCAATATTTAGCACAATAATCAATATCTAACAAGTACTTACACATAATAAGATACCATGCTTCAAATGTATCAGCAGACTTAATTATCAGAGTTTGAGAATTATCCTGATATCATTCCTAATTCATTCACCAATCTTGTGAATGTAGCTTCACAGAGAAGCTTGGTGAATATATCTGTTACTTGATGATCTGTTGGAATAAAGACCAATTCTACTGTACCGGCTTCCACATGTTCCCTTATGAAATGATACATAATGCTGATGTGTTTAGTCATTGAATGCCGCACTGGATTTCCTGTCATTGCAATAACACTTTGATTATCACAATATATAGGAATAAAAGAATAGTCTAACCCATAATCCAGTAGCCGATTCTTCATCTATAGAATCTGAGCACAACAGCTTCCTGCAATAATGTATTCTGCTTCTGCAGTTGATGTGGAAATTGACTTTTTTTTCTTGCTATACCAAGAATCTGAGCACAACAGCTTCCAGAAGTGCTTTTCCTGTCTATTTTGAATCCTGCAAAATCAGCATCTGAATATCCAATTAGCTTAAAGTCTGAATCTCTAGGATACCATAATCCCAGATTCATGGTGCCTTTGAGATACTTAAAAATTCTTTTCACAACTAATAGATGAGGTTCTCTAGGATCAGCTTGGAACCTCGCACAGAGACAAGTAGCATACATGATATCTGGTCTACTAACAGTCAGATATAAGAGTGAGCCAATTATACCTATGTAGTTAGTTATATCTACTGAAGAACCAGTATTTAAATCTAACTTGGTTGCAATGGCCATGGGAGTTGATGCAGTTGAGCAGTCTTGCATTCCAAATCTTTTAAGTAAATTCCTGGTGTATTTGGATTGATTTATGAAGATCCCTTCATCAGTCTTTTAACCTCCCCAGAAAATAACTCAATTCTCCCATCATACTCATTTGATACCTGGACTGTATTAGCTTTGCAAATCTCTCATAGAGCTTATCATTAGTAGATCCAAAAATGATATCATCAATATATATATCTGTACTAATAACAAGTCCTTACCATGGTATTTATAAAAGATAGTTTTATCAATTATACCTCTTGTGAAACCACTCTCTAGCAGAAATAGATCAAATATTTTATACCAGGCCCTTGGAGCTTGCTACAGTCCATAGAGTGCTTTTCCAAGTAAGTAGACATGATCTGGATACTTTGGATCAATGAACTCTGGTGGCCGTTCAACATAAACTTCCTCTTCAAGTTCTCCATTTAGAAATGCACTCTTCACATCCATTTGGAACACCTTAAACTTCTTGTGAGCAGCATAGGCAAGAAAGATTCTTATTGCCTTTAGCCTTGCAACTGGAGCAAATGTCTCATCATAATCAATGCCTTCTTGTTGTGAGTAACCCTTTGCAACCATTCTTCCTTTATTCCTTGTGATAATTCCATCACTGTCAGTTTTGTTTCTAAATACCCATTTTTTTCCAACTACAAATATGTTCTTTGGTCTTGGCACAAGAGTCCAGACTTTGTTCCTTTCAAATTCATTGAGTTCCTCTTGTATTGTTGTGACCCAGTTAGCATCTTGCAGAGTTTCTTCAACCTTCTTAGGTTCAGTTTGAGATAGAAAAGAATGGTAGAGATGTAATATCCCATATTTTCAGATATTATTTTTATAATTATTTGGAATTATTTATGTGATTTTATGTGAATTTTGGTGAATTATCTGATAATTGGAATTGATGTTTGGGTGTTTATATGTGATATTATTTGAGTATTTGAACTTTTATATGTCTAGAATAAAATTATTTTTATGACTTTATAATTACAATAATTATTTTTGGGATTTTATAAAATTTAGAAATCAATATTTTATCAATTATTTAGCCCTGTATGATTTTTTGATTTATTCGTATTTAATTCCAAAATTCTTCAAAAATTACGAAACTCATATTTATTTAAGTTTGGAATATTCCGAGAATTTTAAAATTATTTTGGAAATTTTTGGGAATAATTTTACCCGCGCGTTGAATCATTTAATTGTTAAAAGCGGGTATAAATTGTGTTTCAAAAAAAAATTGCTTTAAAATTTTGAAATTTATGTTTTTATAAATTTCGGGATATTTGTAACATTTTAAGACTATTTTCGTGATTTTCTGAATTTGTTTCAAGTGCAGCTCGGTTCGTTAATTTTAAAATACAGGTATAACGCGCAAATCAAAAATACTTTAAAAATTATGGAAATTTTATATTATTAGTTTAAATTATTTCGGGAATTTTAAAGTTATTTTGGTAAATTTCAGGATTGTATTTACCCGTAATTGGTTTGTTAAATTGTTAATTGCGGTGTTGGATTCAGATAGAAAATAGATAAATACTACTATTTATCAATTATCTATCTAATCTCTCTTCTCTCTCCTAACTCTCACATCACCCCCCCCCCGACTGCTTCTTCCTTCACCGCCTCCCTCCCACAACTCTGTCGACCCCGCTCCTTCTTCTTCTCTTCTTCTCTTTTTCCTTTTTTTTCGTTTTCTTCTTCCACTCTTTAGTTTAAACCCCCTGAATTTATTTCTTGAACATGTATAGATACGTATATATATGTCTGTATATCTCGGTTTCGTTTTGAACTCAAAGATGCGATGTTATGAAATTTTTGGTTATGAGGATTCAAGGGAGTCAAGGGACTCGACCTCGATCAAACATCCACGATTTGGGGTCGACCGGAGGTCAGTCGACTGCCAGCGGTGAACCCAGCGAGCCGGTGGTCGTGGTTGATGCTTCTGGTTGCGAGTTTTTGCTGAAAATAATTAATTTGCGTAGTCCTGATTCGAGTTCTTGAATTATTCAGTGGATTTCACTACAACAGACCTATTTTTGAATTTATTAAAAATCCAGAGGCAAACTTAGTTTCTGTGAAATCGAGCAGCCAAGATACTTGTTATGTGTTTTTATATGTTTAATTATTTACAAAGCTTTTGTTTGCAACTTGATGTTAAATGAGAATATATAGCGATGTGTTTTATGGAAATACATGTTAGTATATGCCTATTTGAGATTGAGTTTAGTTACTAGTCTATGTGATATATGTGCAAGGTGATTTATTTAAGTGTTTAATCAAGTTGAATTAGTGATGCTAAATTATATAACTGCAAGTTCAAATATTATAAATTATTAAGTATACTTAATTGTTTAGGTGCCGCAAGTCTGGGCGGGTAATTTTTGTTAATTGTTTAGGTGCCGCAAGTCTGGGCGGGTACTTTTCTTGCTTGTTTACTTTTATGTTGCTGCAAGTTGAGGCAACTTTATTTTGTTTGGTTATAAGATTAAATTGTGGAATTGAAAAACAGGTGGATGGTCCTAATTACGAATATTTCATGCCAAAATTTTCCAAAATTCCCCTGTATCTAAATCTATTTGACTTATTTGATTTCAATGATTTGAAAGCATGTTATGATTGTTAGTCGTAACACGTATAGGATATGTCTGGGTAAGAACATTGAAATGACTTGTGGGTTGTATTTGTGGTGTGGTTATTCAAGGTATTGTCCATATTACGAATAGGTCATGCCGAATTTTCCGTAGAAATATTATCATAAGTTACGCGTTCTCGTATTAAATAATATTCTGAGTTGGTAGTAAGTTTTAAACTATAATGTGTGCTACTTGTTATATGCTATATAATGTGCCATATGGATATATATTGTTAGGTCACACTTTCACTGTAGAGGGGGTGAATACAGTGTTTATTACAATCAAATCAAACTTCAAGAACTTATGTAACAGAAAACAAACTTTATTGAAATAATAAACTCTGTTACAATCTGGAACTGTTATCTCTCAGTGATGAACAAAATATCACGAGAGCTGCTAGGGTTACAGTAAATAATATTCTCGATAATGATAACACTTATAGTGTAAACCCTATGTCTGTGTTTATATATTACACAGTTACAAGATAATCGCTAATTGATATGGAATATAATTCTGCTTCCTAAAATATATCAATCAGATATCTTCTATTCCAAGTATTCCATTCTTCACGGAATTCCTTCTTCATGCATATCTCTTCTTATGTTTATCTTGATCTTCTTAACTTTAATCAGCTACTGTCCTTATCTGATCATCCTTCAACACTTAAGTTCCGATATCTATCTCCTGATGCTTATCTCCTGATAACATAAGTACTGATATCCCTTAAGTTCTGACGTCCAGTATAAGTACTGATCAGTTAAGTACTGATTTGTTCTGTTCAAATAAGATCTGAAATCTAAACATAAAACATATTAGCCATGACATTATCAAATATATCTAACAATCTCCCCCAACTTGTAAATTAGCAAAATATACAAGTTCAACAGATATTTGATGATGTCAAAAACATTAAGTACAAATGCATGAGAAATAGACAAGATAACTACAACTTACAGTCCTTAAAGCTTTTACCAATTCAACTTCTGATAACAACTTTGGTCTGTATACACATCAGAATTTAAGTAGTTGTAGATCTTTGACTTGGCTTCATCACTTTCTGATCTCTCTGATGTCAGGAGTTGTTCTGAGATAATTCTTCAACAAACATTTCTCAGCATACCTGAGTTCATCAATCATTCTCCGTTTGACATCTTTAAGCTCTGCAGTATCTTCACCAGTTTGAAATATTGCAGCTCTGAGATCATTAATCTTTGCTTTTCTCAACTCCCGATCTAGTCTTATGACATAAGCTTTGTTAGACTCTAGATTGAATTCAAGCCCCTTAATACCAAGATATGTTCTGATCTGTGCAGTATTAGGCTTCATATCAACAATATCACCATTGTGATTCTGTACTTTGGAACATATCTGCTGTCAGACTTAATAGAATAAAGCCTTTTCTGTCTCTGAATCTGTTCTTTTAAGTAGTTTGCAGCAGTCTCTGTTATTCTGTCATCCACTTGAAGTAAGAAAAGTACATGCTCCAATTCTTCAAAATACTTCAAAGGAATAGCATTTTGTCTTATATGATAAACCCTACCATCTGTCATGAAATACAACATGATGTATTCTTTCAAGTAGGTATGGTAAACCATCTGTACAGATTCTAGTTGATTCAATCTCTCAGGAGTTGCTCCAATACCTGGTTCACTCAAGGAAGTTGGATCATCGGTAGTGTTGTGTACTCTTCTTTCATCAGCACTTCCCAATCCAGTTTTATCTCTAGCTTCCTTTCCAGTAACTACTCTTGCTTCAAAACCACTTGGAGTAGTCTTCAAAGATTGAGTCTGTTTTGCTTTAGTGAATCCTGGTAGGAGTGTTTTAGATTTATTTTCTGATATCAAGTTAACTTGAGCACTGTCAGAGGTTACTTGCTTCTTCTGAATATCAGAACTTACAATTTCTTGACTCTGAACAACTTGAGCCATGTCAGAGGTTGTTTTAAGAACTTTTCTTGAAGTCAGAGCAAGATCATCTTTTCCATCAGTAATTTCTTCTTCCTCAGGAGGTACATAAGGCTTGATAGGTTCACCAACCTTTTCTTTACCCTTGGATCTTGGATCTATCTGTGGTTGTGATCTAGCCAAAGTTTCTTCAGTATGTATCCTTTCTTTGATCACAATGCCTTTAGGTTTTGGAAGTAACTTTTTACCAGAAGCTTCAGATTTAGATGTGACTTTCTCTGATTTAAGTCTGGCTTCTTCTTCCTTTAAACTTTCCAAGTCCATCCCTGGATTTTCTTGAAGAAATAACTGTCTTGACATTTCCTCATCAAGATCTAGAAGTTCATCAGAACTTATCCTTTTACCAGCAGCAGAACTTATTCTTTTCCCAGTATCAGAACTTGTTCTGTGACTAGCTTGTCTTGATGTAAACTTTCTACCTTGACTATGACCACTACCCATTCCAGAGTTTCCTTGGTCATCTTTTCCATCATCCTTTCCTTGCAGTGACTTGTTGGTTTTGCATTTGGACTTAATTACCTTCTCCCCCTTTTTGGCATCAGCAGGTAATAAAAGAGAGATAAGTAGTTCCACTGAGGTCTGGATTTCAGTAAGTTGCGATTGCTGAGAAGCTTGATTTGTCAGAATTTGATCAATCTGAGCTTGTTGCTTCTCTTGAGTTTTCTCAATATAAGCAACCCTGTCAATGGTAGGTTGGAAGAACTTTTTCTTATCAATTTTCCAAACTTGTTCCTGTTTGATAAAGTTCTCCTGAATCTTGTGTAGCTCTGCATGAGTGTTGGAATGAAGACCTTGTAGATGTTTAGTACTCAATGCAGTGACTCTAAGCTGGGTTTTAAAATCATCAGAATGTAACATTTCATCAGCTTTAGTCAAGTGCTCAGCAAGATGTAAAGCATTTGGAACACATGAAACTGAGTTCCATTCCTTAGTCCACTCCTGACCTGCAGGAGTTTCACTCCAAGGTACTGGTGCATCCCTGATAACAAACTCCTTTACCAGTTCAGACTTAGGAAGAGTCAGTGGAGGAGTATGTCCTGAAGGACCTGCTTCATCAGCATCTACAGTTGTAGCAGCCTCACCAGTATCTCCAACATTTGCAGCATCAGAACTTAGAGAATCAGTATCTTCTGATAAGACAACTGTGTGAGTAGCAATGGAGGCTTCAACATCCTCTAATTGCTGATCTGATACTAAGTTCTGATCAACAGCCATATGCTGATGCTCACCTAAAATCTGATCATCAGCATCTTGATGCAGAGAAGGTGTTAGTGATAACTCAGGAGTTTGAACAGCATCAGTAACAGGTGTTGTGGAAGGATTATTTGCTATTGGAGCTTCTAAGAAAAGTATTTCAGGCACAACCAGGTTCTGAATATCAATTTCAGCACTTGTGCCTGGATCAACAAGAGACATAGAAGGTGAATTAGCCTTGTCAGATACAGGTTCCTGAGATGGAGTTGATGGAGAAGAAGTGACTGGAGCAAATTCCTTGTCTTGTGAGATCAGAGATTCCTGATCCCCTTCCTTAGCGGCTTCCTCCTCATCATCTGAAACTGGCCTTTGTGCCCTCTGTTTCTTGTACTTCCTTGTTGATTTGGATTCCTTGGGAGTTTCAGGAACCGTCATACGTCTAAGCCTCTTGAGAAGCCTAGAACCCCCAATTGCAGAATCCTTCTGAGAAGTTGCCTTCTCAGCTTCATTTACCACAGGTTCTGAAGAAGGAATCGGTTCCTCAGAATCTGAGTCATCTCTCAAGGTGATCCTCCTCCTCTTCTGAGATGTTTGAGGAACAGTCTTTGTTCTCTTTGGTTTAGAGGATGTAGGCTTCACAGTAGGTGCTGAAGAAGAAGGTTGAGCAGTCTGTGAAGTGGAGAGATAGGATTTGAGATAAGTTCTGAGGGTAGGTTGAGTAGAATGAGAGGTAGGTACTGAGGTTGATGGATTTTGGTTATGGTAAGTTGGTTGAACATTGGAGTAAACAGATTTGTAAGTAGCAGGATCAGCATTTACCAGAATCTGTTTCACAGACTGAGGAATCTGTAATTATCTCACCATTGATTTCTTTGTGTCAGCATTTATCAGGTCGTTAAAGTACCTTTTTGCAACCTTAAAAGGTGGGGTTTGAGTGCTGACTAACTGGGGTTCAGCAGTACAATACGTATAAATAAGTTGACAGAATCTAGCAAAATAAACAACATCTCGATCCTCTGTCATCCTATCCCCAATAAAACCAATTATTCCAGTTGCAAAATCAAAATGAGTTTGATGGATAATAGCATACCCGATGTGCTGACTCAGAATTGGGATGGCATCAAAATTTGAACACTTGTTGCCAAAAGCCTTGGTGATGCAATCGAAGAAGAAACTCCATTCTCTTCTGATATTAGCCCGTTTCAACTGTCCAAGTTTCGTCAGACTCTTTTCATATCCTAAATCAGTCATTAACCCCCGAAGTTCTGATTCCTCTGGTATAGAGAAGGTACAATCTTCTGGAAGATGTAATGCTCTTCGTACTGTACCAGGAGTGACTACATAGGATGAATCACCCACTTGGAAGATAATACTGGGATTTCCTCGTTTACCACCATCATCAAAAACTCCAGTCCTCCAGAACCGTAGAACTTGTTGACTTGAAAATAATTCAGGCTGAGTTAAGGCGTACCCAACCTCACTATGTGCAAGAAGATCTTGCACAAAATGCAATTCAGATGGAGCTTCAGCATGATCAAGAATTGCAGCATAGTTGTTTGGAACAAACTTTGCTCCATCAATGATTAAATCCTTTGGTGCCATGTGAAAAAATATTGAAATTCAAGTATGCCTGTTAGGTGTTTGAGATAATGTCTGTATGAAAAACCAACGTGAGAAAGAATGAGAAACAGAGTAAAAGTAAGAAGAGAGATAAAGTATAAAGAAAATAAAAGATTAAAGAAATCTTCTCTCTGTTGTTCTTATACTCTGAAAAAAAATGTTACCGTTGGACACCTGTCAGACATGCAGTAATAACGGATAGTTACTGGGCTCGAGAAAACAGGAATGATTACTTACCCAGTTGCCTTGTTTCAAGGAAAAACCATTTCAGTTATCAAGAGACACAGTTTTAATTCAAAATTGAAACCGTTAGCACTGATTGAATTATTTTTCACTGCAACATTAATATTCTGAAAATGAATCATGTTAAAAATGACCGAGATAATTTCGATGAATAAGTGCTGACAAAGAATCAGAACTTAAATAAAGACAAAATTTAAATGGTCATCAGAATATCAAGCAGGATTTAACAACACAAGATAAAATAACTCAGAGACAAAATCTTGAAGTAAAAACAGTTTTCAGTAATATATCAAGTCAATACATATATGAAATAGAAATTACATCAATACAAGATTTTCCCTAAGCTTCTAATCCTAACGTCAACAGCTTTAGTCCTAGCTAAGAAGCCTGACAAAGCTGAGGATGAAGAAGAACAGGAAGAAGACGAGATTAAGTCATCTTCCTCTTCCTATCTTCGACGAACAAGATGGCGAGTCGTATGATTCGCTCTTGCTGACGGATACGACGAAGGTGAAGGTCTCTTCGAATGGCCACCAGATCACGTTTGATAACCTCTGGAAATTGAATCCAGAGATTGTGAGGGATGTTGGTGATAGGGTAGGGAGTTGGAATTCCATTCAAAAAGACATGCACAGTCTCATCACCGTAATTGTAGAACCAGCCAAATTCAGCCATTTGTGATAGTAAATGAAAAACAAAACTGAATTTGTGATACAAGTGTGATGAGAAGACTAATGTGAAGTGGCTGTGTATATAGGCAAGAGAATGCCGAGAGACGCAAAGATATTTAATGCTGACAGGTAGAATTAATTCTACCTCGTCTCCCTAGACTTTGAAAAAGAATAACAGTCATTGGAAAGAGGAATCATGGTCTAGACCGCACAAGACACAAGAAACAGTGGACTGTTCAAGTACAAAACCATTAATCCTAATCATAGTGACTATTAATCTTCCACTTCAACATATGCGAGTACAAACTGAGACTGTTATTACATTTCATTCAAAGATAAGCCAAGTAAAGGATTAGACTGAGAAATCAGAACTTAGACCTATACCAGAACTTAACAGTCATCAGAACATAATTTCTTAACTCGAAAAAGGAATGCTCATCTTAGTAAATACTCATACAAGTTCTTAGTTATGAACGTCAGAACTTAATCATCAGAACGTGTAACTAGAACTTGTCCTCAGAATTTGTGCAAAAATGACACAATGACTGTTTATCTAAAATAACATAGACCACCACAGAAATTTTCATCATTCAGATGGAGTGATTAGTGTGTGCATTAAGCTAAATAACAGACAAAGAGTAAAGTCTGATCTACTTCAGTACATCTTAGAAATAAGTCATAATTAAAATTTTGCTAAAGAGCTGTCATTATCCTGAAACCTACTGATAAATGAGTTCATGCATGAGTCCACCTCAACTGTTTTTGTGCTAATTTTATGCATCTTTAAAATTCTCTTTTACAGTGGCTTCTCAGTGTAAGTGAGTCACGACTGCTTATCAGAATTTATGCTATTATCAGAGTATTTCTCCAGTAATCATAGAGTGTGAACAGTCACCAAGAAAAAATATTTTGCTTTTCTAATGCATATTTACTTAATACCAGCTATGCACTTGGGTCGTCCCATTCACATTTTTACTCTAGATCTCAAAGGAGTACCTGATATTATTCTTTGATTCTTGTTCTTCTTCTTTTGATAAGTGAGGTTTATCAGCACTTAGTACATTCAGCAGTTTTACTAGAATCAGAACTTAAACAGATGAGTAGCATTATTCTAATTTGGGACTTAGTAGTAAGATGAATAAAGTAAACTAAACTAAGCTCAAGTATCAGAATTTGCTTGTGTCATAAGATTTCCACAGAAATAATTACTTCTTTCATGGGATCATTTGTTTATTGAAGACTAGTAGGTCAGTATCTAGCACAATTATCCTCATAGGATTGAATAGTTACTGAAACAGACATATCACTTATCAGAGTTTAGAAACATATATCAGACAACAGTCAGTACTTAAAGACATTTATCAATTAGTGCACAGAATATACAAAGAGATTAATTCTGTAAATACTGATCATAAAGTCTGATAACATAGAACAAGTTTAAGCAGATTTAGAGAAAGAACCTGAAATCATTCCAAGTTCATTTACCAATTTTGTAAAGGTAGCTTCACACAGTGGTTTTGTGAAGATATCTGCTACTTGTTGATCTGTGGGAACAAAATGCAATTCCACTGTACCTTCATCCACATGTTCCCTGATGAAATGGTACCTGATGCTGATGTGCTTTGTCATAGAGTGTTGAACTGGATTACCTGTCATAGCAATAGCACTTTGATTATCACGGTAAATAGGGATTTTGAAATATGTTAACCCATAATCCAGTAACTGATTCTTCATCCAGAGAATCTGTGCACAGCAGCTTCCTGCAGCAATATACTCTGCTTCTGCAGTTGATGTGGAAATTGACTTTTGTTTCTTGCTATACCAAGAAACCAACCTGCCTCCAAGAAATTGGCAGCTACCACTTGTGCTTTTCCTGTCAATTTTGCAACCTGCAAAATCTGCATCTGAGTAACCTATTAATTTAAAATCTGATTCTCTAGGATACCATAATCCTAGATCAGCTGTTCCTTTAAGATACTTAAAGATTCTTTTTACAGCTGTTAAGTGAGGTTCTCTTGGATCTGCTTGAGATCTTGCACAAAGACAGGTAGCAAACATGATATCTGGTCTACTAGCAGTTAGATAGAGAAGTGAGCCAATCATACCTCTGTAATCAGTAATATCTACTGAATTACCAGTATCCTTATCCAGTTTTGTTGCAGTGGCCATGGGAGTGGATGCACTTGAACAGTCTTGCATTCCAAATTTCTTCAGCAAGTTTCTGGTGTACTTAGATTGACAAATAAAAGTTCCTTCTTCACTCTGCTTGACTTGAAGGCCCAGAAAATAACTAAGTTCTCCCATCATACTCATCTGATATCTTGACTGCATTAGGTTGGCAAACTTTTTGCAAAGTTTGTCATTTGGAGACCCAAAAATAATATCATCAACATAAATCTGAATCAAAAGTAAGTCCTTGCCATGGTTGAGATAGAACAGTGTTTTGTCAATAGTTCCTCTGTTGAATCCACTTTCCAGAAGAAACTGAGCTAAAGTCTCATACCATGCTCTAGGAGCTTGCTTAAGTCCATAAAGTGCTTTATCAAGCATGTAGACATAATCTGGATGTTTGGAATCTACAAAGCCTGGAGGTTGTTCAACATATACTTCCTCTTCCAATTCTCCATTGAGAAAAGCACTTTTCACATCTATTTGAAAGACAGTAAACTTTTTGTGAGCAGCATAAGCCATGAATATCCTTATGGCTTCTAACCTAGCAACTGGCGCAAATGTTTCATCATAGTCAATTCCCTCCTGTTGAGAATATCCTTTTGCAATCAGCCTTGCCTTGTTCCTTACAATTATGCCATCACTGTCAGTTTTGTTTCTGAATACCCACTTTGTACCAACAACCGATCTATTCTTAGGTCTTGGCACTAAGGTCCAGACTTTGTTTCTTTCAAATTCATTCAACTCTTCCTGCATTGCTTGCACCCAATCAGCATCTTGAAGAGCTTCTTCCACTTTCTTTGGCTCAGACTGAGAGAGAAAAGAATTGTAAAGACATTCATTCGAAGTACCTGTTCTAGTTCTGACACCTGCCTCAGGATTTCCAATTATCAAATCAGGTGTATGTGATTTTGTCCACTTCCTTGCAGATGGAAGATTTTCTCTAGAACTGGATGCTCCCCCATGATTCATGCTGTCTTCGGTTTCATTTTCTGATGCTCCCCCTGAAACTATGCTCTCTGAGTTGGATCCTTCAGTATTTAGATTTTCAGTACTGTCAGTACTTGGCTTATCAGAACTTGACGAATCAGAATTTGAAGAGCCAGATATATGTTCTGATGCTTCTCGAGATGTGATAATATCTTGAGTATGCTCCCCCTGCATTGGTGCATCTTCCTTTGACGTAGTCACCACAGTTTCAATAACATCAGAGTTTAATCCATCAGAATTTACAGTATCAGGACTTAGACTGTCAGGACTTGAGGTATCAGAATATGAATCTTCATTTTCAAATCTCAGCTGATCATGATCAATGCAATCTTCAAGTCCAGTGATCTTCTTGTCATCAAAAGAGACATTGATAGATTCCATGACCACTTTTGTTCTCAAATTATAGACTCTGAAGGCTTTTGTAGAAAGTGGATATCCAACAAAGATTCCCTCATCAGCTTTTAGATCAAACTTGGATAGCTGTTCAGGATGAGTCTTGAGAACAAAACACTTACATCCAAATACATGAAAGTATTTGAGATTTGGCTTCTTGTTCTTCACCATCTCATATGGTGTTTTTCCATGCTTGTTAATGAGTGTTGCATTTTGAGTAAAACAAGCAGTCTGCACAGCTTCAGCCCAGAAATAGGTTGGAAGCTTTGCTTCTTCAAGCATTGTTCGTGCAGCTTCAATGAGAGTTCTATTCTTCCTTTCAACAACTCCATTTTGCTGTGGAGTTCCAGGAGCAGAAAATTCCTGCTTTATTCCATGATTTTTGCAGAACTCTTCCATTATCAGATTCTTGAATTCAGTGCCATTATCACTCCTCAAAATTTTCACAGAATCTTTGATCAATTTATCCAGATGTTTGACATGATCAATCAGGATAGATGCAGTTTCACTTTTTGTGTGCAAGAAATACACCCATGTGTATATGGTGAACTCATCTACTATGACCAACGCATATTTCTTCTTTGCAATAGACATGACATTCACTGGACCAAATAGATCAACATGAAGCAGATAATAAGGCTCAAGAATTGATGATTCAGTCTTGCTCTTGAACGAAGATTTTCTTTGTTTAGCCTTCTGACATGAGTCACAAAGACCATCAGGAACAAACACTGATTTTGGCAGTCCTCTCACAAGATCTTTCTTGATCAGTTCATTTATCTTGTTGAAGTTTAAATGAGAGAGTTTCTTGTGCCAATTCCAGCTTTCTTCAGTTGAGGCTCTACTTACTAAACAGATTGCAGAACCATCAGAACTTGTTGAAAGCTTAGCTTCATAAATGTTACCACGCCTGAATCCCTTCAGAACAATTTTTCCTTTAGATTTACTAACTATTTCACAATGTTCTGCAAAGAAATCAACATGATAACCTCTGTCACAGATTTGACTTATACTCAGTAAGTTGTGTTTAAGTCCCGAGACCAGAGCTACATCTTTAATGATGACATTCCCAAGATTGATATTGCCATATCCCAAAGTTTTTCCAATGTTGCCATCTCCATAAGAAACACTTGGGCCAGCTTTCTCCACAAAGTCTGATAGCAGGGCCTTATTTCCAGTCATATGTCCTGAACATCCACTGTCCAGAACTAAAATATTTTTCCTGTTGCCCTTTGTTTCAGCAGCTTCAGAACTGCTCTCAGAACTTGATTTATCAGCATTTGCCATCAATGCATAGTTCTCCTCACTTTCAGAGTCTGAGGTGTCTGTCCAGCTTTTCTGCTTTGTGACAAGAGCTTTGCCTTTGTCACTCTTGGTCTTCTTGCAATCAGGAGATATGTGGCCTTTCTCACCACAATTATAACATTTAACATTAGCGTAATCTCCTCTGTCAGACTTTCCTCCTCTTCCTTCAGATCTTCTGAAATTCTTCTTATCAGAACTTATGCCTTTTCTGGAAAACTTCTTTCCCTTCCTGAACTTCCTGTATGCAATCTTTGTGATTCCTTTCACCATAAGAGCACACAGCTTCATCATCTCCTCATCAGCATCAGTTTCAGGCAAGCTTTCAGAATCTGAGTCATCATCACTCTCAGAACTTGATGACTCAGTATCAGACTTTATGATAAGAGCTTTACCCTTGTCTTTCTTTGAGGAAGGTGGTTTGGGGGATTCCTCTTCAGCCTTGAGAGAAACTGTCCTTGACTTTCCTCCTTTCCTCTTGCTTCTTTGTTCCATCTCAAGTTCATGAGTCTTGAGCATTCCATAGATTTCATCAAGAGTTGTTTCATCAAGATTGTAGTTGTCTCTTATTGTTGTTGCCTTCAAATCCCAACATTCAGGAAGAGCTAACAGGAATTTAAGGTTTGTATCTTCAAGATCATACTCCTTATTTACTAATGACAAGTCATTCAAGAGTTTGACAAATCTATCATATACATCAGTCAATGACTCATTAGTCCTAGAGTCAAAGTGTTCATACTCTTGAGTGAGTATTGTCTTCCTGTTCTTCTTAACTGTTTCAGTTCCTTGACACCTTGTCTCCAGTGCATCCCATATCTCCTTAGCAGTCTTGCAGTTGATTACCCTGTTTGACATTACATTATCAATGGCACTATGCAATAAGTGTCGTACCTTGGCATCCTTAGCAATAGATGCTATATCTTCAGCAGTGTAATCACTCTTTTCCTTTGGTACGGTCTTTGCTGCTTCACCTGCAACTACAACAGCGAGCTTGGTAGGTTTGTGAGGCCCTTCCTTGATTCTATCAAGGTATTCTGGATCTGTTGCTTCCAGAAACATGGTCATCCTTACCTTCCATATGGGATATTCAGATGGTCTCAATATGGGAACTCTGATAGTCTCATATCGACTCTGAGTTGATGTCTTTGATGATTCCTCAGTTTTGGTAGGCTTAGTTGGAGTTTCTGTGTCAGACATGATTGTGTTTGGATCTTTAACTGTATGTGTGTTAACAGAAGGCTCTGATACCACTTGTTAGGTCACACTTTCACTGTAGAGGGGGTGAATACAGTGTTTATTACAATCAAATCAAACTTCAAGAACTTATGTAACAGAAAACAAACTTTATTGAAACAATAAACTCTGTTACAATCTGGAACTGTTATCTCTCAGTGATGAACAAAATATCACGAGAGCTGCTAGGGTTACAGTAAATAATATTCTCGATAATGATAACACTTATAGTGTAAACCCTATGTCTGTGTTTATATATTACACAGTTACAAGATAATCGCTAATTGATATGGAATATAATTCTGCTTCCTAAAATATATCAATCAGATATCTTCTATTCCAAGTATTCCATTCTTCACGGAATTCCTTCTTCATGCATATCTCTTCTTATGTTTATCTTGATCTTCTTAACTTTAATCAGCTACTGTCCTTATCTGATCATCCTTCAACACTTAAGTTCCGATATCTATCTCCTGATGCTTATCTCCTGATAACATAAGTACTGATATCCCTTAAGTTCTGACGTCCAGTATAAGTACTGATCAGTTAAGTACTGATTTGTTCTGTTCAAATAAGATCTGAAATCTAAACATAAAACATATTAGCCATGACATTATCAAATATATCTAACATATATATATATATATCACGAAAGGGTAGAAATAAGATAATCGTTTCAGAAAGATACTAAAGTATTATCTTTTTTCTTATGATAGGATCGGGCATTAAGGGCGTGAGACCAAGCAAAAGAAAAGAAAAAGGGAGAGTTGCATAGTGGTTCAGTAGTTATGGATGGTTCGTGACGAACAAAACCAGACGTTGGGGATCTAGACTAAAGTTGGATAAGATTTCGTATCAGACCGCAGTAACCGCATTAGCGACATATCAAAGAATTAAGAATAAGAAATGGTGACGTCTTGAGAAAGCATCATGAGATATTTGTGTTATTGCGAGTGTGCTAACTGCTAAAAACCTAAAGGCAAGTATCCCTATCATAACTTATTGTTCAAGTGATATTTATTTTAAATCTTTTGATGCTAGTATTGCTTTCCCTATTCTCAGTTTAGAATCGATAAATGTTTTACATATCGCTGAATTAAATAATTCTGTTATGCAAATACTCGTCTGCTGTTCTATGTTAAGAATAGTCAAGTGATTTTACTTATCCAATTATCGGATTTATAAATGTTTTGGATTTTGAGAAAAGTGATTTGGTTGCGAATATTCCTACCCAAGAATTGGGGGAATAAAATTATTTCGGGTGTCAATTATTATGACCCCATTTCAATAAAAGGTTTTAAGATTGGATCATAATTGCGTAAGTGACCGGGACGGACGGTCCAGCGGAGGGCTATTTCTAAGTGCCATATGAAATATTATGACACAATTTTTGCCACAGGCAGGTATATTGCCTTTTGTTTGAGTACTCGTGTTTTTGGGGTCACATTTCTATGAATCATGACCTTGTGCTATCACACAGGCTGATCAGCATGTGATAGTACGTCCGTCGGAGGATGATCCTAATCTAAATTATCATATCATTTTTGATATTCATAGAATAAATGATTTATCAACTGTTTCTAATTTGGAATAATGGTAAAATGCAGTTTTGATTCAGATTTTGATTTATGCTAATACTTACGTTGTTGTTAAATATTAAAGGTGGTATCAGTATAGATGATTGATGTTGACTTCAGTATGAGATGTTGTGAGCATCAAAGTTTGTATTGATATCTAATTTTATATGACAGCAAAATAAGTATAATTTCCAGAGTTCGGTTTTGAGTAAAGTTTATGATTCAATCCATAATCATTGTTTCATGTTATTGTTGTTTACGATATTTCCGTAAATACTGTTTTACGAGTTTTATTCTCGTTAAGATTCAAAGTATTGCTGAAGCATTTCGCTCAAAAATATCAAAATGGTTTTGAATACGATTAAGGAATCAATTCTGGGATTCCTCAACTAAAGATTTATGATTCAGCAATTATGATTTTAAATGTTCTGCTCTAATGCAGATGTCGGTTTTATATCAAAACGACCCTATATATATGTCATAATGATCTTGCTGAGCATTTCTTTCGCTCATACTTGCCTGTTTTCAAATTTAACCTCCAGTGAGGATTAGCTTGCGTTGTTTAGCTGCGTAATTCAAGGAAGCAAAGAAGAAGCTCTTGGAAGGTGGTTGGTCCAGAGTTTGCGAACTAGTATAAGTTTTATTGTATAAAGTTGTTTATATTATATTATATTATAGTTGTATATTTTATTTGGGCCTAGTATACTTCATTTCGAAGTTATACTAGTGGGTTTAGTTTTGAGTGGAATTTATTGAAAAGAGTTTCAAAAGAAAGTGAAAAATTTATTTATGGAATTTGGATATCTTGTTTCTAGAACTGTAACCTTAAAAGATCTTGGATTAGTTTGGGGTCATTTATGCTAAATATCTTCCGCTGGCATTTGTTTATTGATTAAACAGGTTAATTTGGATTGAGGTTTCATAGTGACGACCAAATCCCTTGACCCCGGATTTGGGGGCGTTACAGGTTGGTATCAGAGCTGAGGTTATAGTAAACTAGAAACGAGAGTGTGTAGGAGTGTGTATAGCTATGTGAGGACGATTGAGCTCATATCGAGTTCTTGTTGGACTATCGGATATAGTGCCAACGAGTAAGTTAAGGTAGACGCATTCGTTCAAGATGGTTGTGCTGAGCTGGATGAAACTCCGGGAAGCTGCAAACTTCTATGGTGGAATTTTCTGAGGGTACTATGATTTGACGACGATGAAGATTATCGATATCCTTGGAACATGAAGGAGCGTCTAGAATCAGAGGGCGAGTCAACTGAAGAGTTCAAATTAAAGATAAATATTAAGACTTTGGCAATACCTTCTATTTTTATAATTTCTTTTGTCATCTTTCAAAAAGAAATAATTGTTAGAGGATATATTCCCTAACACCCGTTAATTCATTTTGTGCCCGAATTTCGTTCTCTGGACTTCATTTCCTTCAGAAATATCATCTTTGAAATCTTTTCAGTTTTATTCATTTGATTTTGGATTCTTTTGATTTTCTTTTATTCTGACTGAAATGAACAACCCTAACTATAGGGGACACAAGGTATACCTGTTTGTGTGATAGGAGTTGGATGGGACGCCATCACTTGTGTGTATTGTGAATAGATGAAGGTTAACAACCTTTAGTAGTGTCTTAATTTGGACACGCAATACCAAGTTCATTTGATCATATTGATCTCTCAGTTATTCTTTCATTTCAACAATACTTTTTCTCAAATTCAGATTCTATCCTGTTATGATATGAAATTCTTTTCTCTTTGAAATTCTATGATTTTATCATCTCAAATATTCAAAGGTATGCCAATCAAGTTAAGCTGAGTTATCTTGGTCAAGTCAAAGTAAAGCGATGTGATGGAATTACCAAGGACGACAGTGAAATGCAATGCGATTAAAATGTTAGTGGCGTACAACGAAGTCAGTCTGTTTCTTATTTCTCTCTCTCCACTTATCTCTCCCTCTCTCTTTCTTTTTCTTTTTCTTTATCTTTCTCTCTATTCTTCTTTCTCGCAATCAGTAAAAGCGATTCTATTGAGAAAGTGGTCAAAGGATGTGGATGGAACAATAATACAGAGTGAAGCTCACGTGGTAACTGTGTGGTATAAGGAATTGCAGTGTTATTAGAAATTTTGAGAAAAGTTGCGTTTGCAAGATTTGGAAAGTTGGTAACAAGACCCTTAGTGCTTTCTTCTGCTGATTCTGAGGACGGAATCCTTATAAGGGGGATATATTGTAATATCCCATATTTTCAGATATTATTTTTATAATTATTTGGAATTATTTATGTGATTTTATGTGAATTTTGGTGAATTATCTGATAATTGGAATTGATGTTTGGGTGTTTATATGTGATATTATTTTAGTATTTGAACTTTTATATGTCCAGAATAAAATTATTTTTATAACTTTATAATTACAATAATTATTTTTGGGATTTTATAAAATTTAGAAATCAATATTTCATCAATTATTTAGCCCTGTATGATTTTTTGATTTATTCGTATTTAATTCCAAAATTCTTCAAAAATTACGAAACTCATATTTATTTAAGTTTGGAATATTCCGAGAATTTTAAAATTATTTTGGGAATTTTTGGGATTAATTTTACCCGCGCGTTGAATCATTTAATTGTTAAAAGCGGGTATAAATTGCGTTTCAAAAAAAATTGCTTTAAAATTTTGAAATTTATGTTTTTATAAATTTCGGGATATTTGTAATATTTTAAGACTATTTTCGTGATTTTCTGAATTTGTTTCAAGTGTAGCTCGGTTCGTTAATTTTAAAATACGGGTTTAGCGCGCAAATCAAAAATACTTTAAAAATTATGAAAATTTTATATTATTAGTTTAAATTATTTCGGGAATTTTAAAGTTATTTTGGTAAATTTCAGGATTGTATTTACCCGTAATTGGTTCGTTAAATTGTTAATGGCGGTGTGGGATTCAGATAGAAAATAGATAAAGACTACAATTTATCAATTATCTATCTAATCTCTCTTCTCTCTCCTTACTCTCACATCACCCCCCCCCCCCGACTGCTTCTTCCTTCACGGCCTCCCTCCCACAACTCCGTCGACCCCGCTCCTTCTTCTTCTCTTCTTCTCTTTTTCTTTTTTTTTCGTTTTCTTCTTCCACTCTTTAGTTTAAACCCCCTGAATTTGTTTCTTGAACAGGTATAGATACGTATATATATGTCTGTATATCTCGGTTTCGTTTGAACTCAAAGATGCGATGTTATGAAATATTTGGTTATGAGGATTCAAGGGAGTCAGGGGACTCGACCTCGATCAAACATCCACGATTTGGGGTCGACCGGAGGTCAGTCGACCGACGGCGGTGAACCCAGCGAGCCGGTGGTCGTGGTTGATGCTTCTGGTTGTGAGTTTTTGCTGAAAATAATTAATTTGCGTAGTCCTGATTCGAGTTCTTGAATTATTCAGTGGAGTAACTTGTTTTGGATTTGATTTGTTTGAATGTTTGGTGTATATTTGATTAGGATTTGTGTTAGTGTTTTTTTTAAAAAGTTGACATATATATTGAAGTCTAAATTTTTTTTAGATTTAACAAACCCGAAATTGATGATTTATTCCAGTTTGAATGTGTGGTTGCTAGTAAAATATTGATTGGAGTAGTTATTTGGATGCATTTATTCCGAGTCTTAGGAATTTTAGTTGTTTATGTATAAAAAAATTGGTTATAGTAGTTGGGCATAAATTTTGAGAATTCGATAATGGCTGGTTGTGATGTTGTTAATTAGTGATACTAAATTACTAATGGTGTATGTATATATATGTTGGTTTTGGTTAGCATTCGAAAATAGATTAGTTGATTGAGGTTTTAATCCAGAATTAATGTGTAATTTATTGTAGATGATTGGTTAAGGTATTAATGAACGAGTCATGGCAAATTTTCTCTAGAATTATAAGTGTAAAAGAGAGTCTAATGTATCATTGAAATTGTAATATGAACTATTAATGTTTGCATGCTAAGTGTTTGATTATTTGCATAATAGAGATTATGGGTTTAGTTAATTGTTAAGAATTGATTAAAGTTGTTAATGAAGTTTAAGTGCAGAAAATTCAGCATTTTCCAGGAAACTGTCCTGTTTTGGATGACTGTTTTGAGACATTTTGAGACCTAATTGCTTGATGTTTAAAACATAACAATTGTAGGTTTATGATTTAATTATATGTCTGTAAAATTTGGTTACTACCAGACTTGTACAAATTGAGATACAATCTATTTAGT
The DNA here is from genome assembly GCF_009905375.1 of Apium graveolens. NCBI lineage: Eukaryota > Viridiplantae > Streptophyta > Magnoliopsida > Apiales > Apiaceae > Apium > Apium graveolens. The sequence continues at coordinate 48,889,892 of NC_133653.1, forward strand.
GCAAGGTGCGCAGAATTTCTGGACAGGGTTTGTTGGCCATACTGACGACTCTGTTCAGGGACTCTAAATACCTTGCTTTCATCTGCAATTTTTATGGTAGCTAGATATGTGAGACAGTTAAGTCTCCACCAAATTTCACTACAACAGACCTATTTATGAATTTATTAAAAATCCAGAGGCAAACTTAGTTTCTGTGAAATCGAGCAGCCAAGATACTTGTTATGTGTTTTTATATGTTTAATTATTTACAAAGCTTTTGTTTGCAACTTGATGTTAAATGAGAATATATAGCGATGTGTTTTATGGAAATACATGTTAGTATATGCCTATTTGAGATTGAGTTTAGTTGCTAATTATTAGAGTGTAATTTGAATATGTGTATAGTTACTAGTCTATGTGATATATGTGCAAGGTGATTTATTTAAGTGTTTACTCAAGTTGAATTGGTGATGCTAAATTATATAACTGTAAGTTCAAATATTATAAATTATTAAGTATACTTAATTGTTTAGGTGCCACAAGTCTGGGCGGGTAATTTTCCTTAATTGTTTAGGTGCCGCAAGTCTGGGTGGGTACTTTTCTTGCTTGTTTACTTTTATGTTGCTGCAAGTTGAGGCAACTTTATTTTGTTTGGTTATAAGATTAAATTGTGGAATTGAAAAACAGGTGGATGGTCCTAATTACGAATATTTCATGCCAAAATGTTCCAAAATTCCCCTGTATCTAAATCTATTTGACTTATTTGATTTCAATGATTTGAAAGCATGTTATGATTGTTAGTCGTAACACGTATAGGATATGTCTGGGTAAGAACATTGAAATGACTTGTGGGTTGTATTTGTGGTGTGGTTATTCAAGGTATTGTCCATATTACGAATAGGTCATGCCGAATTTTTCGTAGAAATATTATCATAAGTTACGCGTTCTCGTATTAAATAATATTCTGAGTTGGTAGTAAGTTTTAAACTATAATGTGTGCTACTTGTTATATGCTATATAATGTGCCATATGGATATATATATATATATATCACGAAAGGGTAGAAATAAGATAATCGTTTCAGAAAGATACTAAAGTAGTATCTTTTTGCTTATGATAGGATCGGGCATTAAGGGCGTGAGACCAAGCAAAAGAAAAGAAAAAGGGAGAGTTGCATAGTGGTTCAGTAGTTACGGATGGTTCGTGATGAACAAAACCAGACGTTGGGGATCAAGACTAAAGTTGGATAAGATTTCGTATCAGACCGCAGTAACCGCATTAGCGACATATCAAAGAATTAAGAATAAGAAATGGTGACGTCTTGAGAAAGCATCATGAGATATTTGTGTTATTGCGAGTGTGCTAACTGCTAAAAACCTAAAGGCAAGTATCCCTATCATCACTTATTGTTCAAGTGATATTTATTTTAAATCTTTTGATGCAAGTATTGCTTTCCCTATTCTCAGTTTAGAATCGATAAATGTTTTACATATCGCTGAATTAAATAATTCTGTTATGCAAATACTCGTCTGCTGTTCTATGTTAAGAATAGTCAAGTGATTTTACTTATCCAATTATCGGATTTATAAATGTTTTGGATTTTGAGAAAAGTGATTTGGTTGCGAATATTCCTACCCAAGAATTGGGGGAATAAAATTATTTCGGGTGTCAATTATTATGACCCCATTTCAATAAAAGGTTTTAAGATTGGATCATAATTGCGTAAGTTACCAGGACAGACGGTCGAGCGGAGGGCTATTTCTAAGTGCCATATGAAATATTATGACACAATTTTTGCCACAGGCAGGTATATTGCCTTTTGTTTGAGTACTCGTGTTTTTGGGGTCACGTTTCTATGAATCATGACCTTGTGCTATCACACGGGCTGATCAGCATGTGATAGTACGTCCGTCGGAGGATGATCCTAATCTAAATTATCATATCGTTTTTGATATTCATAGAATAAATGATTTATCAACTGTTTCTATTTTGGAATAATGGTAAAATGCAGTTTTGATTCAGATTTTGATTTATGCTAATACTTACGTTGTTGTTAAATATTAAAGGTGGTATCAGTATAGATGATTGATGTTGACTTCAGTATGGGATGTTGTGAGCATCAAAGTTTGTATTGATATCTAATTTTATATGACAGCAAAATAAGTATTAATTTCCAGAGTTCGGTTTTGAGTAAAGTTTATGATTCAATCCATAATCATTGTTTCATGTTATTGTTGTTTACGATATTTCCGTAAACACTGTTTTACGAGTTTTATTCTCGTTAAGATTCAAAGTATTGCTGAAGCATTTCGCTCAAAAATATCAAAATGGTTTTGAATACGATTAAGGAATCAATTCTGGGATTCCTCAACTAAAGTTTTATGATTCAGCAATTATGATTTTAAATGTTCTGCTCTAATGCAGATGTCGGTTTTATATCAAAACGACCCTATATATATATGTCATAATGATCTTGCTGAGCATTTCTTTCGCTCATACTTGCCTGTTTTCAAATTTAACCTCCAGTGAGGATTAGTTTGCGCTGTTTAGCTGTGTAATTCAAGGAAGCAAAGAAGAAGCTCTTGGAAGGTGGTTGGTCCAGGGTTTGCGAACTAGTATAAGTTTTATTGTATAAAGTTGTTTATATTATATTATATTATAGTTGTATATTTTATTTGGGCCTAGTATACTTCATTTCGAAGTTATACTAGTGGGTTTAGTTTTGAGTGGAATTTATTGAAAAGAGTTTCAAAAGAAAGTGAAAAATTTATTTGTGGAATTTGGATATCTTGTTTCTAGAACTGTAACCTTAAAAGATCTTGGATTAGTTTGGGGTCATTTATGCTAAATATCTTCCGCTGGCATTTGTTTATTGATTAAACAGGTTAATTTGGATTGAGGTTTCATAGTGACGACCAAATCCTTTGACCCCGGATTTGGGGGCGTTACAAGAGACATTCATTCTGAGTGGGTTTTCTTGTTCTTACACCACTGTCAGGGTTTCCAATGATTAAGTCAGGTGTGTGTGACTTAGACCATTTTTTTGCAGATGGAAGTTGACTCTTTGAAGACGAACCTCCCCCTTGATCCATGAACTCTCTGTTATTTCTTTGATTAGTACCACTATTATTTCATGATGCCCCCCTGAATCAATATTCCCATTGTTATCAGTATTTGACTAATCAGAATTTGAGGAAGATGATTCTGATGATCTTTCTACTGATGTTTCTTGAGTTGAATCACTTGTAGTAGTCTCTGGACTTGAGTCATATTGCTCCCCCTCAACATATGCTTCAGTGTTAGAAGAATTTCCAACGGAACCTCAGAGCTTTGAGTGATATCAGGATTTACTATATCAGAGTGAGGACTTAAAAGTTCAGCATAAGGTACTTCATTTTCAAATCTCAATTTATCATGGTCATCTGCATCTTCCAAACCTGTTATCTTCTTGTCATCAAAGTAAACATGTATAGACTCCATGACTGTTCTTGTTCTCAGATTATAAACTCTGAAGGATTTTGTAGATAATGGATATCCCACAAAATTCCTTCATCAGCTTTCAGATCAAACTTGGTCAGCTGCTCCGGATGAGTTTTGAGAACAAAACACTTACAACCAAAAATATGAAAGTACTTCAAATTTGGCTTTTTTCTCTTCCCCATCTCAAATGGTGTTTTTCCATGTTTGTTGATCAGTGTTGCATTTTGTATAAATCAAGCAGTTTGCATAGCCTCAGACCAGAAGTAGGTAGGCAATCTTGCTTCCACTAGCATGGTTCTTGCAGTATCTATCAAAGTTCTATTCTTTCTTTCAATAACTCCATTTTTTTGTGGAGTTCCTGGAGTAGAAAACTCTTGTTTATCCCCTTGAGTTTGCAGAACTCTTCCATAGAGCTATTCTTGAATTCAGTTCCATTATCACTTCTGATGATCTTCACTTTGTATGTTGATTCCTTCTTCAGCTCCCTCACATGATCAAGAAGAAAGGATGGAGATTCATCATTGGTGTGCTGAAAATACATCCATGTGTATCTTGTACATTCATCAATAATTACGAGTGCATACCTCTTCTTGGCAATTGACATAACATTCACTGGACAAAATAGATCAACATGAAGTAGATGATATGGTTCAAGAATGGAGAATTCAATTTAACTCTTGAAAGATGTTTTCCTTTGCTTGACTTTATGGCATGAATCACATAATCCATCAGGAGTAAACACTGCATTGGGCAATCCTCTTACGAGATATTTCCTCACAAGTTCATTGATATTGTTGAAGTTGAGGTGAGAAAATCTTTAATGCCAGTTCCAGCTGTCTTCCACAGATGCTCTACTCAGTAGACAAACTTCTGAATTATCAATTCTTGTGGAGACCCTGGCTTCATATAAACTAGCATGCCTTACACAAGTCAATGTAATCTTGCCATCAAACTTACTAACAATTTCACAATGCTCCTCGTAAAAATTGACATGGTAAGCTCTGTCACATATTTGACTCACACTGATCAGATTATGCTTGAGTCCTGCAATTAGAGCTACATTTTCAATGATGACATTTCCAATTTTAATTTTACCATATCCCAAGATTTTTTTAAGTTGCCATCTCCATAAGAAACTCTTGGGCCAGCATTCTCCTCAAATTCTGATAGCAGGGATTTATAACCAGTCATATGTCCTGAGCATCCACTGTCCAAGAATGGAGCATTCCTCATGTCACCCTGCAATCAGTAATTTGAATTAGTTAGTGTTTTTAAGGACCCAGAATTGCTTGGATCCTTTGGCCTCTTTAAGTTTGTTAACATATGCAACATAAGACTTCATATCAGAGTTTATGTTAACATTCTTACTATCAGTATTTACACATGCAGAAACAGATTTTGCTTTAAATAAAGAGGGTTCCAATTTATAAAAATCATAATACAAACTGTGATACTCTTTACATGTATAAATAGAGTGTCAAACACTGCCACAATAAAAATAAGGACTCTGTGGTTTATATCTAACTATTCTATTCGTAAACTCTGATTTGGAAGGAACAATGTTTATCTCTTTATTCTTCCTGTAAGAATTAGCAAGATGATTAGTGCTACCACAGTTTGAATAGGTCTTTCTAGGTGCATTAGGAGGAGTCACATAATTTTCATTCTTATTAACACCTACTTTTCCATTCCTATTTTTTCTAGACCTTTTCCTCTTGTTTTTCATGTGTAAGTCCTTCAGCTTTTGCTTAAGCTATTTTTGAGTCATTAAACCAATATTTACTGAATTTGTATGAACTTGTTCACTCTTGTCAGTAATTAAGTTTGATCTAGGTGCTGAGGTTGTACCCTCCTCATGGATTGACTTAACATTATTAGCACTTGAATTAAACTTAATGGTCTTTATTTGAACCTTGTTCAGTTTGACCTTGCTATCAGTTTTTATTGGTTTCATTTTCTCGGTTTCTTTTCCACTTTTCTTATCAGAATTAGACCTAGCTGAATATCCTAATCCTGATCCCCAACATCCATTCTCTAAAATTTCTTGAGTTGACTTTCGTGAGTTAGTCCAAAGTTTGATAACTTCTCTTTCTTTTGCTAGCTCTTTTTCCAGATAAGCATGTTTTTCTAACAATTTTTCTTTAACATAAAAAGCATTATCTTTTTCTTTTTGAATTTCTAGCATGGAAAGTAACTCAATTTCTAGGTGATCATTCCTTTTCTTTAACTCAGAATTTTCACTCTTGATTTTATTATTCTCTAAGGTTTGATCCCTATAACTAACATGTAGAGTCTTAAGAAATAATATTAATTCATAGATATCATCAATATCAAAAGTAAGAGTAGTCTAAGGTACCTGTAGTTCAGCATTGTCAGCCTCAACATCAACATTTTCCATAAGAGCATAATTGATCCCATCATCTGAATCTGATGAATCATCCAAGTTTCTCTTATTTGAGATCAAAACTTGTTTCTTCTCAGCTCTGGGTTTTCTGCAGTCAACTGCAAAGTGTCCAATTCCATCACAGTTGTAACATCTCTCTTTTGACATGTCAGGTTTTTCAGATCTAGATTCCTTCCAATCAGTATTTCTTATGTTGTTCCTCTTATCAGAGTTTGAGGAACTGGAACCTTTTCTCGAAAAATCTTCTTCCTTTCTTGAAGTTCTTGTAGACCATCTTCTTAAAGTTTTTAATCAGTAGGGCAGCCATTTGATCCATGTCTTCAGTGTTGTTATGATCACCGTCAGTATCTGATTCATTATCAGTATGTGAGTCATCATCAGAATTTGATGATTCAGTATCTGACTTTACAATCATGGCTTTCCCTTTGGAGTAGCTTTTCCTCCTAGCTTTCTCCTTTGGCTTCTCTTCAACCTTGAGTGCAACTGGTCTAGCTTTTGATCCTTTCCTCTTACTTCTTTGATCCATGTCTAGTTCATGAGTTTTCGAAACTCCATAGATCTCATCTAGAGGTGTGTTGTCAAGTTGATAGTTATCCCTTATTGATGTAACTTTAAAGTCCCACTTTTTAGGGAGAGCAAGTAGGAACTTCAAGTTTGAGTCCTCCAAATCATATTCTTTGTGACAAGGGATAAGTCATTCAGCAACTTCTGAAACATGTCATAGATCTCAGTTAAGGACTCATTATCCCTTCAGTCAAAGTGCTCATATTCATGAGTAAGTACTGTCCTCATGTTCTTCTTGATATCAGTTGTACCTTGACACTTTACTTCTAAAGGATCCCATATCTCTTTTGTTGTCTTACATGCAATGACTCTATTGGACATAACACTATCAGGATTGCTGTGCAGGATTTGTCTTACCTTAGCATCCTTCATGATATATGAGAGATCTTCAGGAGATTAGTCCTTCCTGTCTTTGTCTATCATCTTCTCTGGTACTCTTGCAAGCGAAGCAGCTACCTTCATTGGTCTATGAGGACCATCATAGATCCTGTTTAGATATTCAGGATCCGTGGCTTCCAAACACATGGCCATCCCGACTTTCCAGATTGGATATTCATGTATCTTCAGGATAGACACCTTGATTGCTTCATACCTACTCATATTGCTGATTATCTAGTGATATGGTTGAGGTTAGTGGTTTCGAATTCTGTGTTTCTTCTTCTTTGTCTCCCATTGTAGATTAATTTTCAGATCTTAAACTGTTTGTACGTTAACAGCAAGCTCTGATACCAATTGTTAGGCCCTTAATCAACTGTAGAGGGGGGTGAATACAGTTAATACAATCTATTCAACAAAGCTTCAATAGAATCAACATTTTTTATATTAACTGATAAAAACTTATTATAAACGTACTCTCTCTCAAGGATGAACAATTATCCTTGAGAGCTTCTAGGTTATGTGAAAGATATAATAATGTCGCAATACATATAGCATGAACCTAATATGTGCTTTATATAGAGCACATCTACACAATGTATAAGAAAGTCTATTCTATCAACAACAAGAAAACCTATACAATGCTTCTGAGATAAAAATCCTTCACCGCCTTGATTTCCTGTTTCCTTTTCCTTATTGAAGATCAACTGATGTGACAAATACTGTTTTCATCATCCATTGACATCATCATCCGTTGATATCATCATCCATCGATATCATCATCCGTTGGCATCATCATCATCCCCTGATATATAAGTGAACTTATGATAGTTTCTGTTTGATATCATCAATTGCTCATAATCGACCTAATTACTGCAATATTTGACCATTATCAAACCTTTCGAGCTTTCTCTCTTCCAAAAACTCTTACCCACTAAAACCCAATCTCTCCAATGGCTGGAAATAACATAAGATCTGTTATCCCCAAGGATGGAACCAACTACCTTACATTTCTTGACCCATCTCAGGCACTAGAAAACTTCCTGTATTTTATGAAATTTATATCTGACTCATATCTATCAGGAGCACTAACAGCCAACCCATTGCTTTACTTGGATGTTCTTAATGAGTTTTGGAACACTGCAGTCATTTACACCAACATAAATGATAATCAAACAGTTTCTATGATGGTCAATTGCACAATAAAGAGTGTGGCTGTTTAGTAGAAATGGGCATTTCTACTGATAATATGGTTGAAGTACCTACTCATCAGGAATTGGCTGAATTCATGGACTTCATCAATTACAGTGAGAAGATCGACTTGGCCAGGATGAACAAGAAGTACCTGAGAAGGGAATGGTCTTTTGTCTTTAACTCAATTATCAGGGCATTCATATGTAGAAAGACTGACTATGACAACATCTTAAGTGTGGTCCATAAACCAGTGTACTTTATGACATACAACAAGCATCTTGATATTGGAAGCTTGATTCTGGAGGAGCTGAGCACAAGGCTAACCATGCCTTTGGTATGTAAAGGTAAAGACATTTTCTTCCCTAGATTCATTATGTCTACTTTAAATCATAAAGTAAATGACATATATTTGCTAGAATTTATAGATATTAATCAAATAGGCATTTGTAAACAAGTGTCCAAAAATGAATTTGGATCACTAAATACAAAGAACCAGGTAAAGGTAAGTCTAAGACTCGCTGACTTTATGTTGGAGAAATTTAGAACTTACCCTTACCCAATGCCTGACATGAGAAGCGGTGTAATATCTAGCACAACCATGACCTCTGGTCCTGTTAAAGAAACTAAATAGGATAACCCACAAGGGCCTACCACAGTTGTAAACCCTTATTTAAAATCTTTAGTGTCTAGGAAACCAACTGCTTCATCCTCTCAAAAGGATGGATTTAGTAAAAAGATGAGAAAACAAACTAACCTAGTAATAGTTAGTGAGACTGGAGAAGAACAAAGTGAAGAAGTGTCACCTTTGGTCAAAAATCCAAAGAAGCAAAAGAAGATAGAGCTGACCACTCACATGACCACCTCTGCATCTTCTTAAAAAGATGCAGTTATAAATATGGGAATCAAACAGACTCTAGTGACATCTTCTCAAAAAGATGTCACTATTGAATCAAACACTCTCCCATGTGCAATGAGTAATGAGTCTGCACCCCCTCTTGAGCACTCTCGAGAGGGTGAAAGAAGTAATTTGGATGGCAAACACCTGAGTGAGAGCACATCACTTGCAAAAGTCTCTTTTACTCAGGGGAGTTGCCAGCACTCAATGCTAACATCACAAATCTTATCTCCAAAATTTCTTCTTCTTACAACGAAGAGCTTGAATCCACTTCTCAAGATCTGTCAAAATCAAGTGACATAATTCTTGAAACTATGATCATCACTCATAACCAACCTTTAGATGATGAGAGGCTACATGCTGAGGTAGACATTGATGACACCATCAGAAATACAAGGGGTTTATCAGTTTTTACTGAAGACCCTGTGGTTCCAGTTTCCAATTCACCTTCATGTGAACAACAGTCTTCACAGACTGACAGGTTTGAAGGTAGTACTCTTGAGGGGGAGCTACTCAAATCCTCTCCAATTCCATTTGAGGTTTATCTTAAAGAAACAACTCCCCTCAAAACCCTAGCTAAAATTACCTTGACAATTGAAGCTAGGAGTCCAATTGCTAATGATACAACTATTGGGGATGCAAGTACAGTAGCACATTGAAGTGCCAGTTCTTTACAAGAAGAACAAGGATTTGAGAGCATAGTACATGACAGTAACCCGGTCAACTCCCCTCTAATTCAAATGGAAGTTCACTTGCCAAGTGAACAATACACTGTTAAAACCATAATTTCAACAGTGAGTTCAATTGTAACTCCAGTCACAGGTACCATACTCCACACCATCCCATCGACCTCAACTGTCAGCCAACTAAACATAAACCTACTCTCCAAATCTACTCATCCTGCTGCACATCTCATGACTCAATGGCTTCAAGATACCCAAGCTCAACCACAAACAGTAGATGCAATACTTGTGGATTAGATTAAAGGGTGCAAATATAACACAACCTCTACTCACCTCAGATATGTCTAATCAAGACTATTAAGCTATTTTACTAAACTACAGAGAGGAAGTTGAGGATCAACAAGCTAAATAGCAGATGAAGCCGAGAAAGATGAAAATGTTGATGCTTGGCTCTCCAAAACATTCACAATTAACATGGAGGAGGCACTTTCAAGGTTTAGAGAGGAGTACTTCACAATTCTAAGCAACAATGCCAAATTACTCACTCCACATGAGGTCTATGATGCCATCACAGAGGTCTACAAGGCTCAACTCAAAGCCTTTAATTTATTTGACAAAGATGTAGAACAGATCTGGATGGTCATCAAAGTGAAGTCAAGCAATTGGTAAATCAGAGAATTGATGCACTTGTTCTTACTCTCAATGAAATCAAGACCAAGTTCATCAAGTTTTTTGATGAACTTTCAACTCTAACTCTCACCCCTGTAGAAGAAAGCATAAAAAAGCTCAGGGACTCATTTATTACTCTTCATAATATGATCTAACAACAAATATCCAACAACAATGACACTAAGGTCAAGTTGGATCAACTACACAAGGCAAGATATGAACCTTCAGCCTTGATGATGGAGGAAATTAAAAGAGTGGCGCAGGATACCTTTGGTACTACTATCTCTATAACATCTGCAAGTGCTCCTTCCACCTCTTCATCTCATCCAATTCAAGCTCTACAAAGTCAAATCAATGAATTATAAGCATCCAATGCATCTCTGATATCTCAAGTCTCTCAGCCCACAACTCTGGTCCAAAGTCAATAGCATGACATCAAGTCCCTGATAAACTCCTAAAAATATTTTCAAATACAGACTGGAGTGTCTTTGGGAGCTATCATGGGTGCTTTAAAAGTCCCTCTTCAGGAAACTCCCCAAATAGTAAGGGTCCATATTCCTCATAATATCAGATTACGTTTTGCCAAACCTAAGGGGGAGATGATAGAGCCCAAGCTAAAATTAAGTCAAAGTGAGGATGATGTTGGAATTGAAAGACTCAAAATGATAGCTGAAGGCCCTTGTCTTGACAAGGAGTTTGGTGATTTCCTTGAAGGCCTGCGAGTCTCACTCAACTTTAATCATTTCTCTTACAAGATAAAACTTCAAAGAAAAGAGAATTGTAATGAATGTAAATGACTCTGGTGTTGATAAGTGCATGCATGCCTCTCTCTCATTTCTAAGCTCAAGAAGAGTCTCAGAACTGGACATATTCATCAATAAAGTCAAGGTGATGAGTCTAGAGAACACTCTTTTGCTAAATAAACTAAAATATGGCCAAATAGAAACTTTCCCTGAAGCCTATCTACAACCTAGCAAAGGAGTGGCCTACATGTGCCTAATACCAGGAGATACAGACACTTCCAATTACAAAAAAATATTGTGTCATGATAACAAGAAGCTAATGATGACCATTGAGACAGAGTTGAAGACAAAGAAGAACAAGACACATGAAGATGTTGAGATGATCAAAATATTTGCCAAGTACTTAAAAAATACAAACACCATGCTACCAAAAACCCTGATAAATGAAAATGATGATGACTTGGATGATGATGAGCAAAAGAAAGATAAACAAAAATATTTTTGCTCAAATCCAAGTCAATCAAGCAAAAGCAGTGGGAGTCATAAGGAAGCCAAGGATATCAATGATGATCACAAGAAAGGGAAGCATGCAGAGAAGAAGAGAGATGAAAGAGATGATAAAGATTCCAAGAAAACACCAATAACCCAAAAATTAAAGACTCTACCAACCCCAACCCAAACTCCTAGCCAAACACAAACTCAAAACATCCAAACCTCAAAGCCTAAATGTTAGGAATATGTGTATTAGTTTGATGATAAGTTAAACAAAACACTTAAGTAGAAATCTAGTGTTTGTAGCCTCAACGGATAAGACAATCTTGGCTATCCGTTGAAGGAGTAGCTTTACTTAGCAATAAGTTTAGTATTGTAGCACATTTCATTCTCTGGATTCAAGTTATAATTCTTAGATGTTGTAGGAAATTATCAGTCATGTTGACTACTAGTGGATATGCAAATAGGAGGGCTAATTGTAAATATTTCATGCCTTGTAATTTTGTATAAGTGAAGAAGTATCAACTGATATTGAAGACCTTCAACGGATAAGAAACAAAGCTTCAACGGATGTCTCTAATGCTTCAACGGATAATATCCATCAGCGGATGAGTGCTTCAACGGATAAAGACTTCAACTAATAATGCATCAACGGATAAAGCTTCAACGGATAAAGCCTCAACGGATAAGGCATCAACGGATGAAAGCTTCAACGGATGCTTAGTTCATTAGTAGTTGATAGTGACAATTCACAAGCTGACAGAGGCACATGGGTTGACAGAGACAAACTGGAATGTGGAAGCCTCTAGGAGGAATCAAGAAAATGCAGCATTTCCATTCTGATGCAAACAAGGAAGTATTCAAAGATCTACAGCCAAGCCTAAATTGCATTTGATAGAGAAATGAAGAAGAAACATGTGAAGAATCTTTTTAATTATATTTTACAGTTTTGTCTTCACTTGTAAACTTGGTGATATATAAACAAGTAGTAGCTAGTAATTAGATATGAATTTTTCCTGAGCTGTTTAGAAATATCCAGAGAGAAAATCATCTAGTTTGTACTAGGAAGCAGCTGTGATTTAATTCTTTGAATCACAGATTAAATCACAGATTTTCTGAAATAACACATCTCTGGTGGAACAACAAATCCACCAGAAAAGTTTTTAAGTTCTTTGTGTTCTTTACATTTGTGTTTGAATATATATCTGTCTGTATTAGCTTCTAGCAATTCACACACTTGTTCTCAAAAACACTTAGCCTTAGAAACTGCTCAAAACTTGAAAAAGTTTTGAGATTTACATTCAACCCCCTTCTGTAAATCTCATTGTTAGTCCAATGGGAATAACAATTGGTATCAGAGCTTGCTCTTAACATACAAAGTGTTTAAAGATCCATTCTGCTAACATCATGATTAAGAAGGATATTGGTGTAAAGATTCCAATCCTGGAAAGAGATAACTATCATCACTGGAAGGTGAAGATGCATTTACATCTTCTCTCTCAAGATGAAAGCTACATCAACTGCATTGAGAATGGTCCTCACATTCCACACAAGGTGGCAACAGCTGCTACTGCAACAGTTGCTGTTGGACAGTCTATTCCCAAGCCAAAGGCAGAATGGACTGTTGAAGATATTGAAGAGGTCCACAAGGACAAGAAAGCCATGAACATTCTGTTTAATGGCCTGGATCAAGATATGTTTGACAATGTCATCAACAGCCAAACTGCTAAGGAAATTTGGGATACTGTGCAGCTTATCTGTGAAGGCACTGAGCAAGTTAGAGAAAACAAAATGCAGCTTCTCATTCAACAGTATGAATATTTTCACTTTGAAGAAGGAGAATCATTGAATGATACCTTCAACAGATTTCAGAAACTGTTGAATGGATTGAAGCTGTATGGGAGAATTTACCAAGTCAAGGACTCCAATTTATAATTTCTAAGGTTTCTACCAAAGGAATGGAAGCCTATGACTGTTTCTCTAAGAAATTCTCAAGATTATAAGGACTTCACACTTGAAAGATTATATGGAATTTTGAAGACTTATGAACTTGAGATGGAGCAAGATGAGCTGTTGGAAAAGGGAAAGAGAAAAGGAGGATCAGTTGCACTTGTAGCTGACAGTGAAAAAGTTGAAGCCAGGAATGAGGAAAAGACAATGCCAAGTCTCAAAATTGGCAGAAGCAAATCAGAATCAAGCAAGGGTAAAGAGCAAGTAGCTGAGGATGAAGACAATTCCAGTCAGGATGACTCTGATGATATTGATGAACATCTGGCCTTTCTGTTCAGGAGGTTTGCAAAGATGAAGTTCAGGAAAAATACAAAATTCACTAAGCCAAACAAAAACATGGTGGACAAATCAAAGTTCAAATGTTACAACTGTGGCATTAGTGGACACTTTGCAAGTGAGTGTAGGAAGCCAACTTCTAATAAAAAGAAATTTGAGCAAGTTGATTACAAAAAGAAGTATTTTGATTTGCTCAAACAAAAGGAAAGAGCTTTTCTCACTCAAGATGATTGGGCACCAGATGGGGTCAATGAAGATGATGATGTGGAATATGTCAACCTAGCCCTGATGGCTAATTCTGATGAAAATGAAACTAGTTCATCAAGCAACCAGGTAATTACTACTGATCTCTCTTAGCTTTCTCAACATGAATGCAATGAAGCCATAAATAATATGTCCAATGAATTATATCATTTGCGTGTTTCCCTTAAATCACTAGCTAAAGAAAACACTAGGATCAAAGAGAATAATATGTTTTTAAGTGATAGGAATGCTGTGTTAGAGAATCAGGTAATTGAGCTTGAAAAGATTAAACTTAAATGCTTGACTGTTGAGAGTGAACTAGAAGAAGCTGTTAAGAAAGTAGAAATTCTTTCTAAACAGTTAGAAAGTGAGCAAGAGGTAATCAAGGCCTGGAAAACATCTAGGGATGTTAGTGTTCAAATTGCCAAGGTTCAGGGAATTGAATCATTCTGTGAGGATGCCTGGAAGAAAAACAAAAAGGAGTTAGAATTAATTGATGGATTGTCAACGGATGTGGAATCAACGGATGATGAAAGTTATCCGTTGAAGGAAGAAAAGGAGCATCCGTTGAAGGCTCATCAATTAAAACAGGCAAGTAATTTTAAAAATAAAAATCTCAATAAGAAGAATGATTCAACTTTCAAGAACTTTGTCAAAGAAGGAGCCAGCACATCCAAAGATGCCAGTAAGGTGAATATAGGACACATGACTTTAGATCAGCTGAAAAATAGGCTTAAGTTGGTTGAGGATATGAAGGAAACTAAAAGAAAATCTAAAAGAAATGGGAAAGTAGGGATTAATAAACATAACAATTACACACCTGATAGGTATGCTCCTAGAAAAAGCTGTGTGCATTGTAAAAGTGTTAATCACCTATCTGATAATTGCAAATCTGTTAAAAATACTCCCATGCCTTCAAATCCCTCCATGCCTAACATGTCTATGTCACCTCTGCATGCCATGCCTGTTATGTCTCATCAGAATCCCCATGCACATTTTGCAAACATGCCATATATTAATAATCCTTATTTTACTGCATTTAGTATGCCTCAAATGCCATACAATATGCCTATGTGGAATAACATGTTTGCACAATCTATGCCTTATCAAATTCAATCAAATGTGCTAAATGATTCTGTGACTAACCCTACACTTCAACCAACCACATCTGAGATCAAGGTTGACCCAAAGTTACCTAAGTCAAAAGATGCAGGAGGAATGAAGTCTAGGAAAAAGACTAACAAGGCTGGACCCAAGGAAACTTGGGTAACAAAATCAACTTGATTGATTTTGTTGTGTGCAGGGAAAAAGAAGGAATCTATGGTACTTGGACAGTGGCTGTTCAAGACACATGACAGGAGATTTCACCCTGCTCACAGAGTTTAAGGAGAGAGCTGGCCCTAGCATAACCTTTGGAGATGACAGCAATGGATTCACTATGGGATATGGCTTGATTTCAAAAGAAAATGTCATCATTGATGAAGTTGCATTGGTTGATGGTCTCAAACACAACTTATTGAGCATCAGTCAACTATGTGACAGAGGGAATACTGTTTCCTTCAATTCTGAAGCCTGTATTGTCACAAGTAAAAAGGACAATAAAGTGGTTCTAACTGGAGTTAGAAAAGGGAATGTGTACTTAGCTGACTTCAACTCTACAGATGCAGAATCCATTACTTGTCTTTTCAGCAAAGCAAGTGCAGTTGAAAGTTGGCTATGTGTAAGTCATATGTCATAGCCTATTTGTATATTCGAGGATTCAACTCAACTCAAATAAGAATGTAATAAGTAAATAGTGGATCGACCGTCACAGAGATCTCGCAAAGTAATATCTGTCAAAGGATTCAGAGACAAGGTTCATCTACAGACTTGAGGAGTTAATTCACTGGAAGAAGTTCAAGAAGTTGATCATGCCTCAGTGATATAAATCAAGATCGTGGATTTAATCAAGTGACAGAGATCTCGTCAGGGTATCAATAAATTACAAGGATTTAATCTGAAGAAAATCAAAGTGTCAGAGTCAAGACATGAAGAAACGTCACGGAAGTTAGTCACTCATGAACCAGACAGTACATCGAGTGTCAACGTTGAAGTGGTGGAATTGATTCATAATTTTCAGTGATTTTCAGAAGATTTGCAGAAGAATGGTTGCTGCTCAAGACTAGAATTAATTCTCTATTAATTAATTGAGTCATCTAATTTAATTAAGAAAATAAATTATATCTGCGAAGAATAATTTATTTATTAATTGAATTAATTGATTAATTAATTCTGATTTAATTCTAGGAATTTTAGGAATTTTTAGAAGTTTAATTGGATTAAATTCAAGCATTAAATCAGCAAGACAATTGAAAATGAACTAGCATGACAATCAGGATTGTCATACCGATTGTCATGCTAGGCCATTTTCCATTGTCATACCGAAAGTTACTCTAGGAGGATGATTGTCTTGCTAGTTCATTCTGATTGTCATGCTAGTTCATTCTGATTGTCATGCTAGTTCATTCAGATTGTCTTGCTAGTTCATTCAATTGTCCTACCGAAAGTCTTGCCAGCTATAGGATTGTCATGCCAAGTCAATTCTATTGGTTTTGTTGATTTAAATAGAAGCAGAGAAGCAGCATATCTTTTCATAACTCAATCAAAATACAAGAACAAAAAGCAAGCAGCCGCCTCTGAAAAATATCATTCTTCATCTGCAGAAATTCAAGATCAATTTCTAGTTTGTTAATGTTAAATCCAAACCACTAGAATTATTTATCTTGTTCTTGTATATCAATCTAGCGGATTAAAATCCCTAGAACTTAATCTCAAATCGCGCTTAGCATTTGATTCTAATTATTGCAAAAATAGAAAAAGTTCATGTCGAATTTATTCTAGATTTGTGATAATTGATTTGAGATTAATACCTTGTAATCGATACAGTTGTTGTAACACCTTTCAAGTTTAATAATATTTTTATTTAACTTGAATTTTGTTTCACATTTTTTATTCCGCATTTTATTCGATTATTTGGTAACGTTTGTATTCAACCCCCCTTCTACAAACATCATTGGGACCCAACAATTGGTATCAGAGCCTTCTGATTAACGAACAAATCAAGATCCTAGACTTTTGTGATTTTTCAACTCCTTGAATTTTTATTTATTCAAAAATTCATAATGACTTCACATAAAGTTGGAACCGTTAAAATTCCACAATTTGATAAAGAGAATTATATCATGTGGAAGAAGAAGATGCTATTATTTTTACAAGTTGCAAATCCCAAATATTCAAACTTGTTAAAGAAGGGTATAAAAACTCCGATGGTTATTGAACCGGAGGTAATAATAGATGGTGTGGTGACTACTGAAGCTAGAACCTATCCAAAAGAGCCTGAAGATTTTACTCCTGCTGAGAAGGAAGAAGCCTCCTTGGATGCCAGCCTTCAATTAATATTAATTGATTCCCTTGATCCCTTGATGAACAGACATGTGATGAACTGTAAAAATTCCAAACACATGTGGGAAACTATTGAGGTGATTAATGAAGGCACAGAGGAAGTTAGGGAGAACAAGTTGGAAATCCTAACCTCTGAATATGAACATTTCAAATCAAATCCAGGAGAAGGAATTACTGAAGTGTTTGAGAGGTACAATGCGTTGATCAACAACCTGAACATCAATGGAAAGTATTATTCAATCAGGGAGGTCAACAAAAAGTTCCTTTTAACACTGCCAGCTCATCTTGAACATAGAATCACTGCCATTAGAGAAGCTAGAGATCTGAGTGAGATTTCTTTGGACAGGCTCTATGGAGTGTTAAAAACCTATGAGTTGGAGCAGATTCAACAGAAGGAAGTCTACGGGAAGGATAGAATGGTCAGCACATCTACTGCACTTGTAGCTGAAGGTCAACAACAACAACAATCTCAACAGTTAGAAAGAATGGTACAGTTTTCCAAGGGTGAGGAAAATGAGTTAGTAGTAGAATATGATCCTCCTACTACAAATCAATCAAGTGATGATTTTTATTCCTTGGAAGAGCTGGAGCAATTGGAAGATGAATCAATGGCCCAAATTGTCAACAGATTCTCCCATGTCAGATTCAGGAGGAATCCCAAGCTTAAGTACAAGTCCAACTACAACAAATTCCAGAAAGGTGGATCTTCATCCTCTAACACCAGCAGTGGTGGGTACAAAATAGGGATGGTTGATCGAAGCACCATTAGATGCTATAACTGTAATGAGTTGGGACACTTTGCCACAGAATGTAGGAAGCCAAAGCAAGTAAGAAAGAACTCTGAAAGGGCTTATCTGGCAAAGGGAAGAAGCTGGGATGATACTGACAGTGAAGATGAAGATGAAGGAAATCTTGCTCTTATGGCTATTGATGGAAAAGCTTCATCGTCAAGAATAGAGGTAAAACTTTCTGATGCTGAAATGGTTTATCATCTAAGAGGTAACCTAGATTGTGCACGTCGTGATAATGAACTGTTAAGTTTAAAGATCACAGACCTTGAGAAAGAGGTCAATGAATTAAGACTTGTGCATATTAATCAAGACAAATTAAAAGAACAGGTATCCTTTCTAGAGAATAGAGTTGACTGTTATAGAAAACTCGAAACTATTCTCAAAGACAAGATCACCGGTCTTGAGACTAAGGTTAGAGCCTACTTCAATTCTTGTTCGAAGGCTAAAGAGTTCTACAGTAAGCAAGCTGTTAATCAAACATCTGGAATAGGATATGATTACAATGCTGCTATTGGAGAATTAGGCATAAACTCCCCTCCTCATGTTTGTGCTAAAGGGAGGGAAGTACCACATGTGCTTAAGGGTGTTGATGAACCCCTCTATAAAGCATCAATTGCTGAACCATTTGATGCGACCTCTTCTGTTATTCAAGAAGAAATACGTGCTGAGGATCATGCTTATGAGAAGATTGTTTCCAAGTCAAGTGAGTCGAAAGTTCCAGTCAAAGTTGTGAAAGCAACTGAGACTAACTCAGACACACATGAGTTGGATAACAATAATGCCATGTCTACCATGCATAAATTACCTGCTGTTAATCACTCTCATAAAGCATGTGGTGTTGCTAATTGTATGTCTTGTGCTTTTAATATGATGTATGCTTATTTTAATGGTAAGCATGTGTCTAATGATAAGACTACTCCTCGTCAGCATGTGAATAACAAGAAGCATGATAGGTCTAAGACTGCCAGTCCTTCTAAGGCTAGAAAGGAGACATTTGTGCCTAAGCTTAAACAGAAATTTGTTAAGGCTGTTTACAAGGTCAAATGTTCAGTCATTGAGGATGTTGAGATCGTTAAAATTAATAATGTTGTTTTGCCTGACAAAGGACAATTCTACAAGTATGCCGGGCCCAACCAAGTTTGGGTTCCGAAGAAGGTCTAATCCATTTGAAGTGCAGGGCAGTATACAGGTGTAACCGGTAGTGTGGATTCTTGACAGTGGATCATCAAGATATATGACCGGAGATAGAGCCCTGCTATCAAATGTGATTGAGAAAGCTGGCCCCCTGATTACCTTTGGAGATAACAACAAAGGTTTATCTGAGGGATATGGCTGTTTGCAAGCTGGGAATGTTATCATTGTAATTTTGTATATTGTGCTAGGTTATTATCAGGAAGCAGTATCTAACATATAGCACCAGTGACGAGACTTGAGAATATTACGACATATCAGACACCTGCTGCACATTACACTTGGAATTGTACTCTAGTAAGATGTGTACAAGTGTACTCCTGTTTGGTGAGTCAACAGAGGAAGTCAGTGCACCACAGTTCATGGACTTTGCAGCTGCAGATCTATTGGACTATGCAATTTCTTCTTCACAATCTCACTTCAGGTTGGTATGAACTAGTATACTGCTCAAGCAATCGTCAAGGACATGGTATGGCACTCTAACAGAAGTTGTAATTTTATATGAACTAGTAGAGTCGTCATATTTATGCAACATAACAATTAGTATCTAAAGTACTTGACAAGTATCGGTCAATGATATGTTGTTAACATTATGTTGCAGATATTTGTAAGCTTTTGACATGAATGAGAATTACTTAGACTTTACCCTAAGTGATCAATGTTTTATCAAAAACTCATTCATTTTGAAAAACAAAAATTAAACTTCTTTCTACATTAGTGATTTCTTATGTCATGTAAAATCTTTTAAAATCACTATTGTAAATCATTTTCTCTCTATTACCATATATTCTGTGTTACAGATTCAGTCTCCAATGGCTTTCTTTCATTAACAGTCATGAGGTTGAAAACCCACAACGTCTATCCCAGACTGTAAAGACAAACACAAAAAACAGAACCAACCAACACTCTTTTACCACTAAAAGTAGTATGAATGAGCGTGAGGGAGATAGTGCCTAGTGCACCACATAAGGAAGGTTCTGTAGTCAACCCAGTAAGCTCTGTCTCCTACATAGATGAGTAGTATTTAAACCGAGACAACTGCTAGCCCCCATACATCTTCTCAAAAAGATGTAATGGCTGAAAAGGCACAAAAACAGTTACTAGATTCATTCTCTCAACAGGGTGAGTCTATTGAATTTTTCCTGTCGGCCAAGGTATCCGATGTAGTGTCACCACTTCAAACATAATCAATTCTTGATGCACAAGGAGAGGTTACACACACAAAGGATGAGTTGACGGAAACAAGAGTTTCGACCATTTTAAGGTCAGATTCGATTGTTCAAGGTTCGTTAGTGGACCAATTGCCTTTACAGGTGTTAGGAGAGGATACTGATCCAAAAGCCATATGTCAGTGGTCAGTGTCTACCTCCCCAGGCTTAAATCCCCTGGATGCATCTGCGGATAGTGGATCTGACATAGGCGCAGATCGGCAACTTGTTGACAATGATTCAGATATTACCTGATAAGTCACAAGGAAATGTCTTCACAGACATTAGAAGGGAACTTTGATCTTTATGCTAAATTCGTTGGATCATTGTTTACCTTCCCAGAATTCAAATCTGGAACCCTAAAAGGGAAACTAGCAACTTGTAGATTATGACTCAGATTCATCTGACGAGTTTAACAAGGATGGGGATTTGTGAACTCCCATTGCACCACCTGTGACCTCCTTAAAGGATGGCTAAGGTGATTTTCCTTGCAGGTACAGCTGGATTATGGAGCTATGAGAGAAGAGTGATACACTTGTGAGAATGAGTGTAAACACGAGTGGAGAGAAGAGTGAAACACATGTGAGGTACACTAAAACACAATCACACACTCACAGTGAGGAAGAAAGAGAAACTACTTGTTATTTCTTTTCCATCCAAGTGAAATATGAGAACTCCTTCAGACGACGGCATACATTCCTTCACTAAGAGGGAGATAAAAGCTTAAGTAATAGTTTGGAGGATTCCTCAACTAAGGGGGAGAAATAGCAGGGAGTAAGAAAAAGATCCTACATGTACACTACACCACACCATTGTTGTTTCTAACTACGGATCCTATTGTACGGGAGAGGTGGTAAACACAAGGTGATTTCCTAGTAAGGGAAGAAGCAGTTAGGGGAGTACCATTGGTTTTTATCTGCGGATCCTATTGTACGGGAGAGGTGGTAAAACGAAGGTGATCTTCTTTAATCAGTTGATTCTCATAGGGGGAGAAGCAAGAGATATGGGCTTCTCAACAGGAAATGTGGTTGTACAAATGAAGATGGAACTACTTGAAGATATGTTCAGTCTAGAGGAACATCTACTTGGAATCTGGAAAATGTTAAATCTCATCCAGAACTTTTCTACTATTTACTTTGCATGTATGTTTATATCTTTTTCTTATTTGTTAGTTGAGTTATCCTCTAGGTATTTGTGTGTTATTGTCTAACAAACAAATAGGGGGAGATTGTAAGTCATATGTCATAGCCTATTTGTATATTCGAGGATTCAACTCAACTCAAATAAGAATGTAATAAGTAAATAGTGGATCGACCGTCACAGAGATCTCGCAAAGTAATATCTGTCAAAGGATTCAGAGACAAGGTTCATCTACAGACTTGAGGAGTTAATTCACTGGAAGAAGTTCAAGAAGTTGATCATGCCTCAGTGATATAAATCAAGATCGTGGATTTAATCAAGTGACAGAGATCTCGTCAGGGTATCAATAAATTACAAGGATTTAATCTGAAGAAAATCAAAGTGTCAGAGTCAAGACATGAAGAAACGTCACGGAAGTTAGTCACTCATGAACCAGACAGTACATCGAGTGTCAACGTTGAAGTGGTGGAATTGATTCATAATTTTCAGTGATTTTCAGAAGATTTGCAGAAGAATGGTTGCTGCTCAAGACTAGAATTAATTCTCTATTAATTAATTGAGTCATCTAATTTAATTAAGAAAATAAATTATATCTGCGAAGAATAATTTATTTATTAATTGAATTAATTGATTAATTAATTCTGATTTAATTCTAGGAATTTTAGGAATTTTTAGAAGTTTAATTGGATTAAATTCAAGCATTAAATCAGCAAGACAATTGAAAATGAACTAGCATGACAATCAGGATTGTCATACCGATTGTCATGCTAGGCCATTTTCCATTGTCATACCGAAAGTTACTCTAGGAGGATGATTGTCTTGCTAGTTCATTCTGATTGTCATGCTAGTTCATTCTGATTGTCATGCTAGTTCATTCAGATTGTCTTGCTAGTTCATTCAATTGTCCTACCGAAAGTCTTGCCAGCTATAGGATTGTCATGCCAAGTCAATTCTATTGGTTTTGTTGATTTAAATAGAAGCAGAGAAGCAGCATATCTTTTCATAACTCAATCAAAATACAAGAACAAAAAGCAAGCAGCCGCCTCTGAAAAATATCATTCTTCATCTGCAGAAATTCAAGATCAATTTCTAGTTTGTTAATGTTAAATCCAAACCACTAGAATTATTTATCTTGTTCTTGTATATCAATCTAGCGGATTAAAATCCCTAGAACTTAATCTCAAATCGCGCTTAGCATTTGATTCTAATTATTGCAAAAATAGAAAAAGTTCATGTCGAATTTATTCTAGATTTGTGATAATTGATTTGAGATTAATACCTTGTAATCGATACAGTTGTTGTAACACCTTTCAAGTTTAATAATATTTTTATTTAACTTGAATTTTGTTTCACATTTTTTATTCCGCATTTTATTCGATTATTTGGTAACGTTTGTATTCAACCCCCCTTCTACAAACATCATTGGGACCCAACACTATGGCACAAGAAGCTATCCCATTTGAATTTCAAGACAATGAATGATCTAGTCAAAAAGGACTTAGTTAGAGGAATGCCTCTAGTGGAATTCACAAGGGATGGACTGTGTGATGCTTGTCAGAAAGGAAAGCAAAAGAAAGTATCATTCAGTAAGAAGCTTGAATCTGCAATTGATGAACCATTACAACTGCTACACATGGATCTTTTTGGACCAGTCAATGTATTGTCAATTTCAAGGAAAAGATATTGCCTAGTGATTGTTGATGATTTCTCTAAGTTTTCATGGGTCTATTTTCTTGGATCAAAGGATGAAGCTAGTGAAATCATTATCAATCATATCAAGCAAGTCAACAATCATCCTGATTTCAAAGTAAGGAATATTAGGAGTGACAATGGAACTAAGTTCAAGAATTCAACCATGAAGTTGTTCTGTGAAGAAAATGGGATCATGCATGAGTTCTCAGCTCCAAGGACTCCACAACAAAATGGTGTGGTGGAAAGGAAGAACAGATCACTAATTGAAGCTGCAAGGACAATGCTTGAAGAGTCAAAACTCCCAACTTACTTTTGGGCTGA
Source organism: Apium graveolens (assembly GCF_009905375.1). NCBI lineage: Eukaryota > Viridiplantae > Streptophyta > Magnoliopsida > Apiales > Apiaceae > Apium > Apium graveolens. Next base: position 48,913,683 of record NC_133653.1, read on the forward strand.
GGCTGTTAACTGTGCATGTTACACTCAGAATATTTCTCTAATCAATCAGCAAAAGGCATGACTCCCTATCAATTATTCAAGAGAAGAAAACCAACTTTAAACTTTCTGCATGTCTTTGGTTGCAAATGTTACATCTTAAGGAATCAATCTGATCACAAAGGAAAGTTTGATGCAAAGGCTGATGAAGGAATATTTGTTGGTTATTCTGCTGGAAAATCATATAGGGTCTACAATCTAAGAACCAACATTGTCATGGAATCTGTGCATGTTGTGTTTGATGATAAAAAGATTGATGGACTAACAGATGAGGGACATCATGAAGGACTCAAATTTGACAACATTGAGATATATTGTGATGATAGTGAAGATGAGAATGATGAAGAAGGCATCTCAAGAAGAATTCAGAATCTGCCTTAGGATAATGCACAGAATGCTGCATCCGTTGAATGTCATAATTCAGCTTCCGTTGAAAGGAGCAATACAGCATCCATTGAAAGACAAAGTGCATCATCCGTTGAAGCTCATAATGAAGCATCCGTTGATCACAGTCTGTCAACGGATAATCAATTCACTTCATTAGTTGATAGAGCTCCCGATTCCTTTCAAAGGATCAGCAACTCAGGGGGAGTTTCAACCAATCAACATTCTATCTCACATCATGACAATACTGAGGCAACCTCATCTAGAGCTAATCTACCACCTCAAAGGAAATGGACCAAGAATCACCCTTTTGAACTGATCATTGGTGATGCTACATCTAAAGTGCAAACTAGAAGGGCTACTCAAGATGAATGTATGTATAGTAGCTTTCTATCACAGGAGGAACCTAAGAGAGTGGAAGAAGCTCTATTGGATCCAGATTGGATTTTAGCAATGCAAGAGGAGCTAAACCAATTTGAAAGGAACAAAGTACGGAAGCTGGTACCCAAGCCAAAGAACAAGAATTCTATTGACACAAAATGGGTATTCAGAAACAAGATGGATGAAAATGGCATTGTCATAAGGAATAAAGCCAGATTGGTTGCTAAAGGCTATTCTCAACAAGAATGAATAGATTTTGATGAAACATTTACTCCAGTTTCCAGACTTGAGGCCATCAGAATCTTTCTAGCCTATGCAGCCCATGCCAATTTCAAAGTCTATCAAATGGATGTCAAGAGTGCATTTCTAAATGGGGAATTGGAGGAAGAAGTTTATGTAAGCCGACCTCCAGGATTTGAAGATCCAAACTTTCCAGACTATGTGTATTATCTGTTGAAAGCACTCTATGGACTAAAGCAAGCACCTAGAGCCTGGTATGAGACTTTGTCAAAATTCCTTCTAGATAATCACTTCACAAGAGGTACTGTTGACAAAACTCTCTTCTTTAGAAATGTTAATGGCTCTAAAATACTTGTTCAAATTTATGTAGATGATATTATATTTGGATCTACTGATGATAAGCTTTGTAAAAGTTTGCTAAGTTAATGCAAAGTAAATATGAAATGAGCATGATGGGAGAGCTAACTTATTTTCTTGGTTTACAAGTTAAACAAGTTAGTGGTGGAATTTTCATTAGTCAAATTAAATACATTTATGATCTTTTAAAGAAGTTTGACTTAATGGATTGTTCATCTGCAAAAACTCCCATGGCCACTGCCACCAAGCTTGAACTAAACAAGGCTGAAAAGTCTGTGGATATTTCAAGTTATAGAGGCATGGTTGGCTCATTTTTATATTTAACTGCTAGTAGACCTGATATAATGTTTTCTATATGTCTCTGTGCTAGATTTCAAGCTGACCCTAAAGAATCTCACTTAGTGGCTACTAAAAGAATCTTCAGATATCTCAAAGGGACTCCAAATCTAGGAATTTGGTACCCTAGAGAGTCTGGTTTTGATCTAATTGGCTACTCAGATGCAGATTAGGCAGGTTGTAAAATAGACAGGAAAAGCACAACTGGCACCTGTCAATTTCTAGGGAACAAGCTTGTGTCATGGTACAGCAAGAAGCAAAATTCTGTTCCTACATCAACAGCTGAAGCTGAGTACATTGCTGCTGGTAGTTGCTGTGCACAGATACTATGGATGAGGAATCAACTATTTGACTATGGTTTGACTGTGGACAAAATTCCAATATTCTGTGACAACACAAGTGCCATTGCCATTACTGAAAATCCAGTGCAGCACTCAAGAACCAAGCACATTGATATCAAGTACCACTTCATTAGGGAACATGTGATGAAAGGTACAGTGGAACTTCATTTTGTTCCAAGTGAAAAGCAGATTGCAGACATATTTACCAAGCCACTTGATGAATCAACATTCACAAGATTAGTAAGTGAGCTAGGTATACTTAATTATTCATAAATTTATGTCCTCTATATAATCTGCATTGAAGCCTGAAATGAATTTGCTGCAAGAACAAAGTTGGCTTTAAGAAAGACCTATCCTATCAACGGATATTCCCTATCCGTTGAAAACCAAAATTGTTCTATCAACGGATGTTCATTATCCGTTGAAAGACAAATACATTTATGGTAATTTTATCCCTCAACGGATAAAATAGTGTTGGTCATCAATGGATAATTATTTACCTTATCCGTTGAAGTGTCACATCAGTTACTTTCAGTAAGTCACAGCCGTTGATTTCTTTACTTAACCGTTGATACAGATATACACTGTTGTATGTATTTGTTTTAAAGGCAATTTAGAATTTCTACAGTTTTATTTATTCTTGAACGGCTGTAATTTACTTAAAAGTATCATTTTATTTACGTTTTAATTCAAGAAAGTATAAAAGCCCATTGAACTCTTATTTTCACTTTACGCTTTCTTGTAATTTTCATTCTCCTTCTCTCCCAAAATTCTCAAGTTTTTCTCTGCAACTTCTACTCACAACAATGGCACCAGTAGTCAAAATTATGTCTCAAACAGAATTTGTTTATGAAAAGAATAATTTCGTAGCCTTGGTTGAAAAGAATGAAGCCCATTCTGATTATCACAAGATGATGGACTTCATCAAAAACTGCAAACTGAGCTATGCAATGCTGGAAGCCCCAACCATCTACTGTGAGGTGATTGAGGAGATTTGGACAACTGCAGAGTTCAACTCCACAGATATGACTATTGCCTTCTCTCTCAAAGGTAAGGATTATTGCATTAACTGTGATGATATACAGTCTTGCTTTAAGTTGCCTGAGAATAATACCATAACACCATACATTGATAAAGATGTATCTGCTATGTTAGATTCCATAGGCTATGTTTTTAATTCTGCTAGTTTAGGTAGTATTAGAAGGAAAGGCCTTAGGAAAGAATGGAGTTTTCTTGGAGATGCCTTTATCAAGGTTTTCTCTGGGAAGATTAGAAATTTTGATGCCATAACTTCATCTCTTGTTAATATGCTCTATATGCTAGTTTCTGATAGGTACTATAATTTTAGCAACTGTGTCATGCTAGAATTAGGTTCCAGATTAGGTAACAAAGCTAATAGACCGCATAACATCTACTATGCTAGATTCTTTATGTTATTGGCTAACCATGTTGCTGAAGGATTGGTCATATGAAATGAGAATAATAAACTCAAATGTTGGGCACAAGAGAAAAGGGTCCTTGCAGACCTTTTGAGAATGAACCTCAATAGCCAGGTGCCATTGGTATATTTGCCAATCATGAATGCACCACAGGTAAGTGAGGTAAACACTTCTATAACTCTTACTATTTCCAACCCCATTGTTTCTTTGTCTTCCAGTGTGGTAATGGAATCCGTGTCTTTGTCCAAACAGGTTCCTACCAAAGCCACCAAAACTAAAGTTTCAAAACTCAAGTCAAAGAAAACTACCTCTGTTGTTTCTCAAAAGACAACAGTTGTAACAACTACCATAAACCCTGAAGGGAGTGAATAGGGTGTGAGTGGTGAGGGGAGGGGTGAACATCAAGAAACCCCCCAGGATAAGGTGGGAGAGATGAGTGGTACCCAAGCCAGCCAAGCCACAGTCTCTCAAAAGACTGTGGTGGTTCAAAAGGAGTCAAACACATCCCTAGTTGCATCCTCCCAAAAGGATGTAACTATTGAAAATAGTCCCCAACCAGGGACACAGAGCAAAAGAGGGAGGGACACTGAAGCCACACATTCACCAATTAAAGCCTTTTCAAGGAAGAAGAAGGCCAAGACCCTAGTTTCCACACAAGGGGCACACACAACACAGATACATCCACCTGTATCTGAGCCTTCTCAAATTTAGCTTGATGTGATTCCAGAAAATGTGGAGTCAGAGCCTCATTCTCTCATAATAGAAACACACCAATCATCAAACTCTCCATCACCCTCTCTGGATGTGGATATGATATTCACATCAATTCCTGATTCTCCCTCATTAAAACTCAGGGAGGAGCCCCACTCAAAACCTGATGATCATCATCTTTTAGATGATTTGTTGGATCATCAGCCAATTCTTTCAGATGTAGTTGAAGAATCTGTGTTACCTCACTTAAAATCAATTCACACAGATTCAACAATTGTCTCACTTTCAATATCTACATCTTTTCCTTCTTCAACGGATATCTCTCATCCGTTGACAAGTGGTTGTTCTTCAACGGATAAGCTTAACAGCAGTTATCCGTTGATACCATCAGTTTCCACTTCAACGGATACTCCCTATCCGTTGATGGTCTACACACATAACAGAAACAATTCCAACTATAGAGGATATGGATACTGTACAATCACTTTTAGGTTTGAGGGAAGGGAGTGATCTTTTGAGTGAGAGGCTGGGTTGCTCCCAGGCAAAAGGAGAGGTTGAGAGTCACCATATGCATGTTATTTCTTCCAGCATGGCAAAAGTGAGTGAGGGGAGTGCCACCTTAGAAGGTGAGGGTGAGGGTGTGAGGGTATGTGTGAGCCAGGGGGAGCCCCTGATGCAAGAAAATAGAGAAAATGAGAGAAAAGCAGGTACAGAAGCTATAAGGGTGGATCCAGCCATTGCTAGTGAGTCAATGAAAGTGGATGATGCAGAAATGGAAAGACAATTTCAGCAACATTACAAAGCTGTAATTGATAACATTTCCTTGGATGCTGACACTTTTACTTATCCTGTTTCAGCCTATCAATTATTGGCTGCTCAGGGCAATGTGGAGGCAGAACAAACATTAAACATTGTACATACCGAAAGGAATATGTCCTAAGTCCAATCATGTATTAGGATTTAGGAATAACTTTTTATGTAATCTGTTTTGATTTTATTGATATTAATAAAGACTTGTTTTGCTTTTATTACGGGCTTTATCTATTTAAGTGTTTAAATAAGATATACCATAGTTTAGAGTAATGGATTATGATGAGATCATAATAGTGAGACCTAAAAAGATGATAACTCTAAACTTAAATAGTTCCTGGTCGTAGGATTACTAACTGGTAATTAATAATCCGCAAAGATCGGTACATACTATGATTGCTTCATTATGAAGGATGTCTGTTCTCATAGACATTTGTGTGGTGACACTATAGCTAGTATGTAGGTGTTTATTATAGAATAAGTTCACTGAACATGACTCGCCCAGCTGAACAACTGATGGAGTTCACTCACGTGTCAGCAGTTGTTCGCTTAGTGATAGTTGTACAAGTATCCTTAGACTTTAGGTCATCATAGTCATCTTGTGTACACTGAACTATGCTTTGGTTTAGTTCTTAGTCTCCAGGGACAATTATTAGGGCTCTTCTGGGTATAGGAATTTGTACACGAAGATAGTGTATGATCAATAAAGGATCTACCCCTTCCAGTGAAGGAAGCGAATGTTCAAGGCTGATCCACTTATGCTAGTTCAGGAATCTCTGGCCAGAGTGAATGAAATTAGAAAGGAGTTTTTATTTTGCATAGAACTACGCATAGTAAATGGTAAGCAGGTGATTGAATTAGATAGGCTTGACACGAGATCCATGCCTTGTATTTAATCGGGACATTGTAGGGTAGAAGGAGTTTATTGTACGGTAACTATTCACTAAATAGGTTCTTGGAATTCTAAGCAGTGAATTTATATTATCCGGATAGTCGATGTAGAATAAATGTGATTATTAATTAATCATATTTAATAAATTAGAGAATTTATATAAATAATGATAAAATAGTTTTATTATTATTTATTTCTACTACCGGCTTAATATTGAACCTACAGGGTCACACCATAAAAAGAGAATGATTTAATGGTGGAGGAATTAATTAATAATGCCTAATAATTATTTATTTATAAAATAAATAATTAATTGGCAAATTTAATAATTGATTAAATGAGATTTAATTGATTATAAATTAATTAAGAAAAGTTCTTAATATTATTAATTAAAGGATTTAATTTTTGGAAATTAAATCAAGAGAGAGAATTATTTCTAAAGTGTTTAGAAAAAGGATTAATGATTAAAAGGTGTTTTAATTATTAATGAGAATAATAAATGGGATAATAATAGTAATATTTATGGGAAAATTTCAGCTGAAAATTTTGCCTATAAATAAACTATTATAGACCCTAATTTTATTCCAACCTCGAAACCCGAAAACCCAAAAAGTTTGGAAAACCCAATTCTCTCCACCTCCTTCCTCCTCCTTAACATCGTTTTCTTGGTGGATACCGGTGGAGTGCTTCACACTTGAGGAGAAACTGCTAAGGATCTCTGATCGTTGTCTCCGAATTATTTTAAAAGGTTCGATTCGATCCCTCGAATTTTTATTCATGATTTATATGCTTTTATTTGGATTTTGTATGTGTAAAAGTGTTTTGCCATGCCCCGCTGCGTTTAAAATGCAACAATGGTATCAGAGCATAGGTTGTATGCATATAGATCTGTGGTAAAAATTTCAGAATTTTATGTGCTTGTATGAATTAATTATGATTTTTACAAGTTATATCATGGATTAATTTTGCCTGATGAGAAATCATTTCTCAGAATAATTTTGATTGTTGATCTGGGTTCTACAGGTGTTGTAGATCGTCTGGGTATTTTTTTCATAATTTTATGATGTATAGATTTTTTATTATGAATTTTTGAAATTGTTTTAATTAAATTCGTAATTAAATATGTATATATAGTATATATATATATTTATATATACATCTGTGTTATTGTCTGTGTATTGTCTGTGTTTTTTTTCTGCACGGATTAAAAAAAAAAGGGACAAGGCACATGTGATGTGCTGCGGCACAGAAAGAGAGAACTGACAGCACGGAATTCGAGAAGAGAAAAGACGGCGACAGTTCACGCATAGGGGGAGGACCGCGCGTCGACCACGCGCGCGTGGGGCTCACGCGCTGGTGACATCATACTGACGTCATGCTGACGTCATCAGATGATGTCGTGCTGACGTTAGCATCAGGGTTCGGGCGCGTGGCGCGCGTGAGCGCGTGGGTGCGCGTGGTGGGAAGTCAGACACGCGCTGTCAGGCGCGTGTGCGCGTTACCGCGCGTGGGAAATTTTGTTTAGGCGCGTGTGGGCGCGTGCCAGCTCAGAAATGGGCGATTTTGGTGCCGTTGGATTCGTCTTTTCGAGACGCTTCTAATGGTATATTATATGATATTTTATGAAATTGTTTCGAACTGTTTATAGCTAACAGAAGTGTTTTAAAGCTGTTTTTGACTGTTTTAATTGCTTTTAAATGCTTCATATGATACATAGAGATGTATAATGCTTAGACTAATATGCTAGATGATGTAACATGCCTACTTTGATGTTTATTCATGTTGATATATGTGATATATGCTTAGTTTATCATGCGATGAGAGATTTAGGTGAACTTAAATGAACATAAGGCGTTTGTTAGACAACCTAGTATAGTGAAATTGTTTCATAACCTTAATAACAATATTATGAATACAATCATGAGATTCTTGTGTTTGTGAAACACGTAATTGAATATGAATTTTCGATATGAGAGAAAGGATGATTCTGTCAACAATAGATTTCTATCTGTAAGAAAGGGTTATTAAGTGACGCCTCTTGACAATGCTCCACCCGATCTGGGAATCATCTGATAATTGATTTGAAATATTTAATTTAAAAGGAAGAATCTCTTTATAATATGATTATGATTGTAACATAATATAATCCCTCTAAAATTAAATAGTATCAAGTAGTAATTGACCAATGACACAAAGGGCTTGTGTCGGTCATAGCCTTCCAACATGATAGAAAAGTAGTTCTTATTTTTGAATCATTGTCGGTTCGTGCTACAGCCGAGGGATTTGATTTCGAAATAAGAAATACTTGTCTATTACATAGAGATGTGTACATTGAATAAGAATCTAAAGGTCGGTACGTGCTACAGCCGTGGGCCTTTGGGGACTGATTCAACTGTACGGGATGTTGGGTTAGACTTGACTTAGAATATTGAGTTTGTCGTGCTACAGCCGAGACTCAATTATTCAAGAGGCTAAAGTTTGAATAGGGAATAACATGAGATGTAATTGACAAGAGTTGTCTGCCTGTTGAACATTACATGGCGGTTCATGCTACAGCCGGGGTCATGTAATGGAATGTAGGATCCCTATTCCCACTAGCATTATGAATGCTTAATTTTTCACGTAGGGGGTTGAATAAATTAGGAAAACTAGTGGGAGCCACTTATGAATAAAGACCCGATTCATATAGTGTTTTGAAATGAAATCGAATATTTGCTAAGTGTTGTTATGTGTTTATCATTTACAGATTTACTTTGTACGTTATGTCTTCTGCACTATCACTCAGGAGCATACTAGATGCTCACAAATTGACTGGTCCTAATTATGCTGACTGGCTTCGAAACTTGAGAATTGTTCTCAGGATTGAGAAGCTGGAATACGTGATTGACTCACCTAAGCCTACTGAACCTGCTAGTGATGCACATAATGATGAACATGTTGTGTATCGTAAGTGGATAGATGATGCAAATGTTGCTCAATGCATCGTGCTAGCTTCCATGAACATTGAGCTACAGAAGCAACATGAGCATATGGATGCTCACACTATCCTAATACATCTACAAGAGTTGTATGATGTGGCGGGGAGGACAGCTCGATATGAGATATCGAAGGAGTTGTTCGGTTGTAGGATGTCTGAGGGATCATCTGTGAATGACCATGTACTTAAGATGATCAATTTGATTGAACGTCTTGGACAACTTGGTTTTGCCATGGATGGGGAGCTGAGCCAAGACTTGGTCTTGCAATCGCTTCCGAGTTCGTTCTCGCAGTTTGTTGTGAACTTTCACATGAATAAGTTGGATGTCAGCCTGCCTGAACTCCACAACATGTTGAAGACTGCGGAATCGAATTTTCCCCCTAAGAAGAGTTCTGTTCTTCTAATTGGTGAAGGTTCTAATCCTAAGAAAAGGAAGAGGAACCCTTCCAAGAAGAAGAAAGTAGGTGAGAAAATGCCGGTTCCACCAAAAGCTGAAGACCCCAAGAGCAAAGTTGTTTGCTTTCACTGTAACAAGGTGGGGCACTGGAAGAGTAACTGCAAGGTTTACCTTGCAGAATTGAAGAAGAAGAAGGGTAGTGAGACTACCGCTTCTGATTCAGGTATGTTCATGATAGAAGTGAATATGTCATTAAATCAAATTTCTACTTGGGTATTAGATACCTCCTGTGGTTCTCAAATCTGCATTTGTTGCAGGGACCAAGGAGAAGTAGGACTCTTGAGGAAGAGGAGGTGATTCTACTGATGGGAAATTGAGCAAGAGTTGCTGTTGAAGATGTAGAATCATTTCATTTACATAGGCCTACGGGAAAGACTATTGTTTGAAATAATTGTTATTTTGTTCCCTCGATTGTGAGGAATATTATTCCCATGTTAGACTTGGCTGGATTTTCATTTATTATTGAGAATAATGAATGTTCTATTCTTAGAGATAATATTCTTTATGGACGTGGTACTTTAAATAATGGTCTGTATATATGTGACATAATTTACTTCAGATTGAACAAACTAATAAAAGAAAAGGGATGATGAAAATCTCACTTTATAGTGGCACTGTAGTCTCCATTTAGTAGATATGGAGAGAGGGCTGCAAATTTGCTAGGAATGGTACACACAGATGTATGTGGACCAATGTCTACGCATGCCATGGGTGGATTTTCATACTTCATTACTTTCATAGATGATAGATCTAGATTCGGATATGTGTTTGATGAAACACAAGTCTGAGGCCTTTGAAAAGTTCAAAGAGTATAAGTATGAAGTGGAGAAACAACCAAACATAGTATTATAACTCTTCGATCAGATCGAGGTGGTGAATACTTTAATGGAGTGTTTCTAGATTATCTCAAAGTAAATGGTATAGTCTCCCAGTGGACTCCTCCAGATTGGTATCTGAAAGGAGAAATCGAACTTTGTTAGACATAGTTCGGTCCATGATGAGCTATGCAAATCTTCCAGTATTCCTATGGGGTTATGCATTGGAAATCTCAGCATATTTACTGAATAAGGTGCCTTCCAAAATCTGTTCCTCAAACTTCGTATGAGATATGGAAAGAAAGGAAACCGAGTCTTAAACACGTTAAGATTTGGGGATGTCCAGCTTATGTCAAGTAAGTTGACCCAGATAAGCTGGAATATCGATCCGTAAAATGTAGTTTTGTGGGATATCCTAAAGAGACTTTAGGGTATTACTTTTGCACCGATCATCGGGTGTTTGTCTCCAGACATGCTACCTTCTTGGAAAAGGAGTTTATCCTTGAAGGAAACAGTGGGAGCAAAATTGAACTTGATGAAGTTCAAGAAGCACAAACTACTACAGATCGAGTGGAAACACCCGTTCTGACTGAACAACCTTTTGTGGAACAGCCCATTCATAGGTCAGGGAGAGTGTCTCGCCAACCTGAGAGGTAATATGGCCTTGTCATTGAGAATGACAATGAGTTGTCGATCATTAATGATGACGACCCTGTGACCTATAATGAGGCTATGAGTAGTGTTGACTCAGAGAAATGGCATAGTGCCATGAAATCCAGAATGGAATCTATGTATACAGTATACAAAAGATAGATTATAGCAGATGGCCAGGTGGAGACCTTTAAGGCCAGGCTTTTGGGAAAAGGATTCAAACAAAGGCAATGGATTGACTTTGATGAAACCTTTTACCTGTAGCCCTGTTAAAATCAGTTCGGATTTTGCTTGCGAATGCTGCTTACTACGACTATGTGATCTGACAAATAGCTAGATGGTTTTCTTTCTAAGGGAAATAAAAACCTAGTGTGTAAGCTGCTGCGAACCATATGTGGTTTAAAGCAAGCTTCTCGAAAGATGGAACATTCGTTTTGATGAGACAATCAAAGAGTTTGATTTTATCAAAAACGTAGATGAACCATACGTCTACAAAAGGGTTAGTGGGAGCGCGGTAACATTTCTTATATTGTATTGAATTAGAGTTGACACACATAACAACATAGCAGACCCAATCACAAAGCTACTTTATGAAAGTCACTTTGATCATCATAAAGACTAGATGGGTATTAGATACCAGAGTGATTGGCTTTAGTACAAGTGGGAGATTGAAAGGAATATGTCCTAAGTCCAATCATGTATTAGGATTTAGGAATAACTTTTTATGTAATCTGTTTTGATTTCATTGATATTAATAATGACTTGTTTTGCTTTTATTACGGGCTTTATCTATTTAAGTGTTTAAATAAGATATACCATAGTTTAGAGTAAAGCTTTTTATGGATTATGATGAGATCATAATAGTGAGACCTAAAAAGATGATAACTCTAAACTTAAATAGTTCCTGGTCGTAGGATTACTAACTGGTAATTAATAATCCGCAAAGATCGGTACATACTATGCTTGCTTCATTATGAAGTATGTCTGTTCTCATAGACATTTGTGTGGTGACACTATAGCTAGTATGTAGGTGCTTATTATAGAATAAGTTCACTGAACATGACTCGCCCAGCTGAACAACTGATGGAGTTCACTCACGTGTCAGCAGTTGTTCGCTTAGTGATAGTTGTACAAGTATCCTTAGACTTGAGGTCATCATAGTCATCTTGTGTACACTGAACTATGCTTTGGTTTAGTTCTTAGTCTCCAGGGACAATTATTAGGGCTCTTCTGGGTATAGGAATTTGTACACGAAGATAGTGTATGATCAATAAAGGATCTACCCCTTCCAGTGAAGGAAGCGAATGTTCAAGGCTGATCCACTTATGCTAGTTCAGGAATCTCTGGCCAGAGTGAATGAAATTAGAAAGGAGTTTCTAATTTGCATAGAACTACGCATAGTAAATGGTAAGCAAGTGATTGAATTAGATAGGCTTGACACGAGATCCATGCCTTGTATTTAATCGGGACATTGTAGGGTAGAAGGAGTTTATTGTACGGTAACTATTCACTGAATAGGTTCTTGGTATTCTAAGCAGTGAATTCATATTATCCGGATAGTCGCGATATGCTGAGAAGTATCCCTCACGATGTAGAATAAATGTGATTAATTAATTAATCATATTTAATAAATTAGAGAATTTATATAAATAATGATAAAATAGTTTTATTATTATTTATTTCTACTACCGGCTTAATATTGAACCTACAGGGTCACACCATAAAAAGAGAATGATTTAATGGTGGAGGAATTAATTAATAATGGCTAATAATTATTTATTTATGAAATAAATAATTAATTGGCAAATTTAATAATTGATTAAATGAGATTTAATTGATTATAAATTAATTAAGAAAAGTTCTTAATATTATTAATTAAAGGATTTAATTTTTGGAAATTAAATCAAGAGAGAGAATTATTTCTAAAGTGTTTAGAAAAAGGATTAATGATTAAAAGGTGTTTTAATTATTAATGAGAATAATAAATGGGATAATAATAATAATATTTATGGAAAAATTTCAGCTGAAAATTTTGCCTATAAATACACTATTATAGACCCTAATTTTATTCCAACCTCGAAACCCGAAAACCCAAAAAGTTTGGAAAACCCAATTCTCTCCACCTCCTTCCTCCTCCTTAACATCGTTTTCTTGGTGGATACCGGTGGAGTGCTTCATACTTGAGGAGCAACTGCTAAGGATCTCTGATCGTTGTCTCCAAATTATTTTAAAAGGTTCGATTCGATCCCTCAATTTTTTATTCACGATTTATATGCTTTTATTTGGATTTTGTATGTGTAAAAGTGTTTTGCCATGCCCCGCTGCGTTTAAAATCCAACACACAATTCAGAATCTCTTCTCAGAGACAAAGCTGCTGTTAACAGGCTGCCTTCTCAAGCTGGTGAGCCATCTGAAGAATTTGAAGTAAATTCTAATGATGATGACTCTGATTTTTTGGATGAGAGCATGAACTTAGGGGGAGTAGCAGGCCCAAGTTCTGTTCCAGATCTTCCTGAATGGGCATGGGCAAAAGCATCAACACCAGGAGAGTTTGGTGTCACTTTGGTCAGACAAGTCATGACAATTCAGAAGGCCCTTCAGGAGACTACAGATGCTGGTACCAAGGCAATACTTCAGGCTCATCTGGAATCTCTGCATCTCTTGCAGTTGCAGCATTTCAAACAGAATCTAAGTGTGGATGAGCTCAAACAGGACATTGTTGATCTGAAATCCTACAATGCTGAGAAGTTGGATTCAGTCATACCTTATGGTACCATGCAAGATTTGTTGGGGAGACTGAGGAAATAATCTGATACTGACAAGAGGCTGGCCAGATTGGAAACCAGAGTTCAGATCATTGAAGATTCTATGGTCACTATTCTTCAGAATCAACAAACTCAAACAAATCTACTCATGCAGCTGGCAAAAGCACAAGGCTTGATCCCTACCCTTGATGATAACATAAAGGGGGAGAATAAAGGGGAAGGGGAAGGAGAGACATCAACAACAGTTCAAATATCTCAAGTGCTAGTTCCTGCCATCACCACTTCTCCAATTATTCAAATCAAAGGAAAGCTTGATGGAATTGATCTAATCCAGATAGCAGCAGCTGAATTGCAAGTTAAAGAGCAAAGGAAGAAGATTGATGAAAAGATGCAACAAATATTTGGTTCTACAACTTCTCAATCACAATCTGTGAAGCACATCACAAAAGTGGAATCAATTATTATTGAGCTCAAGCCAGTAGGGAGGAATAAGATTGGAGAGACTTCTTCCAAGGATCTGAAACCTATGGTTCTCAAGCCCAACAACAGATCCATTAAGGACTCTACAAAGAATCCTCTGAAAGAAGTGGATTTTCCTCTTCCAAAGGCTGATGAGGACAAGCTTTTGGGTCGAAGTATCACAAAGCTCAAAGAGACCATGGATGTGGCTGTAAGGAGGAACATGGCTATTATCTTCAGAGAGGGAAAGAGCATATGTGTGATGCAAGGACATCCCAAATTCTCAATAGCCAAGAGGGAAGAAACCAGAAGGTTGAAGGAAGAAGCCAAACAGCTAAAGGCTGATAAAAGAGCACAAGCAAAGCTTGAAAAATAGCTAAAGTCAAGTCAGGCTGAAGAACAGAAAGAAATTGAAGACAAAAGTGAAGATGAAGCTATGGGGGACATGGTTGATACTGATATGGAAGAGAGAAGTAAGGAAAGAGAAGAATGGCAGAAAGGGAACAGAAAGAAGGCCAATGCAAAGAGAAAGATGGTAGATAAGACTGAAGAAACCCAATCAAAATCCAAACCACTACCCTCTATTCCTGAACCCATTGTGCCTGACCCCTTCATGAACATTCATGGTGAAACAATCATTCCCAAGGAGGAACCAATTGATTGGGACACCATCAAATTGCCCACCTTCCTAACCTCTTCTCCACCATCAAAGAAGAAGAAAAGAAGAATCAAATCAACACCCTCTAAAGCCTCAATCAAATTCACACAGAAGCCTAAGCCTAAGCCTCGGGCCTCTAAGGATGATTATGTTCACATCTGTGACATAAAAGAATTTTCAGACATTGAACTCTATCTGGATGAGCTGGAGGAAGTAAGGGGAATAGCTGCCTACAGACAGCTACCAGAAAGACTAGTGTTCAAATACAAAGGAGATGGGGAAAGAACTTGGCCTCTTTACAGAATTTTGAATGAAGGCTACTCTACCTTGATTAGAGTCTACTCAGCCACACAAAGGGATTATGGCTTTACCAGGACTGCCAAGACTGAGATTCTCAACAAAATTGCCAACATAAGGAAAACTTGGAGGGAGCCCAATGCCTTGCCTAGAATATTACTCATTCAAGAAAGAGGAATTACAGTTCACAAATCACCTCATTGATTGATGGAGTTTAGAGACAACAAAGGAGTCAGAAGATTTTTCAGAATTGAAGATCAGCTCAAGATTGCCAGTAATGAAACTCTCAAGGATATACAATCTAAGTTGGACATTAATGAAGAAGATGAAGCTGAATTCTACAGACAATTTCAACTTCAAATAGAGAAGAATGACAGGAGGCTAGGAAAGAAAACAAGGAATCAAAGGAAAAGAAACTAATCTGCTCAGGCTAAAGGAGCACCCTTGGAAACAATGTAATTCTTCAATTCCATCTCAGCATACACATTTTTGCTGCACTTTTGAATTTCTGCTTTATTACAGTTTATATATTTGTCAAGTGCTTTGTTATCATCAAGCTAAACCCAAATTTATGTTTACAGTTCTAGTAGACATAAATAGGGGGAGATTGTTAGGAATATGTGTATTAGTTTGATGATAAGTTAAACAAAACACTTAAGTAGAAATCTAGTGTTTGTAGCCTCAACGGATAAGACCATCTTGGCTATCCGTTGAAGGAGTAGCTTTACTTAGCAATAAGTTTAGTATTGTAGCACATTTCATTCTCTAAATTCAAGTTGTAATTCTTAGATGTTGTAGGAAATTATCAGTCATGTTGACTACTAGTGGATATACAAATAGGAGGGCTAATTGTAAATATTTCATGCATTGTAATTTTGTATAAGTGAAGAAGTATCAACTGATATTGAAGACCATCAACGGATAAGAAACAAAGCTTCAACGGATGTCTCTAATGCTTCAACGGATAATATCCATCAACGGATGAGTGCTTCAAC
This sequence comes from Apium graveolens, assembly GCF_009905375.1. Lineage (NCBI taxonomy): Eukaryota > Viridiplantae > Streptophyta > Magnoliopsida > Apiales > Apiaceae > Apium > Apium graveolens. The sequence goes on from NC_133653.1 coordinate 48,929,684, forward strand.
GGATAAAGACTTCAACTGATAATGCATCAACGGATAAAGCTTCAACGGATAAAGCCTCAACGGATAAGGCATCAACGGATGAAAGCTTCAACGGATGCTTAGTTCATTAGCAGTTGATAGTGATAATTCACAAGCTGACAGAGGCACATGGGTTGACAGAGACAAACTGGAATGTGGAAGCCTCTAGGAGGAATCAAGAAAATGCAGCATTTCCATTCTGATGCAAACAAGGAAGTATTCAAAGATCTACAGCCAAGCCTAAATTGCATTTGATAGAGAAATAAAGAAGAAACATGTGAAGAATCTTTTTAATTGTATTTTACAGTTTTGTCTTCACTTGTAAACTTGGTGATATATAAACCAAGTAGTAGCTAGTAATTAGATATGAATTTTTCTTGAGCTGTTTAGAAATATCCAGAGAGAAAATCATCTAGTTTGTACTAGGAAGCAGCTGTGATTTAATTCTTTGAATCACAGATTTTCTGAAATAACACATCTCTGGTGGAACAACAAATCCACCAGAAAAGTTTTTAAGTTCTTTGTGTTCTTTACATTTGTGTTTGAATATATATATCTGTCTGTATTAGCTTCTAGCAATTCACACACTTGTTCTCAAAAACACTTAGCCTTAGAAACTGCTCAAAACTTGAAAAAGTTTTGAGATTTACATTCAACCCCCCTTCTGTAAATCTCATTGTTAGTCCACTGGGAATAACACTAAATACCTCTACAAATCTACAACCAACTCTCTACTCAAAATAACTATCACAACTAACCAAACCTCTTTAAAGAAACTAATAAAACCTCATTCATTTAAACCTCCAACTAAAACTCATTTCAAGTCTACTGGGAGAAAAGCAAAGAAAAGAGAAGTCGAAGTTGGTGCTCTTTGGAACTGTTTCAATCAGGATGATTTTCTACCTATCTCAGAAAATATAGCAGATGATGACTACAATAAACAGCTAGCTGAAGAAATAGTCGAAGTCTATGTAGAAACTTTGTGAGAAGTGAAGAATTATTTTAAAGATAGCACATTCAACTTGCTCAACGGAAAAGTGATTGAAAACTACTCTACTGTAGAACTTGAAAGGGTAATCGGCTTGATGAATGGAAATGATATTTTTACTAAGATGAAGAAGGCTGAATTAGCTGAAAGGTTAAGAGAGAGAGGAGAAAGGCAAGCTTGAGAAAAGGCTGAGAGGGAAGCAAATGAGATGAAATATGCTAAGGAAATTGAGATGTTTGAGCAAAGGTCCAATGCGCTAAAGGCTAAAAGGTTGAGTGGAGTTTCTCCTGATGATGTGTTTCTAAATGTCAAGACTCATACATTGTAAATGTACATAATAAAATATCTTGACAGTTACTTAATAAATGAATGGCTCAATCTGGTGGAAGCTCTAAGAGGAACTGAGATAATTGAAGAGCTTGAGTGTCTGGTCAAACTCAAAGATAATATTAGAGAACAACCAGGTTATGAGAAATTTAGATGATTCTAAAAATTCAACTCTGAATATAACTGCAAGAATGTATAAAATCTGTACTTTATCAATCTATCAGTTTTTATTTTAATTTTAGCTTGGGGTTAGTCTTTTATCAAACATGAATTTGTGACAAGTAATCTTCTCACAAATTGGGGGAGATTGTTGTGCAAGACATGCATGTACATAACAAGACTAAGTCACTCTGACAACCCTAAAAATCAGTTGTATGATAATTTTATTGTATTTTGTATTTATATTTCTTGAGTATGTAAAAATGTTAAGGAGATTAGACTGGAAGATTTTTCTATGAACAACCATCAAGCTAATGAATAAACTCCGGAAGAAGATAAATCTCGATCATGCCTTAGAGAGAAGTGTAGAAACTTGGAGTTGAATAATTATGTTCTTGGAAAAATGTTCTAAGTCAGATATCAACAAGTCATAGATTAAGGAGTATAGAGATGTATGTCGAAAAGTCAAAAATGACTTGTAGAGAAGTCCAATGAGATTCGATAAGTCAACTTGCTTGTAGAGAACTAGAGATATTGATAAGTCAAAAAGTCCATGTGGAGAACTGGAGATATCGATAAGTCAAAATCTACTTGTAGAAAACCGGAGATAATGACAAGTCAAAATCTGCTTGTAGAGAACTGGAGATATCTTCAAGTCAAAGTTTATGTAGAGAACTGGAGATATTGATAAGTTAATCTACTTGTAGAGAGCTGGAGATCTCGACAAGTCATAATACTTATCGAGAAGTAGAGATATCGATAAGTCATTTTACTTATCGATATGTGACTTCTCTACACAATAAAAGAGATCTCGACAACAACTTCAGAATTCAGAATACAGACAACTTGAAGATCCAAGATTAACAGTCAACAAATAATTCTATCACTGAATTTAAAAGACTATAAATGCAGCTGGAAGAATACAAGATCAAGGGTCAAAATGAACCGGACAAAGGAGGATCACAGAGCTGTTAGATTGTATAAAGATTTGCTGCACTTAAAGTGGAAATAGATAAATAGACTTTAGAATTTGTGTTAGTCCATTTTAGTGTTATCTTTGTAACCTTTGCATGTTGTTCTAAAATATGTCACATGTCCTTTGTTTAGATGTAACAAAATATATCTAAAAAATCATGTATTCTTTCAAGAGAAATAGCCGAGTTCTTAATTTCAATAACACAGATTTGTAGCACAAACAAATTTAATTCAATTCAAGTGAGTTTTTGATAAATTACTTGTGTCTTTACATTCAGTCTTTTATCACTGCAAATTCAATTTTAACCGTTAAGTTCCAAAAGCCAAAAACACTTTCATATACACAAAAAAACAAAGAAAACACATCCACCACCCCTGTGTTGCATTTCAAACCCAACACGAGCCAGCTTGTTTAACTACACGAGTAAGTTTTAACAAGCTTGTTTAGTTACACGAGACAATTTTAACGAGTCAGACGAGCTGTCTCATTTAAATTTACACATAATTAAATTTATAACACTACCCGAACTTGACTCATTTAATTTAACAAATAAAGTCGAGCTAGTTCGTTTAAAAAGTTGGAACTTCAACCCAAAAACCCAAAAGCAGCTCATTTAATTAAACAAATCGAGTTAAGCTCAATTAAATAAGTTTAAGAAATTCGAGCCAGGCAGTTCGAGGGTGCTAGAATAATTCCGTAGGCAGTTCGAGGGTGCTAGAATAATTCCGTCCCGTGCAGTAACGTGGACGTAATTTGTTATGTTTACGGGAAACAAATATCAGATGCAACAAAATTGTAAAAACACAAACACAAACAAAAACAAGGAAGGCCCTTTAGGAAATTAACATCCGTGCAAGCCCGTATCATACAAAAATTTAACTACCCAACCCAACCCAACCCAACCCAACCCATCATTTATTATATACTCCCATCCCACTCATTCTTCGAAAGCGATTTTTATATTCTCCTACATATTTTCTTCAAATATAACTCTAAATATATTCATACATACATACACGTATACAAATTACAAAGCACATATCATCCTCCTCGTTCTTGACTTTTCGGACGCTCTACCTCCACCACCACCCCCCTCGTCCCTACAGAATCATTTAAGGTGCTCACAGATCCCGTATTCATTACGTTTATATACACATATTTTCTTTATTTATATTGTGAAGTTTTAATAAGTCTTTTCTTGGATTTTTTCTTTCTTTTTGAGAAATATGTAAAGGGTTATTAAAAGATTGATTTGGGTTGATAAAGATTTATTCTTTTTTATTTTTAGATAATTTTGCTGAAGAATTGGAGAAGTGCCCTTTTGGTGAGTTTATTTAATTTTGATGTTTTTTGTGTGTTTATGTGCATGACATGTGTGTTTACTTAATGGGGTTTGTTTATTTTTTTAATTATTTGAAGGTGTATGATTGATTTGTTAATGGGGTTTGTAATTATTGGTGTTTCTTTATTTTTAATCCATGACTTTTCTTTTTGTTTATTTAATTGGTTTGTTGGTTAACTATAGATTTTTTTTAATTATTGTTTGTGTGTGTATTTCAGGATTTTAAGCAAGGTGGTGTTTGACTTTGAGGCTAAATAGGTTTGGTAAGAGCTCAATATTCAGTTAATACTGGGTTTGGTTAGCTCTTGCATGTCAGTAATTTTGTTGGGCTTTTGGCTATTTTTATGATTTTGATTGTTTAAAGTTTGAGTTTTTCTTGTATGGTTGGTAAAATTTGAACTTTTGAGATTGGTATTGTGATTATGTTGGAAATTTGAGGTGTATTTATGGGTTTGAAGGCTTTCTATAATTCCAGCAGTAGGGTTTTGGATTCTTTAGCGTCTTCATTTGTTATGGTTTCGAAAATAATTGTTTTTACGGAGCTTTGATTGGAGGAGATACTTGATTTTGGTACACTTTGTACTCTTGGAGGAGGGAAGAAAGGGTTATTTGTGTTACCTGCACTCTTGGAAAAATGGGTGAAGAGTCTTCTTGGATTAGGAGAACCAATTATTCTCACACCATTTATCATCGGTTAGAATCTGGCAGATTGAGTGTAGATTCTAGGTTGACCTCGTTTCCTTTTACCTCTCAGCCGGACAGAATTGCGGGTCTCAAATCAAGACCTGCAAAAGGAGCAAGTGTTACACAGATTCAGCTCAATCCTAAAACAAATAAGCCTAGGGCTATGTCCCCTCACCCTGAGACCAAACTTTCGGATACGTTTGAGGAAGCCAGGTCTGATCAGAAGCGATTTTCAACTCCACATCCAGTAAGAGGAGGATCAGGAAAGGTGCTCCATAAAGATTTTGTTGAAAAAAAGGCACCTAACATTAAGCATCATTCAAAGTCGTTTACGAACCTATCTTCAATGAAATTTTATGATAAATCAAAGAGCAAAAAGGAATCAGCATGGGCAAAGTTTTTTGATCATGGTGGAGGTAAGGTTACCTCTGTTGAATCAGCTGACGAATGGATGATTGATCTCTCTAAGCTATTCATCGGGCTTAGATTTGCTCATGGTGCACATAGTCAACTTTACCATGGGGCTTATAAGGATGAACCTGTTGCTGTAAAAATGATCAGGGTGCCAGATGATATATATGATGGGTCACTAGGAGCTCAGTTAGAGAAGCAGTTCACAAGAGAAGTAACCCTTTTGAGTCGTCTCCACCACCAAAATGTCATAAAGGTAACAGTTTATTTTCGCTTCCTTTGATGCTTTACTACTCCTTTACTTTCTAGGAGTCCGGAAGCAGCTTATACTTCTTACATTGTGCTATGGTAATTATTAATTTTTTTAAAATATTATTAGTCGGAGAAGATAGTTTATTTATATCATTGTCTTTTTCACTGGAAAAGTGTATCTATACTTTTATCTGATTGTACAACTCTTGTTATGTTGTTCGTGCATTTGAATTCACAGATGAATGGATGATCTTAATTCAGGATTCTGGTGCAACCTACATATGGGAAAAATTCATTACATTGATTAAAAATATTCTTTCCTCTTTAATTAATTGCAGTTCCCTCTTTCTGGCTATCCCATGTGAGTAAAAATTAATATGTTATCATAAGACGAGATTATCTACTTCATTTTAAAAAATCCAGTAGAGGATAATCTGAAATATAAAATATCGTTGTGTTTTTCATCGGACTAACAGAGTCTCAGAATCGTTTCTTATATTGAATAATATGTTTAAGTGTTTAACAAAGGTTGCTAATATTCATTTTGTTCTATATTTTTTCGCTTGATATTGCACAGTTCTTAGGGGCATGCAGAAAGCCGCCAATCTTCTGCATCGTCACAGAATATCTCTCAGAGGGTTCTTTAAGGGCATACATGCACAAGCTTGAGGAAAAGCTTTCCCTACAAAAAGTGATCTCATTGGCTTTGGATATTGGACGGGGAATGGAGTTCGTTCATTCTCAAGGTGTGATACATAGGGACCTGAAGCCTGAGAATATACTTATTAGTCAGGATTTTCAGCTGAAAATTGCAGATTTTGGAATTGCTTGTCGGGACACATCTTTTGATTCTTTGGCTGATGACACTGGAACTTACCGCTGGATGGCACCTGAAATGATAAAACACAAATCATATAGCAGGAAGGTTGATGTTTATGGATTTGGGCTCATTTTATGGGAAATGGTATCTGGAAGTATTCCTTACGAGGATATGACACCCATCCAAGCTGCTTTTGCCGTGGTGAATAAGGTACCTTTGTGATCCACGTTTTCTTAGTTTTTCCTTTATAATGTATTAATATAAATACTACACATTGAGACGTTTCCATCACGTCTGTGTTTATGGCTGTGTCGTAACATTCTTGTACACGCCAACTCAAATCTGCATGTTCTGTTATTAACTTGCACCTGTTTCTAGATCACTTGACGGGCACAGTATTGGGAACTGGATCTGTTTTCGGTATCTTGAAATCGACAATTTCTGTTTCTGGAAATGTCACCACGTATCATGTCATTTTACCTAATTAGCAAACATTTACTTTGACGGTAGAATGTCATAACTCGTATGATCGGACTTCTAATTAAAGAACTTCGACGTGTATTTGATATATTCTTCCATGGTGATGTCATAGTCATCTGGCAACATTTGGAAAGAACTGCGTAGGTCGGCAAACTTATTCAAATCTATTTTTGTTCTCTTTCATTAATTTTCTACCTTCGTAATATTATATATACAGGCTTGTGTTCAAATACAAATTATTCTGCCCCTACTCTACTTACATATGAATATTAAATCCTATATGTATTTTGGTGAATCTTATTTAATGTGTTTTGGTGAGTTTTACATATATATGAATCATAACATCTTATGTGTGTTGATCGTAAACTATTATTGTTTTAATGCATTATAATCTTATTTGTGTAATTTTTTTTTAAATCCAAGAGGTTTCTAGAGTTCGGATGACAGAAGCTTTGTAGTAGAACATGACATTATCTCTTTCTGTATATTAATCAAGGGGGAGTTTATTTTTCTAGTTTACCTACTGATAAAAATTTGAACGATGTATATATAATGTTTATTGTATATATAATGTGTAATAAACGCTTCTGAATTGTGATATTTCAGAATTTGAGACCAGCTATCCCAGATAACTGCCCTGCTGCAATGAAGGCATTAATCGAGCAATGTTGGTCTTCACATCCAGATAGAAGGCCAGAGTTCTGTCAAATCGTGAAGGTACTCGAACAATTTAAGGCTTCACTTGCAAGTGATGGAAACCTAGATTCGGTACAGAACCTGACATCTCATGATCATAAGAAAGGGATCTTTCATCTGATTCATAAGCTTGGTCCAGTGCATCATACCCATCATACACATCATACCCCTCCATCAACGCCTAAACCCAGGTTCGCATGATGTTCCTATTGACCTGGCTTTGGAGTTTGCAGATAGCATCGTGTATATCACGTTTTTATTAGAACTTCCTTTGTCGTATTTTTGAACACAAATTATATGTATATGTGAATTAATTAGGAATTTGAGTCGAGTTTGCTACTCTTAACACCACACCTGCTAAAAACGACCTAAACTATGTCTGTTCTTTCAATCTCACAATCAGTCTGTGCTTGTTCCACCTCCGGAGGCATGTTTGCTGACTTATGCCTGCCGTAAAATACATTCAATTTACATATAAATTTTTTCTTCAATGAAACTGGCTAGAATGTTTCAGGATGGAAAAATCTCATCATTATCATCTATGAAAAGCCCTGTACGTGTAGTTTGTTACATATTTTTCTTAGGCAAATCACATGATACAAATGTTATACGTAATTTGGAAAAAGTTTTGTGAGCACATATCCAAACTCATATACAACTTGCTCAATGAGAAACTTGTCCTTTATTTACACAAAAAAACCTAACGCTTTATATACATTAAAAATCTAATACAAGGTGGGAGGAAGATGTTGATATTTTGATGTCTATACTATTATGCCTTTTATGATGTTGAAATCACACTAATTGGAGGACAACTATACTAGTGGTGCTCAACTAAAAGCATTAAAACATTATTGTAAAATTGTCTAAATCTCACTACTACAGGACAATGAAATTGAGGAGAATCTACAATTTTGTCAAATAGGTTTAGAGTTTGGTGCCGAACAGAGAATCTAATGAGAATCAAGGGTTTTTGGTTTTGAAACAGTTTGAAAGCGTTCGATCCAATGGTTACAGGTACATCACTCATTAAAGTTACAGGAAAATGTTAGTTACTCCAAATTCAAGTTGGTAGGTAACTTTGTTAAAAATAAAATATAATCATGTGTGTATATATCCGCACATGAATTAAAACACACTAAATATTATGTCACATATCATTTGACAAATATTTTGAGAATCAATTCCGGATATCAATTTATACAACACCTAAGAGCATTTACAATGCTCCAAGATCACTTCCTATTTTTATTGGGTTCCAATTATAACTCCTCACTGAAAAATAGACAATGACCAAGTTCATACAATACAAAAAATCATTTACTGGTATATTAAATAATAAAAACAAACTCAAAATTAAGTCACTGGGGGAGGAAAGTAATTAAACTATATTATAAAAGTAATTAAACTATATTAAAATATAAGTAAGAAATAAAAATGACCGTGTTGAGCGCAATGGATTCGCCTAAATTTGTTAGAGCTCATCCGATACTATGTTTGTAAAAAATGGGTGGCTCTCTCTGAGTACCGAACCAGGAAGATGTGAAAAACAGAACTAAATAAAATAACTATTCAAAGAAAATAAATCCGTGGGGGGGGGGGGGGGTGTAAAGAAAGAAGTAGCGTAGGCACACAATTACCTGTGTTATTTCATGCTTTTAAACATGCATTGAACCTGCATTATAACTAGATTAAATTTATTGGTAATAGACTTGGGGCTGTGTTAATTTGTGGTGACTGGGAGTACACCACATTAATCAAGCCGGCCAAACTTATATAGAGTCCATATCACACGAAAAGGACAAAAGTATATGTAATAATTACGGGGAAATGTTAAATTAAGAACAGATTATTAAAGCCCACACGAATTTTCAGATTCATTTTTTTTTTGTAAATCTTGTATATTTTAATTATTGAAGTTTAATAAATTCAATTAATAATATTTTATTTGATACATCACTTTCCTTTTCATTCTCCGCAAAGTCTAACAGAATTTATTAAAGCCCACACGAAATATTAAAACCACAGGATTTTGTTCACGGGGTTACAAACCAACAAGAATTCATAAAAGACATGGGAATTTATAAGAGGACCAGCCCATATAATCTATAGTCCATCTAGGCCTTTGTTTTATTTTTACCTGCTTGCTCTCGCGGGTTGTTCTTGCATACGAGTAAGCACTTTGAACATCTATTCCTTGATCTGTTGTTCATGACTGATTCGTATTGCCCTGTGGTTGTGAGAGAACCTCTTTCTCTTCTGTTTTGCTCCTGCCCCTAGGCTTAGTCCTGCACCTGCATTACTAGCCGCATCAAGAAAAAAAATCCTCTTTAGTAACCTCTGAAATATTTACATGCAGATCAGATTCATTAAGAACAAGCTGATATGAATGTTGCAAAGGCCCCTTGCATGTACCCTTTTAGATGGCCTACGAATAACCAAAGTAAGCCGTCACTTAGTGACAACAGAAACACCCACTGATAACTCCGGTGAGCGGGCGGCTCCGTCCGATGCCGTTCCTGGACCTTCTGGGTATGGATGAGGTGTAGCTGCTAGTTGGGCGCCTGCAAAACAACACCGGAAGGGGGGTTTGGCTCCCACGGCGCCTCCGGTATAAAAATAAGAACATGTTCTTGGAGAGGATGTAGATGTATATATGTAATGTAGAGGCTGCTGTGTGTATGGATTTGAGAGAGAGAGTGAGTGTGCAAGAGTGTATATATTCCAACCCCTAAACCTTTCAGCCTTGGGGGTATATATAGCCCAAAGGTAGGGTTTAGGGGTAGTTACCTCCAAATCTGGGCCGTTGGATCTTGGGAGCGGAGGACGCCTGACTTGGGTGGATTGCTTACACGTGTCCAGGGGGGATGACCTCCAGAGTGTTCTAACGGCCTTCTGACACGCGCCGTGCTTGTCTGGTGCGTTGGTTGTTGAACGCGTCGTGCTTGTCAGGTGCGTTGGTTGTTGATAACTGTCATAGTCACGTGCCCACGCACCCTTCCTTAGCGGGTTGTGGGATGTGCATGTGCTTGCTGGGACCTCCCTCATGGTGGTTTTAGCCCTGATCCGGATCCGGGTATGCAGGTGGATCCGAATCCGGGTAATAGGATGGACCCGGGCCTGGACTCCTATGCTTGATTGGCCTGGGAGAGGGGGGTCTTAGTAGGTCAGTTGAGCCTGTATTCCTTCAGCCCAGGTTGACGCCTATCCGGGTCTCTTATACCCTATCATTTGCCCCCATTCCCTTATGCAGATTTTCTGGATGAGGGAGTAGTAGATGCCAGTCCGGATTGGGTGGAATGGTTGCTTAAGAAAAGTTTCTGTTCCTGGTTGCCTCCCAATCCGGATCTGGTGTAGTAGATGTCAATCCGGATTAAGGTAGAATAGTTCCTTCAGAAAAATTTCTAATCCTGATTGCCCCCCAATCCGGATCAGGTGTAGTAGATGCCAATCCGGATTAAGGTATAGTAGATACTTCGGAAAAATTTCTGCTCCTGGTTGCCCCCCAATCCGGATCAGGTGTAGTAGATGCCAATCCGGATTAAGGTATCGGAAAAATTTCTGCTCCTGGTTGCTTCCCAATCCGGATCAGGTGTAGTAGATACCAATCCGGATTAAGGTATAGTAGATGCTTCAGAAAAATTTCTGCTCCTGGTTGCTCCCCAATCCGGATCAGGTGTAGTAGATGCCAATCCGGATTAAGGTATAGTAGATGCTTCGGAAAAATTTCTGCTCCTGGTTGCTCCCCAATCCGGATCAGGTGTAGTAGATGCCAATCTGGATTAAGGTATAATAGATGCTTCTGAAAAATTTCTGCTTCTGGTTGCTCCCCAATCCGGGTCTGGTGTAGTAGATACCGACCCGGATTGAGGTAGGACGGTTGCTTTAAAAATGTATCTAGTTGACAATGATCCGGATTAGGGCTACTGGTCCGGGTCTTGGGCTGTGGAATTCGAAAGGTTTGGGATTTTCAAACGGTTTTGCTCAATTTCCCCCCTTTGATTTTGAATTTCAGGCGGTTACCTCCTAAAAAATCGGCCCATAATGATTATGGGGTTTAATTAGCATTTATATGTGTGTAATTACATATATATATATATATATCTCCTTGTTTTTGTTTTTTTTCTTTGTAACTGCTCCTGGAACCAGTAGGGTGCTGCCACGTGGCAGGAGCGGTTTCTCTTTCCTGGGCCTATAAAAGGCTGCCCCTCTTCCATTTCATTTTTTATTCTCATCCAAAACCAAAAAGTCTTTTCGCTTTCTTTCAATTCCGCCGGAGTTCTTCGAAGTCTTGGATTCCCTTGGGCTTTTCCACCGCCGTCCTTTTGCACTCGTGTTCGACAAATCTGTAAGCCTTTTTCTCCTTGCTTTTACTTTTTTGGTTTCTCGTGATTTTTCTTTAGATTGTTGCATGCTCGAGTTTTATCTCCCATTCGCGAATTGAAAGTTCGAATCGGCCTTTGGGGTTTGGTTTGTTTTGTTTTGTGGTGTATTTTGCTTAGATCTGTGAGTGTTTGGGTATTTTGCGGTGTTTTTTTTTCTCGAAAAGTTCAGTTTTGGGGTAGATTTTTCTGGGTTGTTCTTCGTGTTCTTCACGTGTATATTTTTATATGTAAATAAAAAATCATATGTTTTGGTCTTTGATTCTCTGGTATGTTGTTTGTGGTTAAGGGTTTTGATTTTGATCCGGGTTCAGGGTATAGGATCCGGATCCGGGGGGGTGGGGTGCTTGGGTAGAATTATATGACTTGGGTTTTTAAGCTGTTTTTGGTTGCTTTGGATCCGGATCCGGGTGCTTGCCACCGGGATCCGGGTCTATAATTTTTGATATTTTTTGGCTTGTAGTTATCATGATCCGGATCGTTGATGTTTTTCCGGGTTGGACTTGCATTAGTGGTCCGGATCATCAGGTTATGTAAAACTAACATAACCTACCTGATCCGGACCGATTAGCAAGATGAATAAAAACTGTAGGGCCCAGGCTGACTGACCTTCATTTTAATAGGTATATGGTTCGGACCAAGGAGCGAGCTAGGAAAATTTATAACTGCTACCCCAACTTTTCTGAAGAAGAGAGCGACCCGAATTCATCTGGTAGAGAACAGATCCGGGGCGAGATGGTGAGGAAAGGGTCCGGATCTGTGGGAACAATCACAAGCTTCCGGTATAAGAGGCTTCCAGAGAATTCGGTCATCTTTACACCAGAGGGCCGCTGGTCCGATATCAAGTACCATTTTGTCAGAAAGCCACCTGGGTTCGAAGATAGCATTTATTACGCCCGGATTAGATATGAAAGGCACGAGGATGGCCACACGGGTGTGTACGACCAAGGTGCTTTGGAGACAGCTTTTGCTTCGTTTGGGATCAGCCGGGATCATTACTAGCTGAAGGATTTCTATGCTGAAGCCGATCCGGATGACATGGACAAGGCAATCCGGGCTGCCTTTCAGTTAACTCCTGATATCGCTTGGAGGTGGCCCGAGCCCCATGAGAGGATTTTCGATCGCCCTTCGGACGGTTTCGTTCCGGTCTGGCTGGAGCACCTAAGATCCGGGTGGAGTCCTCGCTGCCACATGTTTATCAAGCATCTGTGCAAGTACGTATACAGGATATTCCCAATGCAAATAACTCCAAACGAAATTAAGTCTATGACCTGGTTCATAGCTTGCTGCAACAAGGCCGGGCTCCTGCCCACCTTCAAGTTGTTCCACCAGATTTTTTATCTCTCTAGATCGAGCCAGAAACCGTTTTATGAGCTCAGGTTCCGGGCAGCAGAGTGCGGCTTTGGCCCGGGTAGGTCCAAACCGGTTATGCACCAGACCTCGTTGAAACACTGGAACGGGGAGATTCTGATGTTGTAGGGCTTCGACCTGGAGTTTCTCCCCTATTTTACAACCGGGGAAGTTAAGACAAAGTTCAACCCGGAGATCTTAGAGGGGGAGGCTGTAGATCAGATTAGGAAATTTTGTGGTATCTCGGGTTCCAGCTGACCCGGGATACCTTTATGAACCATAAACTGCTATTCCAACTCGGCTGTAAGTTTTTCTTTAACCTGTTCTGCTTGTGATCCGGGTCCCCATCCCTGCTTGGCGATCCGGATTACGGTTCCTTTTTCTTTTACCTTGTAATTATTGTTACGGAATCTCTGTTTGGTCTTTGATTCGGGTCTTTTTGTTTTTCCTTATGACCCGGATCAACGTCCATTTTGCTTTTTTACTTGTAGCTTGTTTGCATCAAATATTTTTCCATGATCCGGATTATGGCATATTTAGCTTTGTTTGCCCCTGATCCGGGGTTACTGTAGTATTTTCTTTCCGGTTTTGGTTGCTTTGTCCAGTATATTTATCATGTGCTGATATTTCTCTTTTCCCACCTTTCAGGTTTGCCGCATTACAACCCTTCATCCAGAGCGATAATGTCTTCTTCGGCCTACGCAACAGCTTTCAACTCCCTGGGATTGGTATATAAGACAACGAAAGGGGCCCCTGGGACTGGATCCGGTTCTGCGGATGCGGAGGGTGGTGCCGAGTCTTTCGTCCCCCGGAACGTGTCTAGTCCGGGTGACGTGGCTTTGAACGAGGACCCTGATGTCCAAGAAATCTCTGAGGACCCTCCTTCAAAGAAAAGGCATGTCTAGTATTCCTTCCCAAGATGACTATGAGGAGGTGGAGGGATACAGCATGGCTGCTGCCTTGAAAAGGGTCACCAGGCAATGGGGACAGGTATCCAAAATTTCCATGCCTTAGGTTCCGGGTTGCGTCCCCCGTTTTTTTTGTACTTAGTCAATTTCTGTCTTTTTTCAGCTCGGGAGTGCCATATCTATCTGCTCAGATGTTGCCTACACGGAGGTCCGGGAGGCCAACAACCGGACCAATATCGAGAAGATACGGGCTGATACTTTGCAGGGAGAGCTGGAGGAAGCCCGGGAGGGATTCCGTGTGGTGGAGTCCAGGTTGAATGAGAAGCTCAAGGCTGTAGAGGACCGGGCTGAGGGACTTGCCCAGGAGGTAGAGAGGCTCAAGGCCGAACTCGCTGCAAAGGAGAACTTGAACAAGGAGGCTATGATTGCCGAATTCAAGGCCAGCGATGTTTATGACTTTGAGGTTGCTTAGGCCGGGGTTCCTGAAGTCCGCAGATCCTGGGTCGTTATTGAGCGCCACATCAAGACCGACCCCTTGGCGTCCTGGGAGAGCTTCATCCAGGAGTTCCTTGCTACAAAGGCCACAGTGGAGCAGGGCCAGGGGAACCGGAACCCTATGATGGTCAGAGCCCCAGCTTTCTCTAGATCCGGACCAGAACTGATAGGCTTCTCGAGCCCAGCCCTGTAATTTTATTTCTACTAGGATTTGCTATTCTCGTACTTTGATTTGAAGGATTTGTAATGATTTGATTTGTTCCGGGTTGGTGGCAATCCGGATTATGTCTTTAATATTGCTTTCGAACCTTCTCTTAAATTGCAAAAAATTCTTGCTTTAGTTTCAATCTACAGTTTTTTTTATCATGAGCTGCCCGGATCCTTGTGCAAACGCGCTTGATCCGGGCTGTGTCTGAGTTTATATCCGGGTTGTTCCGGGTATGAAGCCGTATCCGGATTTGAATGCTTGTAATTTTTTATTTTGCTTTTGAGATTGCTTTCAATCCGGGTATGATACCCACCCGGGTTGATGTTTTCTTGTTGGTTTTATGTACCAAGAAAATATAAGTACGTGGTGGTGTTTGCTTTTTTGCTTTATGTCCTTAGAGAATGATCTCAGTGCATAATGGTTGATTTAACCCGGATTCGAATGCTTATCCGGGTTGCTTTTTGCTTGTGAATTTTGCTCTCAATCCGGTTTGATACCCACCCGGGTCGATGTTTGCTTGTTTTTTTTATGTACTTAGAAAATATAAGTATATAATGGTTGTTTTGACCCGGATTCGAATGCTTATCCGGGTTGCTTTTTGTTTACACATTTGCTTTCAATCCGGGTATGATACCGTGACCAGATTGATGTTTGCTCTATTTACTTAGAAATTTTCTAAGCAAATAGTGGTTGCTTTTGTTTTTTGCTTTGAATCCGGATTGTTGTTTGCTTTTCTAGTAATTTAAAAGTAATAACTTTTCAGGAAAGGAAATTTTTTTTCATTGAATTGGAAATTTTCTTCATACAAAATATATGACCATGGATTGGTTGCTTGCCATAGGCTACAAGTTTTGGCTGCTTTTGGTTGCTTCTTTTACTGGTAGAATTTTCTGAGCCTGAGTTCGTGCCATGTATTTGGTATCTCAGATTCATCCATGTTCATGAGCTTGTATGTTCCTGGCCTTAGAACTTTCTTGACTTTATATGGGCCTTCCCACCTTGGCATTAGCTTCCCGGTGTTGGTAGGATCTGAAGCTTCCGTGTCTCGAAGGACCAGGTCTCCAACTTGAAAGTTTTTTACCTGGGACCTCTAGCTGAAGTGGTCTTTGGTGTTTTCCTTATACTTCTCCATTCTTGCAACCGCCTGGTCTCGGACTTCATTAATTAGCTCGATATTTGTTCTGAGGCCCTCCTCATTCGCTATCTTGTCAAAATTGATTGCTCGGTGGGAGGGGGATCCTACTTCAATTGGTAGCATAGCTTCAGTTCCGTAAGCCAGCTTGAAGGGGGTTTCTCCTGTGCTTGTTCGGGGGCTTGTTCTGTATGCCCAGAGTACATTAGGCAATTCTTCTGGCCATTTGGTTTTGCTTTCCCTGAGCTTCTTCTCTATCCCCCTGAGAAGTATTCGATTTGTTACTTCAACTTGGCCATTTCCTTGAGGGTAGGCTACAGATGACTTCTTGTGCCGGATACCCCTTTCTTGAAGGTAGGATTCGAATTCTGAACCAACGAACTGCGGACCATTTTCTGAGACCAGTACTCTCGGAATCCCGAACCTCATTAGAATGTTATCCATGAACTTGATGCAATCTTGCTGGTTTATTATTCCCATGACTTTTGCTTCTACCCATTTTGTCATATAATCAATTGAGACTAGTAAGTACCTGAGGTCTCCTCTGGCCCTGGGGAAGGGTCCCATGATATCAATGCTCCATACAGCAAATGGGATTGGTGACAGGACTGAGGAGGGTAGGACTGGGCTCATCCGGCTGACATTGCTGAATAACTAACATTCCTTGCACTTTTTCACAAAGTCTATTGTATCCTGATGGATAGTAGGCCAGTAGTATCCTTGTCTTATGATTTTGTGAGCTAGGGCCTTCGCGGACATATGATCCCTGTATATTCCTTCATGAACTTCCATAAGACTGTACTGTGCCTCTCCTGGGCCTATGCACTTCAGGATTGGGGAAGAGAAGGTCCGGCGATAGAGTATACCCTCTTCGATGAAGAATTTTGAAGCTTTTGCCTTTAACCTTTGAGCCTTCCCTTTATCCTGTGGGAGTTCTCCCTTTTCCAGGTAATTGATGAACGAAGTCATCCAAATTGGGTTGTTGTCTATTTCCATGACTTCTTCAGATTCTATGCTCGGTTTCTGTAATTCTTCGAAGCAGACGGAGCAATCCAGGTCTGATGAATTTTGAATAAGTTTAGATAGTGTGTCAGCTTCTGAATTTTCCTCTCTGCAGATTTGGATGACTTGGATTTTTGGTATCAAGGAGAGGTAGCTTTGGACCAGAGCCTGGTACTTGGCTAGAACTGGATCCTTGGCTATGTACTCGCCGTTTGTTTGCTTTACCACGATCTGAGAGTCGCTGTAGATTTTGAGATCCTGGATCCTGAGTGTTCTTGCTAGCTTCAACCTTGCAATCAAGGCCTCGTACTCTTCCTGGTTGTTTGTTGCTGAGAAGCCAAATGAGATTGCTGTTTGGATTGTGAATCCTTCTGGGCTCTTTAGGATGAGTCCGGCTCCTGATCTTTCATTGGTTGAAGAACCATCAACTTTGAGAGCCCAGGCTCCTATGTCTTGATCAGTGTTTCTCTCAGGATCAACGCTCATGGGCACAGGCTCTTCTTCCGGGAAATTATATTCTATGATGAAATCAGCTAGAGCCTGGGCTTTGATTGCTGTTCTTGGAATGAAACTCAAGTTGAACTGACTCAGCTCAACTGCCCAATTCACTAATCTTCCTGAGATATCCGGCTTGTGTATTATCTTCCTTAAGGGTTGGTTAGTTACGACCCGTATCTCCCTTCCCTGGAAGTAGTGTCTGAGCTTTCTGGATGCTGTGACCAAGGCAAAAGCAAACTTTTCTAGCCTCGGGTATCGGGTCTCCGCATCTTTTAGCACTTGGCTCACATAATAAACTGGTCGATGTTTGCCGTTCTCTTCCCTGATTTCTTCAAATGTGCTTTGGCATTCTGGGCTCCAATTAACTTCTCTCTTATTGGTTGCTCCTTTTAACAGGTCAAAGAAGGGTAGGCATCTTTCAGCTAACTTTGAGATGAATCTTCTGAGTGCAGCCAGTGACCCTGCTAGCTTCTGCACATCTTTTTTGCGTTCTGGGAGGCTTCATCTCTTGTATTTCCTTTATCTTTTCTGGGTTGGCTTCAATTCCCCGGTTGCTTATTATGAATCTAAGAAATTTTCCTGCCCCTACTCCGAATGTGCACTTTTCTGGATTGAGCATGAGTGAGTATTTTCTCAAGTTGTTGAAGCATTCTCTTAGGTCTCCTATATGACCGGGGATGCTTGTGGACTTTGCAATCATGTCATCAACATAGGATTCCAGGTTCCTTCCAATCTGCTCTTTGAAGATTTTATTCATTGCTCTTTGATATGTTATTCCCGCATTAGTCAATCCGAAAGGTAGCATCACATAGGCATAGACCGCCCTGTGGGTGATGAAGGCCGTCTTTAGGATATCCTTGGGATTCATCTTAATCTGGTTGTACCCCGAGTAGGCGTCCATGAAACTTAGCATTACGTGCCCAGAAGTTGCGTCGATCAATTGATCAATATTTGGCAAGGGATAGGGGTCTTTGGGGCATGCACTGTTCAAGTCTGTGTAATCGATACACATTCTCCATTTTCCATTTGCTTTTTTCACCATCACTATATTTGCCAGTCATTCCGGGTACTTGACTTCGCATATTATTTCAGCTTTGAGTAATTTCTCAATTTTTTCATCGATTGCTTTCTGCCTTTCCGGGGCAAAATTTCTTCTCTTTTGATTGACTGGCTTCCTCTCTGGGTTGACGTCCAAGCTATGCATCGCTATGGATTCATCCAACCCGGGCATGTCTCTTGGGGTCCAAGCAAATATGTCAGAGTACCCTTGGAGTAGCGATACCAGGTCTTTTCTGAAATTAGCCTCGAGCCCAGATCATATCTTTATCTTCTTGGCAGGATCGCTTGTATTGATCAGAATTGTTTCCATTTCTACAGCAGCCTCTATCTTGGATTGATCCATATTTGATACCATATGCTGGATCCGGGCCTCTGTATTTTTCTTCATATAGATTTGACCCTGGGTTGTCATCTTTTTTTGGTTGCTTTCCCCTACTTCAATTGTTTCAGGGTTGGTTGCTTGCACAGTAAGGTTGGTTTGGCCAAGGCCTAGGCTCAATTCAATCTCTTCTGTGACTTGGTTGCTTTTTTGCTCTTCTAAGCTTGGTTTGGTTGCTTTCGGATCTGAGAGGGACTCTATGATCTGAACTTCTCTTCTCGTATCATCCCTTGAGTGGGGGCGATGTTTCTTAATACTTTGCTGTTTCCGGAGTACCACGGCCTTTCTTTTGTTGTCTTGATGAGTTTCAGCCATTACCAGAGCCTGGCTATAGCATCTTTCAGCTACCTCATAGTCCCCCTTGATTTCTCCTACCCCAGTTGGAGTTGGGAATTTGATTTTCAAGTGTGATATGGAGGTGATTGCTTGGATCCTGGTCAGGGCTGAGCGCCCGATTATGCCGTTGTAGGATGAAGGAGTATTGATCACGTAGAACTTTTTCACATGGGTAACTTGGTTTGGGCCCAATCCAAATATGACTGGAAAGTATAAAGTTCCCTGGATCAAGACCAAGTTATTCCCGAACCCATGCAGAGGATCCTTTTGGTATTCATTGGAGCGTACGCTCCCAAGCTTCATCCTATCCACAGTATGCTTGAAGAGTATGTTTACTGAAGATCCATTATCAATCAGCATTCTTCTTACTTCATTGTCAAAGATATCAAGTGTTACAACCAAGGCTTCGTTGTGATTCGGGTTGACTCCTTCATAATCCTTGTTGCTGAATGAGATCATCATCTCCGGATAGGATTGGACGGAGAACACCTCATCTCCTGAGCCCGGGCTCCTAGGGGGAGAGTGTGACCCTCCTAAGACCATATTTACTACATTCTTACCCTTCCTTTACCTTTCTTCTCTCTGATTTGTCTCCCTTGAGATGTATTGATTCAGGTTGCCTTTCTTGATTTGATCTTCAATGAAGTATTTTAAAGAGAGAAAATTTTCAGTCTTCTGCCCATGGGTTTCATGATAGTCGCACTGCCTGTTGTAAGGCCTGCTCTCTGGGGGAGTCTGCATTGCCTTTGGAGGATAATAGAATGGCTTTCCCTTGATCTCTTTCAGTATTTCTTCCCGGGTCCTGTTTAGTGGTGTCCACTCTGACTCTTGCATAGGCTCCCTCGCCTGCCTAGGTGGACCGGGATCACTTTTGGATTCTGTCTTCGGACCCAATCTTTGAAATATTGGAGTGTTTTGTACAACATTTGTTTGCTGGGTTTGGTTGCTTTGTTTGAACTTTTTCTCCTGATGGTAACCCCCTTTCGGTCGGTCATCAGAAGATTTGTTCCTGTTTCCTCCATTCCGAGTCATTCTCATCGCCTGGAGAATGTCTGTTTCTTTTATGAACCGGGCTGCCATAGAATAAGCAGCGGCCAGGCTTTGGGGCTCTTTGTTTATTGTTAGGTCACACACACACTGTAGAGGGGGTGAATACAGTGTATAGTACACTCAAATCGAACTTTAAGAACTTAAGTAACAGAAAACAAACTTTATTGAAACAATAAACTCTGTTACAGTATGGAACTGTTACCTCTCAGTGATGAACAGATATCACGAGAGCTGCTAGGGTTACAATGAATAATCTTCTCTAATAATGATAACACTTTTAGTGTAAACCCTATGTCTGTATTTATATACTACACAGTTATAAGATAATCGCTAATTGATATGGAATATAATTCTGCTTCCTAAAATATATCAATCAGATATCTTTTCTTCTAAGTATTCCATTCTTCACGGAATTCCTTCTTCATGCATATCTCTTCTTATGTTTATCTTAAACTTCTTTCCTTTAATCAGCTACTGTCCTTATCTGATTATCCTTCAGCACTTAAGTTCTGATATCTATCTTCTGATGATTATCTCCTGATAACATACGTACTGATATCCTTAAGTCCTGACTTCCAGTATAAGTACTGATCAACAGTTAAGTACTGATTTATCCTGTTCAGTAAGATCTGAAAGCTAAACATAAAACATATTAGCCATGACATTATCAAATATATCTAACAATCTCCCCCAACTTGTAAATTAACATAATATACAAGTTTAACAGATATTTGATGATGTCAAAAACATTAAGTACAAATGCATGAGAATTAGACTAGATAACTACAACTTATAGTCCTTAAAGTTTTTACCAATTTCAACTTCTGATAACAACTTCAGTCTGTATAAATATCAGAATTTAAGCAGTTGTAGATCTTCGACTTGGCTTCTTCATTTTCTGATCTCTCTGATGTCAGGAGTTGTTCTGAGATAGTTCTTCAACAAACATTTCTCAACATATCTTAGTTCATCAATCATTCTCCTTTTAACATCTTTAAGTTCTGCAGTATCTTCACCAGTTTGAAAGATTGCAGCTCTGAGATCATTGATCTTTGCTTTTCTCAACTCCTGATCTAGTCTTATAACATAAGCTTTGTCAGACTCTAGATTGAATTCAAGTCCCTTAATACCAAGATACGTTCTGATCTGTGCAGTATTAGGCTTCATATCAACAATATCACCATTGTGATCTCTGTACTTTGGAACATATATGCTGTCAGACTTAACAGAATAAAGCCTTTTCTGTCTCTGAATCTGTTCTTTTAAGTAGTTTGCAGCAGTCCCTGTTATTCTGTCATCCACTTGAAGTAAGAAAAGTACATGCTCCAATTCTTCAAAATACTTCAATAGAATGGCATTTTGTCTTATATGATAAACCCTACCATCTGTCATGAAATACAACATGATATATTCTTTCAAGTAGGTATGGTAAACCATCTGTACAGATTCCAGTTGATTCAATCTCTCAGGAGTTGCTCCAATACCTGGTTCACTCAAGGAAGTTGGATCATTGGTAGTGTTGTGTACTCTTCTTTCATCAACACTTCCCAATCCAGTTTTATCTCTAGCTTCCTTTCCAGTAACTACTCTTGCTTCAAAACCACTTGCAGTAGTCTTCAAAGATTGAGTCTGTATTGCTTTAGTGAATCCTGGTAGGAGTGTCTTTGATCTATTTTCTGATATCAAGTTAACTTGAGCTCTGTCAGAGGTTACTTGCTTCTTCTAAATATCAGAACTTACAATTTCTTGACTCTGAACAACTTGAGCCATGTCAGAGGTTGTTTTAAGAACTTTTCTTGAAGTCAGAGCAAGATCATCCTTTTTATCAGTAAT
This sequence comes from Apium graveolens, assembly GCF_009905375.1. Classification (NCBI taxonomy): domain Eukaryota; kingdom Viridiplantae; phylum Streptophyta; class Magnoliopsida; order Apiales; family Apiaceae; genus Apium; species Apium graveolens. Next base: position 48,951,469 of record NC_133653.1, read on the forward strand.
TTCTTCTTCCTCAGGAGGTACATAAGCCTTGATAGGTTCACCAACCTTTTCTTTACCCTTGGATCTTGGATCTATCTGTGGTTGTGATCTAGCCAATGTTGCTTCAGTATGTGTCATTTCTTTGATCACAATGCCTTTAAGTTTTTGTAAGTGACTTTTTACCAGAAGCTTCAGATTTAGATGTGACTTTTTCTGATTTAAGTCTGGCTTCTTCTTCCTTTAAACTTTCCAAGTCCATTCCTGGATTTTCTTGAAGAAATAACTGTCTTGACATTTCTTCATCAAGATCTAGGAGTTCATCAGAACTTATCCTTTTACCAGCAGCAGAACTTATTCTTTTCCCAGTATCATAACTTGTCCTGTGACTAGCTTGTCTTGATGTAAACCTTCTACCTTGACTATGACCGCTACCCATTCCAGAGTATCCTTGATCATCATTTCCATCATCCTTTCCTTGCAGTGTCTTGTTAGTTTTGCATTTGGACTTAATTACCTTCTCCCCCTTTTTGGCATCAGCAGGTAGTAAAAGAGAGATAAGTAATTCTACTGAGGATTGGATTTCAGTAAGTTGAGATTGCTGAGAAGCTTGATTTGTCAGAATGTCATCAATATGAGCTTGTTGTTTCTCTTGAGTTTTCTCAATATAAGCAATCCTGTCAATGGTAGGTTGAAAGAACTTTTTCTTATCAATTTTCCAAACTTGTTCTTGTTTGATAAAGTTGTCCTGAATCTTGTGTAGCTCTGCATGAGTAGTTGAATGAAGACCTTGTAGATGTTTAGTACTCAATGCAGTGACTCTAAGCTGGGTTTTAAAATCATCAGAATTTAACATTTCATCAGCTTTAGTCAAGTGCTCAGCAAGATGTAATGCATTTGGAACACATGAAACTGAGTTCCATTCCTTAGTCCACTCCTGACCTGTAGGAGTTTCACTCCAAGGTACTGGTGCATCCCTGATAACAAACTCCTTTACCAGTTCAGACTTAGGAAGAGTCGGTTGAGGAGTATGTCCTGAAGGACCTGCTTCATCAGCATCTACAGTTGGAGCAGCTTCACCAGTATCTCCAGCATTTGCAGCATCAGAACTTAAAGAATCAGTATCTTCTGATAAGACAATAGTGTGAGTAGCAATGGAGGCTTCAGCATCCTCTAATTGCTGATCTGATACTAAGTTCTGATCAACAGCCATATCCTAATGCTCACCTAAAGTCTGATCATCAGCATCTTGATGCAGAGAAGGTGTTGTTGATAACTCTGGAGTTTGAACAGCATCAGTAACAGGTGTTGTGAAAGGATTATTTGCTATTGGAGCTTCTAAAAGAAATACTTCAGACACAACCAAGTGTTGAACCTCAATATCAGCACTTGTGCCTGGATCAACAAGAGACACAGATGGTGAGTTAGCCTTGTCAGATACAGCTTCCTGAGATGGAGTTAATGGAGAAGAAGTGACTGGAGCAAAATCCTTATCTTGTGAGATCAGAGATTCCTGATCCCCTTCCTTAGCTGCTTCCTCTTCATCATCTGAAACTAGCCTTTGTGCCCTCTGTTTCTTGTACTTCCTTGTTGATGTGGATTCCTTGGGAGTTTCAGGAACTATCATTCGTCTAAGCCTCTTAGAAGCCTAGAACCCCCAATTGCAGAATACTTCTGAGAAACCTCTTTCTCAGCTTCAGTTACAACAGGTTCTCTAGCAGGAACCGGTTCCTCAGAATCAGAGTCATCTCTCAAGGCAATCCTCCTTCTCTTTTGAGGTGTTTGAGGAACATTCTTTGTCCTCTTTGGCTTGGAAGATGAAGGTTGAGCAGTCTGTGAAGTGGAGAGATAGGATTTGAGATATGTTCTGAGGGTAGGTTGAGTAGAATGAGAGGTAGGTACTGAGGTTGATGGATTTTGGGTGTTTGGAGTTGGTTGGACATCAGAGTAAACAGATCTATAAGTATCAGGATCAGCACTTACCAAGATCTGTTTTACAGACTTAGGAATCTGTAATGGTCTAAGCACTTTTTTCTTAGTATCAGCATTTACCAGGTCATTAAAATATCGTTTTGCAACCTTAAAAGGTGGGGTTTGGGTGCTGACTAACTGAGGTTCATTAATACAATAAGTGTAAATAAGTTGACAGAATCTAGCAAAATAAACAACATCTCGATCCTCTGTCATCCTATCCCCAATAAAACCAATTAAAGCAGTTGCAAAATCAAAATGAGTTTGATTGATAATTGCATACCCGATGTGCTGACTCATAATGGGAATGGCATCAAAATTCGAACATTTGTTTCCAAAAGCTTTGATGATGCAATCAAAGAAGAAACTCCATTCTCGTCTGATATTAGCCCGTTTTAACTGTCCAAGTTTCGTCAGACTCTTGTCATATCCCAATTCAGCCATTAACTCCCGAAGGGCTGAGTCCTCTGGAATTGAGAAAGTACAATCTTCTGGAAGATGTAAAGCCCTGCGTACTGTACCAGGAGTGACTATAAAGGATGAATCACCCACTTGGAAGATAATACTGGGAGTTCCACGTTGACCACCATCATCAAAAAGTCCAGTCCTCCAAAACCTCAGAACTTGTTGGCTTGAAAAGAATTCAGGCTGTGTTAATGCATACCCAACCTCACTATGTGCAAGAAGATCTTGCACAAAGTGCAATTCAGATGGAGCTTCAGCATGATCAAGAATTGCAGCATAGTTGTTTGGAACAAACTTAGCTCCATCAATGATTAAATCCTTTGGTGCCATGTAAAAAAATAAGATTCAAGTATGCCTGTTAGGTGTTTGAGATAATGTCTGTATGAAAAACCAACGTGAGACAGAAGGAAAAGGAGAGTAAAAGTAAGGAGAGAGATAAAGTATAAAGAAAATAAAAGATTAAAGAAATCTTCTCTCTGTTGTACTTATACTCTGAACAAAAATGTTACCGTTGGACACCTGTCAGACATGCAGTAATAACGGACAGTTACTGGGCTCGAGAAAACAGGAATCATTACTTACCCAGTTGCCTAGTTTCAAGGAAAAACCGTTCCATTTATCAAGAGAAACAGTTTTAATTCAAAATTTAAACCGTTAGCACTGATTGGATTATTTTTCACTGCATCATTGAAATTCTGAAAATACATCACATGAAAATGACCAAGATAAATTAGATAAGTAAGTGCTGAAAATGAATCAGAACTTAATATAAAATTGATATGGTCATCAGAATATCAATCAGGATTTATCAACATAAGACAAAATAACTCAGAGATAAAATCTTGAAGTAAAAACAACTTTCATTAATATATCAAGACAATACATTTATGAAATGGAAATTACATCAATACTTATACAAGATTTTCCCTAAGCTTCTAATCCTAACATCAACAGCCTTAGTCCTAGCTAAGAAGCCTGACAAAGCTGATGATGAAGAAAAACAGGAAGAAGACGAGATTAAGTCATCTTCTTCTTCCTACTCTCGACAAACAGAATGACGAGTCTAATGATTCGCTCTTGTTGGCAGAGAGCTTCCAGCCTTTCCTCCTCCAATCGCTCCAGATGGCGATGGTAGTCCATATAGAAGAACAGGAGGCGTGTCAGTACCTCCTGTGGGACAGAGTCCCATATCTCCTCAGGAATGGCTGTGACATGCCATTCCTGCTGCCACTCGGCACAACTTAGCTCCATATTGAAGGTTTGGTAGTTCAAAAACATGTTGTATCTGACCATTGTATTTTTGAAAGAAAAAGGAGGATAAGTGTGTGAGAAGAATGTGATGGAAAGACTGATGTGAAGTGGTTGCTTATATAGACAAGAGAATGCCAGGAGATGCAAAGAAATTGAATGTTGACAGGTAGAATTAATTCTACCTCGTCTCCCTAGACTTTGAAAAAGAATAACATTCATTGGAAAGAGGAATCATGGTTTAAACCGCACAAGACACAAGAAACAGTGGACTGTTCAAGTACGAATACCATTAATCCTAATCATAGTGACTATTAATCTTCCACTTCAACATATTCAATTATTAACTGAGACTGTTATTAAATTTTATTCATAGATAAGTCAAGTAAAACATTAGACTGTAATATCAGAACTTAGACTTATATCAGAACTTAACAGTCATCAGAACATAATTTCTTAACTCGAAAAAGGAATGCCCATCTTAGTAAATACTCATACAAGTTCGGAGTTATAGACTTCAGAACTTAATCATTAGAACATGTAACTAGAACTTGTCCTCAGAATTAGTGCAAAGTGACACAATGACTGTTTATCTAAAATAACATAGACCGCCACAGAAATTTTCATCATTCAGATGGAGTGATTAGTGTGTGCATTAAGCTAAATAATAGACAAAGAGTTAAGTCTGATTCACTTCAGTATATCTTAGAAATAAGGCATAACTAAAATTTTGCTAAGGAGCTGTCATTGTCCTGAAACCTACTGATGAATGAGTTTATGCTTGAGTCCACCTCAACTGTTTTGTGCTAATTTTATGCATCTTTTGAAATTCTATTTTACAGTGGCTTCTCAGTGTAAGTGAGTCACGATTGTTTATCAGAATTTATGCTATTATCAGAGTATTTCTCCAGTAATCATAGAGTGTGAAAAGTCACCAAGAAAATATTTTGCTTTTCTAATGCATATTTACTTAATACCAGCAATGCACTTGGGTCGTCCCTTCCACATTTTTACTCTAAATCTCAAAGGAGTACCTGATTTTATTCTTTGATCTTTTTGCTTTTGCTTTTGATAAGTGAGGTTTATCAGCACTTAGTACATTCAGCAGTTTTACTAGTATCAAAACTTAACAGATGAGTAGCATTATTCTAATTTGTGACTTAGTAATAAGTTATACAAAGTAAACTTAACTAAGCTCAATTATCAGAATTTGCTAGTGTCATAAGATTTCCACTGAAATAATTACTTCTTACATGGAATCATTTGTTTATTGAAGACTACTAGGTCAGTATCTAGCACAGTTATCCTCATAGGATTGAATAGGTACTAGAACAGACATATCACTTATCAGAGTTTAGAAACATATATCAGACAACAGTCAGTACTTAAAGACATTTATCAATTAAGCACAGAATATATAATGAGATTAATTCTGTAAATACTGAGCATAAAGTCTGATAACACAGAACAAGTCTAAGCAGATTTAGAGAAAGAACCTGAAACCATTCCAAGTTCATTTACCAATCTTGTAAAAGTAGCTTCACACAGTGGTTTTGTGAAGATATCTGCCAGTTGTTGATCTGTGGGAACAAAATGCAATTCCACTGTACCTTCATCCACATGTTCCCTGATGAAGTGGTACCTGATGCTGATGTGCTTTATCATAGAGTGTTGAACTGGATTACCTGTCATAGCAATAGCACTTTGATTATCACAGTAAATAGGGATTTTGAAATATGTTAACCCATAATCCAGTAACTGATTCTTCATCCAAAGAATATGTGCACAACAGCTTCCTGCAGCAATATACTCTGCTTCTGCAGTTGATGTGGAAATTGACTTTTGTTTCTTGCTGTACCAAGAAACCAATCTGCCTCCAAGAAATTGGCAGCTTCCACTTGTGCTTTTCCTGTCAATTTTGCACCCTGCAAAATCTACATCTGAGTAACCTATTAGTTTAAAATCTGATTCTCTAGGATACCATAATCCCAGAGCAGCTGTTCCTTTAAGATACTTAAAGATTCTTTTTACAGCTGTTAAGTGAGGTTCTCTTGGATCTGCTTGAAATCTTGCACAAAGACAGGTAGCATACATGATATCAGGTCTACTAGCAGTTAGATAGAGTAGAGAGCCAATCATACCTCTGTAGTCAGTAATATCTACTGATTTACCGGTATTCTTATCCAGTTTTGTAGCAGTGGCCATTGGAGTGGATGCACTTGAACAATCTTGCATTCCAAATTTCTTCAGCAAGTTTCTGGTGTACTTGGTTTGACAAATAAAAGTGCCTTCCTCATTCTGCTTGACTTGAAGGCCCAGAAAATAGCTAAGTTCCCCCATCATACTCATCTGATATCTTGACTGCATTAGCTTGGCAAACTTCTTGCAAAGTTTGTCATTTGTAGATCCAAAAATGATATCATCAACATAAATCTGGACCAGAAGTAAGTCCTTTCCATGGTTGAGGTAGAACAGTGTTTTGTCTATTATCCCTCTGTTGAATCCACTTTCCAGAAGAAACTGAGCTAAAGTCTCATACCATGCTCTAGGAGCTTGCTTAAGTCCATAAAGTGCTTTATCAAGCCTGTAGACATAATCTGGATGTTTGGTATCTACAAAACCTGGAGGTTGTTCAACATATACCTCTTCCTCCAATTCTCCATTGAGAAAAGCACTTTTCACATCCATTTGAAAGACAGTAAACTTTTTATGAGCAGCATAAGCCAAAAATATCCTTATGGCTTCTAACCTAGCAACTGGTGCAAATGTTTCATCATAATCAATTCCCTCCTGTTGAGAATATCCTTTTGTAACCAGCCTTGCCTTATTCCTTGTAATTATGCCATCACTGTCAGTTTTGTTTCTGAATACCCACTTTGTACCAACAATAGATCTATTCTTTGGTCTTGGCACTAGGGTCCAGACTTGGTTTCTTTCAAATTCATTCAACTCTTCCTGCATTGCTTGCACCCAATCAACATCTTGAAGAGCTTCTTCCACTTTCTTTGGCTCAGTCTGAGAGAGAAAAGAATTGTAAAGACATTCATTTGAAGTACCTGTTCTAGTTCTGACACCTGCATCAGGATTTCCAATTATCAAATCAGGTGTATGTGATTTTGTCCACTTTCTTGCAGATGGAAGGTTTTCTCTAGAACTGGATGCTCCCCCATGATCCATGCTATTTTCATTTTCTGATGCTCCCCCTGAAACTATGCTCTCTGAGTTGGATTCTTCAGTATTTAGATTTTCAGCACTATCAAAACTTGGCTTATCAGAACTTGACGAATCAGAACTTGAAGAGCCAGATGCATGTTCTGATGTTTCTTGAGATCTGGTAGGATCTTGAGTATGCTCCCCCTGCATAGGTGCATCTTCCTTTGATGTAGTCACCACAGTTTCAATAACATCAGAGTTTAATCCATCAGAGTTTATAGTATCAGGACTTAGACTGTCAGGATTTTCAGTATCAGAATTTGAGTCTTCATTTTCAAATCTCAGCTGATCATGGTCAATGAAATCTTCAAGACCAGTAATCTTCTTGTCATCAAAAAAGACATTGATAGATTCCATGACCACTTTTGTTCTCAAATTATAGACTCTGAAGGCTTTTGTGGAAAGTGGATATCCAACAAAGATTCCTTCATCAGCTTTTAGATCAAACTTTGATAGCTGTTCAGGATGAGTCTTAAGAACAAAACACTTGCATCCAAATACATGAAAATATTTCAGATTTGGCTTTTTTTTCTTCACCATCTCATATGGTGTTTTTCCATGCTTGTTAATGAGTGTTGCATTTTGAGTAAAACAAGCAGTCTGCACAGCTTCAGCCCAGAAATAGGTTGGAAGCTTTGCTTCTTCAAGCATTGTACGTGCAGCTTCAATGAGAGTTCTATTCTTCCTTTCAACAACTCCATTTTGCTGTGGAGTTCCAGGAGCAGAAAATTCCTGCTTTATTCCATGGCTTTTGCAGAACTCTTCCATTATCAAATTCTTGAACTCAGTGCCATTATCACTCCTTAAAACTTTCACAGAATCTTTGACCATTTTATCCAGATGTTTGATATGATCAATCAAGGTTGATGCAGTTTCACTTTTTGTATGCAAGAAATATACCCATGTGTATCTGGTGAACTCATCCACTATGACCAACGCATACTTCTTCTTTGCAATTGACATGACATTTACTGGACCAAATAGATCAACATGTATAAGATGATAAGGCTCAAGAATTGATGATTCAGTCTTGCTCTTGAATGAAAATTTTCTTTGTTTGGCTTTCTGACATGAATCACAAAGACCATCAGGAGCAAATACTGTGTTTGGCAATCCTCTCACAAGATCTTTCTTGACCAGTTCATTTATATTGTTGAAATTCAAATGAGAGAGTTTCTTATGCCAATTCCAGCTTTCTTCAATTGATGCTCTACTCATCAGACAGATTGCAGAACCATCAGTACTTGTTGAAAGCTTAGCTTCATAAATGTTACCACACCTGTATCCTTTCAGAACAACTTTGCCTTTAGATTTACTCACAATTTCACAGTGTTCTTCAAAGAAATCAACATGATAACCTCTGTCACAGATTTGACTTATACTCAGTAGGTTGTGTTTAAGTCCTGAGACCAGAGCTACTTGTTTAATTATGACATTTCCAAGATTGATATTGCCATATCCCAATGTTTTTCCAATATTGCCATCTCCATAAGAAACACTTGGGCCAGCTTTCTCCACAAAGTCTGATAGCAGGGCCTTATTTCCAGTCATATGTCCTGAACATCCACTGTCCAGAACTAGAATATTTTTCCTGTTGCCCTTTGTTTCAGCAGCTTCAGAACTGCTCTCAGCACTTTCTTTATCAGCATTTGCCATCAATGCATAGTTCTCCTCACTTTCAGAGTCTGAGGTGTCTGTCCAGCTTTTCTGCTTTGTGACAAGAGCCTTGCCTTTGTCACCCTTTACCTTCTTGCAGTCAGGAGATATGTGGCCTTTCTCACCACAGTTATAGCATTTAACATTGGTGTAATCTCCTCTATCAGATTTTCCTCCTCTGCCTTCAGATCTTCTGAAATTCTTCTTATCAGAACTTATGCCTTTCCTGGAAAACTTCTTTCCCTTCCTGAACTTCCTGTATGCAATCTTTGTGATTCCTTTCACCATAAGAGCACACAGCTTCATCATCTCCTCATCAGCATCAGTCTCAGGCAAGCTTTCAGAATCTGAGTCATCATTACTCTCAGAACTTGATGACTCAGTATCAGACTTTATGAAAAGAGCTTTACCCTTGTCTTTCTTTGAGGAAGCTGCTTTGGGGAATTCTTCTTCAGCCTTAAGAGCAACTGTCCTTGACTTTCCTCCTTTCCTCTTGCTTCTTTGTTCCATCTCCATCTCATGAGTCTTGAGCATTCCATAGATTTCGTCAAGAGTTGTTTCATCAAGATTGTAGTTGTCTCTTATTGTCGTTGCCTTCAAATCCCAGCATTCAGGAAGAGCTAACAGGAACTTAAGGTTTGAATCTTCAAGATCATACTCTTTATCAACCAATGACAAATCATTCAAAAGTTTGACAAATCTATCATATAAATCATTCAATGACTCATTAGCCTTTGAGTCAAAGTGTTCATACTCTTGAGTGAGTATTGTCTTCCTGTTCTTCTTAATTGTGTCAGTTCCCTGACACCTTGTTTCTAGAGCATCCCATATCTCCTTAGCAGTTTTGTAGTTGATTACCCTATTTGACATTACATTATCAATGGCACTATGCAGTAAGTGTCGTACCTTAGCATCCTTAGCAATTGATGCTATGTCTTCAGCAGTATAATCACTCTTCTCCTTTGGTACGGTCTTTGCTGCTTCACCTGCAACTGCAACAGCGAGCTTGGTTGGTTTGTGAGGGCCTTCCTTGATTCTATCAAGGTATTCTGGATCTGTTGCTTCCAGGAACATGGTCATCCTTACCTTCCATATGGGATATTCAGATGGTCTCAGTATGGGGACTCTGATGGTCTCATACCGACTCTGAATTTGTGTCTTTGGTGGTTCCTCAGTTGTGGTAGGCTTAGTTGGAGTTTCTGTGTCCGACATGATTGTGTTTGGATCTTTAACTATATGTGTGTTAACAGAGTAGCTCTGATACCAATTGTTAGGTCACACACACACTGTAGAGGGGGTGAATATAGTGTATAGTACACTCAAATCGAACTTTAAGAACTTAAGTAACAGAAAACAAACTTTATTGAAACAATAAACTCTGTTACAGTATGAAACTGTTACCTCTCAGTGATGAACAGATATCACGAGAGCTGCTAGGGTTACAATGAATAATCTTCTCTAATAATGATAACACTTTTAGTGTAAACCCTATATCTGTGTTTATATACTACACAGTTACAAGATAATCGCTAATTGATATGGAATATAATTCTGCTTCCTAAAATATATCAATCAGATATCTTTTCTTCCAAGTATTCCATTCTTCACGGAATTCCTTCTTCATGCATATCTCTTCTTATGTTTATCTCAATCTTCTTTCCTTTAATCAGCTACTGTCCTTATCTGATTATCCTTCAGCACTTAAGTTCTGATATCTATCTTCTGATGATTATCTCCTGATAACATACGTACTGATATCCTTAAGTCCTGACTTCCAGTATAAGTACTGATCAACAGTTAAGTACTGATTTATCCTGTTCAGTAAGATCTGAAAGCTAAACATAAAACATATTAGCCATGACATTATCAAATATATCTAACATTTATCAACTCCACAATATACCTCTCATTGTGTTCTGGATCCAGGTTCCTTCGAAATATGCTTAGAGCCTCCCTTTCATTGAGATTCGAAACCTTGTTGATGGCTTCCTGGAATCTCCGCATATAAGTTGAGAGTGCTTCGTTATCATACTGGCGGATTGTCTCCAGGTGGCACATGTGCATTTCATATGTTTTATTGGCTCTGAATCTTCTAAGGAAGGCTCCTCTGAATTCTTTCCAGGAGTGAATGCTTCTTGATGGGATCCTGCTGAACCATCTTTGAGCCCCCCGTTTTAGGGTCGAGGTAAAGAATCTGGATTTGGTTAAGTCATTGTAATAGTATATCTGAGCTATCTGTTCGAAGTAGTTGAGGTGCTCTTCCGGATCCCCCAGTCCATCGAAAGAGTCGAAGTTGTAGTGTTTGAGGTTTTTCTGTCGAGGGATGGCTTCTAGGGAGTGACTGAAGGGCGTGAGGGTCTCCCCAACTTCCAACCCGGAATCTTTCTCCATTTCCCTCTGGAGCTCATAAATCATGTCTTTAAGATCTTTCTGGCCTTCCTCTTCGTCGTCAGAAATGAGCTCGGGGGTAGGGTCCCTCCGAGTTCTTTTGCCTCTTGTTTTAGCTAGGAGCCTCTCCTCCTCCAGTTGCATTCTTTTCTGAATTCTTTGCTCCAGCTTTGCCTCTTCTTCCTTTCTTATCTGTTCTCTGATTTCTTCTAACTTTTTCTTTCTGGTTGCTTCTGTCTCCTTCTTACTAGGCTCTTTTTTATTCTTTTTTGCCTTAGTTCCGATTCGGTCGAAGACAGATCTCCTGGATTGCTGAGAATCCCCGGACTCTTCTTGCTCCTCGTCTTGTTCAAATTCTATCTGAGCCCGGGCTTGTTCGTCTCTGTAGAGCCTGATTGCTTCAGCAAGTTCGTGGCTTGTTAAGTTGGCCATATGCTCCTCTGCAACCGGAACATTGGTGTACTTGTACTGATTGAGTTCTATGACATTTCTTGCATCCCGGGGTGCTACTAGCCTTTCCAAGACAGGGGTGGTTGCTCCTTGAGGGTCTCTCGATCTCCCCTAGGTTCATGAGCCTGAGAGTGGTCCTGATCCTGGACCTGGGTACTGGCGGAGGGCCTACCTGCCGTACTTTTTTCTGCTCTTGCCATTACCACAATTGTACAAACAACTGACCAAGATTTGAGGCTAAAAATGTGGATCTGAGGTTGCTTTTTTTTTTGAAGATTACAAAAAATTTCCAGAATAACAGCAAACAAACTTTCTGGGCTTTGCTAACAATAATACTAAACAAGAACAACAGGCTCTAGAACACGAAAGAAAATATGCAAGCTAAAACAGTCCTAGGTTTTAAAATCATCAAGACTATCAAACCCCAGGCTTCACGATTATCAAACCTTAAACAACCAAAATTTAACAAACAAGAGCGGGCTCACACAAACGTGGCCTAAAGTAACGAGCTTACACAAACATGGCTAAAATGGACATTCATATTCAAGAAAGGTTATGGTTGCTTGTGTTCTTACAGGCTTAAAAGTGGACTCTCTCAAGAGTTTGCTGATGTGATGAATCCAGGGGCACCGAGACCCAAGGATGGAGTGCCCCTCCTTCTAGCGCCAAATGATAACTCCGGTGAGCGGGCGGCTCCGTCCAACGCCATTCCTGGACCTTCTGGGTATGGATGAGGTGTAGCTGCTGGTTGGACGCCTGCAAAACAACACCGGAAGGGGGGTTTGGCTCCCACGGCGCCTCTAGTGTAAGAATAAGAACAGGTTCTTGCAGAGGATGTAGATGTATATATGTATGTAATGTAGAGGCTGCTGTGTGTATGGATATGAGAGAGAGAGTAAGTGTGCAAGAGTGTATATTTTCCAACCCCTAAACCCTTCAGCCTTGGGGGTATATATAGCCCAAAGGTAGGGTTTAGGGGTAGTTACCTCCAAATCTGGGCCGTTGGATCTTGGGAGCGGAGGACGCCTGGCTTGGGTGGATTGCTTACACGTGTCCAGGGGGACCACCTCCAGAGTGTTCTAACGACCTTCTGACACGCGTCGTGCTTGTCTGGTGTGTTAGTTGTTGAGCGCGCCGTGCTTGTCAGGTGCGTTGGTTGTTGATAGCTGTCATAGTCACGTGCCCACATACCCTTCCTTGGCGAGTTGTGGGATGTGCATATGCTTGCGGGGACCTCCCTCATGGTGGTCTTAGCCCTGATCCGGATTCGGGTATGCAGGTGGATCCGGATCCGGGTAATAGGATGGACCCGGGCCTGGGCTCCTATGCTTGATTGGCCTGGGAGAGGGGGGTCTTAGTAGGTCAGTTGAGCCTGTATTCCTTCAGCCCAGGTTGACGCCTATCCGGATCTCTTATACCCTATCACCCACAATACCCGATAATTCTCTTAATTTAGAGTACTCGCAAATCCTATTACCAGTGGTTCTTTGTAGGTGAGTCTGTACCCACTGAAGCGCGCGCATATTGTTCATATATAATTCTATGATTCTCCGGACATAGCAACCAGTGTGTTGTCCAAGATAATAAAGAATTTTGGCTTCAGGTTCATTAAGTTGAGCAGTGATAATTCCGGTACGCGAGGCTGCTCCTTTAATATCAGCCCCTTCAATGTTGCGCCTAGATCCGTGTAGCGGCTGTGGTGTAGCTATTGTGGAGTTTCTGCAAAACAATACCGGAAGGGGGGTTTGAGTTCCACGGAGCCTCCGGTGCGAGACTAATAACTTGTTTTGTGGAAGATGGAGATAGATAGCAATGTCAGGTGGCTGTGTGTGTATGAGAGTAATTAACCCCAAAACCTCTTCTCCTTGGCCTATTTATAGCCCAAAGGTAGGGTTTAGGGGTTGATATCTTTAAATCGTAGTCGTTGGTTCTTGGAGCAGAGGACACATGGATGAGGTGGATGCCTTACACGTGTCTGGATGGGAATGGTTGGGAATGACTGAGGAATGTTCTAAGGATCCTCTGACACGTGCCCTGGTTATTCTCATGATTGATCAATGACTGTTGTCTCTATCACGCGTTTGGACATGCTGGGGCTCTAAAGGATTGGGCCACAGGGAACCACGAGTCCGGACTAAGGGGAAGCGGAAATGGATGGTGTTGTGTTGGGCCTGACTATGACCCGGAGTCCGGACCAGTCCTTTTAGGAGCCATATGTACTATCATGTACTCCCCACTCCCTTATGCAGATTTTCTGGATGGGGGGAGTAAGATGAATAATGGTTGGAGTAGATTGCTTGTAGGAAAAAAATTGATATTTCTTTGCCCCCGGTCCGGGTTGTGTTGAGGTAGACCAAGTCATAGTAGTTGGATATAGAGTAGATTTCTTGTACGAAAAATTTGAGCTTTCCTTTCCCCCCAGTCCAGATTGTGTTGAGGTAGACGAATTCAGACTAGTTGGATTTAGAGTAGATTGCTTGTAGGAAAAAAATGAGTTTTTCTTTCCCCCTAGTCTAGGTTGTTTTGAGGTAGACCAAGCCGGACTAGTTGGATATAAAGTAGATTGCTTGTAGGAAAAATTTGGGCTTTCCTCGGCCCCCCAGTTCGGGTTGTGTTGAGGTAGACCAAGCCGGACTAGTTGGATATATAGTAGATTGCTTGTAGGAAAAATTTGAGCTTTCCTTGCCCCCTAGTCCGGGTTTTGTTGAGGTAGACCAAGCCGGACTGGTTTGATGTATAGTAGATTGCATGTAGGGTAAAATTTGAGCTTTTCTTGCCCTCAGTCCGAGTTGTGTTGAGTTAGACCAAGTCGGACTGGAAGTTGAATCGACTTTGGCAGTTTTTCCCTCCTTGAATTTGAATTTTGTTTACAGCTGTTAATTTTTAAAAGGCGTGCCGTAATAATGGCAATAACTACTCCTCTTTATCAATGGATGGGATTGTGCCATATGGCTCGGCTGTACGAATCCCCCTCTCCTCTATAAAACCCCCTTCCCCCTTCCCCCTTTATTCTTTTTTCTTTTTATCTCCCAATTCTTCTCACCTTTTCTCTCCAAATTTCTTCAGTCATCTCTCTTCTCTTCCTGCTTGAACCTGCGGTGCTAGGAGATCATCAAGGGCCACGAGTTGAGTTTGTAGTCTGCTTATCTTTGTTGTGCTCTTTTAATCCGTAAGTTCTCTACTGCATCTCTTTTTTTTCCTTTATCGATTGTTGTTGTTGCTTGTGTTATTATGTTTTTGTATATTGGATTCTGTTTTGTATGTTCATGGTAGAGAATTTATGTATGTATAGATTTTTTTTGTTAATTTTGGTGTTTGATTTTGAGGCTAAGGTGTTTGCATTTTTAGGGTTTTATGCCTGGGACCGGAGTGATGGTACGTAGTCTGGACCTAAGTGCTCTAGGGTTAGCTTTTTGCTCTTGTGTAGTTTCCCTTGGTATGTGGCTTTTGGTTCCGGGTACGTGAGGGTATTTTAGAGGACCGGTTTTAACGTGTATGCTTTGTTAGGGGTGAATCTGCCCCGGACTAGTAGTACGTAATCAATAAAATTGAATGTGGCATAGTCTGAACCATAGTAGCTTATAAATAAATAATTTGTAGGGATGTGGATTAACCCATCTCATTGCTTTTAGGTTTATGTTCCGGACTAAAGTTCGCGCCAAGGTTTACTTCTCCTACTATCCAGGCCCCTCTGATTCTGATTCTAACTCGGACCGGGTAGAGATGGGAAAAATGGCTTCCACTTCGGACTCCGATGTTATTAGGAAGTTGACCATTTGCAATATTTCTCCTAGGAAGGTTCAGTGTAATCTGAAGGGTTACTGGGTGGACGTCCCGAACTACTTTATTACCAGAAGTGAAGAGATCGAAAACAACTGGTATTATAGGAGTATTAGCTCCGGGTATGCTAAACAGCCAGATAGCGGTCCCGGGAGGTATGATGAGACTGAGTTTGATCAGACGTTTCTGGGGATGATTATTGCCAATGAGACTTGCTCTTTGAAGGATGAATATGCCGCTTTGGACCATGCTGCCCAGGATTCGTCGATCTGGGCTGCCTTTCAACTAGACTCCCAGATTTATTTGATATGGCCACTCCTCGGGGAGAAGATTTATCACCGGCGGGCTGATGGATTTGTTCATGTCTAGTTGGAGCACATGAGGTCCGGGTGGAATCCCCATCGACACCTTTTCCTAAAACATTTATGTGAGCACATATATAGGTTATCCCTGATGCATATAACTCTTAACGACATCAAATGGATGTCCTGGTTCATAGCCTGTTACAATAAGTTCGCGGTCCAGCCTACTTTCAAGCTCTGGAATCACATATTTAGTTTGGTTAAGTCTAGTAAACAACCCTTATATGAGATGTGGTTCCAGGCCGCTGAGTGCGGGTATGGTTCGGGTTTTAGGCCCGTTATTCAGCAGTCATCTTTAAAATACTGGAACGGAGAGTTGATCTTGTTGAAGGGTTTATATATCTCTTACTTTCCTTTCATAACTTTGGAGGGCGTTCAAACTCGGTTCAAACTCGGTTCAAACGCTCTGTTCTGAGGGGTGAAGCTTTTCAGCTAGTTTTGGGGTTTTGTGAGTGTCTCGGGTTCCGATTGACCCGGGACACCTTTATGAATCATAAGACTATGAATAAACTTGGTTGTAAGTCTATTACTTGTACTCCAGACTCTTTTTTTATGGACTATTTTATTTGTTTTGAACTTGTTCCATGTCTTTTGCTCATGGATTGATATTTTAATTTTCTTCTTTTGACCATTGATTTTCTGTTGTTTTTCTCATGCCTTCCTTATTATAACCCGACTATGTCTACTTCGGCCTTTAGCGATGCTCTTCTCAGCTTGGGTACTGTTTTTAAGAAGAGGAAGAAGCCTTCTGTTTTCGGGTCCGAGTCTCAGCCGCATCCGGAGGAGGGCTTCTAGAGCAATGCTGTTTTGAAACTGGACTCCGCTGAATAGAATCAAAGGTCTGATCCTGCTGTTGAAGTTGAGGATAGTGATGATTTTGATAGCCTCGCGGAGATTGAGCCCCTTGGTGAAGCACCTGAGGTTGAGGAGACTCAGAAGAACAAGCGTCTCCGGACTCATGGCTCCAAATCACCCGGGGTGGGTAAATCACAAACTTTCCTGGGTACTGAATCACTCTAAGATGAGGGGAATAGTTTAGAGCAAGGAGGTCCGGGTAGGAGCCGTCCGGGACTTGAAGAGCGAGTAGCCCGGTTCATGGCTGAGATCCCTACTGAGTCTGAGTGGCGGAAGATGAACAGGGCCGACTTTGATGCTGTGATGAAAGATTGCATAAGGCTCTGGGGTCAGGTATGGTCCTTTTGTATTCCTTTTGTTTGCGTTAGCTTTTTCTTTGACTTTTTCTTAAATCTGTTTTCTTTGCTTATAACTTGGGGCTTCTATGGCCGGGGCGGCTGCTATCTCCTACTCCGAACTCAAGCATCTCCGGAAGGTTGTTGCTAATAAGAACAAGGAGTTTGTGGAGCTTAAGGATGATATTTCTACTAAGGGTATTTCCCTCTCCAGGTTGAACAAGCATCTAAACGATGTGACAACTCAGGCTGAGACTGCTGAGAAAGATGTCGGGGAGTTGAGATCTGAATTAGCTGAGCTCCGGAAGTAGTTTGCATCGATGAAGTCGGAGGCCGAGATCATAGAGGCTTATAAGAAATCCGAGGAGTATGATAGGGCCATTGCTAGTGCTGGTGCCCCGGAGGTTGCTCGTTGCCGGGTTGTTGCTAAAAGACACATTAAGAATGATCCAGAGGCTGACTTTGGGAGCTTCTTCCAGGAGTTCATAAAGGCTAGGAAGAATATTGAGGCATGACTCGGAGAGCCGGAATCCTTTGACGGTCCATGCCCAAGCTTCCTTCCCGAAAATGCTCTGGATTCTTAGGTTAATTATTGTAACCTTGAACTATTTATATTTGACTTAATCATTCTTTTGTAAACTTAATGTTATTGTTTTGTACTCTTTGTTTGACCTCGATTTGGTCCGGATTCTGTTATTTTATTTCTTTTTTATCATTTATATGCGTCCTGCTGTATTGCTTTTTTTCTTAGTGAATATTTCTAAGTACTAAATAATATGGCTAGTCCAGGTTCAAGTATGGCCACGGACTGGATTAGCTTTTTATCTTGGAAAAACATTTCTAAGTATGAAATAATTTTACAAGTCCGGGTTCAAGCATGGCCCCGGACTGGGATTGATTTTTGCCTTAAAAAATATTTCTAAGTACATAATCTTGTTGCTAGTCCGGGTTGAAGTATGGGCCTGGACCGAGATTGCTTTTGCCGTAGAAAAATATTTCTAAGTATGAAATAATTCTGCAAGTCCGGGTTCAAGCATGGCCCCAGACTGGGATTATTTTTTGCCTGAGAAATATATTTCTAAATATGTAGTGATTGTGCTATTCGGGTTCAAGCATGGTATGGCCCCGGACTGGGACTATTATTTTCCTTAGAAAAATATTTCTAAGTATAAAATGATTGTGCCAGTCCGGGTTCAAGCATGGCCCCGGACTGGGATTGCTTGTATAAAATTTTGAAGTTAAAATGAGAAATTTTTTCATTAATTTCAAATTTGCTTCATACAAGATGTGTAGTAATAAAGTGGTTGCTTTCTATAGGTTACAAGTTTTTGGTTGTTGTGGTTGCTTTTTCTTTGCTACTGGTAAACCTTTCGAAGCCTGAGTCCATGCCAGGTGTTGGGAACCTTGACGTCACCATATTCATTAGTTTGTAAGTTCCCGGTCTCAAGACTTCTTTCACCTTATATGGCCCTTCCCATTTAGGCATGAGCTTCCCGATGTTGGTGGGATCTGAGGCCTCTATATGACGAAGTACCAAGTCTCCAAATTGAAAGTTCTTGACCTTGGACTTCTTGCTGAAATGCTCCTCCATTTTTTTCTTGTATTTTTTCTTGTATTTTTTCATCCTTGTTATTGCTTGGTCCCGGACTTCATCAATTAACTCAATGTTTGTTCCGGGTCCCTCCTCGTTAGCTATTTCATCGAAGTTTATTGCTTTGTGAGAAGGGGATCCCACCTCGATTGACAGCATTGCCTCTGTTCCGTAAGTTAGCTTGAAAGGAGTTTATCCTGTGCTCGTCTAGGGACTAGTCCTGTAGGACCATAACACATTGGGCAACTCTACTGGCTATTTGCTCTTGCTTTCTTTGAGTCTCTTCTTGATGCTTCGGAGCATGATTCTGTTTATGACTTCTACTTGTCCATTCCCCTAGGGGTATACTACTGAAGATTTTTTATGTTTGATCCTACGCTCTTGAAGATAGAATTCAAATTTTGATCCGATAAACTGTGGCCCTTTGTCTGATACTAGGACTCTCGGGATCCGAACCTCATCAAAATGTTGTCCATAAACTTTATACAGTCTTACTGGTTGATGATCCTCATTTACTTCACTTCTACCCATATAGTCATATATTCGATTAAAATCAATAGATATCTCAAATCTCCTCTAGCCCAGGTAAAGGGTCCCATGATATCTTTACCCCAAACAACAAAGGGGATCAGAAATAGGACTGAGGAGGATGGGACTGGGCTGAGCCGGGACACATTGCTGAAGAGTTGGCATTACTTGCATTTTTCACGAACTCTACTGCATCTTGGTGAATGGTGGGCCAGTAATAGCCTTGTCTTATGATCCTGTGATCCAGATCTTTCGCAGGCATATGATCTCTGCATATTCTTTCATGAACCTCCATCAAACAATAATTGGCTTTTTCCGGGCCGATGCATTTCAGGGTAGAGGAGGAGAAGGTTCGGCGATAATGTAGTACTTCCTCCAGAAAAAATTAGTTGCCTTAGCTTTTAACCTTTGAGCTTTTCCTTTGTCTTCTAGAAGTTTTCTTTTTTCCAAGTAGTTAAAAAATGAGTCATCCAGTTCGGGGTGTTGTCTATCTCCAAGACTTTTTCAGTTTCAATTGATGGCCTTTGCAATTCTTCAAACTAAATAGAGAAATCTAGGTCTAATGATTTCTTGATTAGTTTGGATAGAGTGTTAGCATCTGCATTCTCTTCTCGACAGATTTGTAGGACTTGGTGTCGAGGTATTAAGGTAAGGTAGCTTTGAACCAAGGCTTGATACTTGGCTAGTGTAGGATCATTTGATATGTACTCTTCGTTTGTTTGCTTAACAACGATATGGGAGTCGCTATAGATGTTTAAGTCCTGAACTCTGAGAGTCCTATAGAGTCTCAGTGCTGCAACCAGTGCTTCATACTCCGCTCAGTTGTTTATTGCCGGGAAGCCAAATGATATTACAGTTTTGATCAAGAAGCCTTCAGAGCTCTTCAAGATGAGTCCGGCTCCTGACCTTTCATTTATCAAAGATCTATTTACTTTCAGAATCCAGGTTCCGGGATTTAGAGTTTTGTTGCTTTCGGGGTCAATGTTCATGGGTTCTGGCTCTGCTGCCGGAAAGTTGCATTCGATTATGAAGTCAGCAAGTGCCTGTGCCTTTATAGCAGTCCTGGGAATGAAGCTTAGGTTGAACTGACTTAGCTCTACTGCCCAATTAATAAGCCTCCCTGAGATGTCTGGTTTATGTATTATTGTCCTCAAGGGCTGATTGGTGACGACCCGGATCTTCCTTCCTTTAAAGTAGTGTCTGAGTTTTCTCGATGTTGTGACTAAGGTAAAGATGAATTTTTTCAAACTTGGGTATCTAGTCTCCGCATCCTTCAGTACTTGGATTACGTAGTAAACTGGTGACAAGTAGAGGTATAGAGGTTCTTCGGGTTGTGCATTAGTTAGGACTGGTGGCTGCGAGAGATATCCCTTGATTTTTTTGAATGTTCTCTGGCACTTTAGACTCCAATTCACTTCTTTCTTGTTGTTGGTTCCTTTCGGTAAATCAAAGAAGGATAAACATCTTTCTTCTAGCTTTGACGCAAACCTTTTGAGTGCTGCTAGTGACCCTGCTAGCTTCTGCACATCCTTCTGGGTCCGGGGAGCCTTCATTTCTTGGATTACCTTTATTTTCTCAGGATTGGCTTCAATCCCTTGGTTGCTTATCATGAATCATAGAAACTTTCCTGCTCCAACTCGGAAGGTACATTTCTCTGGATTCATTTTGAGTTCATGTTTTCTTAAATTATCAAAACATTCCTTAAGATCTTGAATGTGTACCTGAAAATTGTTGACTTTGCGATCATATCATCAACGTAAGACTCCAAGTTTCTTCCGAGCTGGGACTTGAAAATTTTGTTCATTAATCTTTGATAGGTTGATCGTGCATTCGTCAATCTGAATGGTAACATGATATAAGTGTAGACTGCTCTGTGGGTAATGAATTCTTTTTTTGGGATGTCCTTTGGATTCATCTTGATTTGGTTGTACCCGGAGAAGGCATCCATGAAGCTTAGCATTTATGTGTCCGGACGTGGCAACTATTAGTTGATCAATATTTGGAAAAAGGTAAGGATCCTTTGGGCATGCATCATTCAGGTCGGTGCAGTTCACACACATTATCCACTTTCCACTTGACTTGTTCACCATGACCATATTTGCCAACCATTTTGGGTATTTGATTTGACGTATAATCCCTGCTTCAAGCAACTTCTTTACTTCTTCGGTTATCGCCTTTTACCTTTTCGAGGTGAAGTTTCTTCTTTTCTGCTTGACCCACTTTCTGTTCGGGTTGACATCCAAGCTGGCATTTTTATTGATTCTTGCAACCCCGGCATATCTCTTGTACTCTAGGAGAATATATTGACATACTCCCGGAGTAGTGATATCAGTTCTTCTCTGAAAAATGTTTCAAGTCTGGACCCTATTTTCACCATCATGGTAGTACTACTCTCATTAATTGGAATTTCTTCTGCCTCTACTGCGGCCTCAATCTTTGCTTGGTCCTGGGTTGAGACCATTTGGTGTATCCGGGCTTCAGCATTCTTTTTCAAGTAGGAGTGAGCCTGGGTTGATTCTCTTCCTTTGCTGCTTTCCTTAGTTTGCTTGTTTCAATATTGTTTGCTTGCATAGTAGTATTCCCCTGGCCTGGGACCGAGTCTGCCTCAATCACTGCCATGAATTGCTTGTTTTTTGGTTCTCCTAAACCTAGTTTGGTTTCCTTCAGATCTGATTTGGATTCAATGACTTGTACCTTTTTTCTAAATTCTTCCCTTGATTAGGGGCGATGTTTTTTGTTGCTTTACTACTTTCGAAGGACTGTAGCCTTCCTCTTATTGTCTTGTGAGTTTTTGCCATTATCAAGGCTTGACTGTAGCACCTCTCATCTATTACATAATCTCCTCTGACTTCTCCGACTCCAGTCGGGGTTGAGAACTTGATTTTAAGGTGTGTAAGTCATATGTCATAGCCTATTTGTATATTCGAGGATTCAACTCAACTCAAATAAGAATGTAATAAGTAAATAGTGGATCGACCGTCAGAGAGATCTCGCAAAGTAATATCTGTCAAAGGATTCAGAGATAATGTTCATCTACAGACTTGAGGAGTTAATTCACTGGAAGAAGTTCAAGAAGTTGATCATGCCTCAGTGATATAAATCAAGATCGTGGATTTAATCAAGTGACAGAGATCTCGTCAGGGTATCAATAAATTACAAGGATTTAATCTGAAGAAAATCAAAGTGTCAGAGTCAAGACATGAAGAAACGTCACGAAAGCTAGTCACTCATGAACCAGACAGTACATCGAGTGTCAACGTTGAAGTGGTGGAATTGATTCATAATTTTCAGTGATTTTCAGAAGATTTGCAGAAGAATGGTTGCTGCTCAAGACTAGAATTAATTCTCTATTAATTAATTAAGTCATCTAATTTAATTAAGAAAATAAATTATATCTGCAAAGAATAATTTATTTATTAATTGAATTAATTGATTAATTAATTCTGAATTAATTCTAGGAATTTTAGGAATTTTCAGAAGCTTAATTGGATTAAATTCAAGCATTAAATCAGCAAGACAATTGAAAATGAACTAGCATGACAATCAGGATTGTCATACCGATTGTCATGCTAGGCCATTTTCCATTGTCATACCGAAAGTTACTCTAGGAGGATAATTGTCTTGCTAGTTCATTCTGATTGTCATGCTAGTTCATTCAGATTGTCTTGCTAGTTCAATCAATTGTCCTACCGAAAGTCTTGCCAGCTATAAGATTGTCATGCCAATTCAATTCTATTGGTTTGTTGATTTAAAAAGAAGCAGAGAAGCAGCAACTAAATCTATCATTCAAACAGAAGAACAAAGAACAAGAAAAGCAGCCGCCTTGAAATATTACATTTTTCATCTGTTTAATCCAAGATCAAAATTCTAGATTGTAAAGTCAAATCCAAACCACTAGAATTATTTATCTTGTTCTTGTGTAACAATCTAGCGGATCAAAATCCCTAGAACTTAATCTCAAATCGCGTTTAGCATTTGATTCTAATTATTGCAAAAATAGAAAAAGTTCATGTCGAATTTATTCTAAATTTGTGATAATTAATTTGAGATTAATTCCTTGTAATCGATACAGTTGTTGTAACACCTTTCAAGTTTAATAATATTTTTATTTAACTTGAATTTTGTTTCACATTTTTTATTCCGCATTTAATTCGATTATTCGGTACTGTTTGTATTCAACCCCCCCTTCTACAAACACATTGGGACCCAACAATTGGTATCAGAGCCTTCTGATTAACGAACAAATCAAGATCCTAGACTTTTGTGATTTTTCAACTCCTTGAATTTTTATTTATTCAAAAATTCATAATGACTTCACATAAAGTTGGAACCGTTAAAATTCCACAATTTGATAAAGAGAATTATATCATGTGGAAGAAGAAGATGCTATTATTTTTACAAGTTGCAAATCCCAAATATTCAACCTTGTTAAAGAAGGGTATAAAAACTCCGATGGTTATTGAACCGGAGGTAATAATAGATGGTGTGGTGACTACTGAAGCTAGAACCTATCCAAAAGAGCCTGAAGATTTTACTCCTGCTGAGAAGGAAGAAGCCTCCTTGGATGCCAGCCTTCAATTAATATTAATTGATTCCCTTGATCCCTTGATGAACAGACATGTGATGAACTGTAAAAATTCCAAACACATGTGGGAAACTATTGAGGTGATTAATGAAGGCACAGAGGAAGTTAGGGAGAACAAGTTGGAAATCCTAACCTCTGAATATGAACATTTCAAATCAAATCCAGGAGAAGGAATTACTGAAGTGTTTGAGAGGTACAATGCGTTGATCAACAACCTGAACATCAATGGAAAGTATTATTCAATCAGGGAGGTCAACAAAAAGTTCCTTTTAACACTGCCAGCTCATCTTGAACATAGAATCACTGCCATTAGAGAAGCTAGAGATCTGAGTGAGATTTCTTTGGACAGGCTCTATGGAGTGTTAAAAACCTATGAGTTGGAGCAGATTCAACAGAAGGAAGTCTACGGGAAGGATAGAATGGTCAGCACATCTACTGCACTTGTAGCTGAAGGTCAACAACAACAACAATCTCAACAGTTAGAAAGAATGGTACAGTTTTCCAAGGGTGAGGAAAATGAGTTAGTAGCAGAATATGATCCTCCTACTACAAATCAATCAAGTGATGATTTTTATTCCTTGGAAGAGCTGGAGCAATTGGAAGATGAATCAATGGCCCAAATTGTCAAGAGATTCTCCCATGTCAGATTCAGGAGGAATCCCAAGCTTAAGTACAAGTCCAACTACAACAAATTCCAGAAAGGTGGATCTTCATCCTCTAACACCAGCAGTGGTGGGTACAAAATAGGGATGGTTGATCGGAGCACCATCAGATGCTATAACTGCAATGAGTTGGGACACTTTGCCACAGAATGTAGGAAGCCAAAGCAAGTAAGAAAGAACTCTGAAAGGGCTTATCTGGCAAAGGGAAGAAGCTGGGATGATACTGACAGTGAAGATGAAGATGAAGGAAATCTTGCTCTTATGGCTATTGATGGAAAAGCTTCATCGTCAAGAATAGAGGTAAAACTTTCTGATGCTGAAATGGTTTATCATCTAAGAGGTAACTTAGATTGTGCACGTCGTGATAATGAACTGTTAAGTTTACAGATCACAGACCTTGAGAAAGAGGTCAATGAATTAAGACTTGTGCACATTAATCAAGACAAATTAAAAGAACAGGTATCTTTTCTAGAGAATAGAGTTGACTGTTATAGAAAACTCGAAACTATTCTCAAAGACAAGATCACCGGTCTTGAGACTAAGGTTAGAGCCTACTTCAATTCTTGTTCGAAGGCTAAAGAGTTCTACAGTAAGCAAGCTGTTAATCAAACATCTGGAATAGGTTATGATTACAATGCTGCTATTGGAGAATTAGGCATAAACTCCCCTCCTCATGTCTGTGCTAAAGGGAGGGAAGTACCACATGTGCTTAAGGGTGTTGATGAACCCCTCTATAAAGCATCAATTGCTGAACCATTTGATGCGACCTCTTCTGTTATTCATGAAGAAATACGTGCTGAAGATCATGCTAATGAGAAGATTGTTTCCAAGTCAAGTGAGTCGAAAGTTCCAGTCAAAGTTGTGAAAGCAACTGAGACTAACTTAGACACCCATGAGTTGGATAACAATAATGCCATGTCTACCATGCATAAATTACCTGCTGTTAATCACTCTCATAAAGCATGTGGTGTTGCTAATTGTATGTCTTGTGCTTTTAATATGATGTATGCTTATTTTAATGGTAAGCATGTTTCTAATGATAAGACTACTCCTCGTCAGCATGTGAATAACAAGAAGCATGATAGGTCTAAGACTGCCAGTCCTTCTAAGGCTAGAAAGGAGACATTTGTGCCTAAGCTTAAACAGAAATTTGTTAAGGCTGTTTACAAGGTCAAATGTTCAGTCATTGAGAAAGTTGAGACCATTAAAATTAAAAATGTTGTTTTGCCTGACAAAGGACAGTTCTACAAGTATGCCGGGCCCAACCAAGTTTGGGTTCCGAAGAAGGTCTAATCCATTTGTAGTGCAGGGCATTAAACAGGTATAACCGGTAGTGTGGATTCTTGACAATGGACCATCAAGACATATGACCGGAGATAGAGCCCTGCTATCAAATGTGGATTGAGAAAGCTGGCCCCCTGGTTACCTTTGGAGATAACAGCAAAGGTTTATCTGAGGGATATGGCTGTTTGCAAGCTGGGAATGTTATCATTGTAATTTTGTATATTGTGCTAGGTTATTATCAGGAAGCAGTATCTAACATATAGCACCAGTGACGAGACTTGAGAATATTACGACATATCAGACACCTGCTGCACATTACACTTGGAATTGTACTCTAGTAAGATGTGTACAAGTGTACTCCTGGTTGGTGAGTTAAAAGAGGAAGTCAGTGCACCACAGTTCATGGACTTTGCAGTTGCAGATCTATTGGACTATGCAATCTCTTCTTCACAATCTCAATTCAGGTTGGTATGAACTAGTATACTGCTCAAGCAATCGTCAACGACATGGTATGGCACTCTAACAGAAGTTATAATTTCATATGAACTAGTAGAGTCGTCATATTTATAACTCTTTTATCACTAAGCACAATCATATTGTTTTATATGTGCAGTGGTATATTGTTAATGCAACATAACAATTAGTATCTAAAGTACTTGACAAGTATCGGTCAATGATATGTTGTTAACATTATGTTGCAGATATTTGTAAGCTTTTGACATGAATGAGAATTACTTAGACTTTACCCTAAGTGATCAATGTTTTATCAAAAACTCATTCATATTGAAAAACAAAATCAAACTTCTTTCTACATTAGTGATTTCTTATTTCATGTAAAATATTTTGAAATCACTATTGTAAATCATTTTCTCTCTATTACCATATATTCTATGTTACAGGTTCAGTCTCCAATGACTTTCTTTCATTGACAGTCATGAGGTTGAAAACCCACAACGTCTATCCCAGACTGTAAAGACAAACACAAAAAAACAGAACCAACCAACACTCTCTTACCACTAAATGTAGTATGAATGAGCGTGAGGGAGATAGTGCCTAGTGCACCACATAAGGAAGGTTCTGTAGTCAACCCAGTAGCTCTGTCTCCTACATAGATGAGTAGTATTTAAACCGAGACAACTGCTAGCCCCCATACATCTTCTCAAAAAGATGTAATGGCTGAAAAGGCACAAAAACAGTTACTAGATTCATTCTCTCAACAGGGTGAGTCTATTGAATTTTGCCTGTCGGCCAAGGTATCCGATGTAGTGTCACCACTTCAAACATAATCAATTCTTGATGCACAAGGAGAGGTTACACACACAAAGGATGAGTTGACGGAAACAAGAGTTTCGACCATTTTAAGGTCAGATTCGATTGTTCAAGGTTCGTTAGTGGACCAATTGCCTTTACAGGTGTTAGGAGAGGATACTGATCCAAAAGCCATATGTCAGTGGTCAGTGTCTACCTCCCCAGGCTTAAATCCCCTGGATGCATCTGCGGATAGTGGATCTGACATAGGTGCAGATCGGCAACTTGTTGACAATGATTCAGATATTACCTGATAAGTCACAAGGAAATGTCTTCACAGACATTAGAAGGGAACTTTGATCTTTATGCTAAATTCGTTGGATCATTGTTTACCTTCCCAGAATCAAATCTGGAACCCTAAAAGGGAAACTAGCAACTTGTAAATTATGACTCAGATTCATCATCTGACGAGTTTAACAAGGATGGGGATTTGTGAACTCCCATTGCACCACCTGTGACCTCCTTAAGGATGGCTAAGGTGATTTTCCTTGCAGGTACAGCTGGATTATGGAGCTATGAGAGGAGTGATACACTTGTGAGAATGAGTGTAAACACGAGTGGAGAGAAGAGTGAAACACATGTGAGGTACACTAAAACACAATCACACACTCACAGTGAGGAAGAAAAAGAAACTACTTGTTATTTCTTTTCCAACCAAGTGAAATATGAGAACTCCTTCAAACGACGGCATACATTCCTTCTTTAAGGGGGAGATAGAAGCTTAAGTAATAGTTTGGAGGATTCCTCAACTAAGGGGGAGAAATAGCAGGGAGGAAGAAAAAGATCCTAAACATGTACACTACACCACACCATTGTTGTTTGTAACTGCGGATCCTATTGTACGGGAGAGGTGGTAAACACAAGGTGATTTCCTAGTAAGGGAAGAAGCTGTTAGGGGAGTACCATTGGTTTTTATCTGCGGATCCTATTGTACGGGAGAGGTGGTAAAACGAAGGTGATCTTCTTTAATCAGTTGATTCTCATAGGGGGAGAAGCAAGAGATATGGTCTTCTCAACAGGAAATGTAGTTGTACAAAAGAAGATGGAACTACTTGAAGATATGTTCAGTCTAGAGGAACATCTACTTGGAATCTGGAAAATGTTAAATCTCATCCAGAACTTTTCTGCTATTTACTTTGCATGTATATTTATATCTTTTTCTTATTTGTTAGTTGAGTTATCCTCTAGGTATTTGTGTGTTATTGTCTAACAAACAAATAGGGGGAGATTGTAAGTCATATGTCATAGCCTATTTGTATATTCGAGGATTCAACTCAACTCAAATAAGAATGTAATAAGTAAATAGTGGATCGACCGTCAGAGAGATCTCGCAAAGTAATATCTGTCAAAGGATTCAGAGATAATGTTCATCTACAGACTTGAGGAGTTAATTCACTGGAAGAAGTTCAAGAAGTTGATCATGCCTCAGTGATATAAATCAAGATCGTGGATTTAATCAAGTGACAGAGATCTCGTCAAGGTATCAATAAATTACAAGGATTTAATCTGAAGAAAATCAAAGTGTCAGAGTCAAGACATGAAGAAACGTCACGAAAGCTAGTCACTCATGAACCAGACAGTACATCGAGTGTCAACGTTGAAGTGGTGGAATTGATTCATAATTTTCAGTGATTTTCAGAAGATTTGCAGAAGAATGGTTGCTGCTCAAGACTAGAATTAATTCTCTATTAATTAATTAAGTCATCTAATTTAATTAAGAAAATAAATTATATCTGCAAAGAATAATTTATTTATTAATTGAATTAATTGATTAATTAATTCTGAATTAATTCTAGGAATTTTAGGAATTTTCAGAAGCTTAATTGGATTAAATTCAAGCATTAAATCAGCAAGACAATTGAAAATGAACTAGCATGACAATCAGGATTGTCATACCGATTGTCATGCTAGGCCATTTTCCATTGTCATACCGAAAGTTACTCTAGGAGGATAATTGTCTTGCTAGTTCATTCTGATTGTCATGCTAGTTCATTCAGATTGTCTTGCTAGTTCAATCAATTGTCCTACCGAAAGTCTTGCCAGCTATAGGATTGTCATGCCAATTCAATTCTATTGGTTTGTTGATTTAAAAAGAAGCAGAGAAGCAGCAACTAAATCTATCATTCAAACAGAAGAACAAAGAACAAGAAAAGCAGCCGCCTTGAAATATTACATTTTTCATCTGTTTAATCCAAGATCAAAATTCTAGATTGTAAAGTCAAATCCAAACCACTAGAATTATTTATCTTGTTCTTGTGTAACAATCTAGCGGATCAAAATCCCTAGAACTTAATCTCAAATCGCGTTTAGCATTTGATTCTAATTATTGCAAAAATAGAAAAAGTTCATGTCGAATTTATTCTAAATTTGTGATAATTAATTTGAGATTAATTCCTTGTAATCGATACAGTTGTTGTAACACCTTTCAAGTTTAATAATATTTTTATTTAACTTGAATTTTGTTTCACATTTTTTATTCCGCATTTAATTCGATTATTCGGTACTGTTTGTATTCAACCCCCCCTTCTACAAACACATTGGGACCCAACAAGGTGGGAGATAGAAGTTATTGGTTACATCCTGGTAAGAGTTTGGTGTCCAATTATGCCATTATAGGACGAGGAATATTGATAACATAGAATTTTATGACATGGGTGACTTGGTTGGGAGCAGTTTCAAATAGAACAAGCAAGTATAATGTTCCCTGG
Organism: Apium graveolens; assembly: GCF_009905375.1. Lineage (NCBI taxonomy): Eukaryota > Viridiplantae > Streptophyta > Magnoliopsida > Apiales > Apiaceae > Apium > Apium graveolens. Next base: position 48,980,834 of record NC_133653.1, read on the forward strand.
ATTGGGACTAAGTTATTCCCGAACCCATAGAGTGGGTCTTCTCGGCACTCATTTAAATGAACACTCCTTAGCTGCATTCGATCCACATAATGCTTGAAGAGTATATTAACCAAAAAACCGTTATCTATTATCATTCTCCTGACTTTATTGTCAAAAATATCCAAAGTTACTACTAAAACCTCATTGTGATTAGCATTGACCCCTTCATAGTTCTTGCTGCTGAAGGATATTATCATCTTCGGGAAAAACTGAATAGAGAGAACCTCATCCCATGAGTCTGGGCTACGGGAAGGCGAGTGTGAGACCCCCAAGACTATATTCACTATATTTTTTCCCTTCTTTGGTCCTTCTCCTATTTGGTTGGTGTCCAGGGCTATGTACTGGTTGAGGTTCCCTTTCTTAACCTGCTCCTCGATGAAGTACTTGAGGGATAGGTAATTCTCGGTCTTGTGGCCATGTGTTTCATGATAGTTGCACTGCCCATTATAAGGCCAGCTCTCCGGAGGAGTCTGCATTGGTTTTGGCGGGTAATAAAATGGCTTACCTTTGATCTCCTTCAGGATTTCTTCCCGGGTCCGTCTCAATGGAGTCCAATCCAGCTCTTGTTTTGGCTCTCTTTCCTAGTTAGTTTGTCCCGGGTCACTCTTGGACTCCGTCCTAGGTCCAATCCTTTGGAATATATGAGTAGTCTGCATCCCCTGATTCTGATGGATTTGTTTTAATTTTTGTCCTGATATTAAGCCCCTTTCGGTCGGCCATCAGAGTTCTTGATCCTAGATCCCCTGCTCTGGGTCATTCTCATGGCTTGGAGCACATCAGTTTCTTTGATGAATCTGGTAGCCATGGAGTAGGCTGCAGCCAGAATATGTGGTTCCTTGTTGATCAGTTCTACGATGTATCTTTCGTTATGCTTCGAGTCTAGGTTCCTCGATGCTTGGAGCTTCCCGCTTATCTAAGTTGGAGATTTTATTTATTTCTTCCTGGAAATGCCTTATATATGCTGAGAGAGATTCATTGTCATATTGGCTGATAGTTTCCAGGTTGCACATGTGCAGCTCATGTTTCTTGTTAGTTCGGAACCTCTTGAAAAAGGCTTCGCAGAACTCTTTTCAGCTGTGGATGCTTCAGGAGGGGATCCGGATAAACCATCTTTGAGCCCCCCTAAGAGTTGATGCGAAGAACCTGGACTTTGGTAAGTCATTTTAGTAGTATATCTGTGCAATTTACTCAAAATAATTCAAGTGTTCTTCCGGTCTCCCAATCCGTCAATTGAATCGAAGTTATAATGCTTGAGGCTTCTTTGCCAGGAAATGGCTACTAAGGAATGGCTGAAGGGTATTAGAGTTTCCCCAACCTCCATTCCAGAGTCTTTGTCCATCATCCTTTACAGTTCATAGATCATATCTTTGAGGTCTTTCTGCCTCTCCTTATTATCATCAGAAATGACCTCAGGGGTGGGGTCCCTCCGGGTTCTCTTGGTCCTAGAATTGGCTAGTAGATTCTCTTCTTCTAGCTGCATTCTTTTTTGAATCTTGAGCTCAAGCTTTGCTTCTTCCTCCCTTCTGATCTGTTCTCTCATCTCTTCCAACCTCTTTTGCTTGGATGGCTCTGTCTCTTTTTCTTATTACTTTGGTCTTTTTGGTTCTTCTTTGCTTTAGCTCCAATTCGGTCAAAGACAGATCTCCGGGATTGCTGGGAGTCTCCGGACTCTTCCGGTTCCTCCGCTTGTTCGGATTCATCTTTTTCCATGGCTTGCTCTTGCCTATAGAGCCGGATTGCCTTAACTAGTTCATTACTGGTTAGGTTGGCCATGTGCTTCTCAGTGACGGAAACATTGGTGTACTTGTATTAGTTTAGCTCAGTAAGGTTCCTGGCATCCCGGGGTGTTATTACCCTATCCATAACCGGGGTATGTGTCAATGGTTGCTCCTGGAGGGTGTCTCGGTCGGCCCCCGGGTCCTGTGCCTGGGGATGGTCCTGATCCTGGACCTGGTACTTGCAGAGGATCTCCCAACGGTATTCTTTCCTGCTCTTTCCGTTGATTCAAATATACCAACAACAGCTGACCAAGATTTCAAGCTAACAATATAGATCTATGGTTGCTTTTTGAAAATGGCAAAAATTACCCAGCATGACAACAAACAACTTTCTGGGATTGATTAACAATATTGTGGAATAAGTACAGCTGGTCTTAGAACACAAAGGCTATGCAAAGTAAAGCAAAGTTGGGTTCTAAAACCATCAAGAATATCTATAGAGTACACACAAATGTGGCCTAGATAACGAGCATACAAATGTGGCTTAAACAAAAGGCATTCATAGTTATTAAAGAGCTAGGTTGCTTGGGTTCTTATATATTAAAGAAATGGACTCTTTTAAGAGTTTGCTGGTGAAGGTAAATCTAGGGGCACCGAGACCCAAGGATGGAGAGCCCCTCCTTCTAGCGCCAAATGATAACTCTGGTGTGCGGGGCTGCTCCTTCGACGCCGCGACTGGATCCGTATAGCGGCTGTGGTATAGCTGTTGTGTGGTTTCTGTAAAACAACACCAGAAGGGGGGTTTGAGTCCCGCAGCCCCTTCAGTGTGAGAGTAAGAACTCGCTTCGGGAAGATAGAGATAGATAGAAATACAAGGTGGTTGTACCTCTCCCCCTTGGGATATTTATAGCCCAAGGGTAGGGTTTAGTAGTTGGTATCTTTGAATCGTAGTCGTTGGTTCTGGGAGCGGAGGACACCTGACTGGGGTGGATTCCTTTCACATGTCTAGATGGGAATGGCTGAGGAATGCTCTAAGGATCCTATGACACATGCCCTGGTTATTCTCATGATTGATCAATGACAATTGTCTCTATCACGCACTTGGAAATGTGACTCACGTGCTGGGGCTCTAAAGGATTGGGCCACAGGAAACCATGAGTCTGGACTAAGGGAGAGTGGGACTGGATGGTGGTGCGTTTGGACGGACTATGACCCGGAGTCCGGACACAGTCCTTCTAGGCGCCATATGTACTATCAAGCAGTGATTTGTGAGTGATTATCGAAGGCATTGACATGAAACAAAAATACCAAGTCCAACGTTTCCTCATATTTCATATTTTCAATCCCCTAAGTAATAGGTTAAAAAAGACTATCGTAGTTCAAAGTTCAATTAGTGGATAAATTAAGGGTCTTATATCTACGTGTCTTGATCATCATGATAACAAATTCTTCGATATTCTAAAATGAGTAGTGCTAGTATCGAAATGACTCCCAAAATATTTTTAATTATTAATCTTTTACCATTTCTCACGTCTTCTATATAAGTAATGTTAGTAACATGTTTAGTAAATTTAACATTTTCTATTTCAGCTCTTATACATGATACTCGTATACATGATGTTCTTTTTTTATAAACATGTCTTATAGCCTTATAAATGAGTATATATTTTTATAAATTCTCAGGGAGAGCGAGGATCGAACCCAGGATCTCGAACGACAGAGGATAAATTTTTGACCACTTGTGCTATCCAACCGTGCATTAGCTCTTATACAAGATACTCTTAGTTACGGTAATTATGCGCATTTTTCTTGATAGATAAATGGAAATACTAAAGTTTCCGTAATCATTTTTGAATACCGAGTTTATTATAACAAAAATGAAATGGAGCTTTCGTTTATACATATATATCTCATAAATAAGTATACGACATGTATACACACTGTAATTAATATTATTTAAAATCGAACCCAATACCTTAAAAAGGACAAAGAAAAGCTCTGTTACTAAAATACTCTCGAGTCTCCGCCCATACAACACCTTAACCTAATTTGAATTTTAAATGCTAAACATCTTCATTATGAGAGTTATCAAGAAAAACCTTTATTTAAACTGTCAAACAAATGATATTAAATTATCTTCAAATATATTTATACTTTCTTCTAATTGGGAAATATTAATGTTGTAAAACGAATCTACTATGTCATTTTTCACTTTAATCGACATAAAGAAATTTACTATGGTTAATAAAATACTTTATTTTTATTATAAATATTATACGCTGTATGTTTACTGATAGTATGCTTTGCAACTCAGGTGAACACACACAACACAAAGCTTTTGCCAGAAGGCTTAACTACATTACTTGGAAAAATGAAACATATATCAGGAATATAAGAACCGATCTCCTAAAAACAAGGACACGACTTTAACCACTACTCCTTACATGATATCTACCTATCTGACTTATTCAAACCATCTTAAATCAAATTACTACACCTAAATTTTGCATGTCTATAACTCAATCAAGAATATAGACGTTGCTAGCTTTTATTTTCATACAAAATAAATACCGAAGTTTAAGATTACCAACACATCCCCCCTTAACCTTAAACTTATGCAGACAGATTCTTAACACCCAATAGGCTCTGCATCTTTTCAAACTTGCTTGTCATCAATGCTTTAGTTAGTATGTCCGCTTTATGATCAATGCTGTTTACATACTCTAGAATTATATCCCCCCGTTCAACACATTCACTTATGAAGTGATACTTAACATGAATGTGTTTGCTTTTTCCATGAAATACATCATTTTTAGCGAAATCAATAGCCGATTTATTGTCAATAAACAACACAACAGGAGCAATGTTTTCTCCAGTTATCTGACTGAGTAAATTATGAATCCAAATGGCTTGACAAGCCGCTGTGATGACAGCCATAAATTTCGCCTTGCACGAGGACAAAGCCACACACTTCTGCTTTTGTGAAACCCATGTAATTAAGCTTTCATTTAAATAAAAGCACATACCTCCGATACTCCTTCTATCATCCAAATTGCCTTCTATATCACTTTCAGTGAAGGCAGATAATAAATTGTTTCCACTATTCCTTGTATACACCAACCCAAGCTGCAATATTCCTTGCACATACCTCAATATCCATTTTATTGCATTTTACTATGTCTCTTCATGTATCTACTCGTTATGCCTACCGAATATGCGATATCCGGCCTAGCGTGAACAAGATACCTCAACCCCCCTATTATACTCATGTAATATATTGCATCAATAGCCTTACCTCTTTCATCTTTGTCGAGAAGCTCTTTAGGATTTATTGGAAACTTCGTTGGATTGCACCCATTTAAGCCTACTTTCTCTATTATCTTTTTAGCATATACCCTGTTTGTCTAATTTTGATACATCCTCGAATCTGTTCCACCTCAATTCCTAGGTAATAACTTAGTTTCCCTATGTTTATCATCTCGAACTTCTTGTTCTTTGTTGTTTGAAACTCTCGATCATAGATATACTACTCCCAGTTACTAGAAGATCATCCACATATACTGCTATGATCATCTTGTCACCTCCCTCCTGCTTCGTATATACAGTATGTTCTGATGGACAGTTTTTAAATCCCAAACTCTCGAGAAAAGCATTCAACTTCGCATACCATGCCCGTGGGGCTTGACGGAGGCCATATAAAGCCTTCAACAGTTTATACACCAAATCTTTCTTGCCCTTCTTTTCATAACCTTCAAGTTGCGCAATATACACATCTTCAATTATATCCCCGTTCAGGAAGGCAGTCTTGACATCTAGGTGATGAACCTCCCAATTGCACAGTCTCAAGTCTTGTTACTGGAGCAAATACCTCATCATAATTAACTCCATATTCTTGTACTTAACCCTTGGCCACTAATCTCGCTTTGTACTTCACGGAATTTCCCTCGGCATCCTTTTTTAATTTAAATATCCATTTCAAACCGATGACCTTTTTTCCTGGTGGTAACTGAATTAGTCTCTAGGTAAGATTTTCTTTAATTGATTACATTTATTTATCCATGGCAGCTTTTCAGCTCCGTTCTTTGACAACTTGTGTAAAGTTGATTGGTTCTTCAATCCCCATAAGGAATAATTCTTCATCCAGCTATATTTGATTTGTCTCGTCATAGATTTTTTGAAGATTCTTAACTCTTCTTGGTTCAACACTGTCATCATAATCATCCGAGTTCAAACACTGTGCAGTTGACTGTGATCTTGGGGACTCATTAGTTTCACACCGTGAATCTATTGTATCCTCATTACTTGTGTCTGCCTCACCACAATCATTACGAACTTCTTCTTCCTCTCTCGCAGTTGCACCTTTGATTGTGAAAGCACCAACATAAGAAAACAAAGTATCCTCTTTTTATTCCTATAGCCACGATTTATTTTCTTCAAATGTCACATCTCTACTTACCATATTTTGTTCACTAGATCATACAAATGGTATGCTTTAGTGTCGGGTTCTTTCCCCTAATTAATAACTTGTCTGCTCCTATCATCCAACTTGTTGATGTGTTAGCTTGGGATCTTCATATGTGCTTTACATCCAAAGATTCTCATATTACTCATATGTGGCTTTCTTCCATTCCATTCTTCATAAGGCATGATTCCAGTTAATGCTCGTGTAGGAAGTCTATTTAGCAAGTAGATCGCATGCCTAACAGCTTCCCCCATAATGTAGCTGGTAACTTAGTTTCTTTTAAACAACTTCTCACCATCTCAACCACAGTCCGGTTTCTCCACTCTACAACCCGCGTTTTGCTGCGGCGTATACGGGGCTATATAGTGTCTTTGTATGCCATTCACAAAACATCTTAAAATCATTTGATCCAAACTCACCCCATCTCTCTGTTCTAAAAACTCTTACTTTTCTTTCTTCACCTCTGTCAACCAATACACAAAAATTCTTGAAAGGAGACAAGGCTTCATCTTTTCTCTTCAAAAAATTTACCCACATGTATCGACTATAGTAATCCACCAATAAAAAAAATACTTCTTGCCCAAAGTTATTTTCGGTAGTATTGGACCACATAGATCCCCATGAACGAATTCAAGTACCTTCTTCGCTGCATAATTTGCTTTCAAGGTGTTTTCTAGTTTGTTTTGACATTAGGCAGCCCTTAAACACCTCGTCTGGAGAAGTTATCAGTGGCATCTATTTCACCATGTTACCCTTATTCATCAACATTAATGCGTGGTAATTAACGTGTCCCAGGCGCATATGCCACAATTTTGATTCATCCACGTGCTTTGACAGTAAACAAACAGGTTACGTATAATATGAATAATAATCTTATAAAGTCAATTTTGAGAGTGTTTTACCTTCATAAGGAGTGTGTCTTCATAGTCATACACCCATAGAAACTCTCCTTTGATTATAACTCTGTTTCCCTCCTCTGTTAATTGCCCAGGACTTATTATATTATTCCTGATAGTTGGAATATAAGTCATCAATAGTGCATATTTCTCCATTCTTGCAGACGAACGACACATACCACTTTCCTTCGTTTCTTACGCTCGACCCATCCCCAAATCTTACAACACTTGTAACTTTCTCATCCAATTTCGTAAACTTGGACCTGAATCCCATCATATGACTGCTTGTTCCATTTTCCAGATACCACACATTTGATTCTCCTTGTGGTTTGGTCATTTGTGATGGCATCAGTTGTTTTTCACTTAGATAAGTAGCACCCGAGCCTTCAGTGTCGCACTTTGCCAACAACAATGTTGGTTCATCGTCGTCGAGTTTGGCTATATTTACTTCCTCCTTCTATTCTTTGTTTCATTTGGGCCTTCGACAGTCAACAACAAAGTGACCATATATGCCACAATTATAGCAACAGTTTACTTTCAGAAATCTCTCGTTTTTGCTACTCTTCTTCCGTAAGTAACAATTGTCCTTCGTTTGATTCACTTTTTCCACAACTTTTTATCCTTTCTTCGTGACTTTTTAAGGACCCAACTACTTCTTCAACAGAATGTCTCTAAATTTCCAAAATGTTCCAAGATGGAAATAATTTGGAGAATCTAGATGGTACAGCACGCAACAATTTTTTCACCACATAGGATTCTTTCATCTCATCTCCCAAAACTCTTATATTTGACACCAAGCCATTCAACCTCAGATAAATTTCATCGAGTTGCTCATTGTCTTTCATGCTCAGCGATTCGAAGTCAGTTCTCAAAGTTTGAACCTTCGCCTTTTTCACTCATTCATCCTCTTGACACATCATTTTCAATGCTTCCCAAGCCTCCTTAGCCGTGTTCTTTTCAGCGATTGAAAGCAACATATTCTCTACCAAACCCTGGTACATCATCGCTAGCGCCACCTTATCTGTCTTTTCTTCATACACCCGCCACCCAAACACCTTGTGTCTGCATATATACTTTCATTTTCATCACCCATATAGTATAATTTTTCTTGGTTAGAATTGAATAGTTTAAGCCTATTGATCCTGCTCCCTTGACTTTGTTAACATCCATCGCATACGTCTCTGACTTTCATGAAGAGATTCCTGAGCTCCGATACCAATTATTGTAAATATAATACGTTATATGTTTACTGATAGTATGATATACAACTCAGGTGAACACACACGACACAAAACTTTTGGTAGAAGGCTTAACTGCATTACTTGGAAATATGAAACATATATAAAAAATACAAGAACTGATCCCCTAAAAACAAGGACACAATTTTAACCACTACTCTGTACATGATCTCTACCTATCTGACTTATTCAAACCATCCTAAATCAAATCACTACACCTAAAATACTGCATGTCTATAACTCAATCAAGAATATAGACATTGGCAACTTTTATTTTCATACAAAATAAATACCCAAGTTTAAGATTAACCAACAGTTTTTAGCAACACTATTTTCAAACCAATTAATTGAAGTACATGAGCCACCTATATTAAAAACATATCCTTTGTTAATTTAAGTTTTAGTAAAGGCGCAATTCGAAAATTGAAATCGACCTTTAGTAAGATGCAGTTTTCAAATTTGATCTCTTATAGTGAGACTTGATCTCTTATGGAGCAAGGAGTGTGTATTTGAGGGTGTGTGTGTTTGGGACTATATTTTAACCAAAGGACAGCTCAGTACGTGTACGAGACACCTCCCAGCTGGCTTCTTCACCTCAGCAACACTAACAAACAAATAACTTTTGGGAACCACATGCCCTAATTTCTATTGCTAAAGTAAATGTAGACACTTCTAGCAACACATTGTACATTATTGTATATATATATAATGAGTGTTGTTAGGATACCTTCTGTTTTTTACAATGTTGGAAAAGTGATAGTTTCAGATGTATGATTTGCTGGCTCCTGTTATCATTTTAACATACGACTACTACTTACTTAAACTTTATTAGTCAATCTTTTGTTGTCGAACATCTATAGGCAATTTTTAATAGGGGATATATAAAAACCCTATAAGGGTTACCCCTTAAAAATAATCATGAATTGTAGAGTCTATGAATATAATGGCATTTCAGGATCCAGATTCTTAGTTTGATATGTACCGAATTTCGGGACGAGCAATAATCGATGACAAGAGATAATCTCTTCCCATTTAAGCTATCTCAATAAAGTTGAATGTGAATACATTGGTCAACTACTTACAAGTACGATTATTTTACCCCAGTTAGAACTTTATTTTAGAAGAAAGTCACTAATGACTTGTGGTGGCATGTTTTTATTAATATCAAGCTAATGGGAGATGCGGCCATATGGCATCTGGGTGCCGTATGCAACAGAGAAATATGGGGAGGACAATTAGAACCCCACCTTCTGAATTATCCAGAACTTTTATCATAAGCACAAATGATGATACACCAATATTGCTTCTGCTTTGTTTTCTTTTGGCAGTGATACTTATTCCTTTTTTTAGTGCCTTCAACTCATATATCTGGTGCTTGAAACGAAAGAGATTCTTCACTAAGTTAAGTTTGTTTGTTTTACTAGATCTAATAATTGATGGAGAAAAACCCTAAATCGTTTGGAGCTTCTGATAGAAAGACTATAGAGAAAAATAGAAGAAATTACATGAAGGACCTCTATTGCCAGCTCCATTCTCTTATCCCCAATGATATCTCATCTAAGGTCTCTCTCTCTCTCTCTCTCTCTCTCTCTCTCTCTCTCTCTCTCTCTCTCTCTCTCCCTCCCTCCCTCTCTCTCTCTCTCTCCCCCCCTCTCCCTCCCTCCCTCTCATCATTAGCACGTAATTACTTGGCTGGCATGCACACAAATAATTTCACCTAGTTTTTTGGAGGCAAAAGATAAGCCACTTAACTTGGATTTGTGTATAAATGGCGTGCAGGGGGGAAAATCACTGACGGATCAACTAGATGCAGCAGCAAAATACATTAGGAAGCTGAAAATAAAGTTGGAGAAGTTGAAGCAAAAGAGAGAAACATTGGAGGGTATAAATCTGCTAAACAACATTCCAAGAGTCGAGGAAGCAATACTAGAATCAGCTTGCGTACCACCACAAGTAGATATACATGATTCAGGTTATTTTATAGAAATTCATCTGGTAAGTGGTTTAGATGTGAGTTCCTTCATGTTTATCAAAATTATCCGGATGCTGCAAGAAGAAGGTTTCGAGATTCATAATGCCAATTGTGTTGTTAGCAACAGTACATGTTTCCTAACCATTCATTCAGAGGTACGCAGATAGTTTTATTAGCAATACAGAATTTTGATACGGACCTTTTAATAAAAACTTCAAATAGTATGCCCCAACAGATTTAGATATGCTTGTTTTTATCGTAACAACGGCTCACGAGAATTTAGTAAAATTACAAGGGCTCACGGGTGCATGTAACAAAATATATCAGTACAATATTGTCGTTAAATGGACAAGGAATTGTACTTGTTGATGTAAAAAACCCATTACCCTACAGTGTACATACTGATGAGATGCTTCTAACTGCAGATAAGATAATACTTGTAATGTCTGTTCCCTGAATTAATTATATGTAATAGGTCGGAGCTGATTGCGTTTCAACTTGTGGAAGTGGCACAATATCTGAGAGGATCAAGAAGTTTGTGAATGGGGGTCGTTAAACTATTTGCTCTATTTGGTTTGAGTTTTACAAAATTATCATGTAACATTTTTACCAATCAAGAGCCTGCAGGTTACAAGAGCAATGTATGTTCATTGTTGCTTCGCAGGTAAAAATAGTAATACTGATTTAATGTTGTCAATTTCCTATCTGTTTTGCTTGGTCACCGTTTAGTCAGTGGCAACATGACCTAGCTAGATATTTATCTTATCAAGAACAAATGAACATGTGTTGGCTTTAGCATCTGATTGGTTCTTACTTATCAGTTTAAAGATATGTTGTAGATGTTGGCAGTGATCTATCAGACTATCACATTCTTGTGTACACCAACGTAGCGTATTCTTACAAAATAGTATTAAACATACAGAATTTACCAAGAATCTCTGTATATTAGTGTATCTTGTGAACACCTCTGAATAAATGAGTAGCCATCACTTAAATCTAATACAGTGAAGATCCTTCTCTTCGCTAATTTATCCATAAAATAACTATGCCAAACTAGTGTAGCCCTCATTTTTGTAGGATTTTAGTCCCTGTTGAATGCACGGCAAAAGGATTGACAGTAATGTGTATAAATCTTGTACGCATACTGAATGGAAAATTTAAAAGAATTGCACCGGAGTCGGGTGGTATCTTTGCCTTGTCGCAAGATCATGTCCATTACTCCCTATAACATGTAGTTAATAATCGATAATATAATATAATTTCGGTTTTAATATAATAAATATAGTATATTTCTATTTCCGATAAAATAATAAATACATTAAAGTAAGATTTTTTCTGGTATCAATCCTTTTACTTTAAAAATAATTAACTGTATTATGCGGTGGTGATAGCTGACAGGGACCATCAAAATACCGTTTAAATGCTTAATGACAGCTCCGCGGGGTAAGATACTCTCTACCGAACTACTCACAAATATACTTGCTTCCAACGTGTCAACGTCCAATATCAGTCATTTTTAAATTTATATACAAAATTTGTGTGCCGGTTTTTCTTATGACAAGCAAGATCACGGGATGGAGTTAAATTCAAAGTTATTCGACCCTTAATCGTCCTCACTCCGATAATTATTTCTTAAAATACATATATTTGGTTATAATTCATATTTGTCGAATAACAAAAAACTCCATAATATACTTTGACATATATTTTCATCTTCGTGAAAAAAAATATTAAAAATAACAATTTTTTGGTGCAAAATGCTGAAAATACCCATTTTGGTAGTGTATTACTAAAAATACATGTTCGGATACACATTTGTCATTTGGGTATTCGGTTTTGTACTAGATACCCATTTGTCAAATGTGCATCCATTTTTTTGATACACATTTGACAAATACGTATCTCAATGATAATACCCAAATAATGCATATCTTTAGTAATTTTCTTACATACCCAATTTTCAAATGCGTATTACACTTATCCAATTAAAAAATGCGTAACCAAAATGATATATTCAGCATATATTTTAAAATAGGTATTTTGAGCAATTTCAACCTTAAAAATGGATATTTTTAACCATCACCTCTTCGTGATCGCCTCTTATTTCAGTTATTGGATTTTCTAACGTGTGCCCAAGAACACACAATACGCACCAACTCCCATGAGTTTGATACATTTTAATTGGTCCTCTAATCATAAATATTGATGGACTCCCCTGCATTTATAACAACTCCACCAATAAAAATGTATCAAACTCATAAACTTTAGTGTTTATTGTGCCATGAGGCACACATTAGAAAGACCGTTTAGTTATTTAAGTTTTCATTAAATATCGTTCGTCTTGATTTTCGTGATCAACTCTTTTATCCCGTTCGCAGTTAAATTTTTACAAATTTTATATTGTACTTCACTTCCTAAATTATTTGTCATTTATAAAGTATGTTTATTTTATGATGGATTATTAAGTAAATTTCTTTTTAAAAATTTTAAAATTTTAAGAAAATTATATTAAGTTTCAAAATATAATTTAAAAAAAAAACAGGGAGCGAATAATAAATGCAACAGCAAACCAGTGAGGAAGCCGGCAAAACAGGCAGCATCCACAAGGATGAAATAACCAGTAACCACACTCCTCCTTCTTTCTCCCGCACCAACTTTTGCTTGCAACTACATTGTACGTGTCACACATACACATAATTTAAAATCCCTACCTAGCTATATATAGTCCAGTAAAGTTTTACAGACATAATATTCAAGATCATAATTTGCACACCTTAGTTTCTAGATGGCATCTCTGCTACTTCTTGTTTCTCAGCTTCTTAAACACCAACTCCACTCCACTACACCAACTTTTCCTTTCTGTTCTTGTGGTGCAACTACTTCTACGGGACTTCCTTGCTTTGTCGAATACAGGGCTGTCAGGCTGCTGGGAAAAAAACCCGCCAATCAGTTTTGTGAAAGGGAAGATGAATATGAAGAAGATTTAGCTGACTTAAGGGTTTCTGTTGCAGACATCTTTTGGCCTTAAAACTTTGAGTATGTACCTAGTACAGTACTTTGATTCTCCTTTTCTAGTAGTAGCACATGATTTATAACTACTATACGGGTAGTAGTATATAAATTTGGGAAATTATTCACCGCCAACTTGGCTGGGATACACCAGCCGCAATATTACATTGCGGGCTGCCGCAATGTTTTATTGCGGCGGGTGAGTGCACCCGCAATTAAACAATGTGGCTGCTGTATCCCATCCAACGATGGCTGGGGATCAGTTCCCTATAAATTTATATATATATGTGGTGCAAGTTTCAACAATATATGTCTTGGGCCCGAGAATAAGGAATAAAGAGGAAATACCATAGATAGGAGTTTTAATATATAACCTTGTAATAAAAAGCCCAATAGAGGCCCAATTGTAAAGGGAAAAAGCCAATTAAGGGTTCCCTATAAATAGAGACTAATTGCCCTACTTAGAAGGAGTTGGAAAAATAAGTATCAATAAAGAGTATTATTCCTCACATAAACATGGCTCATATTTAGGGTCATCATTTGGCGCTAGAAGAAACTCTTAAATTTGATACTACAACATGATTATTGAAGAAGAAGATCCAGAGAAATGTGGAAACACCGCTGAGATCCAAACTGTTCAAAAATCAGAACATGTTAATCCAGCAGAAAAACAGAAAGCACCATCGACCATCAAGCCAAGACGGCTGTTTCCGGTGGAGGATAGTCCCCCACTTGAGGGCTCTCAGGTGCAGAAACCACCTGTCAAACATAAAAGGAGAGTCACTAAAGATACTCGTTCTTGTGTTCTAACGGAAAAAGGAAAGCAGGTGCTCTCCAGTGATGCTAGGTTGCATTTGCAGAAGTTGAAACAAAAGAAGCTTCCACGGGAGCAGGAGATAGAGGGTACAGAAGGTTCAGATGAAGAACTTAAGATGTTAGAGGCTGAAACCAAAAGACTGGAAGCAAAACTAGAGAAAATAAGAGAAATTCAGCGTTTGCAACAGGAGTTGAAACAGGCGTCGATTAAGGAAGGTGGTGATGAAGAGCTTGAGTATGTGGAGCTGTCGGAGGATGATGAAGATTACTATTATGATGAGGAGGAAGTATCCACCGAGTCTATATATTCCAGACCTCGACGCCCCAGGACAGTTTCTTCAGGGGGTACCCCGCAAGGGTCGATGTCAACAGACTCGATATCACTGGAGGAGTTTCCCAAAATACAGAAAGATATGGCTCAGTTGCGTGACTTAGTTAAAACACAATCGAGATTTGAAGCCCCGGTGGAAAGCCCCCTATCTCGAAGCATTGAAAAAGCTAAGATAGACAAGACTTTGAAAACTCAGGCGCTCGACCAATTTGATGGATCAATAGACCCATCGGGATTCCTTAACACCTTTGACGGTCGAATGGCATTTTACGGACACTCAGAAGTCGCCCGTTTCCAATTCTTCTCTACATGCTTACAGGGCATAACCCTACGTTGGTATAACAATCTCCCATCTAGGTCAATCGATTCCTGGACCAAATTGAAGACTAAATTTCAAACAAGATTTTCAAGCAACTACAAAGGGGGCAAGATCACGGCATCTTTGATTACGATGCGTCAAAGGCCTAGCGAATCCTTGAGAAGCTATTTAGGTCGCTTTCGTCAGGCTATATCTGAAATAACAGACCTAGAGAAACCTTTGGCAGTAAACTATTTAGCAGCAGGCATTGATGGAAGCAGACGTGGCATTCTGCTAGAAGAGCTCATAGAAAAACATCCCCAACATCTTCATGCGGCTTTTCAGATTGTCGACCATCGAATGACACTCCAGGAAGCAGTGGGAAGCATAAGATCTCCTCGACGTTCTAACTAAAAGTATGACATGACAAGAACTCATAGCCCCCGACCTCCGAGATCTCGGAGATATGACTCCAAATCCCCTCGACATTCATCGCCGAGAAGGGATGTTGGAAATGAGGAGTTTCGAAGCCCGAGAGGTCATGAATATCAGCAACGGTCCATCTCAGATAGAAAATGGCAGCCCCGTGACAGAAAAGACAACGAGTTTACCAAACTCATAGTCGACAAAGCAACAATCTTGGAAATTTTAAAGACAGAACCTGACTTTCGACCCCCGAGGCCGATGAAACGAGGACGTCCTCCGAGCTCTCGATACTGTGACTATCACTAAGATATGGGACACACTACAGAACAATGCTACCAACTAAGCAATCTCATTGAATCCAAAATCAGAAAAGGCCATTTCGTCCATTACATCGAAGGATAAGGCCAGACTCAGCAAAGACAAGACGACAGAGTAGTCGATGTAATCTTTGGGGGTTACACCGCCGGAGGCATGTCAAACAACTCTCGTAAGTCGTACGCCCAAGAGGTTTATAATGTTAATCCTTCATGTCCCAAGAGATACAAACCATCTCCATCTCTTGTCATATCCTTCTCGAATGAAGATTATGCTCCAAATATCATAAGAGGACATCAAGATGTGCTGGTTATCACTGCCAAAATCGGCACCAATACAGTAAAAAAGATCCTTATCGATATCCGTCGACATTCTATATCATCACGTCTTAGCGTGAATGGATACAGGGGACAAAAAACTAGAAAATTCCCATTCACCTCTTTATGGATTCACGGGTAATGAGGTAAAAGTGGTTGGAACAATTGACCTGCCGGTACTTTTTTGCACAATGCCTTGCCAAGTATGGAAGATAGTTAAGTTTCCCTTAATCAGTGCAAACTTAAGCCACAATGCCATTCTAGGCCGAACGACAATATCGGCATTGGAAGCCATCACGTCGATTCCCCATTTGAAGATGAAATTCCCAACTGAGTTTTGGAGTAGGGGAGATGTGTGGAGACCAAGCACTTTCGAGAGAATGCTACTTTACTACAGTCATGCCCAAAAAGCAAGATAGTGATTCTCAAACCATCAATGAGGTCATTCAGATAGACCCTAGTAGAATTATCGATATCTCGAGGGAACCCTCGTTTTCACCCGTCGGCGAGATGGTCGATGTGTCGATAGATGAGATTTTCTCAGATAAAACAGTTAAAGTGGGAAAAGATCTAAGTACTCAGATAAAAGATGAATTAACAAGGTTGCTTCAGGAGTTCTCAGACATATTCGCATGGTCGCCATCCGACATGCCAGGAATACCTACCGATGTAGCGAGACATTCTCTACATGTCGACCGCCAAAAGAATCATGTCAAGCAAAAGAGACGCACATTCTCAGAAGAAAAGCGCCGAGCTATCGATGAAGAGCTTGACCGGCTTTTACTATCCCGTTTTATTGGGCCGGTGAAATATCCTACATGGATTGCTAATGTCGTCCTAGTGAAGAAAAGTAATGGGAAATGGAGAATGTGTGTTGATCACTTCAACCTCAACAGAGCATGTCCTAAGGATTATTATCCTTTGCCGAATATAGATCAACTTATCGACGCTATGGCTGGTCATGAACTGCTGCCTTTCATGGACGCGTTCTCAGGATATAACCAAATCAGGATGGATGATCAAGATTTGGAACAAATAGCGTTTATCACACATCGAGGGGTCTTCGCATATCGAAACATGCCTTTCAGGCTAATCAATGCTGGTGTAACATTTCAGCACATGATGGATGAAATATTTAAAAATCAGTTGGGTCAGAACCTCGAGATGTAGGTTGATGATTTGATAACCAAATCAAAGTCTTCAAGTGGTCATTGCAGCGACCTTCGAGAGACCTTTGAGAATGTTCGGCGTAATAACTTGAGATTGAATCCGTTGAAGTGCTCCTTTGGCTTAACATCTGGGAAATTCTTAGGATTTCTCGTTTCCCAACGAGGGATCGAGGATGACCCCTTACAAATTAAAGCCATTTCTGAAATGAAAGACCCGTCGACCATTAAAAAAGTACAACGTCTCACTGGTTGCATAGCGGGCCTTCGGCGCTTCATACCACAAGGCTCTGAAAGTGTACATCTCAGCCTCTGATGGGTCGGTAGCCTCTATTTTGGTCAAAGATGTCGAGGGACATGAATCTCCAGTCTACTATGTTAGCCACACTCTAAAAGATGCTGAAACTCGTTATCCACATGTGGAAAAATTAGTTTATGCTCTCGTGATAGCAAGCAGAAAGCTCCGTCACTATTTCCAAGGTCGTCTGATAAAAGTCATGACTGATCAACCCCTAAAACGTATCATGCACAAATCGGACATGACAGGACGCCTCGCCGCTTGGACGGTTGAACTCAGCCAATTTCACATTGAATATCTACCCGGAGTGCAGTAAAGTCCCAAATCTTGTCAGACTTTGTCGTAGAGTGTAAATTTGACAATCCTATAACTGAAGAAACATCATTTCCATAAAAGGTTTGGACTCTTTATGTCGACGGATCGTCAATATCATCATCAGGTGGTGCAGGTGTCATCTTAATCAGTCCAGAGGGCTTTAAAATACAACAGGCCTTGAAATTCTCATTCCCAGTAATAAACAATGTAGCCGAGTATGAAGCTTTGTTAACAGGGTTGCGCCTAGCAATCAAGTTGGAGGTAAATATTTTAGAAATATTTGGTGATTCAAAACTTGTCACAAAACAGTTACACGGTGAGTTCAAAGCGCACGACGCTCGAATGTTGACATATTTGAAACTGGCCATGTCCTTGTTGGAGAAAGTCCAGTCATGGATAATCAAGTATATTTACAGGGAAGATAATCAATGGGCCGACGCAGTGTCTAAATTGGCTTCATCCGTCGTGGCAACGTCAGAGGCAATTTATATCGAGGAAAGAAGGGTTCCCTCCGTCGACATGGGCCCTCTATTCCCCGACATGTTGAAAGTCAATGAAATCTTTTCTATCAAAGATTGGCATCGACCTATTCTGGAGTACATTTTGCAGAACAAGCTTCCCCAGGATAAGGGTGAAGCCAGATCCATATCATACAAGGCAAAAAATTATTGTGTGCTAGAAATCAAGTTATATCGTCGGGGGCTCGTAGAGCCACTACTTCGATGCTTAGGGCCAGAAGAAACTGAAACTTTGATGGTTGAATTCCATACTGGAATCTGTGGGGACCATTTAGGGTGTAAAAACTTAGCCCTTAAGATAATGAGGCAAGGATTGTTCTGGCCTACGATGCGAGGTGATTTTGAAAATTTTGTACGAAAGTGTAAATCATGTCAGTTGTATGGGTCAGTTTCTCATCAACCTTCGGTAGAAATGATTCCCGTCGTCAATCCATGTCCCTTCTTTCAGTGGGGCATAGATATTGTGGGCCCCTTTCCAAAGTCCAAAAATCAAGCCCAGTACATTGTTGTGGCTGTTGACTATGCAACAGAAATGTGTATTAGAAATATGTTGTAGACTTGATGATATTTTACCAAAACACCTTAGTAGATTTAATTAAGTGTGTTTGTAGTTTCAATGGATAATCTTACTTTGTCATCCGTTGAAAGAGTAGCTTATGTTTAAATAAGTTTTTGTAGCACATTCCTGTATAATGTAATGTCTTAGATAATTAGAGGTTGTAGGATATTCTAAGTCATGTTAGCTACTAGAATAATATGCAAAATAGGTTGGCTAATTATAAATATTATATGCCTTGTAATTTTGCATAAATGAAATTGAGTCAACTGCTATGGAAATACTTTCAACGGATATTTCTATAAGGCTTCGACAGATGACCCAAGTCACTCTCAGCGGATGATCCAATAGAGGCTCTACGGATAATCTACAAAGTCTCGGCGGATAACAAATTCAGATAGGAGTTGATAGTGACTTGAAAGTCACATGGGTTGATTGTATACAAAAGGAATGTGGCAGCTTATTATCAGGTTTTTGAGAACAAAGAAGCATTTCCATTTCCATGCTTACTTGAAGAAATACAAAGATGCTGGATAGAAAAATGAAGAATCATGTGATTAGACTTAGACATTTTTATTTTATATATTTGTATTTTCTTCATGTAACTTGGTGATATATAAACCAAGAGTAACAAGTAGATAATTATTGATTATTGAACTGAGAAATAGAAAAGGCAAAATCTGTTAAGAATTTATCGGTTCTTACTTTGTAATTTTACTTGTAAGCAGATGTGTACATTCTTGCATCACAGAGTTCTCAATCAATCTCTGGTGGAAAGATCAATCCACCATAAAGTTTTTAAATCTTTGTGTTTAATTACTTTGTGTTTTAAATACATTTATATTTCATTACGCACATTTGCATATTCAAACTCTGATATACTTTGGTAAAGAATTTTCTTAATTTTGAAAAGAAATCAAGAATTACATTCAACCCCCCCTTCTGTAATTATATTCTTAGATTGTTTGGGAATAAAAATTAGTATCAAAGCAAGCTCTTGACACACTAAAAGTTTAAAGATAAAAAAACTAACAACATGAGTAGGAAGGATGTTGGATTGAAGATCCCTTTTTTGGATAAAGACAACTATCACCACTGGAAGCTGAAAATGCACCTGCATCTTCTCTCTCAAGATGAAAGGTATGTTGATTGCATTGAGAAAAGTCCTCATAAACCTCGAAGAGCTGCTACAGATATTGAAGGAGCTGTAGTCAATGTGCAAAGCATTATAAAGCCACAATCAGAATGGACAGATGAAGACATTGAGCAAGTGTACAAAGATAAAAAGGCTATGAACATTCTGTTCAATAGTCTTAATAGTGATATGTTTGACAATGTTATCAACAGTAAATCTTCTAAGGATATTTGGGATACAATTCAAATCATATGTGATGGAACTGAACAAGTGGGGGAAAACAAGATGCAACTATGAGCACTTTCATTGTGAAGATAGTGAATCTTTGAGTGACATTTTTAGTAGGTTTTAAAAACTAATAAATGCACTGAAGTTGCATGGAAGAGTCTATCAGACAAAAGATTTTAACCTGAAATTGCTTAGATCTCTCCCAAAATACTAGAAGCCTATGACTGTCTCTCTTAGATATTCTCAAGATAACAAGAAGTTTACTTTAGAGAGACTGTCTGACATTTTAAAAACTTATGAGCTTGAGTTGAAACAAGATGAGCACATAGAGAAAGAAAGGAAGAAGGGAGGATCCATTGCATTGATAGCTGAACAAGAGAAAGTGAAAGAGATGAATATTGAAGCTGTGGAATCTGTACCAAACTCAAGGGTTTGTGAAGACAAAGGAAAAGGGCTAATGGCTGAACATGAAGACCATCTTAGTCAGGATGAAATGGAGGACATAGATGAACATCTGGATTTTCTATCAAGAAGATTTGCCAAGCTCAAATTTAAAAAGAATTTTGGAGCAACAAAGCCAAATAGAAACATGGTGGATAAATCTAAATTCAAGTGTTTCAAATATGGCTTGAGTAGTCATTTTTCCAATGAATGCAGAAAGCCTGATTCTGAGAAAAAGAAGTTTGAGCATGTGGATTACAAAAAGAAGTACTTTGAACTGCTCAAACAAAAGGAATGGGCCTTTCTGACTCAAGAAAATGACTGGTCAGCTGATGGGGTAGATGAGGATGAAGAAACAAGCTATGTCAACTTAGCCCTAATGGACAAATCAGATGAAGCAGAAGTCAGTTCTTCAAGCAATCAGGTAATCACTACTAATCTAGCACACCTTTCTAAAGATGAGTGTAATGATGCTATCAACGACATGTCAACAGAATTATATCACCTGTGTGTTATACTTAAATCACTCACTAAAGAAAACATAAAAATTAAAGAAAATAATATGTTTTTAAATGAGAGGAATAGTGTGTTAGAAACTCAATTTGTTGAGTTTGAGAAACTGAGGATAGAGTGTAAGATTGTAAAAGATGAATTGACTGAATCCTTGAAGAAAGAGGAAATTTTAAGAAAGCAAATTGAACGAGAGCAAGATTTAATCAACATACAAATTTTTTAATTTTGTTTGAAACAATTATTTATAAAGTTTTTGTGATCAAATTCTTTTTTCACTGGAAACTTAAAACCGTTTCATCACAATCAAATAATATGTAACTAAACATTACCAACATACAAATTAACATATTTAAATTCATTATATGTAACTATGATGTTTTTATATTTACTAATCGACATTATTGTAATTCAATGATTTTTTTAAAATTAAAATGCCCAGCATGACAACCCTGAATACTACTCCCTCCGTTTCAAAATGTTTGTCCGTTTTTTAGAAAAAAATTATTTCAAAATAGTTGTCGACTTACAATTTTAATGTCACTATTCAAATTATAAAATTTAGTTTATATTTTCAAGAAGAATTCTATATCACACATAATTATTGTATCACTAATTTCTATTTCCAAGACTAACTATCTATCATAAATAATGATATAGTTAATGAAATGAATATGATAAATAATATAACTTTTTAATAATATTAGAGTTTCTTAATATACATAATTTTTTTAAAAGTGGACGGTTATATTGAAACGAAAAGAGTTATTTAAATCGGAGATAGGTGGATTTCTGATTTCTAACTTCTCGGAGCCGAATTTTAGAAGTTGCTTATGAGTAAATTTTTCGTTGACATTGATCAAAAAGCGGAAACGAGGAATAGATGAATTCTCTGGAGCCTCGAGGACATTAGAAGAGAAAAACATTTGTGTGGGTCGCTTTAAAAATGATTGATTCTAATTTTACATTACAACTAAAATAGTCTAAAATGGGAAGTTAACATTAGAGAGTAAATGATCCATTCAAAAATGACAATATAAGATATTTGCGTTCTATCTTAGGGGAATGACAAATTGAATAAATTTTATTTTGGGGTATTTTCAAAAATATTGTTGTGGAACAAAAACTAGAGTGTGTTAGTATTTAATGCTAGGGTTTGTGAGCTTCGAGCTTTAATGGTTGCTCTTGCGTTCAGGACTATCGTTCCTTATAAGATGCCGACGTATCTCTATGTAGTTGAGAATAAAGCCAAAAATGTAGTTCTATTTTGAGGGGTAGAGCCCTTTATATAGAGGTGAGTCTAGGGTTAGACTTGTGTTGGGAGACTTGGTGGACAAGTCTCCAACTTAGACGGTGATTAGGAGTCCTATAAGAGAAGAAACTCCAGAACCTTCTGTGTAGGACTTTGAGTCCATTTAGGACACATGTCTCTGCTCTTCCAGCCGTATTGGGCCTAGCCCACGAACAGTTATGTTCGTGGACCTTGACGATCTCTACTGGTGGGCCTTGCCTACACAGACCGTCTTGAGTCTGCTATGAGCTCGGACCAGACAGGTCTACACTGGACTTCTGACAAGAAGCCCAAGTATAATTAATGCGACATTTAATGTGTCTTTATGATGTATTTTATATCCATATCATTTGCCCCAACTTCAGGGAATACTGCTCGAGTTTTCATGGAAATTATAATGGTCGTGTCGCGACTCAGGGTACTTTTGGCCCTTCTCGGGTATCGGCCCTTCATGGGTATCGGCCCTTCATGGGTATTATCATTTTATCGTAAAGTGTGGAGCGACCTACACATTCACAATGACTTATTAGTGTGAGTATACACACTTAAGACCTTTGCACAAGCTATTTGGATAGTGTTTAACACTACAGTCCTTATCGGGACTAAAAAGTGAGCCTTTATCACCCCTTAACCTTTGTCAAGGTTAATTATAGGGTGAAAGTTTCTAACTGGCCCTAATCGGGGTTAATCGGTCCTAATCGATGCTAATTTCCATGTACAAGCTTCTAACTAGGTTCAAAAGAGCCTCATTTAAGCTAGAACACACCAATTGGCCTTAATCGAGCCTATTTTCGCTAATCGGGGCTAATCAAGACTAATCAACATACGTAAGATGCTAATTATCCCTAATTCACACTAATTACAAGAGTGAATAGGTTAAACAACCCTAATCTAAGCTAATTTTATGACACATGTTGTCAATTCCCCTTGATTTAGGTTAATTGCGCTTAATACACACTAATCGACCCTAACCTGGGCTATTTTTCACTCGGCCCTAATCTGGGCTTAATCTTAAAATCCTCAAAATTTAAAAGAATTCAATTTTTTTATTTTTTCCATTTTTTTCCAAAATATTTAAAAAATTTCACAGGGGGTCACCGGGGCCGAGCAGAACCTTCTGCTGCAGAAGGCTCTGCTCAACCACATGCTCTTGCATGTAGGATGTTTGTCCTAGGGAGGTCGGCTACCTCCTGGTCGGCTTGGAGCAGGTCTTCCTGCTCCTTGCTAACCAGGGGTGCTTGCTTAAATTTTTTTTTATAGAACTCTTATTCCAAGTCAAGTCTTCCATATACTTTGTCATGCCCTTCTTGCTCTTGGTTGTCCATGGAATTAATCTCATGGTTACCCTTCAGTTCCTCATGGCTCTGCTACGGCTGTTTCAGTGAACGTCCTGTACTCATTTATTTGAACATGTTGTACTCGTTCTATTGAACACTCTTAATTGGTAGTCTTATAACTTATCCAAACTTCCTTCGTAGGATGCTCTGTAATCCAATGAACTCGTTCTCGTGGACGTTCCAGTCTTCACGAAACTTAGTTCTGCTGAGAATTATCCTTTCCGAGAAATTTCCAAAGGACCTCTCAAGAGGGTCTCCGGAAAAACTTTTTAAGGCCTCAGTGCTCTCCTACAGGAACTTCTGGTCGACCAAAAGGCCTCAATTTGTTGGTTGGTCGGCCGGGGCCACTACGGAGGCAAATTGTGGCCGTCTTGGCTCTACTACGGAGGCTCCTGGTTGGCAAAAAGGCCTCAATATATTGGTTGGTCGGCCGGAAGCACTACGGAGGGAAATTGTGGCCGTCTTGGCTCTGCTACGGAGGCTCCTGGTTGGCTAAAAGGCCTCAATTTGTTGGCTGGTCGGCCGAGAGCACCCCAGAGGGAAATTCTAGCCGTCTTGGCTTTGCTACGGAGGCTCCTAGTTGGCCAAAAGGCCTCAATTTATTGGCTGGTCGGCCAGGGCTACTCTGGATGGACCTTGGGAGCCTCTTGCAGGATAGTCTGATCTGTCAAGAGGAGAACGTTATGTTCTCGTACTCATGAGTTCAGTTGAAAAGCTAATCTTGTTTTAATTTTTAAAAGCTTGGCTAATCATATTGATTAGTATAATCAATCCTTAGTAAAGACTAGCGACTTGTGTTTAGCCACAACGAGGTTTTTCTCGGAGGACCGATATGATAAGCGGTGTCCTGCATCGCTTTCTTCATTTATTATGTCATCCTTTCTTATTTTTTGATCATTTTTCTCCACCATTTCCGGTGTTCTTTTAGAGAGGTACCTGCTAGCGCAAACCAGGCAAACTTACTATTAAGAATATGTTATGTACTTGATGATAAGCTAAACAAAACACCTTAGTAGATTTAACTTAGTGAATTTTGTAGCACCCGACGGATGATCAATTATAATCCCGACGGATGATTCAATATAGTCCCGACGGATGACTAATTGATATCCACCGGGTGAGTAGCTTATATAACAATAAGTCATGTAGCACATTTCTGTAAACAACTTTGTATAAGATTCTGTAGTAGCTTATGAATCATGTAGACTACTAGTAGATGTGCAGAATAGGTTGATTAAATGTAAATATAAGATGTCTTGTAATTCTACACAAATGAAATGGAGTCAAGTGATAAATGGCTACCCGACGGATGATCAACAAAGCTACCCGACAGATGATCAACAAGGCTACCCGACGAATAACAAGCATGTACCCGACGAATGATCAATTCAAATATATGTTGACAGTGACAACACAATCACACGCGTCGAGTGTTTGCAAAAGGAATGTGGCAGCCTGTTTAGCAGGAAAATGAGAACAAAGAAGCGTTACCATTTCTATGCTATTATGAAGATATTCAAAGATGCTAGAATAAAGTAGTGAAGCAGCATGGAGTTAGACTTGATAGGTTTTGTTTTTATTGTCTTGTCTTATTATCATGTAAACTTGGTGATATATAAACTAGCTGTAGCTAGTAGAACAAACTAACTAAGCAAACACATTTTTAGCAGAGAAACATTTGTAAGCTGTATTCTGTAAAATTTCTCTGTAGTTTGTTTGTTCACTTGTAAAGCAGTTGTAAGCTATTCAAGCTTCACAGGGTTCTCTTGATATATATATATATATATGTATATATATCTGGTGGATACATTTAAATCCACCAGAAAGTTTTAAAGACCTGAGTTTTTATTACTTTATGTTTGTATTACTTAACTCTGTATTCCGCACTTTGCAAATCAAAAAATTAGATATAAATTGAATTAGAACCATTTTTCATAAATCTCAAAAAGAAGCCAGAATTACATTCAACCACCCCTTCTCTAATTCTAGTTGTATTTTTAGGGAATAACAATTGGTATCAGAATAAACTCATGAAGTAAAAAAAGTTTAAAGATTACAACAAAACAGCAAGATGAACACGAAGGATGTTGGAGTGAAGATTCCATTTCTGGACAAAGACAATTATCACCACTGGAAGGTGAAGATGCACCTACATCTTCTTTCTCAAGATGAGGCCTATGTGTATTGCATAGAGAGAGGTCCTCATGTACCAATGAGAGCTGCAACAGGGAATGAACCATCTATTCATAAGCCTGTATGAATGGTCAGATCCTGATATTGAGCAAGTCAGGAAAGACAAGAAGGCCATGAATATATTGTTCAATGGAGTTGATGGTGAATTGTTTGATAACATCATTAACTGCAAAACGGCCAAGGAGGTTTGGGACACAATTTAGATTATCTGTGATGGTACTGAGCAAGTAAGGGAGAATAAGATGCAACTGCTAATTCAGCAATATGAGCATTTTCATTGTGAAGATAGTGAGTCTCTCACTGACATTTTTAGTAGGTTTCAAAACTACTGAATGCTCTGAAGTTGCATGGAAGAGTATATCAGATAAAAGACTCTAATCTCAAGTTCCTTAGATCTCTTCCAAAGGAATGGAAACCAATGACAGTCTCATTGAGAAACTCTCAAGATTACAAGGAGTTTACTTTGGAGAGACTGTAGAAAACTTATGAGCTTGAAATAGAGCAAGATGAGAGGATGGAGAAAGGAAGGAAGAAAGGGTCCATAGCACTGGTTGCTGAGTTAGAAAAGGAGAAAGAGGTGAATGTAGAAGTTGTTGGGTCTACTTCAAAGGTCTGTGAAAACAAGGGCAAGGGGTTGGTAGCTGAAAATGAAGATTCTTTGAGCCAAGATGATATGAATGATATTGATGAACATCTTGCATTCCTTTCCAGAAGATTTGCCAAGCTCAATTTCAAGAAGAACTTTGGAGCAGCTAAACCAAGTAGAAACATGGTGGATAAATCAAAATTCAAATGTTTCAAATGTGGCTTGGCAGGGCATTTTGCCAGTGAGTGTAGAAAGTCAGATTCCAGCAAAAAGAAGTTTGAGTCTGTGGATTATAAATAGAAGTATTTTGAGTTGCTCAAGTAAAAGGAAAGGTCTTTCATTACACAAGAAAATGACTGGGCAGCAGATGGTTGGGATGAGGATGGAGATGTCAGCTATGTCAATTTAGCCCTAATGGCCAAGTCTGATGAAAAAAAACAAGTTCATCAAGTAATCAGGTATCACCACTAACCTAGCACATTTATCTAAAGCTGAGTGTAATAATGCAATTAATGACATGTCTACAGAATTATATCATTTGAGTGTTACACTTAAGTCCCTCACTAAAAAAAATGCTAAAATCAAAGAAAATAATCTGTTTTTAAGTGAGAGGAATAATGTGCTAGAATCTCAGTTTATTGAATTTGAAAAATTGAGAATAGAATGTAAGATTGCTAAGGAGGAATTAACTGAGTCCTTGAAGAAAAAAGAGATCTTGAAGAAGCAACTTGAACGAGAACAAGAGGTGATTAAGGCATGGAAATCTTCTAGAGATGTTCATGCTCAAATCACCAAAGTTCAAGGTATTGAGTCCTTTTGTGATGCAGCCTGAAAAAAGAGTAAGGAGAAGCTGGAATCCAATTTGGTTGAAGGATTTCTAACAGATGTGGACTCGACGGATGATGAGAGTCATCCGTCGGATAATCAAAAGGATTATCCGTCGAGTGACACAAATCATCATCCGTCATCTGTGAGCAAACCTGTGAGCAAATCCAAACTTGCCAAGTTAAATGAAAAGTATGGATCAGTTTCCAAAAACTTTGTTCCAGGAGAATTGAGTCAAGTGAAGAAGGAGAAGAAAGTGAATGTTGGTCATCTGTCTATCAAGAATTGAATGATAGATTAGAAAAGATTGAGGTTAAAACAGAAACTAAAAAGAAATATAATAGAAATGGGAAAGTAGGGATTAACAAATATAACAACTACACACCTGATAAATATGTTCCAAGAAAAATATGTGTTAAGTGTGTAGTGTTAATCATTTGTCTGTTAATTGCAAACTTGTTATGCCTACTCCTATATCTGTACCATCTTCTTTTCCCAACATGAATGCCATGCCTTCTATGCCTATGAATGCTATATCTGCACAGAATATGAATGTACAATTTGCTAATATGCCATTTGCACCTAATCCTTATTATGCTGCATTTAGTATGCCTCAAATGCCATTTAGCATGCCTTAATGGAATAACATGTTTGCAAACAACATGCCTTTTCCTGTAAATCAAAATGTGCATGATAATTCTGTTTTAATGACTGGTTTCAAAGGTCCAACTCAGATGACTAAGGATGAATCTTGTGGCGCCCTCCAAACCCGGGTCAGAAGTTTGGGGTCCATAACACATACACAATATATAAACCTGTATAAGAAATATTATTCGTAATGACCCTGCTTTACATAACCACGAATCGCAACAGGTTAAAGTATGAAAACAAGCCACAACCTTAACTTATTATTACAACGTACCAAAATCCCAACTAATTTAACTTACAACTGATAATGAAATTATTCTTATGATCTTACTATCTCACTACCGCAATAAGCTCCTGCTAGCTCGATCCAACTCAATCTGGAATCCTATCTCGTACATTGAACTGGGAAACCTCGCTATCAACAATATTCTTCTTAACTGTAGAATACATAAAAAGATTCACAAGAGTGAGCTAACTAGCTCAGCAAGTCACAATGACAATAATTGAGGTTAATCAGTGATCAAACGAAATGGTTCAGAGGAATCAAATTTATTGCTAAACAATCATTAGAATTGGATATTCATTTTAAGTTTTAAAACCAAGGTTAGGATGCTGATCAGTCACGCACTAACCCCGAGCAAAGCACACAACACTGCTCTAATTACTGGATCCAAGGCACACATTGGCCTAACTTGACCATTGATATGGTCTGACCACGAATCTGGTCCCTATATAAAAAAACTATCCAATTCTAAAGCAGTTCAATATGATAAACAATATAATTAATAAAATAAGATCGTAATCAACAGTGATGAAGCATTTGTATAAAGGCATGATGCATTTCATGAGTATCGCAAGGGGGTATCGAAGGATGTATAAGAAATGGCCTTCAGCCTGTAGGAGAATCGGGTATTAGATGAATAATGGTTTACAAGGTTTAGTTTTTTAATGTCAAAAGGTATGGTTGAGTATAAAAGTTTCTGAATGTTCAAACAATTCTATTCCAGTGTTTGGTGGTTGTATATTTGGAGAGTAGTGTCATATTTGCGTGGTTTAGTATCTGGAAATCAACAAGAAATGGTTCACAAAGAATAAGGCTTACGGCTCAAAGATCAAATGATGTGGCTCAGGTTCAAGGCTGAAGGATTCAATGTATTTACAATATAAAACATAGCTATTTTGAACACTTAACAATATGTTACGAGAAAGTTTAGAAATATTTGCATTATATTTCGAAAAAGGTTTAGAAGTACTTGCCTTATCACAATCGATTCCAATTTCACTTGTACTCGACAAATGACTCTCTTCAACAACCACTCCTCTACTTTTCCTATGCCTCGATTCTATCTTCTGATCACTTGCTGTATTTTCTACATGTCGATTCCATTCTCTGATCACCTGTTTCCCTTTCCTACGCCTTTCTTACTCTTTGATTCTGCAGGTGTATGGATCACAGATTCTGAAAATACTCTTCAAGACCTTCAATTCGGTTACTTGAACTCCAGAATCGGATATCGCTAACGCCTTCAAATCTAGGTTTGATTATGAAGAACACTATGAATATAATGTATTTTCTCTGTAAAAACTCTGTAAATACTGTCTCCAAATGATTTATGGTAAACAATAAAATACGGTAAAGGCTATTTATAATTACGTAAAATTAGTATCCCGTTGGATCATTCCAGATACAAAATGGTACGTTTATTTATAAAAACTGATTCAAACGGTATCGGTTTTCGGGATAATTATCCAAATCAGTACAATTTGTACTGCGGTCTTGGTCTCAGCACCTGGTTACACGTATTACGAGGTAATAATTGTGATAGTTTAATAAAAAGACCTCGTTTATCAAAAATACGAGTTTTTTTGATTTACCGAAACGAATAATGTATCGAAAATGTTGCGCCGGGACCCGCGCAGGACAAACCGTACGCCGGATCGAAAAAGTCGAAACACGGAAAATGCTCGAAATATTGTAATTAGGTAAGGAAGGAGTTTTCGGAAGAGTTTCGGGTTATAAAAATGTAAAAACGGATGACATCTGTTGGTTCCCGATTGTATAAAATAGTTTTTAAATACTCGGAAAAAGATTTTATAAAGTCCATACATTTCCTATAAAATCATAAATCAATATAAAAATAAATAGGAAGATATGTCAATTATCTATATTTTATTTTGGACATATAAAATTTAAAATACTCAATTAATGTTATTTTTAAACATCCAAACACATTTCACACTTAACAAATAATTCACAGAATAAATACTTAACATACATAATAATTATTTATTAGCAAAATAATTACACGATACATCCCGGATCTTACATCCTCCCCCCCTTAAAAGGATTATGTCCTCAGAATCTCCTAAGGAAACAAATGAGGATACTTTTCTCTCATATCACTTTCTAACTCCTAGGTTGACTCTTCAACCTTTGGGTTTCTCCACAATACTCTTACTAACTTTACCACTTTATTTCTCAATACTTTATCTCTTTCCTCTAGAATTTCTATCAGACTCTCAACATATAACAAATATGCCTGAAGCTCTGTTGGCTCATATTCTATTACATGCCTGGAGTCTGAATTATACTTCTTAAGCATCGATACGTGAAAAACATTGTGAATATGCTCCATGTGCGGAGGTAACGCCAACTCGTAAGCTACTTTTCCAATGTGCTTTAAAATTTCAAAAGTTCCAACGTATCTTGGGCTCAGTTTTTCCTTTCTTTCCAAATCTTGTCAATCCCTTCCACGGTGATACTTTCAGTAATACCAAATTCCCTTCTTCGAATTCTATATTTTTCCTTGATTGATCTGCATACTTCCTTTGACGATCTTGTGTTGTTATCAATCTCTTCTGGATAACTTCACAACTTCCTTTGGCTACTGTACTAATTCAGGTTTAAATATTTTGCATTCCCTACTCCGTCCCAATACACTGGAGATCTACATTTTCGTCCATAAAGGGCTTCATAGGGTGGCATCCCAATACTGGCGTGATAACTGTTGTTGTAAGCAAATTCTACCAAGGGTAAATGCTTGTCCCAACTTCCTTTGAAATCAATAGCACAAACACGTAACATATCTTCAATTGTTTGGATCGTTCTTTCACTCTGGCCGTCCATCTGTGGATGGTAATTTGTACTCATATTCAGTCTCGTTCCCAAACATTCTTGAAAACTCTTCCAAAATCTTGAATTAAATCTCGGATCTCGATCATATACGATAGACACAGGAACTCCATGACAAACTATAATTTCTTTCAGGTACATATGGACTAACTTGCCTAGTAAAAATCTTTCATTTATAGGCAGAAAATAAGCTGACTTGGTACGTCTATCCACTATAACCCAGATGGCATCATGATTAGCCTTTGTCCTTGGTAATCCAACTAAGAAATCCATGGAAATATGCTCCTACTTCCACTCTGGAATCTCCAATGGTTGTAGCAATCTACTTGGTCTCTGATGCTCTGCTTTAATTCTTTGACATGTCCAACACTTCCTAATCTCTTTTGAAATTCCCTTCTTATACCTGGTTATCACTATTTATTATTATTATTATTTTTAAAATTTCCATGTATCTTGGCATCTCTTCAATAGATTAAATACTTTATATTGTGAATTCCCTTTGGGATCTCATTTCTTAATTTTTCTACTTGTAGCATCCAAGTGCTGGAAGAAAACCTGGGGATATCGTGATCCATTATCTTCTCTTGACATCTCCTTATCTTTCCCTTAACAACTTCGACTGACAGGTCATACTATCCATTATTGCTCTTTTTGGATTATGAAATCTAACTTCCAATTCCAACTTCTAAAATTCCATAGGTAATTCTTTTCGATGCAGTCTCTAGGTTTATTTTCTCCTTTTTGCTTATCGTTTGCCACTACATTTGCTTTTCCTTGCGAATACATACTTCAAACTCTTATGGTCCTTATAGATCTTACATCTTCCTTCATACATGTAATGTTTCCTAATCTTTCAAAACAATTATTATTACTGTTAGTCCCAATTATGAGTAGGACACTTCTACTCATAAGGTTTCAGTTGTCTGGGTGCATATACAATAACACTATTGTGCTGCATCAACACACATCCTACTCCCTTATGAGAAGTGTAATAACCGGGAAAATTATGTGAATATTGTAGGTTAAATAAATAAATATTATGTGTTTAAAGTGATTAATGCCATGATATGAGATGTTATAACTGTTATGTGTGTTTCTGTGCGGGCCAGAGAATTTTTCGATTGATTAAAATATGCTTAAACTGCAATTATATGAATCTATTTGCAACCGGGACACGTATTTCTCAGCGTCTTTATTAAGATATCTGTTTTATTTGATTTTATGCGCGATTGAATGTATTTTACGTGTTTTCGAGATTTTCTGGTAATTTAGGGATCGTTTTCGTTTTTCAAAAATCAACGGACCGGGACCCCACCAGGAAGACAAACCCCACAAAATCGATATTTTTATTTTTATAAAATTATTCGTACTTCAAATACCCTTTATTTTTGTATTTTTGAATTATTCACAATTTTTGGGAATTTTGACATTAATTTTATATTTTATCGTTTTTAAATTATTCCCCGTAATTATTATTTTGGGGCTTAATTATTGTAATTAGGAGATAAAAACACCCTTATTTGATTTTAGGGGTATTTATTTTTTGTTAATATAAATACCAAATTACCCATATTTTATTTATTTTATTTTCAGAATTTTCATAAATATTAATAAAAATTCAGAAAATAGAAAAGGGGGTGTGGGGGTGTTCTTGAATCTTTAAAGATCAATCCACTGGTTTCCTATGATTCCGTAGTCCGTTCTTGAAGCTCGAATATCCGAATTAAAGCCCATTTCAAGCTCTATCTTTTGGTACAAACATCAACAACAAAGGTTAATTATCCTGTATTTCATTTTTTTCATTTTTTTTGTTAGTTAAATTCGGTTTTATAGATTAAGGAGTTGTTTGATGCTTTTGATGGCTGATTAATGTTCCTGAGATTTCAGTGATTGATTTAGTATATTAAAACGTAAATTTTGGTTCGGTTTTGCCTAAGGTCGAAGTTCTTGTTTTTCTCGTTTTTGATTTCGAGTTCTTGGGATATTAGGAGATTGTTGATCGATATTGAAACTTTAAATAGATTGTAATTGCTATAAGCTTTAATTTAAACCCGGAATCACTGAGTTTGGTTAAGAAGGGTGTGAATTTGGGATTTTCTGGTTAGTTCGCCGGAGTAGGCTTGGATTTTGGCCGGGGAATCAGTTCCGGTAATGGTTGAAGGGTGCAAAGATGATGGCTGTGTAGTAGGAGATGGGGGGAAGCTTTTGGCGTTAAAATGGATAAAAACCGAGTAGATTTGGTGGCTGATCGGATGACCGCCGGAAAACGGCGAAGTCGCCGGTTTCTGGGGATGAACCCTGATTCCGGTCGACCTTCGACCGGTTTCCGGTCATCTTCCTCAACCCCACCGCCCTCAGATCTTTCCCAGATTTTCTCCCGTTTACAAACATGTTTCTGTTAATTTTTCTTTTGTTTATTTCAAAATTCATTTCTTTTCTTTTAAAAATCATTTAATTTAATTTCAAAATTCATTTAATCATTATCTCAAATTTTAAAGAAATTATTTCCTTAATTATTTTAAATTCCTAAATTTATTTTCTTTTATTATTTCAGAAACCCAATTTGATTTAATTATTTATAGTTTATTTTAGTTAATTATTTATGAATTTAATTAATTGATTAAAAAAATCAATTAATCAATTAATTTTATTTATAAATAGTTAAATAAATATAAATTATTTATAATTAATTCAAATAATTTCTAAAAATTATTTTTAGGTTTTAAAAATTATATTTTGGTAGTTAAAAATCAATTAATATTATTATTAATTGATTTAAATCTATTTGTTTCTTATTTTATTCATAATAATTAAACCGTTCATCCGTTTAATACGAAACGAACGCGTACAGACTCTGAAAAATATTGCGATTTCAATAAAAATACTTTTGAGTCCTAATTTCTTTTGTATTGTAATGTCATTTGATTTGTGCATTAGTTTGAGTCGGTATTTGATCGATAAATGCTAATATTAACCTGATTTTAATTCTGAACGCCTTAGAATGTATTTTTTAATGATCTGGCTTATGTGTTACATGAAATATGTGATTACGTGTTATACGAATGCCATGATTATGTGCTACGTGAAATGCATGCTATCTGTTTATAGTTTTAAAATACCATGCTAGTTATAAACGATCGGGTAGATGTTAAGATGTATAGTTACGTCGATTGAGTTTGATTCTGTCAATTAAGATAGTTCTTTTGTTTATAGAATCGAGTAGCAAGGAGTGCAGTCAAGTGTTAGACGGAGATAGTAGCCATCAGTTATAAGCTGAGTTATAGTAAGAGGTTATCGAGCATACCAGGCAAGTACCCCTAACTTCACTTATTGTTCAAGTGACGTTTAGTTTGAATCATATTATGCAAATATTATATCTTCATTTATCATTCAATTGATATTGTCTCTAAATTATATTCTTTCAATTTCCAAACTATTCTAAGTTCAGAATAGTTACACGTTTTATATATTTTGCTATAAATCACTCTATACAGTGGAACATTGAATTGGGATTAGCGAATAACTAATTGTTCTGGTTATTTCCCCATCGATTGTTGAGATAACTCTGGACCATGAGAAATGGAGAGTTATATGGTTCAGGATGTCATTTGATTCGGCTCCTTTGCTCAAAATGTTTTATGGATTCGATGAATGCGTAAGTGACCGGGACGGACGGTCCAGCGGAGGGCTATTTCTATGTGTTATATGAAATATTATGATACCATTTTTGCCACAGGCAGATATATTGCCTTTTTATTTGAGTACTCGTATTTTGGGGACATGTTCCTATGAATCATGACCTTGTGCTATCACACGGGCTGATCAACATGTGATAGTACGTCCGTCGGAGTTAGATTCCAATCTAAAAATTATTGTTTATTGTTGATAGCTTGTGAAGCTTTTATTATTGATCAAATATTACTGATTTTATCCTGTTGTTCAGTTATTATCAGAATGTGGTTTATCATTTCAAGCACATTTTATATTGCTTGCTGAGCATTTCTTTCGCTCATACTTGTTTATCAATCTAATCTTTCAGCTAAGCCAGAGCAGGCTTGAGATCCAGGTTTGGTCAGAAGTCGAGTGATTGTAAATAGTGGTGTGTATTTCAGGTAGACTGTTTTGGGACGCTTGGATAGTCTAGAGGTTTGTAATAAAATTTGAATAATTTTTAAAACTAATTAGACTTATGGTTTGTAATAACACTTGGGTTGTATTAGTGCCTGTTCCATACTATAACCTGTGATCGATCCAGTGCTGGTAGAGGGGTCATATTTATTATATTATTCCACTGTGATTATTTTATTTTGGTTTATTGGCTAGTGACCCCCAAATCTAGACCCCGGATTTGGAGGGCGTCACAAGAAGCATCACTATAAACTACCAAATCTCCTTAACACTTTCAAAATGATAAAGCAGGTGATGTAACCATTCTTTCATTTAACTCCGTAAAACTTTCTTCACCCTTCTCTACTTCATATAAACTTCTTGTTTTTCCTAATTAGCATCGTCAAAGGTATTGCGATTTTCAAGAAATCTTACACAAAAATAACCGGTCCATGGTAAAACTTCTTACCTTTGCTGGTGCTTTTGATCTTTCTTTATTCATAGCCACTTTAGTTTCTGCTGGATCCCCTTTTTGTCTCCTCCTCTCTGACTATTTATGCTTCCTACCATCAAAACTTTCACCTTGTAAGCATTTCATACAACATCTCTCTTCTTCGACTTCCCGGCTATCATTAAATGCTTTGCATGGCCCTCCGTTGACTTTAAGTAACACAACTAGAGTGTATCCAGATATTCCTTTAAGATGTTGTCCATCGAGTTCAAATATTACTGGTATATTGGTTAATCCAAATGACAATACGAGAATAGTACTTAGTTCTGAAAATTATCTTTGATATGTCCATAGGTTTAATCTTTAACTGGTGAAATACTAAGTCTTAAATCATCTTGTAAAAGTACTTTGCTATTTCGTTTGATCAAACAAATCATTGATTCGAGGTAACAGATACTTGCTCTTGATAGTAAACTTGTTGATCTTTCACTAGTCGACACATAATCTCATACTTCCATCTTTCTTGTTAACAATTAATACTGGTGCACCTCATGGGATACACTGGGTTTAATCACTTCTTCATCTAGCATCCATTGCCTCTGCTTTGCTAACTTCCTCATTTTTACTGGTGCCATTTTGTGTAAGGCCTTGGTCACTGGCTTCGTCTCAGGTGCTAAATCAATCACGAGCTTCATTTTTCTCTCTAGAGGAAATATTGATAACTCATCTGGAAACATATCTTGAAACTCCTTAATTGCTATAAAACCTTTAAATTTTGTTTGCTTCTGACTTTTATTTATCTCATAATCACCATAATGCTCAAATCTTGATCACCGTAATCATCATTAACAAATTCTTTACCCTCCTTCTCCCTTTATATCTCATTATATTCTCATTTGACGTCTTCAGGACTATCTTTTTATCATGACGGTTTGTCTGGGCATCATGCTTAAATAGTTAATCCATTCCTTAAAATAATGTCAAATCCTCTTATCTCAAATGATATCAATTCTTCACAACTTATTGCCAGAAATCTCAATTCCACCATTGGTACTCACTTATTTAACAATTACACGTTCTTGATTTGCTAGTCCTTTAATCATAATCTTATCAATTCAACAGGGTAATTCATCTTATCAACAAAACCTTGAGAGCTAAACAGTCAAGTTGCTCCCACATCTTTCAATACTTTAACACATAAGGTATCCACGATAATCATTCACATCACCACATTCGTATTCTGAATAACATATTTCACAGGAAAATCACAATTTCTCGTTCTCGGAGATGTATTCCTTATTGGAGTAGATTCCCTTGACTCTTAGCACATCCCTGACTGGGGCTAGTGATTTGCAATCCTCGCCATATACCTTTGTTTCCTTTCCATGTATGAGAGGTAGATGGAACTGCGTCCGCTTGGTTCATAATACGTTGATTTGTGTGAAAAACTGTTGCGAAGAACGATGGTATAACGAAATAACTAGAAGGATTCATAATTCAATAAACTTGAAGTTGAAAAGAAGGAAGAAATAATGATTTGGATATGAATGAGACAACCACATTGGTACTTAAGATGGCCAGTCTTTCATACCATATGGCATACAGCACATGATTAGGTGGCGTCCCACCCGACTCTTCGTCATTCTGACAAAGTGTCTCACCATAACACTGTTTGTCCCAATCAGAGAGCAAAACTTGAGGGGAACAATTAAATTTGAAAGGAATGCAACATCCTCCTTTTCGATATCATAGCAAAGAGTTTATTTTAGAAAAGAAGTTCATATTTATTTAGGAATCAAAAAGGAATATATGCTGTAATATTGAAGACAAAAACGATACCATTGGTCACCATCCACATTTCACTTGTATTCATCTTTCGAGCTTGTTCGATCATATCCCAATCGCGTCATATAACAACTTTAGAAGGTACACTGAAATGCCTTCACAAATTAAGCTTTATGGTAGATTCTTACTTGCTAAGTCTTGTGTCTTTACCATCGCACCTACACGTATAATATTTTAACAATTCGATCATAATGGCGTTCTTATCAGATAACTTCGGGTTTCCTCTTTTTATTTAGAATAACCACGAACCATTCAACATAACAATCCTTTTGTTAATAATATTCTTCTTTTAGAGAGGTCTGGAAATCTTCTTAATCTTCTTCAATCACGCCCAGGCTCCTTTTATATCAATGAATTCTTTAAACTTTAAGGGTCTCTGCCACTGGATGAATAATTACTCCGTACACGGATTTTGTTATTAACCTTGTCAAATAATACTTGCACCTTACTGTTAGGAATAATCAACTTCTTCATAATCGCAGGTTACTTCGTTCTCCGAATTAGCAATACTAAGTCTGAAACAGCATCCTTCCAGGTAATCCGGGTCTTTTAACAAATAAGAAACTCAAGTAGTAACTTGACAACCGATGTTTGAAACTTATTTTATTCCAAAAAGGTTTTTAGAAATTTTGTAAGGAAAAATCTTTTTCGAAAACTTGTTTAAAAATTTTGAAAATCACAAATCTGGTTGTCCTTACTATATGAGTTGGTTGTTGTCTTTTTTTTTATAACCAGATACCCAATTAAAGAAACGATCACGCAAAAGTCCATTCACTTCCATTTATCTCCTCTCCTTCCTTGGGTCTATTACTTTCCTTAATCAATGAAAACTTCAGCTGTCGTTACATATTGTCTTATTCGTGGCTTCATTTCAAAGCTCCCATACGGGTAGTACTCCCGACATTATCGTTGCAGTAGTTAAGTAGAACAGGCTATCCAATTGTCAACAAATCGGCTAATGTCACATCACCCTGTTAAAATATATATCACATCATCATAACATCATTATCTCACTTCAAGAAATCTCCAGATCCATAATCTCCTTTAACTTTCTCTTTTCAACACTTATCTACTCCATTCCATAAGCTAGTCATGGGTGGCCTAATCACTAATGGCTTCTGTTAACCTGATAACAGCTATCCTCTGGAACACTTGAATCTTCTTTCTAAACTTCTTTTCACCTTTATTAATATCTCATGCACTAATCATTTACTGTAACTATCGAATCCATCCTCGTAAATACTGTTGCTCCATAAGATAGGTTTTAAACTGAAAGCATAGAACATGGAGTAGAGTAAACTGAAAAGATACATTCATAGTTGGATGTACAGAAGAACAAGAATAAGCAAATGAAGGTTCTTTAATAGGTAGTCTCGTATTAAGAGGTGATAGAATAGCGTGGAATAACTTGGAAAGGCACAACTGTCATAACAGAAGGTAATACCATTAATACCGATGGAAGAACAAAGTGCAAATCAAATTTAGAAGAAGATGACGATCCTCAAACGGAAGGCTCCAAATGATTAGATGATGCAGGGAAAACAGGATCTGCCATTTTCGTTGTTTGAAAATCACGTCGCAAGCTAAGAATCCCGAATCGCAACACGAACCGTGCCGGAGACCTACTATACAGTCGCACTCAACCTCATGATGACTTATCTTTCTATTTCTTATTCCTAATCCTAACCCTCAATCCAATCTCGACAATCTAGGCTTGTTTCAGTGACTTATAACCTGTAGCTCTGATACCAACCTGTGGCGCCCTCCAAACCCGAGTCAGAAGTTTGGGGTCCATAACACATACAAAATATATAAACCTGTATAAGAAATATTATTCGCAATGACCCTGCTTTACATAACCACGGATCGCAACAGGTTAAAGTATGAAAACAAGCCACAACCTTAACTTATTATTACAATGTACCAAAATCCCAACTAATTTAACTTACAACTGATAATGAAATTATTCTTATGATCTTACTATCTCACTACCGCAATAAGCTCCTACTAGCTCGATCCAACTCAATCTGGAATCCTAGCTCGTACATTGAACTTGGAAACCTCGCTATCAACCGTATTCTTCTTAACTGTAGAATACATAAAAAGATTCGCAAGAGTGAGCTAACTAGCTCAGCAAGTCACAATGACAATAATTGAGGTTAATCAGTGATCAAACTAAATGGTTCAGAGGAATCAAATTTATTGCTAAACAATCATTAGAATTGGATATTCATTTTAAGTTTTAAAACCAAGGTTAGGCTGCTGATTAGTCACGCACTAATCCCGAGCAAAGCACACAGCACTGCTCTAATTACTGGATCCAAGGCACACATTGGCCTAACTTGACCATTGATATGGTCTGACCATGAATCTGGTCCCTATATAAAAAAACTATCCAATTCTAAAGCAGTTCAATATGATAAACAATATAATTCAATAAAACAAGATCATAATCAACAGTGATGAAACATTTGTATAGAGGCATGATGCATTTCATGAGTATCGCAAGGGGGTATCGAAGTATGTATAAGAAATGACCTTCAGCCTGTAGGATAATCGGGTATTAGATGAACAATAGTTTACAAGGTTTAGTTCTTTAATGTCACAAGGTATGGTTGAGTATAAAAGTTTCTGAATGTTCAAACAATTCTATTCCATTGTTTGGTGTTTGGTGGTTGTATATTTGGAGAGTAGTGTCATATTTGCGCGGTTTAGTATCTGGAAATCAACAAGAAATGGTTCACAAAGAATAAGGCTTATGGCTCAAAGATCAAATGATGTGGCTCAGGTTCAAGGCTGAAGGATTCAATGTATTTACAATATAAAACAAAGCTATTTTGAACACTTAACAATATGTTAAGAGAAAGTTTAGAAATATTTGCATTATATTTCGAAAAATGTTTAGAAGTACTTGCCTTA
The DNA here is from genome assembly GCF_009905375.1 of Apium graveolens. Classification (NCBI taxonomy): domain Eukaryota; kingdom Viridiplantae; phylum Streptophyta; class Magnoliopsida; order Apiales; family Apiaceae; genus Apium; species Apium graveolens. Next base: position 49,021,173 of record NC_133653.1, read on the forward strand.
TCACAATCGATTCCAATTTCACTTGTACTCGACAAATGACTATCTTCAACAACCACTCGTCTACTTTTCCTATGCCTCGATTCTATCTTCTGATCACTTGCTGTATTTTCTACATGTCGATTCTGTTTTCTGATCGCTTGCTTCCCTTTCCTATGCCTTGCTTACTCTTTGATTCTACAGGTGTATGGATCACAGATTCTGAAAGTACTCTTCAAGACCTTCAATTCGGTTACTTGAACTCCAGAATCGGATATCGCTAACGCCTTCAAATCTAGGTTTGATTATGAAAAACACTTTGAATATAATATATTTTCTCTGTAAATACTGTCTCTAAATGATTTCTGGTACAAAATAAAATATGGTAAAGGCTATTTATAATTACGGAAAATTAGTATCCCGTTGGATCATTCCAGATATAAAATGGTACGTTTATTTATAAAAACTGATCCAAACGGTACCAGTTTTCGGGATACTTATCTAAATCGGTATAATTTGTACTGTGATCCTGGTCTCAGCGCCTGGTTACACATATTACGAGGTAATAATTGTGATAGTTTAATAAAAAGACCCCAATTATCAAAAATACGAGTTTTATTGATTTACCGAAATGAATAATATATCGAAAATGTTGCGCCGGGACCCGCGCAGGACAAACAGTACACCGGATCGAAAAAGTTGAAACACGGAAAATGCTTGGAATATTGTAATTAGGTAAGGAAGGAGTTTTCGGAAGAGTTTCGGGTTATTAAAATGTAAAAGCGGATGACGTCGGTTGGTTCCCGATTGTATAAAATAGTTTTTAAATACTCAGAAAAAGATTTTATAAAGTCCATACATTTCCTATAAAATCATAAATCAATATAAAAATAAATAGGAAGATATGACAATTATCTATATTTTATTTTGGACATATAAAATTTAAAATACTCAATTAATATTATTTTTAAACATCCAAACACATTTAACACTTAACAAATAATTCACAAAATAAATACTGAAATACATAATAATTATTTATTAGCAAAATAATTACACAGTACATCCTGGATCTTACAAATCTGATATCCCCAAGTCAAATGAGATCAAACCTAAGAAACAAAAGAAGAAAGCTAACAAGGATGGACCCAAGGAAACTTGGGTACCAAAATCAACTTGATTTAGTTTTGATGTGTGCAGGAAAACAGAAAGAATCTGTGGTACTTGGATAGTGGTTGTTCAAGACACATGACTGGAGATTCTACCCTGCTCATAGAGTTCTAGGAGATAGCTGGCCAAGTATTACTTTTGGAGATGACAGCAAGGGTTATATTGTGGGATATGGCTTGATTTATAAAGACAATGTCATCATTGAGGAGGTTGCCTTAGTGGATGGTGTCAAGCACAATTTGTTGAGTATCAGCCAGCTTTATGATAAAGGCAATTCAGTAACCTTCAATTCAGAAGCTTGTGTTGTGACAAACAAAAGGAGCAACAAAGTGGTTCTCACTGGAGTGAGAAAAGGAAATGTGTATCTAGCTGACTTCAACTCATCAAATGTAGAATCTGTTACTTGCCTTGTCAGTAAAGCAAGTCAAGATGAAAGTTGGTTGTGGCACAAGAAGCTATCCCATCTAAACTTCAAGACCATGAATGAGCTTGTCAAGAAAGAACTGGTTAGAGGCATTCCTCAAATGGATTTTTCTAAGGATGGACTGTGTGATGCCTCCCAAAAATGGAAGCAGATCAAAGCATCATTCAGAAAGAAGCTTGATTCAACAATTAAAGAACCTTTGTCATTGCTACACATGGATTCGTTTGGACCAGTCAATGTATTGTCCAACTCTAGGAAAAGATTTTGCCTAGTAATTGTAGATGATTTCTCAAGGTTATCTTGTACATATTTCCTAAAGTCTAAAGATGAAGCTAGTGAAATCATCATCAATCACATAAGGCAAGTCAATAATCATCCTGATTTCAAAGTAAGAAGAATCAGGAGCGATAATGGAACTGAGTTCAAGAATTCTGTAGTAAGATCATTTTGTGAAAAAAAATGGGATAATGCATGAGTTCTCTGCAACAAGAACTCCACAATAAAATGGAGTGGTAGAAAGGAAAAATATATCTCTTATTGAAGCTACAAGGACAATGCTTGAAGAATCAAAGTTACCAACATATTTCTGGGCTGAAGCTATGAATACTGCCTGCTACACTCAGAATATTTCATTGGTTAATCAAGCAAAGTGCATGACACCATATTAATTGTTCAAGAACAAGAAACCAACTCTAAATTTTCTTCATGTCTTTGGATACAAATGTTATATATTGAGAAATCAGACTGATCAACATGGGAAGTTTGATGCTAAAGCAGATGAAGGAATTTTTGTTGGATATGCTATGGGAAAAGCATATAGAGTCTACAATCTAAGAACCAACTTTATTGTGGAATCAATACATGTTGTGTTTGATGATAAAAAGATTGAAGGACTGCAAGATGAAGATTCTCATGAGAGTCTTAAATTTGATAATGTGGAGATGGTCAGTGATGACAGTGATGATGAAAGTGATCAGGAAATAATGGAAAAGGATAATGCAGAAAATTCAACTACTAATGAAGCACAAAATTCAACATCTGTTGAGTTGCAAAATGCTTCATCCATCGGGAAACAATCTGATTTATCCGTCGGGAGACAATCAGCCTCATCCGTTGGAACACAAAGTGCACCATCCGTTGGGTCATTAAGAGAAGCTGAAAGTCAGAATAGATCATTTACAAAAAATTCTCCTTTCTCAAATCAAAGATTCGAAAACTCAGGGGGAGTTTCTAATAATCAAAACTCAGTCACACATCAAGACAACAATGAGGCTACTTCATCTAGAGCTAATCTACCTCAACAAAGGAAATGGACAAAAGATCGCCCCTTTGAGCTCATCATTGGTGATGTGTCTTTTAGAGTTCAAACAAGAAGAGCAACTCAAGAAGAATATCTATATAGCAGCTTCCTATCTAAGGAAGAACCAAAGAAGGTAGAAGAAGCTTTGTTGGATCCTGATTGGATTTTAGCTATGCAGGAGGAGCTAAACCAATTTGAAAGGAATAAAGTATGGAAGCTGGTACCCAAGCCTAAAGGAAAGAATCCAATTGACACCAAATGGGTATTCAGAAACAAGATGGATGAAAATGGCATAGTGGTCAGGAAAAAAGCTAGATTGGTTTCTAAGGGCTATTGTCAACAAAAAGGAATAGATTTTGATGAAACTTTTGCTCCTGTTGCAAGACTTGAAGCCATCAGAATTTTCTTAGCCTATGCAGCCCATGCCAATTTCAAGGTCTATCAAATGGATGTCAAGAGTGTTGTTCTAAATAGAGATTTGGAGGAGAAAGTCTATGTTAGTCAGCCTCTTGGTTTTGAAGATCCAAATTTCCCAAATCATGTCTACTATCTTTTGAAAGCGCTCTATGGACTGAAGCAAGCACCTAGAGCCTGGTATGACACTTTATCAAAGTTTATTTTGGAAAATCACTTCACAAGAGGTACTGTGGATAAAACTTTATTCTTTAGAAATGTTAATGGCTCCAGTATACTTGTTCAGATTTATATAGATGATACTATATTTGGCTCTACAGATGAAAAAGTTTGCAAAAAGTTTTCCAAATTGATGCAAAGTAAGTATGAAATGAGCATGATTGGAGAACTAACTTACTTTCTTGGTTTACAAGTTAAGCAAGTTAGTGATGGAATATTCATTAGTCAAACTAAATACATTCATGATCTTTTAAAGAAGTTTGATCTAATGGATTGCACATCTGCAAAAACTCCCATGGCCACTGCAACTACGCTTGAATTAAACACTATTGAAAAGTCTGTGGATATTTTAAGTTATAGGGGCATGGTTGGCTCACTTCTGTACTTAACAACTAGCAGGCCATATATAATGTTTGCTACTTTTCTTTGTGCTAGATTTCAGGCTGATTCTAGAGAATCTCACCTAGTGGCTATTAAGAGAATTTTCAAATATCTCAATGGAACACCAAAACTTGGCATTTGGTATCCTAGAGATTCTTGTTTTGATCTAACTGGTTATTCAGATGCAGGTTATGCAGGTTGTAAAATAGAAAGAAAAAGTACAACAGGAACCTGTCAATTTCTAGGGAACAAGCTTGTGTCCTAGTTCAGTAAAAAGCAAAATTCAGTTTCCACTTCTACAGCTGAAGCTGAATATATTGCTGCTGGTAGTTGCTGTGAACAGATTTTGTGGATGAAAAACCAATTGTTGGACTAAGGTCTACAAGTGGATAGGATTCCTATTTTCTGTGATAACACAAGTGCAATTGCCATCACTGAAAATCCAGTACATCATTCAATAACAAAGTACATAGACATCAAGTACCACTTCATAAGGGAACATGTGATGAATGGTACTCTGGAACTGCATTTTATTCCAAGTGAAAAGCAACTTGCAGATATATTTACCAAACCACTTAATGAATCCACCTTTTCAAGGTTGGTAAGTGAATTAGGTATGCTTAATTTCTCTTGAATGATTTCATATTTTTTTGCAAGTGGTTATGTAGCTAGAAATTTAATTGATTTTTCTCTTTTGGATGAAAATTTTAGCTAAGTCAAAATTTACATCCCGGCGGATGATCATTATCCATCGAGTTTGATCATCCGTCGGAATACAATTTGTCAATAAAATCAATTATTTTTCTGGAATATTTTATAACTCGACGGATAACTGATTTATCCTCATCCGTTGAATTATCTCAATCTTAGCCGTTAATTCCCTGAACATTATCCATCGAATAAACTTACAGCTTGTAAGCATGACATGACGGATAGATGACGGAATTTTTATAGTTTATTTATTTTTAAACGGCTATTTTGGGAAATTTTTATTGGTTACTTTATTTTACTTTATTATTTTTGACAGTTAATTTCTGAGATAGTATAAAAGCAAATTCACTTTTAATCATTTCCTTTATCATTCTCAAGATTCAATTGCTCTAATTTCTTTCTTCTCAAAAGCAAACTCTCTCTCTGCAAATTCCAAATCTCTAACAATAGCACCTGTAATGAAAATCATGTCTCAAACCGGTTATATCTATGAGGAAAACAACTTCTCAGCTTTGGTGAACAAGGAGATTCAACAGTCTAGTGACTATCACAAAATGATGGATTTTGTGAAGATTTGCAAACTCAACTATGTCATGCTGGAATCACCCACCATTTACTGTGAGGTTGTTGAAGAAATATGGATAACTGCAGTGTACAACTCGACAGACAAGACCATCACATTCACTCTGAAAGGTAAGCAGTTTTGCATAAATAGTGATATTGTTAAAGCATGCTTTAAGCTTCCTGATAATACAGTAACTGCTCCACACACAGACACTGACATTGTTAATATGCTTAATTCCATGGGCTATGCACTCATTACTTCTAAATTAAGTAAAATTAGGAGGTTAGGTCTTAGGAAAGAATGGAGTTATCTGTGTGATGTAGTAACTAAGGTGTTTTCTGGTAAAATTAGTAACTTTTACTCTATAAACATTTCTATACTTAACATGCTAGTTACTGATAAGTACTTTAATTTCTGTGATTTGGTTTTGTTTGAGTTAGGATTTAAGTTAGGAGAGATCAATAAGAGAGGTAAAAGTGTCTATTATGCTAGATTCTTTATGATGCTTGCTAACCATCTTATTGAAGATATTGTAATTGAGAACCCAACCAACAAGTTAAATTGTTGGGTTCAAGAAAGAAGGATCATTACAGATTTAAACAGAGCAAACCATCACAAGGAGGTTCCCTTATAGTACTTTCTAGTAATGGAGGGACCTCAGGTAAGTGAGGTAATTTCTTCTGTCTCCACTCTTCCAACCTCACAAATTTCTTTGCTTTCTAGTGTAGCTATGGAAACTGTGTCAATGACCCAACAGTTTCCTACCCAAGCTACCAAACCAACAAAAGTTCCTAAATCCAAAGCTAAGAAAGCCCCCTCTGATTTCTTTCAAAATAAATCAGTTGTAAAATCCACCAAACCTAAATAGGGGAGTGTGAAGGTGGGCAAGAAAGGTGAGGGACAGGGTGAAAATCAAAGAAGCCCTAAGGATAAGGCTGGTGAGAAGAGTGTACCCAAACCTAGCCACACCACAGTTTTCCAACATATTGTGGTTGTTAATAAGGAAATTAGCTCATCACTAGTTTCATCGTCCCAAAAGGATGTTACCATTGAAACAAGCTCCCAACCAGGAGCACAGGCCAAGAGGGGTAGGGACACTAGCTCACCACAAACTTATGCTAGAAAGAAAAGATCAAAAACCCTTGGGGATTCACCGGGCTCACACACTGTGCAAACTAGTGCTAAAGACACAGCCACTGCACCTTCTCTAAGTTAGGTTGATGTGGCTCCAATAATGTAGAGTCACAGCCAAAATCTCCCATAATAGAAGCACCTGAAACACCAAACTCTCCCACACACTCGTTAGATGTTGATATGATTCATACATCTCAACCAAATTCTCTGTTGGAGAAGCCAAAAATCTATGCAAGTGAGCATCATCTTCTAGATGATTTGTTGGCTCACTTGCCATTTCTTTCTGAGACTGTTGAGACATCTGTGCCAAAATTTTCATCAATTTGCACAGAGTCTACAATAGTCTCCACTCCACACTCATTCATTTCTTGTATCCCGACGGATGTGCCTAACAGCAGTCATCCGTCGGATAGCCAAATTACTACCCCGATGGATATTTCTCATCCGTCGGGAGTCTCTGCACAACTTCAAAGTTCAACTATAGTCACAAGTGCAGATGACTTAGTAATTGTACAATCACTTTTTGGATTGAGGGAAGGTAGTGATTTGAGTGAGAGTCTGGGTTGCTCCAAGGAAAAAGGAGAGGAAAAGAGTGATCTAATCCAGTCCATTTCTTCAGGACTGGCAAAAGTGAGTGAAAGGAGTCACACCTTAGATGTTGAAGGTGAGGGTGTGAGGTGGGGAGCCAAGGGGAGCCCTTGATGCAAAAAGAGAGAGAAAATGAGATAAATGCAGGTAAAGGAGAAATAAGGGTGGAATCCATTTCAAGTGAGTCAATGAATGCCAATGATGCAGACTTAGAGAAACTATCTCAACACAATCAAGTTGTTATATGTTCATTCTCTTTGGATGCTGAGGCATTTACTCATCCTGTCCCAGCATATCAAATTTTGGCTAGCCAGAGCAATGAGAATGCAAAAAGGATGCTGAACTTGGTGCACACCACTCAGTCAATGTAAAGAGCTAAGGATGCTATTACAGCTATGCCACCTAAAGGTGATGATGATATTGACTATGGAACAGGTGCGACTGCTGATTTCTTTAGAGATGATAGTGCAAGTGAGAAAATCATGAACATAGGGGGAGAAGTAGGCACCGGTTCTAGATCTGGCCTTCCCTCATGGGCATTCTCCAAGGATTATGATCTTCAACATTTTAAGGTCACTCTCATTCATCAAATCCAGGAAATACATAATAACATTCAATCTATAACAAATGCAGGCACCGATCAGCTTCTACAAGCACATCTTAATTCTCTACATCTGCATCAAATCCAAGGCTTCCAATACAATCAGGATATCACTTCTATCAAAACAGAGATCACTCAAGTGAAGAAGGATATAGCTGAAAGATTAGATGCAAAACTTCCATAAGCTACAATGCTTGATGTTAAAAGACAATTAAGGAAGAACACTGATCTTGCAACCAAGGTGGACTCCTTGGAGAAAAAATGATAGCAATGAAAGCCTCTCTAACAGCTATACATCTACATCAGGCACAGCAAACAGATATGCTTCAAAGGCTAGTGGAAGCACAAACCCCTTCTTCTACTCAACTTGTTGATAACAAAAAGGGAGAGAAAGAAACCTCTTCTAAGGGGGAGAAAGCAAGCTCAATTGTCTTATTCAGTCAAGGGGAATCAAGAAGTGAGGGGGAGCAAAAAGTGCTAAACATACAAGTCAGCAAAGTGATTGTGCCAACAATTGCTTTCACAAAGCCATATGTGTTGGATATCATTGATCTAATCCAAAGAGCAGCTGAAAAGCTTGAGTTGAAATCAAATCCCAAGATGCTTGATATTACAGCTTTAGAGAAGGAAATAAAAGAAAAACGGAGAAAGATAGATGCTGATATCCAATAAAAGTTTGGGCCAATTCAGAAGCCAGACAGAGTCTTCAGTCATCACTCTAAAGTCATGAAAATTTATGTGAATGACATAAGTATGAACTATCTGGAAAGGGGTCACACTTCCTGCATCAAATCTCCTAAAAAAGATCTCATTATGAAGGCCAAAAGGAACTACTCTAAATTTTCAGATGAGAATCCTATGGGTACAGTGTTTGAAACACCTAGGCCAGATGAGAAGAAGCTGCTGGGTAGGTCCATTGCATTCTACAAGGATCCAACTGATTCAGTGCTTAAAAGGAGAATTGCTAAAATTTACAGAAATGGTAAGGAGATTTGTGTGGTGGTTGGACACCCACTTTTTGTGGAAGCTAAGAAGGAAGAGAAAGAAGGAATCAGGCTAGAAAAGAAACAAGTTGCTTTGGATGCTAAGAAGCAAAAGCAAAAGAAAGAACAAGCTGTTATCTTGGCCAAACTTCAAGCTGTAAAAACCACAACAGAACTTCCTGTACAACTAACTGTAATTACTGAACCTAAGAATCTGAAAATACAAGAAGAATCACAGTAGAATAGAAGATTTAGATACAAACTCCATTCTAAGAGGAAGGTGAACTTTAATGATGAGGAATTGGAAGACCAATTTCCCAAAAAGTCTACAACTACAACTCAGACATCAAAACCCTCATTGGTATTTGAAGAATTCAAAGTGGTTGATCCAACAAGAAATATTCATGGTGAACCAATTGTTCCTAAGGATGAGCCAGTAGACTGGGATAGTTTACCAATTTTTGAGCTAAATTTACCCATCTTCAAGACAAGGAAGACAAAGACTAGAGCTAGCAAGAAAGTGAATCCTGTATCTCTCAGATCCAAAGCTCTAACCAAATCCCAACCCACAGTCAACAAGAGGGATCTCATATACATTTATGATATCAAGGAATTTTCAGACTTAAATCTCTACTTGGATGAACTGGAAGAAGTAAGAGGAATTAATGCTTACAGACATCTTCATGAAAGACTGGTATTTAGATACAAGGAAGGGAAACAGATAACATGGCCTCTTCACAGGATTCTCCAAGAAAGACAATCTGTTCTTATTAAAGTTTACTCATCCTTCAAAAAGAACTTTGGATACAATGTGACTGCAAGAAGAATAGTTCTAATGAGGATTGAGGAACTAAGGAGTACTAGAGCCAAAGATGCAATTCCAAAAACTCTATCTATTCCCTTTACAGGAAAAAGAATGCATCTAAGGCCCTATTGGCTGATGGAATTCATGGATGACAAAGGTGTTAGAAGATTCTTCAGATTGGAGGACCAATTGAGTATCTCTAGCAACGATACTCTTTTGGAAATGCAAGAAATGCTAAATCTCTCAGAAGGTGTTGAACCTGAATTCCACAGACAACTTCAGAATCAAACTGAAGAAAACAACAGAAGGCTTGGGAAGAAATCCAGACAATCAAGGAAATAGATCTATCTGCTCAGACTAAAGGAGCATCTTAATAACAATTGTGAGCAATCTCTTTGTGTACTTTGCATTGTTCAACTTTCAGCAATTTGCAACACTTATTAGTTTTATCTACTATTTTTGAATCTGTATCTTTAGGATGTTTTGTTATCATCAAGTCTCTCTTAATTTATGGCTATAATTCCAGTAGATATAAATTGGGGGAGATTGTTAGGAATATGTTGTGTACTTGATGATAAGCTAAACAAAACACCTTAGTAGATTTAACTTAGTAAATTTTGTAGCACCCGACGGATGATCAATTATAGTCCCGACGGAGGATTCAATATAGTCCCGACGGATGACTAATTGATATCCATCGGGTGAGTAGCTTATGTAACAATAAGTCATGTAGCACATTTTTGCAAACAACTTTGTATAAGATTCTGTAGTAGCTTATGAATCATGTAGACTACTAGTAGATGTGCAGAATAGGTTGATTAAATGTAAATATAAGATGTCTTGTAATTCTGCACAAATGAAATGGAGTCAAGGGATAAATGACTACCCGACGGATGATCAACAAAGCTACCCAACGGATGATCAACAAGGCTACCCGACGGATAACAAGCATGTACCCGACGAATGATCAATTCAAATATCTGTTGACAGTGACAACACAATCACAAGTTTGTTTGTTCACTTGTAAAGCAGCTATAAGTTATTCAAGCTTCACAAGGTTCTCTTGATATATATATATATATATTTATATATGGTGGATACATTCAAATCCACCAGAAAGTTTTAAAGACTTGAATTTTTATTACTTTATGTTTGATTTACTTAACTATGTATTCCACACTTTGAAAATCAAACAGTCAGATATAAATTGAGTTGGAACCATTTTTCATAAATCTCAAAAAGAAGCCAGAATTACATTCAACCCCCCTCCCTTCTGTAATTCTTGTTGTATTGTTAGGGAATAACACTTACGACCTGTTGTAGCAGGTGACCCATTTCTCAACTTCTCAGATTCTCAAACTCTCTCAAGTTTCTATCTTTCTTCAAGCTCTTCAAGAATGTCTAGAAGACAAGGTCCTAGCAAATCCTATTTCTCCCAAAAGGAAGCTCTGCACAAGAGGGCTACTGTTCGCTCCCTTCAAGGTATAGCTCTCGTCTCTCCCTTCTCCATTAACCATTGTTCAAACAGCCTAAAGAGTATGTTAGATGAGTGGGTGGACGAGTACCCAAGTACCGTCCATTTTGATGCGTTTCATCATAGGAGTATGCTCCGTGAGAAAGATATCGAAGAGATTCAGTTGACTTACTCCTGGCCTGACTGCTTAAAGATTCGTATAGCTAAGCCTGGTGAGAGGGCTTGCAACCTTTGCCACCAAAGGCTATTCGTGTATAAGGCAGCCCTTAAGTCTGGGCTACGGTTTCCCCTGCACCCTTTTATTCCGAGGCTTCTGGCTGAGCTCAAGGTTCATCCATGCTAGCTTTACCCCAACGTGTGGGCTTTCATTATTTTGTCCATAGTGAGATGTCATGACTTGGGCATCCCCTTGAGTGTAACGATGTTTTGAAGCATTTTCATGATGAAAGCTTCTCCTTTGAACTGACATGGTTGGGTTGTGATACAACACAGAGCTCATGTTCCTCATATGGTGAACATCAGCTCTCTTCATGACTTATACCACATATGGAACAAGAAGTTTGTGGTCGTTAAATGGGTGGCGACTAGGTGATGTACTTCAGACGTGACTTCAGCAACCCAATTGATAGTTCTCATTACATTCTTCATCTTTCGGATGCTGAACTTCTAGCCCGAGACCTCTTCATTGATGATGATGGGAAAACCCTTATTGGGAGTTTATAACAGAAACAAAGCTCGTCGAAGCTGGCCTTAGTAGCCTCTCTATAGAGGGTATTTATTTTTATTTCTCCTTGACTTTGTGTAAGTTTATTCTTATATCTGCTTTCTTTTCTTCTTATTTCAGCTGCTAAGGCTCTCGACGCCAATGTCAACATGAGTATTGTTACGGATTTGATGGCCAGAGATGCATCCAAGAAGGCCAACCATGTTCCTAAGATCCCTGCCTTCCTTGAGGCATCGGGATCCGGTTAGAAGAGGACTAAGGACTTTGATGGGAATGCAAGGACCCCTTTTGAACCAGGATGGGGTATCTCTATTAATGACTGTATTCAGCAGTCCGGGTCTTGCCCTTAAGTGGTCGAAGAACTGCACCAGGTACACTTCTCCTTGTATAAATTTCCGTTTAAGTGCACTTTTTCTTAGAACTTGAAAAATGTTATAGAAATTACTCCTTGGGAACTCGACCCTTCTTACTTAAGCTTTTTCTAATTCCATCTATGTTTTGCTTGTCAGGCTAACGCCTATTTCGCGGCGTCCTCCACTCAGGCTATTAAGATGAGAGGCGACTATGCTGTGCTACATGTCTCCATGAATAAAATGAAGATTTCTTCAGATGAGTGGGAGTCCAAGGCGAATAAAGTGAAAGGCAAGGTTCCATCCCTGGAGAAGAAGTGATCTTAAGCCTAGGCGAAGAGGAAAAATGAATGGAAAGACCTCGTGGACTCATATCACAGATCCTCATCCTTCTCTTAGATGATGGATGAGCATGATGATGAGATGCGTCCTGTTAACATAGCTCTAGGCTGGAATAGGGAAGTTTCAGTTGCTTACGGCATATACCCCGATGTGGTTGATCCGAGTCTTCTATCTTATCCTTGGGAGATACCCACAATAGACCCATCCGAACAAACTTTTGGGCCTATGCCCTCGACTCCTCGCGTGAGGTCTCAATCGAGTTCTAGTCACAGGGGTTCTCTTGCCTTCTCGGGTAGCCCTAACTCTAGAGCAGCCCTTCACAGGAAGATTAGGGAGCCAGTTTCAGGAAACAGAAGCTCAGGGTCAGATGAGGGGGAAGGTTCTTCTGACTAGTGATTTGTGTGGCCTTGCATGGCTTTAGTTGCCTCTTATGACCATGTTTTCAAAACTTATTTATTTGAACTTCATTGATTGTAAACTATTGGTCCTTCGGGACTTTAACTTATGATCCTTCGAGATCCCTATCTATGCAATTCGTTTAGTATCATTTCATACTTGTCTTTTATTTTCGGAATTTGGTCCTTCGAGACTTACATTCTTTAGATGCTCGTACTCAAATAAATTGGTAGACAAGATGATAGAAATAAACTTGCATAAAGAATTGGGTAATCTGCTTGGTGGTTATCTTGGCTAGTGCCTTAACCTCAATCCACTTAGTGAAGTAGTCTATGGCTACTACAATGAAATTCCTCTATTCCGATACTACAGGAAATGGTCCAAGTATGTCCATTCCCCACATTGCAAAAGGGATGGGTGTTCTAATAGATGTAAGCCTCTCTCGGGGTTATCGTACTATTGGAGCGTGCCTATGGAACCTTTCATATTTCTTCATATAAGCCTTTGCATCGGACAACATAGTTGGCCAGTAAAATCCCAACCAATTTATCTTGTGAGTGAGGCCCTTCCCCCTAAGTGTTGTCCGCAAATCCCTTCACGTGCTTCTTTAAGTGCCTCCTCTGCTTCAAGAGGTCTCAAGCACTTCAGGAATAGAATAACAAAGGACCTTTTGTAGAGAAGGCCTTCAATCAATGAATATCTCAATGCTCTAACTGACAACTTGCGTGCCTCCTGGGAATCATGGGGGAGCCACCCAGTCTCTAAGTGGGTCTTGATCGGGTCTATCCAATATCTTTTCATACCAACTGGTGCTATCAGATTTATCACATGAATAGTACGGTTCTTCATGACCTGGAAGTAGATACTTCTCGGATAATTCTCGATTTCAGACGAGGCAAAATGGGACAAGGCATCCGCCGTAGTGTTCCTCTCTCGGAACATGTTCTGCATACCATTCATCAAACTGAGTCAGTATTCTCTTTATAACTCTCAGGTACTTGGCCATAGTATCATCTTTGGCCTCAAACTCTCCATTAACTTGAGCAACTACAAGTCTTGAGTCTCCATAGACCTTCAGATTTTTGGCCCTCACGGCTCTAGCCAAGCCTAAGCCGGCTATCAATGCTTCGTATCCTGCTTCGTTGTTCGTAGTTGGGAAGTCCAACTCCCAAACATACTCAATCATAAACCCATCAGGGCTTTTCAAGACTAGGCCTGCATCACTAGATTTTGTTTTAGACGCCCCGTCAAAATGGAGAACCCAATACTCTTTCAGGGTTGTTTCTTTATCCTTCTCTTTCTCTCCTCCTTCTAGGGTTACTATCTCTTGCCCCCCGACTTCATGGTCGTTAATGGTGCATTCGACAATGAAGTCTGCTAAGTCCTTAGCCTTGATGGCCGTTCGAGGCTTGTACTTATATCAAATTCTCCCAACTTAATTGCCCACTTGATGAGCCTTCCACTGGCCTTCGGGCTATGAAGAATGTTCCTCAAGGGTTGGTCCGTCAGGACTTCGATCTTGTGAGCCTGGAAGTATGGTCTCAACTTCCTCGAGGTTGTGATGAGAGCAAGCTGGAACTTCTCCGTGGTGGAGTAATTCAACTCTGCTCGATGGAGCACCTTGCTTACATAGTATAAAGGATTCTGGATCTTCTTTTCTTCCTTCATGAGAACTGCCCTCACGTCTTGTTCAGATACCGCGAGGTACAAATAAAGGGTGTCCTCCGGACCTGGTTTGGCAAACAACGGGGCTTCAGTCATGTACTTCTTTAGCTGTTCAAAGGCCTCTTGGCTCTTAGCTTTCCATTCATAATTCTTCACCTTCTTAAGGGTTTTGAAGAAGGGCAGGTGTTAGGACGAAAACACGCGCTAAAATTACACGCAAGTATACGCGTTCGCAAGTAATATAGAATTCTTTCTAGTTCATTCTCACAGAGACTGGTTTAGGTTAAGTTCAATTTATGCACTTATGCAACAATGGTATGACTATCGTTCAATACTAAGACAAATAACAATTTGGGTTTTGATTAAACTAAGAGATTATACTAACTAACTTTAACTAAGAGAATTGAGGTTGAATTACTTATATGAGACAAACATGGGATTCTAACTTCATTATATACTCCATTCAAAGTCATTGGTCTTAACCTTAGCATGCAATGGTGATGATAACTAATCAGATAACACGAAACTAGTAAACGCCAACTTTTGTTGCACGAATACCCTACTACCAGACATCCACAAAAGAGATAGAAGCTGAATAGACACCAAATATATCGAGACCCTATATGTTTATAGAATTTGAAAACATAAAGGTTTAAAGCGCAAGTTATCTATCATTATTACATAGGGTAAGATGGTTAAAATTACCTACGAATCATGCATAACAATTACATGAACCTATGCTAGCATGGCAAGTTTTAAACCTTTAAATTCACTGTCGCTTCAATAGAGATTAACAAGCTATCTTATAAGTTCATGACACTCATAAGATGAATAAGCACAACCAATACTAGGAAATCATACAATCACCACACACTAAGATATCAAAACAAATTAAATATTGAAATCCATAAGTAAATCCGTTAGAACCCTACGATAACGATTAGTTCATAAAAGAACTCATCATCACCATGGGTTCCGATGAAAGCATGGTATAATAAACTAAGTCTTTATAAACTGAATAAATAACCAAAGTACGTAACCAAGAGTAATAGGTTCAACAAACAAGAAAACAAGCATCCAAGATTACAACTCAATCAAAGAATCACAAGTAAAAATAAGCTTTTCTTCTCCTTCGTTGTATTTGTGCTCCCAGGTCTTCTCGTTGTCTTCTCCTTAGCCTCTGTTGTGAAAAATGTCTTAAAAAGGTCTTTATATAGCAGCCCATCTGATCAGGAGTCCAAAGAATCAGCCTTCTAATTAAATCAAGATTCCAGGATTTCAACCCGGCGCGGCCGCTCTGTGAAGCGGCGCGGCTGCCCTGACATTCTGTTAAACCGGCGCGGCCGCCCTGGACTTGGGCGCGACTGCCTTGACTCTCTGGAAAAACTTATTTTCTTGGCTTTTCTTGCTAGTATCTTTTGTGTACTTGAACGAGGCTTCATCCTAACACTCTTCTAGCATAAAATTAATGTAAATATATTTCCTGCTTCCGATTATGCCCTGAAATGCAAAACACTATAATTACAAATCAAATACACAAATAACTTGAGTACAAAACACCACTTCAAGCCTTTACGAAGCGTTCTAAGTGGATATAAATGCCACTTAACACACCCTCAGACTTGAATCGATGCTTGTCCTCAAGCATAAATAGACTCAAAAACAAAAAATAAAAATGTATGAATGCAACTACATGAATGCAACGATCCCCTTAGAATAACTAAACCAACAAATGAGCAACATCTCAACAAATGCAATTATTCGCACAAAGTTCAATTAAATCCCACAAATTAACTCACAAGCTAGAAATATGTGTGTGTGCAATTGCTTAACAAATATACTTTCGCAACTAGATCAATAATCATAACCCGCCACTCATCAAGGCAATCACAAGGTTATAAATAGAATAAATGATAAACTCAAAATGACTGACAACACTTCAATTTTTATCGGAGTTATACAAGGATTCATGCTTTTATTTATAACACATAACAAACACAAATATGCTTATTTGATCGTGCAATGAGTGAGGTCCACAAAAGACTTATGTAATAATACCCATGTAGCGAGCGTTAGGTTAGTGGATCCCGGACTATAAAAGCCTTAGGTCATTAGGCACAAAGTCCCCTGAGAACATAATAACTCGAGTATTAAATAGCCCACTCGTGATCAATTATACGTAACACATATTTTTTTTCTTTTTTTTTCTTTTTTTCTGTCTTTTTTAACAATTTCTGAACGAGTGTGTTTCGCTCCATCTTGCTCAACCCTAGACTACTCATATAAATATGAGCCAGCTACTAGCCATTTGACACCTCGCCACAACTAGCACTAAATCCAATGATTTTCTCTAATTTTAAAAATCCATGTTATTTCGTCACTAAGAGAATATCCCAAATTCTAGACATAAACAAGTGATTAAACCTAGCAAATAACAAGACATGACCATGATCTAGCACTTAAGCAACCTATAAGACTTAGTGAAAAATTTCTTGTTTCTAGCATGCAAATCAATTCGATAGGACTTACCATCCCTTTATACGACTTCACTACACTCGAATCAATATCACAAATCAGTCGGAAGATAAACTTCAGGGATCATGATAAAATGCCCATGCAACTATATGCAACATACTAACATGCAAAATAAATATGTAAAATAAAAGATTTAAATAAATATAAAAAACTACATGACAAATATGCAACTATATAAACTAAACTAGCATGAATATGCATCTATATGGACTCACACAAACATATTCCTTAACTACCACCCCAAACTTAAAATTTTCACTGTCCTCAGTGAAGCTAATAGTAAGGAATAAAGTGTAATATCCAGGACATAGCGTGTAATTATTGTTATCAATAAATAATTATTATGTGATTATTATGTGATTTTTGTTGAATTATCTGATGATTTGTTTGATATGTGGATGTTTATATGTGGTAAAGTATAGGTATGTTAATTTTATTATGTCCAGAATAAAATATAGATAATTATGGTATTTTTCTGGTAATTTTTGGAGTGTTAAATGATTTTATAATAATTTATGAATTTATTATTTATTTTCTGAATAATTACAAAACTATTTTATAAAGCCGGGAATCGTCGAACTTCAACTGTTTTTGCGTTTTTACAATCCAAAACTCTTCGGAAAACTCCTACCTAACCGAATCTGGTAATTCCGGACATTTTTCTTGTTTGACTTTTTTGATCCGGAGTACGGTTTGACCCGTACGCGTTCCGGTGCAAAATTTTCGATACGATAATCATTTTGATAGATCAATAAAACGCGTATTTTCTAAAGACGGGATATTATTACATTATTTTCATATAAAGTGTATTATAAGAAGCCTGGTTTGGATAATTATCCAATACGTGTATCAAATCGGATCATTTTTGTAGTTACTTAGCGGCCAAATAACTTATTTTTCGATCCAATACGATCCAACGGGTATTAATATTTCATAATTATAAATAGCCTTTTTCTTATTTCATTTTCTTCGTATAATCATAATCAACCAGTAGAAACCGATAAATTATAGAGAAAAACCCGTAAAATCATCGCGTTCTTAAAAATTGAACTTACAAACGAAAGCGTTATTGAACTCGGAATCAAGCGTGCCATATACCGAATCGAAGCTCTCGAAAAGCTCTTTCTAAATCAGTCATCAATTTCAGTGCAGAAATCAAGGTTTTGATCTTATTTATTTGTTTTATTTCGAATTTATTAATAAGTTAAATAGGAATTTTTGATGTTGATGTTTTTTTTATGATTTGATACTTGAATCATATAGATAATTTTATCCTGGTCATTTTGATATATTATATGACGTATCTGGAGTTCAATAACATGTTGAAAAAGGTGTTTGATTCTCGAAACATTAAATAAGGGTTTATGTTCATATGAATATTGTTAATTGGTACTGGGGGTTTCATTTCTGGTGATTCTGGGTTGAAACAAATTGCACCAACAGATAGATCGTTCCATTTGCAATCAATTTATGTAAACAACTCGTGTGTTGATATACAGAATCGACTCGCCAGAATTGAAGAACACGACGGCGAAAGGGGTTTTTATTTCAAATTTCCTGGTCATATAACTATGTTGCAGTCGATTTCAAACCCACGGGTGAGACTCTGGTGAGCTATAGAACAGTTCTGGAGCTTTTGGTTGAGTTATGGGCGACGAGACGCCTGCTGCGTCGTCTCCGACGCCGTTTTCCGGCGACCTGGGGTGGCGGCGGACAAATATCCGTTTAACCCCTAGGGTTTTGTAAGAGATGCAGTTGAATCCCTATAGTTTGTAAAATTTGCAAATTCTGTATTTTTGTTTTAAAAATTTTTAAAAACTGTATTTTCTATTTATTCTAATTTCATAAAATTGATTTTAATTATTTTAAAATTCCAAAATTTATTATTTATTATTCTGAAATTATTTTTCATTTTAAAATAAATCCTAATTAATTAAATAAATAATTGATTTTCGTTGATAATTAATTATTTAATTATTCCATTAATTTAAATGTTAATTGAATAATTAATTTAATTAGTTATTAATTAATTTTAATTAATTATTTAATTAGATTTAATTATTTATTTTTTATTTAAAAATTTCGAAAAATAGTTTCGAGTTTTAAAATATTATTTTAAATTATTTTTAAGACTCGATAATTATTATTAAATGATATAAATCTGATTCGGGTGTTCAGACTCTATTTTTTAATTATAAAATGATTTGGAGACCTGTTTTAATTCCAAAAAATGTTCAAAAAATCGTATTAAATACATGGAATATCATTTTAACCCCGAATCTTCTTTGAAAATTTATTTTGATCGAACATCTCGCATGTTATGTGCTACGTGCTATCTTATTGATATGTTATATGCCTATGTGGTTATTGTTGGACGGTTTTTGCTATAACTTTCAATCCGTAAATCGGATTTGGGTAAAACGTAGGGTAGATAAAAGCTTATGACGTCTATGTGATGATTAAAATAATATGAGATTGAGTATTGATAGATACTCGTGATACCCAATAGAGAAAAGCAAGGCATAGGAAAGAAGAGCAAGTGATCAGTAAATAGAACTGAAGCGTAGAAAAAGAAGGCAAGTGATCGATGAATAGAAGCAAGGCATAGAAAAAGAAGGAAAGTGATTGATGAGTAGAGCTGTTAGATGAGTACAAGTAAAGTTGGAAATCATCTGTGATGAGGCAAGTACTTCTGAACCTTTCTTGAGATAAATTATAAATATTTCTGAACTTTCTCATAACATGTTGCTAGTATTCAAAATAAATCATGTTTTATATTGCAAGCGCTTTAAACTATTCAACCTTGACCCTGATCATATCAATGAACTTGAGCTGTAATCTTTCTTTCTTGTAAACCATCAACAGTTGATTTTCCAGATATTAAACCATACACATACAATACTACTCCACAAATACATACACACCATAAACCAAATACTGAAACGGAATTACTTAAGCATACAGGAACTTATATACCTTGTTATACCCTACGATATTAAAGATTTGTATCTTGTTTTATCATTGAACCATTGTTCATCAGATAAATGATTCTTCAACAGACTTGAAGTCGTTCTTCATATACATATACCTTGATATACCCTGGTGATACTTATGAAATGTCTTATGCTCGGAGATAAATATTTTATCGATGTTAATTATGATTATATTTTATTGAATTACAATGGTTATTATATTAAATCATTTTAGAATTGGATGTTTTATAAATGTGGACCAGATTCGTGGTCAGACCAGATTCGTGGACATATTAGGCCAATGCGTGCCTTGGATCCAGTATAGAAAGCAAAGTTGTTTGCCCTGCTCGGGGTTAGTGCGTGACTGATCAGCAGCCTAACCTTGGTTTTTAAAATGAAAAGTGAATATCCAATTCTAATCATTGCTTATCAAGAAACTTGATTCTTCAAAGTTATTTCAATTGATCATTGTTTAACCCCAGTTATTGCTATTATGACTTGTTGAGCTAGTTAGCTCACTATTACAAACCTTTTTATGTTTTCAACAGTTGAAAAGGAAATTATTGGTAACGAGGATTCCCCGTCCAGTGTGCGAGCTAGGATTCCAGGTTAAGTTGGATCGAGCTAGCAAGAGCTTTATATTGTAAATGAGTTATGTAAGATTGTAAGAATGATATTATTATCAGTTGTAAGTTTAACTAGTTGGGATTTGGTACGATGTAATAAAAGTTAAGGTTGTGGTTTATTTTCATACTTTAACCTGTTGCGATCCGTGATTGTGTAAAGAAGGGTCAATGCATATAATATTTTATATACAGGTTTATATATTGATTGTGTGTTGTGAACCCCAAACTTCTGACCCGAGTTTGGAGGGGGCCATATTAAGGCATACCTACTCGGAATAAGGATGGTCATCACCCTCCGCGGGTGGAGTTTTAGGAGGCGGGTACACAGAATCCTCACCAAAAACTGGCCAGTGAATGTCAACTCCCCTGGCTCTAAAAGTTGTACCCAACGCTTAGGTAAGATCCTGCGTAAACCTGTTATGGATATCATACATCGCATCCATCCGCCTCGCCAAGCGCCTATACTACGCTGAACCCAAACCAGCAATGTCATCTACCTCCTGTTGCTGCTGCGAAGAACCGGCTTCACCCATCTGATGTCCCCACGCCGCTCTGCGTGCCTGAGAAGAACCACCAGCATATGTCTGATCGGCTGGCTGGCCACCCGGAAATTGATCATAGGTGTAACCTAGTCCCTTCTCATCAGCCTTCCCACCGTATCACTCTTGCATCACTGCGATCGTCGAATTGTCAATATGGGCACTAGGCAACTGAAGTTGCTCATGTGCGGGCCAATGAACTCCAACCGCCACACAAAGCTTCATCACAATCTAAGGAAAGTGGAGGAGGGAAATTCGGCTGGTGTGTTTGTTTTTGTTTTGAATTTTTATTTTTCTGATTTTTTTTCTTTTACAGGGGGTCAGCGCGGCCGTCCCGCAAGGCAGCGCGGGCGCGGCGTATCTCTGGAGTTCCAGCCCGGCCGCCCCACTTCCTAGGGAGGGCGCACCGTGCTTCTGTACTTTCAGCGCAATCGCACCACCAGGCAACGTAGGCGCGCCGTGCTTCTGGAAAAAAACACTATATTTTATATTTTTCTGATTTTTTTGTCTTTTCTTCTGCTTTTTCTTCCTTCTATCTTCTACTAATGTACAACAAGTTTGGGTTGCCTCCCAAGAAGCACTTGGTTTACGTCACTAGCTTGACGTAGAATTCTGAGATCAAGTGAACAATAAAATGGCACTAACCACCTCAGTGTTTTTCGTATTCCCATAGTAGTGCTTCAGTCGTTGTCCATTTACCTTGAATGACTGGCCTGGATCATTCTCAAAAATCTCCACCGCTCCATATGGAAACACAGTTTTGATAACAAACTGAAACAAGCCTAGTTTGTCGGGATTGATAGAGGGTTAGGATTAGGACTAAGAAATAGAAAGGTAGGATGTCAAAAGGTTGAGTGCGACTGTATAATAGGTTTTGGTATGATTCGTGATGAGATTCGGGATTCTTATCTAGTGATGTGATTTTCAGATAGCGGCGATGACAAATTCTTTTATCCCGGGATCGTCTGGAAACGCTTGGTTACAATTTCGAATCCGTTGATTATTCGGAGCCTTCAGTCGGAGGACCATCATCTGATTTACACCCTGCTCTTCCACCGGTGTTAGCCATATTACCTCCTGTTGCGACGGTTGCACCTTTTCAAGCTATTGTTCCATCCCCTGATGTAAGACCACCTATTCGAGGATCCCCACCTGCTGATTCTGGTTCTACCGGACCTTCAGCTATAAGTGCAACTTTTCAATTTACCCCACACCTTATTCCATACCATCCATTTGAAGCCTATTTTATGGAGTAACGACATCTATGAGGATGGATTCGAGAGCTATAGCATATGATGAGTATACGAGATATTAAGAAATGTGAGAAGTAACTTAGAGAGAGGATTTATGTGTTCAGAAGGATAGCTGCTACCAGTTTATATGGAGCTACTAGTAAGTATGCCACCCATGATTATCTTGTGGAGTGAGCTAGATGAATTTTAAAGGAGTTTGAGAATATTGAAAATTAAGAGTTTTCTTGAAATTAGATGATGGTGTTATGACCAAACATGATATGTATAGTAGTAATGTGATGCGATATTAGTCGACCTTGTTTTATGAAATAGATTTTATTATTACTGGATAGACCTGTTATACTTAATAATTATAAGAGATGATGATGGGAGTGTTACCAGTATGGAAGACTAGAAGTGAAGTTACGAATAATATAATATGCAATGGTAACTGGAGTTTTTGTCGACCAATGAAGGCAAAATGGACTCAATAAGAGGTAGAAGATATATGGAAATGAATGGGCTCTTATTCGATTATTTTTCTAATTGAATTCCTTGTGGTAGTTGAGAAGAACGATAACCAACTCATATAGT
Source organism: Apium graveolens (assembly GCF_009905375.1). Classification (NCBI taxonomy): domain Eukaryota; kingdom Viridiplantae; phylum Streptophyta; class Magnoliopsida; order Apiales; family Apiaceae; genus Apium; species Apium graveolens. The sequence goes on from NC_133653.1 coordinate 49,043,893, forward strand.
AACGACGACCAGGTGTATGATTTTCAAAATTTTAAACCAGTTTTCAAAAGAGATTTTCTTAACAAATTTTTTTCTAAAAGTCCTTTAAACAAACCAAGTTTTAAAACTTGGTAGTCAAACTATTACTTGAGTTTCTTGTTTGTTATAAGATCCGGATTATCCAGAAAAATACTTGTTCTAGAATTAGTATTATTAATTTAAAGGGTCAAGTAGACCCGCTATTACGAAGAAGTTTCGATTGTTCTCAGTAGAGAAATGCAAGTTTTATTTGACAATGTTAATAACAGACTCAGCGTGCGGAGACACTATTTAATTCATGAGACGATTAGAGTTTAAAGAATACGTCAATTTACAAGAAGCCGAGTATGATCAAAAAAGATTGAGAAAATTTTCAGACTTTTTAAAGGAAGAATTTTATTAGCAAATGAGTCGATATGTTGAATGATCAGTAGCGTAAGCGAAATTTGAAGTTATGACTGTAAATCTCGTAAGAGTGCAAATAGGGTCGAATTATAAAAATATTGAACATGGAAGCGCGACGCTAAAGATACAAGACCTAATAAATGAGAATTTATTCTAATGGTCAATTTAAGAAGGCATTTCAGAGAACTTTCTAAAGTTAATATATGACCCGGAATGGGATATATTGAACGAACAATCGTTGAAGCTGTAAATAGATGAAATGTGGATGGCGACCAATGATATTATTATTTTCTATAATACTATATATTCATATGAATCTTAAATAAAGTATTAACTTCTTTCATGATCAGTTCTATGAGGTTATAAGAAAATTGTTGTATTTCTTTCAAAATTATTTTCCCCTCAAGTCTTGTTTTCTGATTGAGACAAACAGTGTTATGGTGTGACTCCTTGTCGAAATAACAAAGAGTCTGATGGGACGCCACCTAATCATGTGTTGTATGCCATATAGTATGAAAGACTGGCCATCTTGAGTATAAATATAGTTGTCTCACTCATATCTAAATCATCATTCATTCTTTCCTCTTCAATTATGACTTATTGATTTATGGATCCTTCCGATTGTTTCCTTGTACTGTTATTTTTTATGAAACATTTTCAATCAGAATTATATAAACAAATTCCCTTCTTATATAAGGTCTATTATTTGAATGTTTTAAAAGGAAGTGAAATGATCCCGTGTAGCAGATGGAGTTACATGTTGAGTATGGATAATTGTAAGCCAATAAATGGTGGACATATACATGCAAAGAAGAATCATTATGCCAATAACGTAGTTGTCACAATGACATCAAATCAGAAGCGGAAATATGTATACATGATACGGTTCAAGTCTGAGATTTTGGATTAAATTGAAGTAGTTAGCGAACCGTGTGAGGTAAATTAACTAGAGAAATAAGAAAGTAAAGCTGCGTATATTGGATAAGGCAAATGATTGATTGGACAGCAGAAGCGAAAGAAGAATTTTTAATAATAACCAGACAACGATTAATACATTATGAAGCTGTAGGATCATTTCATTTACATATGCTTACGGGCAAGACTATTGTTCTAAATAATTGTTACTTTGTTCCCTCGATTGTGAGGAATATTATTTCTATTCCACGTTAGACTTGGCTGAATTTTCATTTGTTATTCAGAATAATAAATGTTCAATTCTTAGAGATAACGTTCTTTATGGAAGTGGTATTTTAAACAATGGTCTGTATGTATGTGACATAGAGCATAATTTACTACAAATTGAACATACTAATAAAAGAAAAAGGGATGATGAAAATCTCACTTTCTTGTGGCACTGCGAACTTGGTCATATTAGTGAAAATAGACTGCGGACATTGCATAAGGAAGGGTTGCTTGACCCTTTTGATTTTGAATCATATCCTACATGCGAGTCTTGTCTATTCGGTAAAATGACCAAATCTCCATTTAGTGGACATGGAGAGAGGGCTGCAGATTTGCTAGGATTGGTACACAGAGATGTATGTGGACCTATATCTACGCAAGCCGGGTGGATTTTCATACTCCATTGCTTTCAAAGATGATCGATCTAGATTCAGATATGTGTATTTGATGAAACACAAGTCTGAAGCCTTTGAAAAGTTCAAAGAATATAAGTATGAAGTGGAGAAACAAACCAAACATAGTATTATAACTCTTCGATCAGATCGAGGTGGTGAATACTTGAATGGAGAGTTTCTAGCTTATCTCAAAGAAAATGGTATAGTCTCCCAGTGGACTCCTCCATATACTCTACAATTGAATGGGGTATCTGAAAGGAGAAATCGAACTTTGTTAGACATGGTTCGGTCCATGTTGAGCTATGCGAATCTTCCAGTATTCCTGTGGGGTTATGCATTGGAAACCTCAGCATATCTACTGAATAAGGTGCCTTCCAAATCTGTTCCTCAAACTCCATATGAGATATGGAAAAAAAGGAAACCGAGTCTTAAATACGTTAAGATTTGGGGATGTCCAGCTTATGTCAAGAAAGTTGAACCAGATAAGCTGGAATCTCGATCTGTAAAATATAATTTTGTGAGATATCCTAAAGAGACTTTAGGGTATTACTTTTACACCGATCATCTGGTGTTTGTCTCCAGACATGCCACCTTCTTGGAAAAGCAGTTTATCCTTGAACGAAACAGTGGGAGAAAAATTGAACTTGATGAAGTTCAAGAAGCACAAACAACTACCGATCAAGTGGAAATACATGTTCAGACTGAACAACCTTCTGTGAAACAACCCATTTGTAGGTCAGGGAGAGTGTCTCGCCAACCTGAGAGGTATTATGGCCTTGTCATTGAGAATGACAATGAGTTGTCAATCATTGATGATGACGACCCTGTGACCTATAATGAGGCTATAAGTAGTGTTGACTCAGAGAAATGGCATAGTTCCATGAAATCTGAAATGGAATCTATGTATACCAACCAAGTATGGACTCTGGTTGAGGCGCCTGAAGGTGTTAAGCCTATTGGGTGCAAGTGGGTATACAAAAGAAAGATTGGAGCAGATGGGCAGGTGGAGACCTATAAGGCCAGGCTCGTGGTAAAAGGATTCAGACAAAGGCAAGGGATTGACTTTGATGAAACTTTTTTGCCTGTAGCCCTGTTAAAATCAATTCGGATTTTGCTTGCGATTACTGCTTACTACGACTATGAGATCTGGCAAATGGACGTGAAAACGGACTTCCTCAATGGGAAACTTGAAGAGGAAGTGTATATGACACAGCCAGAGGGTTTTCTTTCCAAGGGAAATGAACACCTAGTGTGTAAGCTGCTGCGAACCATATATGGTTTAAAGCAAACTTCTCATAGATGGAACAACCGTTTTGATGAGACAATCAAAGAGTTTGGTTTTATCAAAAACATAGATGAACCATGTGTCTACAGAAGGTTAGTGGGAGCGCGGTAACATTTCTTGTATTGTATTGAAAGAGGAGACGTCAAGAGAGTTGACACACATAATAACGTAGCAGACCCACTCACAAAGCCACTTTCTCAAAGTCACTTTGATCGTCATAAAGACAAGATGGGTATTAGATACCAGAGTGATTGGCTTTAGTACAAGTGGGAGATTGAAAGAGACGTGTCCTAAGTCCAATCATGTATGATGATTTAGGAATAACTTTTATGTAATCCGTTTTGATTTCATTGATATTAATAAAAGACTTATTTTGGTTTTATTGCGGGCTTTATCTATTTAAGTGTTTAAATAAGATATACCATAGTTTAGAGTAAAGCTTTTTATGGATTATGATGAGATCATAATAATGAGACTTAAAAGATGATAACTCTAAATTTAAATATTTCCTGGTCGTAGGATTACTAACTGGTAATTAGTAATCCGTAAAGATCGGTACATACTATGCTTGCTTCATTATGAAGGATGTCTGTTCTCATAGACATTTGTGTGGTGACACTATAGCTAGTATATAGGTGCTTATTATAGAATAAGTTCACTGAACATGACTCACACAGCTGAACAACTGATGGAGTTCACTCACATGTCAGCAGTTATTCACATAGTGATAGTTGTACAAGTATCCTTAGACTTGAGGTCATCATAGTCATCTTGTGTACACTGAACTATGCTTTGGTTTAGTTCTTAGTCTCCAGGGACAATTATAAGGGCTCTACTGGGTATAGGAATTTGTACACGAAGATAGTGTATGATCAATAAAGGATCTACCCCTTCCAGTGAAGAAAGAGAATGTTCAATGCTGATCCACTTAAGCTAGTTCAGGAATCTCTGGCCAGAGTGAATGAAATTAGAAAGGAGTTTTTAATTTACATTAAATAGAACTAAGCATAGTGAATGGGAAAGCAAATGATTAAATAAGATAGGCTTGACACAAGTTCCATGCCTTGTATTTAATCGTGACATAACAGGGTAGAAGGAATTGATTGTACGGTAACTACGCACTGAATAGGTTCTTGGTATTCTAAGCAGTGAAATTCGTATTATCCGGATAGTCGCGATATGCTGAGAAGTATCCCTCACGATGTAGAATAAATATGATTAATTTATTAATTAATCATATTTGATGAATTAGAGAATTTATATAAATAATGATAAAATAGTTTTATTATTATTTATTTCTACTACCGGCTTAATATTGAACCTACAGGGTCACACCATAAAAGAGAATGATTTAATGGTGGAGGAACTAATTAATAATGGTTGGTAATTATTTATTTGTGAAATAAATATTTAATTAGCAGATTTAATAATTGATTAAATGAGATTTAATTAATTCTTAATATTATTAATTAAGAATTTAATTTTGGAAATTAAACAAGTGAGAGAATTATTTTTCTAAAGTGTTTAGAAAAGGGATTAATGATTAAAAGGTATTTTAATTATTAGTTAATTGGTTAATAAGAATAATCAATTAAAGGGTTAATAATAATAATATTTATGGAAAATTTTCAGCTGAAAATTTTGCCTATAAATATACTATTATAAACCCTATTTGCCTCAACCCAAATAATTAACCATAATTCTAAAGTAGAACAAGAGGGAGGCAACTCATTCTCTCAACCTCTTCCTCCTCTATCACATTCTACTCTTGGTGGATACCGGTGGAGTGCTTCACACTTGAGGAACAGCTGCTAGGGATTTACGTTCATCGTTCTTGGATCGCTATTAAAGACCTCCATCTTTCCATTAACGTAAAGTTTCTTAAGGTAAACATACTGAACTACGAATTAAGTATTATTTTTCGCATGGATCCTGCGGAGGGTTTCGGTTTTTTTTTAGATTTAAATTTACGTTTTCGTTACGTTTATGTGCTAAAAACCCTTCAATGGTATCAGAACAACTTGCGAAAAGTTTTTAATTCGTTTATGTGTTTAACTGTTTTCGATATATGAGCATGTATGTGATTCACCATGATTTGATGTTGATATAATATGCTTATATATGTATGGTTTTGAATATATGATATTCATGTGAGTTGTATAATCATAAGATGATTATGTAATCTGTATATATACTGATATATACATGATTTATGTTTGTTCTAATTATGAGAATCATATTAGATACGGATTCTGAATTGGCTGCTGCAGATTTGCTGAAATCTGGGTCTGGTGTCTGATTTACGCAAACGAATACCCTATTCCATAGGTAAACGAGCGTCTGAACAAAACTGATAGCTAAAGTTATCAACGACTCGTCTGTAAGGCGTTTGACGTCGTTTACTGCCCGTAAATAGTGATTCTTGTTTTTCTGATTTGATTCTGATTTTTCTGATTTTTGTCATATTTTTTTATGATTAGATCATGGATAATATGATATGTTAAGATCGGATTATATGTTTTAAAATGCTTTTATGTGTTGTATGAGCATGGTGGATGGTTATGGTCTTTCGACCTTAGTGTAATGGTTTTGGTTTTGGTTTTAAATACGACTTGCATGTCGTCAGTCTTCGTAATCATAAATCTCGAATGTAACTCGAGTTATTCTTGTAAGTTCATTAGATTAGTTTTACTTTCAATCTATATAATGTAATTGAAGACTCAAGAAGGCTATCCAATGGAGGTGATACAAAGAAGAAGACGAGGCATACAAGAAGTCTAAACAAAGAAGAAGACTTATGTAATAAGTAGTTGTATTTATTTCCATCACCATATTAGATTGACCTTGATCTTTATCATGAGCTTGATAAAGATCACATAGGATGGGGCCATAACCAAACACATTTACTTTATTGAACTTTACATTTACTTGTTTATTTAATTTTATATATGAGATATATGCCTATGTTTACCATGCGATGATAAATTTAGGTGAACTTAAATCAATATAAGGCCTGCTCTAGAAAATCTAGAATAGAAATCATTTCTTGCCTTAACAATAATATTATGAATACAATCATGATATTCTTTAGTTTATGAAACACGTAATTAAATATGAATTTTCAATATTGAAAGAAAGGAGTCAAAAGCAGATTTCTATCTATAAGAAAGGGGTATTAAGTGACACATCTTGACAATGCTCCCCCCGATCTGGGAATCATCTGATTATCGATTATTGATTTGAAATATTTAATTTAAAAGGAAGAATCTCTTTATAATATGATTATGATTGTAACATAATATAATCCCTCTAAAATTAAATAATATCAAGTAGTAATTGGCCAATGACACAACGGGCTTGTGTCGGTCATAGCCTTCCAACATGGTAGAAAGTGGTTCTTATTTTTAAATCATTGTCGTTTCGTGCTACAGCCGAGGGCTTTGATTTCGAAATAAGAAATACTTATCTATTACATAGAGATGTGTACATTGAATTAGAATCTAAAGGTCGTTACGTGCTACAGCCGTGGGCCGTTGGAGACTGATTCAATTGTACGCAATGTTGGGTTAGACTTGACTTAGAATATTGAGTTTGTCGTGCTACAGCCGTGACTCAATTATTCAAGAGGCTAAAGTTTTATTAGGGAATAACATAAGATGTAATTGATAAGAGTTGTCTGCCTATTGAATATCACATGACGTTTCGTGCTACAGCCGAGGTTGTGTGATGGAATGTAGGATCCCTATTCCCACTAGCATTATGAATGCTTAATTTTCACTTAGGGGTTATATAAATTAGATAAACTAGTGGGAGCCATTTATGAATAAAGACCCGATTCATATAGTGTCTTGAAATGAAATTGAATATTTGTTAAGTGTTGTTATGTGTTCATCATTTACGGATTTACTATATTCGTTATGTCTTCTACACTATCACTCCGGAGTATATTAGATGCTCACAAGTTGACTGGTCCTAATTTTGATGACTGGCTTCGAAACTTAAGAATTGTTCTCAGGGTTGAGAAGCTGGAATATGTGCTTGACTCACCTAAGCCTACTGAACCTGCTAGCGATGCACATAATGATGAACATATTGTGTATTGTAAGTGGATAGATGATGAAAATGTTGCTCAATGCATCATGCTAGCTTCCATGAACATTGAGCTACAGAAGCAACATGAGCATATGGATGCTCACACTATCCTTATGCATCTACAAGAGTTGTATGATGTGGCAGGGAGGATAGCTCGATATGAGATATCGAAGGAACTGTTCGGTTGTAGGATGTCTGAGGGATCATCTGTGAATGACCATGTACTTAAGATGATCAATTTGATTGAACGTCTTGGACAACTTGGTTTTTCCATTAATGGGGAGCTGAGCCAAAAATTGGTCTTGCAATCACTTCCGAGTTCGTTCTCGCAGTTTGTTGTGAACTTTCACATGAATAAGCTGGATGTCAGCCTGCCTGAACTCCACAACATGTTGAAAACTGCGGAATCAAATTTTCCCCCTAAGAAGAGTTCTGTTCTTCTAATTGGTGAAGGTTCCAATCCTAAGAAAAGGAAGAAGAACCCTTCCAAGAAAAGAAAGTAGGTGAGAAAAAGCCGGTTCCACCAAAAGATGAAGACCCTAAGAACAAAGCTGTTTGCTTTCACTGTAACAAGGTGGGGCACTGGAAGAGGAACTGCAAGGTTTACCTTGCAGAATTGAAGAAGAAGAAGGGTAGTGAGACTACCGCTTCTGATTCAGGTATGTTCATGATCGAAGTTAATATGTCACTAAGTCAAATTTCTACTTGGGTATTAGATACCGCTTGTGGTTCTCATATTTGCAATTCATTGCAGGGACTAAGGAGAAGTAGGACTCTTGAAGAAGAGGAGGTGATTCTATGGATGGGAAATAGAGCAAGAGTTGCTGCTGAAGCTGTAGGATCATTTCATTTATATATGCCTACGGGCAAGACTATTGTTCTAAATAATTGTTATTTTGTTCCCTCAATTATGAGGAATATTATTTCTATTCCACGTTAGACTTGGCTGGATTTTCGTTTGTTATTCAGAATAATAAATGTTCAATTCTTAGAGATAACTTTCTTTATGGAAGTGGTATTTTAAACAATGGTCTGTATGTATGTGACGTAGAGCATAATTTACTACAAATTGAACATACTAATAAAAGAAAAAGGGATGATGAAAATCTCACTTTCTTGTGGCACTGCGGACTTGGTCATATTAGTGAAAATAGACTGCGGACATTGCATAAGGAAGGGTTACTTGACCCTTTTGATTTTGAATCATATCCTACATGCGAGTCTTGTCTATTGGGTAAAATGACCGAATCTCCATTTAGTGGACATGGAGAGAGGGCTGCAGATTTTCTAGGATTGGTACACACAGATGTATGTGGACCAATGTCTACGCAAGCCATGAGTGGATTTTCATACTTCATTGCTTTCATAGATGATCGATCTAGATTCAGATATGTGTATTTGATGAAACACAAGTCTGAAGCCTTTGAAAAGTTTAAAGAATATAAGTTTGAAGTGGAGAAACAAACCAAACATATTATTATAACTCTTCGATCAGATCGAGGTGGTGAATACTTGAATGGAGAGTTTCTAGCTTATCTCAAAGAAAATGGTATAGTCTCCCAGTGGACTCCTCCATATACTCTACAATTGAATGGGGTATCTGAAAGGAGAAATCGAACTTTGTTAGACATGGTTCGGTTCATGTTGAGCTATGCGAATCTTCCAGTATTCCTGTGGTGTTATGCATTGGAAACCTCAGCATATTTACTGAATAAGGTGCCTTCCAAATCTGTTCCTCAAACTCCATATGAGATATGGAAAGAAAGGAAACCGAGTCTTAAACACGTTAAGATTTGGGGATGTCCAGCTTATGTCAAGAAAGTTGACCCAGATAAGCTGGAATCCCGATCTGTAAAATATAATTTTATGGGATATCCTAAAGAGACTTTAGGGTACTACTTTTACACCGATCATCGGGTGTTTGTCTCCAGACATGCTACCTTCTTGGAAAAGGAGTTTATCCTTGAAGGAAACAGTGGGAGAGAAATTGAACTTGATGAAGTTCAAGAAGCACAAACTACTACGGATCAAGTGGAAATACCTGTTCAGACTGAACAACCTTCTGTGGAACAACCCATTCGTAGGTCAGGGAGAATGTCTCGCCAACCTGAGAGGTATTATGGCCTTGTCATTGAGAATGACAATGAGTTGTCAATCATTGATGATGACGACCCTTTGACCTATAATGAGGCTATGAGTAGTGTTGACTCGGAGAAATGGCATAGTGCCATGAAATCCGAAATGGAATCTATGTATACCAACCAAGTATGGACTCTAGTTGAGGCGCCTGAAGGTGTTAAGCCTATTGGGTGCAAGTGGGTATAAAAAAGAAAGATTGGAACAGATGGGTAGGTGGAGACCTATAAGGCCAGGCTCGTGGCAAAAGGATTCAGACAAAGGCAAGGGATTGACTTTGATGAAACTTTTTTGCATGTAGCCCTGTTAAAATCAATTCGGATTTTGCTTGCGATTGCTGCTTACTACGACTATGAGATCTGGCAAATGGATGTGAAAATGGACTTCCTCAATGGGAAACTTGAAGAGGAAGTATGACACAGCCAAAGGGTTTTCTTTCCAAGGGAAATGAACATCTAGTATGTAAGCTGCTGCGAACCATATATGGTTTAAAGCAAGCTTCTCATAGATGGAACAACCGTTTTAATGAGACAATCAAAGAGTTTGGTTTTATCAAAAACATAGATGAACCATGTGTCTACAGAAGGTTAGTGGGAGCGCGGTAACATTTCTTGTATTGTAATGAAAGAGGAGACGTCAAGAGAGTTGACACAAATAAGAACGTAGCAGACCCACTCACAAAGCCACTTTCTCAAAGTCACTTTGATCGTCATAAAGACAAGATGGGTATTAGATACCAGAGTGATTGGCTTTAGTACAAGTGGGAGATTGAAAGAAATGTGTCCTAAGTCCAATCATGTATGATGATTTAGGAATAACTTTTATGTAATATGTTTTGATTTCATTGATATTAATAAAAGACTTGTTTTGGTTTTATTGCGGGCTTTATCTATTTAAGTGTTTAAATAAGATATACCATAGTTTAGAGTAAAGCTTTTTATGGATTATGATGAGATCATAATAATGAGACCTAAAAGATGATAACTCTAAACTTAAATATTTCCTGATCGTAGGATTACTAACTGGTAATTAGTAATCCGGAAAGAACGGTACATACTATGCTTGCTTCATTATGAAGGATGTCTGTTCTCATAGACATTTGTGTGGTGACACTATAGCTAGTATGTAGGTGCTTATTATAGAATAAGTTCACTGAACATGACTCACACAGCTGAACAACTGATGGAGTTCACTCACGTGTCAGCAGTTGTTCACATGGTGATAGTTGCACAAGTATCCTTAGACTTGAGGTCATCATAGTCATCTTGTGTACACTGAACTATGCTTTGGTTTAGTTCTTAGTCTCCAGGGACAATTATAAGGGCTCTGCTGGGTATAGAAATTTGTACACGAAGATAGTGTATGATCAATAAAGGATCTACCCCTTCCAGTGAAGAAAGAGAATGTACAATGATGATCCACTTATGCTAGTTCAGGAATCTCTGGCCAGAGTGAATGAAATTAGAAAGGAGTTTCTAATTTACATTAAATAGAACTAAGCATAGTGAATGGAAAAGCAAATGATTAAATAAGATAGGCTTGACACAAGTTCCATGCCTTGTATTTAATCATGACATTGCAGGGTAGAAGGAATTGATTGTACGGTAACTATTCACTGAATAGGTTCTTGTTATTCTAAGCAGTGAAATTCGTATTATCCGGATAGTCGTGATATGCTGAGAAGTATCCATCACGATGTAGAATAAATATGATTAATTTATTAATTAATCATATTTAATGAATTAGAGAATTTATATAAATAATGATATAATAGTTTTATTATTATTTATTTCTACTACCGGCTTAATATTGAACCTACAGGGTCACACCATAAAAGAGAATGATTTAATGGTGGAGGAACTAATTAATAATGGCTGGTAATTATTTATTTGTGAAATAAATATTTAATTAGCAGATTTAATAATTGCTTAAATGAGATTTAATTAATTCTTAATATTATTAATTAAGAATTTAATTTCGGAAATTAAACAAGTGAGAGAATTATTTTTCTAAAGTGTTTAGAAAAGGGATTAATGATTAAAAGGTGTTTTAATTATTAGTTAATTGGTTAATAAGAATAATCAATTAAAGGGTTAATAATAAAAATAATATTTTATGGAAAATTTTCAACTGGAAATTTTGCCTATAAATATACTATTATAAACCCTATTTGCCTCAACCCAAATAATTAACCCTAATTCTAAAGTAGAACAAGAGGGAGGCAACTAATTCTCTCAACCTCTTCCTCCTCCATCACATTCTACTCTTGGTGGATACCGGTAGAGTGCTTCACACTTGAGGAGCAGTTGCTAGGGATTTCCGTTCATCGTTCTTAGATCGCTATTAAAGACCTCCATCTTTCCATTAACGTAAAGCTTCTTAAGATAAACATACTGAACTACGAATTAAATATTATTTTTTGCATGGATCATGCGGAGGGTTTCGGTTTTTTTTTAAGATTTAAATTTACGTTTTCGTTGCGTTTATGTGCTAACAACCCTTCAGGTTCAAGATCGAAGAAATTCTAGTTACGAATAAACTTTGAGTGTGTTGTTCAAGGAATGGTTGGGCTTTCCCACTCAAGTAAGTGAGTTATGGTAAATTTGATGCTCATAACTGAGCCAGTGAAGAAGGTTCAGTATGGAAAGACATAAGTGAAGATGAAGATATGGTGAATAACTACGAAATTTTTAAGAAGTGATGCTTTAAAACCAATTGAATTCTTTCACAAGATTATGATAGTGTTGGTTGAGACCATGTGTTGGTTATCAGAAGTTGAACAAGTGAACTAATAAGAATATGTGTATATTGTCAAGGATAGATGAATTGTTAATTAGAGAGATTGAATTGAAACATGAACTAGATTAATTTGTAATTGTACTCATTAGTGATATTCTGTCATAATCAGAAGATATGAGAAATTGTATGGTTTCATAAGAATTGTTCGCTATAATCTTAAGTTGAACTAAAAATATGGGTTGTACTGGTTAGTATTATATGTGATGGTAAAATGGTGAGTTTAGAAGGTGGTATTTGATTGATACACTTGTGGATTGATTGTTGGTTTTTTTATTGATTGTTGGTGTCGGCTTGAGTCCTACTGGTAGTCAATAATATAAAGGAGATGCTGGCCAAATTTTCGGAAAATATCCTACTTTTAAAGATAGAAAATATACTTCCGCGTGTTATTGATATTCCTGTTGATACTCCAAATAATGGTGATCTCGGTTCTTGAAAGAGGTTGTTACCATCAACCTGACTATATATAATTGGTCTTTGATTTCATTTAGCTAGTCATCACTTGGTGCAATTGATCAATTAAGTGAGTTAATTGGTTAATTTTATCAATTAATGGTCAGTTTGATGGAAATCGATTCCAATTAGATTAAGTCAAATTTTAATGTGATTTTCAAATCCGAAATCAAAGCAATGAGGAATTTGGAGAAGGTAAGGACACCATTAGAATTCAGAATTTGCTGCAAGTGTGTGAGGCTTTACTTGGATGAATATGCCCCTGTAATAGACAAGAGAAATAAAAAGTTATCTGTATAGACAAGTTAGAAGAATGTTTTTAAAAAATAAAGATTCGAGATAGAGCAAAGAGAAGGAATGAGGGAAAGGAAGAAGTGAGGTGGAATAAAGAAGAGATTAGTAACTACAACAATATGAATTTTGTCAAACAATTAAAGAAATTTTATCATCTGCAATAATGTTTTATTAAAGGACTTGAAAGTATAACAATATAGAATGACGAGGTAATGAGAATTACTCCAAAATACCGGAACACTCGCGAATACAAGTATCTGACATATGGTAGAATTTAATAATGATAGTATATGAATGAAGTATGTGAAAGCAACGGTTATTGAAGGAAAAAGTATGGAAATTACATAGACTCCAACAGGTTAAGGTATATCTTCATCTAGAAAAAAAATTAAATATAAGACAAAGATGCGGGTTAGAATTGATTAAAGATGATAGTAATAGTTGATTGAAGGATGATAAAGATATATTATAAGATGCCATGATATAGGTAAGATATGGGTATTGTGAGGGACAGAAGTGAAGTGAAGAATTAATGAAAAATTTGTAAATTGAGATAGGGAATACATCCCAGGAGTATGATTAAATACCAAGGGCTAAAAGAATATATCTAGTGACCAGGCATGAAGAGAAAATGGGGGAAAGCGTTAATTAAATCATTACTGATAGGTTATCCCAAACCTAGTCATTCTCTTTTATTAATAAACAGTTTATCCAATAAGTGGGTTAGTTGTTGCTTGAAGAAATGGTGGTACGTCATCAAATCTAGGAATTGATTGTAAATGTTCAATATTAATTGATTGGAGATTTGACAGAAATATATAGAATACGATGAATCATGTCAAACCAGAATAGTATATACCACTCCTAGATGAACGAAAATTAAGTAAGGCAGAACTAAAAGATAGGAATTTGGATAAACATAATAACTCAAGGGATTCAAGTTACTCCAACAATATGATACAAGAAATAGATGTCAAAGAAGACTTCCTGATAACATGGCATGAAGAAAAGAATAAACGTTATATGTGACTAGACGTCAAGGAAGAGCATTGCAGTCAGTTTCATATGAGAACTCCATAAGACCAAAATAAATGATAATATATGCTAGAATATGTGGGTGATACCTCCAGGTTAGTATATTTTTCTTCTAAATAGTAAGAGATTTTCGCTTGGTAAATATACTCGATTGTGATTCAAGGAAATAAAGATATAATGATAACTTTATGCGTCAATTATATCCAGTCAAGATTTTCTCGTTAATTCTTATTCTAAAGTAATTTCAAGAATGTTAGAAAATGAATACGCCATGGTCTCAGTTTATCATTCGCAGATGGACAAAAAGATTAAGGGAACGATTAAAGAGCCGCGAATGCGATTGGAAATGATTACAAACTAGGTTAATTGAACAAAGAAATATGTGGGAATGAGGTTTGACAACCAAAAACTATTGGAAACGTTCCTGAGCATGAATTACTAGAATTAGAAAGAAAAGAAAAATAAAATGCATTATGCTGGTCCTTTTGAGACAGTAAAATAGGCAGGATAATTGTACGTGAGTTGACTTCACCGCCACACGTATAGCAGGTTCATAGGTGTTTATATGTGTATACTCAGGAAGAGGTTGTTGAGTAATGATTGATGTTGTGAGTTAAAGTTTATGAAAATTTGTAAAGTTGAGGGATCAACCTGAGAAAATAGAAGTGAGATACTTAAATGTATCATTATCTGATCCTTAGTGTGATTTCGAGGATGAAATGAGCATGATGGGAGAACTAACTTACTTTCTTGGTTTACACGTTAAGCAAGTTAGTGATGGAATATTCATTAGTCAAACCAAATATATTTTTGATCTTTTAAAGAAGTTTGATCTAATGGATTGCACATCTACAAAAACTCCCATGGCCACTGCAACTAAACTTGAATTAAACACTATTGAAAAGTTTATGGACATTTCAAGCTATAGGGGCATGGTTGGCTCACTTCTGTACTTAACAGCTAGTAGGCCATATATAATGTTTGCCACCTCTCTTTGTGCTAGATTTCAGGCTGATCATAAAGAATCTCATTTAGTAGCTATTAAGAGAATTTTCAGATATCTTAAGGGAACACCAAAACTTGGCATTTGGTACCCTAGAGATTCTGGTTTTGATCTAACTGGTTATTGAGATGCAGATTATGCAGGTTGTAAAATTGATAGAAAAAGTACAACAGGAACTTGTCAATTTTTAGGAAACAAGCTTGTGTCCTGGTTCATTAAAAAGCAAAATTCAGTTTCTACTTCTATAGATGAAGCTGAATATATTATTGCGGGTAGTTGCTGTGCACAGATTTTATGGATGAGAAACCAATTGTTGGAATATGGTCTACAAGTGGACAGAATTCCTATTTTATGTGATAACACAAGTGCAATTGCCATCACTGAAAATCCAGTACATCATTCAAGAACAAAGCATATAGACATCAAGTACCACTTCATTAGAGAACATGTGATGAATGGTACTGTGGAACTTCATTTTGTTCCAAATGAAAAGTAGCTTGTAGATTCTTTACCAAGCCACTTGATGAATCCACCTTTTCCAGGTTGGTAAGTGAGTTAGGTATGCTTAATTACTCTTAAATCATTACAGACATTTTTGCAAGTTGTAATGCAGCCAGAAACTTAATTTATTTTTCTGTTTTAGATGAAATTTTGGCTAAGTCAAAATTTATATCTCGATGGATGCTCATTATCCATCGAGTTTGATGATCCGTCGGAATAGAATAGCTTAATAAAAATCAATTACTTTTCTGGATTATTTTATACCCGACGGATGATTGTTTTATTCTCATCCGTTGAATTGCTTTCATCATGGCTGTTGGAACTCTGAACATTATCAATCGGATATACTTACAGTCTGTAAGTATATCACGACGGATAATTGACAGAATTTTGACAGTTTATTTATTTTTAAACGGCTATTTTGGGCTATTTTGATTGGTTACTTTATTTCACTTTATTACTTTTGATAGTTTAATTATGAGATAGTATAAAAGCAAAATTCATTTTCATTCTTTTCTTTTATCATTCTCAAATCAATTGCTCTAACTCTCTTCTTCTCCAAAGCAAATACCCTCTTTCTCTCTGCAAATTCCCTTACTCTAACAATGGCACCAGTAGTCAAAATCACGTCTCAGTCTGGACTCATCTATGAGAAGAACAAATTTGTAGCTCTTGTGAACAAGGAAATTCCGGCATCTGAAGATTTTCACAAAATGATGGATTTTGTGAAAAGTTGCAAACTCGATTATACGATGCTGGAATCACCCACAATCTACTGTGAAGTTGTGGAGGAGATATGGAAAACTACTGTGTACCACTCTATAGACAAAACCATAACTTTCACACTCAAAGGTAAGCAATACTGCATTAACAGTGACATAATTCAAGCATGCATTATAATTACTGAAAACACTACTACTGTTCCACACACAGATGCTGATTTAGTTATCATGCTTAATTCTATTGGCTATGCACTTCCTACCTCTAAGTTATGTGAGATTAGAAGGCTAGGCCTTATAAAGGAATGGAGTTATTTGTGTGATGTAGTTACCAAGGTTTTTTCTGGAAAAATAAGTAATTTTGATTCTGTCAATACTGCCATGCTTAACATGCTTTATATGCTAGTTACTGATAATTATCATAATTTCAATGACATGGTTATGTTTGAATTAGGCTATAAGTTAGGGGAAGTTAGTAAGAGAGGTAAAAGTGTCTATTATGCTAGATTCTTTATGATTATTGCTAACCATCTTATTGAGAATATTGCTATTAAGAACCTAACCAACAAACTGGATTGTTGGGTTCAAGAAAGAAGAATAATTGTAGATCTGAACAGAGCAAGTCACCACAAAGAGGTGCCCCTCTTCTACTTATCGATCCTGAAGGGCCCTCAGGTAAGTGAGGTAAGCACCACTGTCACTACTCTTCCAACCTCACAAATTTCTTTGCCTTTAAATGTAGCTATGGTATCTGTGTCAATGATCCAATAAATACCTACCCAAGCTACCAAAACAAAATCTTCAAAATCCAAAACAAAGAAAGCCCCCTCTAGTTTCTCTCAAAAGAAACCAGTTGCAAAATCTACCAAACCTAAAGAGGGGAGTGTGAAGGGTGGTGAGATAGGTGAGGGACAGGGTGAAAATGAAAGAAACCCTAAGGATAAGGTTGGTGAGGTAAGTGTACCCAAACCTAGCCACACCACAGTTTCCCAACAAACTGTGGTAGTTAATAAGGAAATTAGCACAACTCTAGTTTTATCCTCTTAAAAGGATGTTACTATTGAAACAAGCTCCCAACCAGGAGCACAAGCCAAAAAGGTAAGGGACACTAGTTCACCTCAAACCTATGCCAGAAAGAAGAGATCTAAAACCCTTGGGGATGCACAGGGAACACACATAGTGCAAACTGAAGCTAAAGACTCAGTCACTACACCATCTCAAAGTCAGTTTGATGTGGCTCCAATAAATGTGGAGTCACAGCCAAAATCTTTAGTAATAGAAGCACCACAAACACTAAACTCTCCCACAAATTATCTGGATGTGGATATGATCAACACATCAATTGCTGATTTCTTTAACTATGTTAGGGAAGCCAAAATCTAGTACAAGTTAGCATCATCTTTTGCACGATTTGTCGGCGCATTTGCCAATTCTTTCAGGAACTATTGAGACATCTGTGCCCAAATTTTCATCAATCTGCACAGAGTCTACAATAGTATCCACTCCAAACTCATTCATTTTTTCTGTTCCGATGGATATTGTTCATCCGTCGGTTAGTGATTGTATCCCGACGGATGTGCCTAACAGCAGTCATCCGTCGGCTAGCCTAACTACTATTCCGATAGATGTTCCTCATCCGTCGGTACTCTCTATACACTCTGAAATTTCAACAATTGTTACAAGTGTAGATGAGTTAGTAGTTGTACAATCACTCTTAGGACTGAGGAAAGGGATTGAAATGAGTGAGAGGCTGGATTGCTTCCAGGCAAAAGGAGAGGAAATGAGTGAACTCATGCAAGCTATTTCTTCTAGTCTGGCAAAAGAGAGTGAGAGGAGTCCCACCTTAGAAGGTGAAGGTAAGGGTGTGAGGGTGGTGAGCCAAGGGGAGCCCTTGATGTAACAAAAGAGAGAAAATGAGAGAAATGCAGGTACATGAGTTATAAGGATGGAAACCATTGCTAGTGAGTCAATAAATGTCAGTGATGCAGAAAGGGAGAGACTATTTCAACAAGAATATCAAGCTATCATAGATTTTATCTCCCTGGATGCTGAGACATTTACTCATCATATTCCAGCTTATCAAATTCTAGCTGGACAGGGTAATGAGGATGCTGAGAGGATGCTGAATCTAGTGCATACAACTACTTCTCTACAAAGGGCAAAGGGCAAAGGATGCAATCACTGCTATGCCATCTATAACTAGCAGTGATCCTGAAATGGCTGAAGTCTCTTTTGGGGATGATGGTGAAGATGTGGAGGATGACAGCATGAGCATAGGGGGAGATGCAGATATTCCTTCCTGGATGCTGACTAAAGAGTGTTCATATTCACATCTCCAATCCACCTTATTCAATCTGATTCATGACTCCCAAACAGCAATTCAGGCATCCACAAGTGCCAGCACTAAAAGATTACTCACAGCACATCTTGAAGCTCTACAACTGCACAAGATTCAAGCTCTCCAACACAGTCAAAGTATGGATGAAATGAAGTAAGAAACTTCTGAAGTCAAACAAGATTTTGTGGCAAGGTTGGATGCCAGACTTCCAGGAACCACCATGACTGAGATAGCTCAAAAGCTAAGGAAAGAAACTGATCTAAACATAAAGGTTGAGGCCATGGACTCTAGGTTTTCTAATGTGGAGAAGTCAATGGCCAGCATACTTGCAAATCAGGAAGCTCAGACTGCTCTGCTCCAACAGTTGATGGCTGCATAACTCCCTTCTTCTCAATAACTTGTTGCTAACAAAAAGGGGGAGAAAGGCTCATCAAGTGAGGGGGAGAAACCGCTCAAAATTCAAGTCAACAAAGTAATTGTGCCAGCAATTGCTTTCACTAAGCCACCAGCTATGGACATCATTGATCTCATCAATCTAGTAGCAGCAAAACTGGAATCAAATGACAAACTGGCAAAGATTGATGTAGCAGCAGCTGAGAAGGATCTAGATGATAAATGGAAGAAGATTGATGCAGATATTTAAAAGAAATTTGGTCAGATACAGAAACCAGACAAGATTTTTCATCACCACTCACAAGTCACACAAATCCCAGTGAATGAAATGAGTCTTGGTAGCTTGGAAAAAGGCCAAACTTCATGCATCAGATCTCCAAAAGCCTATCTAATTCTGAAGCCTAAAAGGAACTATTCAAAGTTCTCAGACTAAAACCCTGTGGATCTTATGTTTGAGACACCTAGGCTAGATGAAAAGAAGCTGTTAGAGAGGTCAATTGCATTTTACAAAGATCCATCTGATTCAGTTCAAAGGAAGAGAATTACCAAAATTTACAGGAATGGAAAAGAAATCTGTGTGGTGGCCGGACACCCTCTGTTTGTAGAATCTAAGAAGGAAGAGAAAGAAAGGATCAAGCAAGAAAAGAAGCAGGTTACTTTAGATGCTAAGAAGCTCAAACAGAAGAAGGAGCAAGTTGCTATCTTGGCCAAACTTCAAGCTATCAAGTCTACAACTGAGATTTCCGAAAAACCGCCTGTGATTACTGAAAGCTCAAGATCAACAAATGCAAAATGAACCTCCACGGAAAAGAAAATTCAGATACAAGCTTCACTTCAAAAGAAAATTGGACTTTAGTGACGAGGAAATGGAAGACTACATTCCCAAACAGTCTATAACTTCAGCTCAAACATCCCAGCCCTCAGTGGTACATGAGTAATTCAAGGTAGATCCAACAAAGAACTTTCATGGTGAACCTATAATTCCCAAGGATGAGCCAATAGACTGGGAAAGCTTGCCAATTCCTGAATTCAATTTACCTATCTTCAACAAGCCAAAGAAGACAAAGATTAAAGCAACCAAGAAAGTGAAGCATGTGACTTTCAGGTCCAAGACCCTAACCAAATCTCAACCTACAGTCAACAAGGGAGATCTCTTATACATCTGTGACATCAAGGAGTTTTCTGAAATAAACCTCTACTTGGATGAATTGGAAGAAGTAAGAGGGATTGATGCTCATAGACATCTTCCTGAAAGGCTGGTGTTCAAGTACAAGGGAGGGAAAGAATTTACATTGCCACTTCACATGATTCCTCAGGAAAGCTGCTCTGTACTGATTAAGATCTTCTCATCCTTCAAGAAGAACTTTGGTTTCAATATAATTGCAAAGAAGTTGGTTCTAAAGAAGATACAAGATCTAAGGGGTGATAAAGCCAAGAATGCACTTCTAAGATCTCTTATAATTCCCTTCACAGGAAAAAGAGTGCATTTAAGGCCTTATTGGCTGATGGAATTCAGAGATGATAAGGGAGTTAAAAGATTCTTCACACTAGATGACCAATTGAGCATCTCTAGCAATGAGACTCTTTTGGAAATGCAAGCAAACCTGGATCTATCTGAAGCTGATGAACTTGAATTCCACAGACAACTCCAGAATCAAATAGAAGAAAACAACAGGAAGCTTGGGAAGAAATCCAGAAAATCAAGGAAATAGAATCATCTGCTCAGACTAGAGGAGCACCTTGATTATGATTGTGAGAAATCTTTGTACACTTTGCTTTGTTCAATTTTTAATAAAGTTGTAGCACTTATCAGTTTTATCTACTACATTTTAATCTGTATTTTTAGGGTGTTTTGTTATCATCAAGTTTCTCTTAATTGATGGCTACAATTCCAGTAGACATAAATTGGGGGAGATTGTTAGGAATATATTGTGAACTTGATGATAAGTCAAACAAAACACCTTAGTAGATTTAACTTAGTAAAACTTGTAACTCTCGACGAATGATCTGATATAGTCCCGACAGATGAACTTTATAGTCCCGACAGATGAACTTTATAGTCCCGACGGATGACATTTTGACATCCATCGAGAGTGTAGCTTATGTAACAAATATGTATTGTAGCACATTTCTGCAAACAACATGTTTTAGTCTGGTAGATTGTGTAGGGTTCTCTGAGTCATATTAACTACTAGATTGATATGCTGAATAGGTTGACTAATTGTAAATATGAGATGTCTTGTAATTCTGTATAAGTAAAATAGAGTCAAGTGGCAGATAGACTCCCGACAGATGATCTACAAGACTCCCGACGGATGATCAATAAAGTTCCCGACGGATGACCAACATAGTCCCGACAGATGATCAAATTCATAATAGCTGTTGACAGTGACAATACAGTCACATGTGTTGGGTGTTTGCAAAAGGAATGTGGCAACCTGTTAAGCAGGATTTTGAGAACAAAGAAGCATTACCATTTCCATGCAAATGTGAAGAAATTCAAAGATACTGGAATAGAGTAGTGAAGTAGCATGGAGTTAGGCTAGATATATTTTGTTTTATTATCTTGTCTTACTACGATGTAACTTGGTGATATATAAACCAAGAGTAGCAAGTAGAACTTTTAACAACAAAAACCAAGCAAGTTTATTTTCAGAGAAATATATCAAGCTGTATTCTGCAAGAATTTCTCTATAATTTGTTTGTTTAACTTGTAAAGCAGCTGTGAGATATTCAAAGCTTCACAGAGTTCTCATTCTGATATATATATATGGTGGATATATTCAAATCCAACAAAAAGTTTTAAAGCCTTGTGTTTTATTACTTGGTGTTTCGATTTCAATTATCTTTCTATTCCGTACTTCAGCAAATCAAACAATGTTATATGTATTGAGTTAGAACATTTTTAAAATCAAAAAAAAAAGAAGCCAGAATTACATTCAACCCCCCTTCTGTAATTCTTGTTGTATTTTTAGGGAATAACATCCTCTTCTTACCAGCTACATCCATATCAAGGTTCAATTTCTTCAAAGCCTAATATGCCTTATGCTCTAGCTCCACTGGCAAATGACATCCCTTACCATAAACCAATTGAAACGAAGACATGCCTAGCGGAGTCTTGAATGTTGTTCGATAAGCCCAAACAGCTTCATCCAGCTTCAAATACCAATCCTTTCTTGATGGACATACAACTTTCTCCAAAATACGCTTAATTTCTTTGTTAGACACCTCAGCTTGACCATTAGTCTGAGGATGGTAGGCTATAGCAATGCGATGATTCACATTATATCTCTGCATCATGGCAGTGAACTTGTGATTGTAGAAATGCGATCCCTCGTCACTGATTATGATTCTTGGAGTTCTAAATCTTGTGAATATCTGCTTGTGAAGAAAATTTAGCACTATCTTCGCATTATTCATCGTAAAGCTTTAACTTCCACCCATTTTGAGACATAATCAACCGCCAACAAGATATAATGATTATTATATGATGAGATAAACGGCCCCATGAAGTCAATTCCCCAAATATCGAAGACCTTAACCTCGAGAAGCACATTAAAAGGAATCTCATCCCTCTTGGACATATTGCCAACACGCTGGCAGCGATCACACTTCAAAACGAACCGATGCGCATCCTTAAATAATGTAGGCCAGAAGAATCCTGCTTGAAGGATACGAGCTGTTGTCTTTTCTCCGCCATAGTGGCCTCCATTAACAGTCGAATGACAGTCTTGCAAGATACCCTCTGTTTTGCTATACGGAATACATCTCCTGATGATTTGGTCAGCTCCTTGACGAAACAAAAATGGCTCATCCCACATGTACCACTTCACCTCGTGAAGAAACTTCTTCCTTTGAGCAAAAGATAAGTCTGGAGGCATAATGTTGCTCACAAGGTAGTCTGCAAACCACGGTTCTTCTTCTTGCACCCCAAACAACTGCTCATCGGGAAAAGACTCATTTATTAATATCTTATCCTATGAAGCCGTACTTGGATCTTCTAACCGAGATAGATGATCAGCAACTTGATTCTCAGTACCTTTCCTATCCTTGATCTTCAACTCAAACTCCTGAAGTAAAAGAACCCATCGAATCAATCTAGGATTCGATTCCTTCTTCGAGACGAGATAGCGAATAGCAGCGTGATTAGTGAAAACTGTCACCTTCGTTATAAGCAAATAAGATCGACACTTCTCAAAACCGTAGACAATGGCTAAGGGTTCCTTCTCAGTAGTAGTATTGTTCAGTTGAGCACCATTGAGGGTCTTACTAGCATAGTAGACCACATGAAATATATTGTTCTCCCTTTGCCCAAGAACTGCTCCAACTATATAGTCACTTGCATCGCACATCATTTTAAAAGGCTCATTCCAATCAGGTGCAATTATGACAGGTGTCGTGATCAAACTCTTCTTTAAGCTCTCAAATGTAGCTCGACACTCATCATCAAACTTGAAAGGGGCATCTTTCAAAGGGCTCATTCCAGACTTAGAGAAGTCCTTGATGAACCGTCGATAGAAACCTGCATGACCAAGGAAACTACGGATTCCCTTAACAGAAATTGGTGGCGGAAGGTTTTCAATGACCCCCACATTGGCTTTGTCCACCTCAAGACCTTACTAGAGACCTTGTGCCCAAGAATGATGCCATATTGCACCATTAAGTGACATTTCTCCCAATTGAGAACTAGATTGGTCTCAACACACCTTTTAAGCAATGCGCCCAGATTTTGCAAGCACTCGTCGAAAGAATACTCGAATACAGAAAAATCATCCATGAACACCTCCACATTCTAACCAATCATGTCAGAGAAGATAGACATCATGCATCTCTAAAATATGGAAGGTACACCACATAACCCAAAAAAAACTCTTCTGAAGGCAAAAGTGTCAAATGAATAGGTGAAGGTAGTATTTTCCTGATCTTCTGGAGCAATGCAAATCTGATTATAACCCGAATAGCCATCCAGAAGACAGTGGTACTCATGCCCAGCCAACCTGTCAAGCATATGATCAATGACAGGAAGAGGGAAGTGATCCTTCCTTATGGCCTTGTTCAGCTTCCTGTAATCCATGCAAACTCTCCACCCCGTGACTGTTCGAGTAGGAATGAGCTCATTTTTTTCATTCGCGACCACGGTAATGCCTTCTTTCTTCGGCACACTGAACTGTGCTCACACAGGAACTGTCAGAAATAGGATAGATGATCCCTACATCTAGCCACTTGAGAATTTCCTTCTTCACGACCTCCTTCATGATCAAATTTAGCCTTCTTTGTTGCTCATTAGTCGGCTTACTTCCTTCCTCTAGCAAAATTTTATGCATGCAATATGAAGGGCCGATTCCCTTGATATCTGCTATAGTCCATTCAATTGCCGATTTGAACTCTCTCAGAATTCTCAAGAGCTTTTCCTCATCACTACCTGAAAGGTCAGATGCAATAATAACAGGCAAAGTAGATGCATCACCTAAAAAAACATACCTTAAGTGTTTAGGAAATGGTTTAAGCTCGAGCGTAGGAGCTTCCTCAATAGATGGCTTGAGACGCCCCTTAGCATTTTTGACTTCTGACATTCCAAGAGATTCGCCTTCGCTTACAAGGAGAAGCATTCAAATACTATAACTGCTAATCACCTTCATCATCTTCACTATCTGAATTTCCCAACAAGGCTTTCTCTAAGGCATCAGACCTTAGCATTTTATCAAGTTCTAGAGTAACCACAAAATCGACCAATTCCACTTTAAGCACTCCTCATTATCAGTAGGGAATTTCATGGCATTGAATACATTAAAAGTCACATCCTGATCCAGTACTCGCATAGTGAGATCACCCTTCTGCACATCAATCAAGGTTCGGCCAGTAGCCAAGAATGGTCTTCCCAAGATCATGGGAATATTTTTATCCTCCTCGAAATCAAGAATTACAAAGTCATCAGGAAAGATGAGTTTGTCCACCTTGACCAAGACATCCTCCACAATACCTTGTGGATATGTAATAGAACGATCGGCCAACTGCAAGGACATATATATAGGCTTAGGACCAGTTAAATCCAACTTCTTGAAGATAGACAAAGGTATCAGATTAATGCTAGCTCCCAAGTCACTTAAACACTTGTCGAATGACAAGTTTCCAATGGTGTAAGAAATAGTGAAGCTTCCAAGATCTTTAAGCTTTGGAGGCAACTTCTGTTGCAGCACATCACTGCATTCCTCCATGAGAGCAACGGTCTCTAAGTCATCAAGCTTCACTTTCAGAGAGAGAATACCTTTCATAAACTTCACATAGATAGGCATATGTTCAAGAGTGTTAGGAATATGTTGTGAACTTGACGATAAGTTGAGCAAAAAACCTTAGTAGATTTAACTTAGTGTTTTGTAACTTTCAACGGATGATCATCCAACATCCGTTGAAAGAGTAGCTTATGTACAATAATATTAGTAGCACATTTCTACATACTTAAATAGCTTAGTGAACTAGATCTTTGAGAAATACTTAAGTCATGTTGACTACCAGATTGATATGCAAGATAAGTTGGTTAATTGTAAATAGATGATGCCTTGAAATCTTGTATAAATGAAATGGAGTTAACTGTCAAGGAAATAGTCTCAACAGATGATTCTCAAAGCTTCAACGGATGCTCAGATAAAGCTTCAACGGATGATCTACAAAGCTTCAACGGATGATCAGCAAAAATATCAACGGATGATCATCCACAGTTTCAATGGATGATTCAATGAAGTTTCAATGGATGTTCAAATTCAAAAGAGCGATTGATAGTGACTTGACAGTCACATGTGTTGATTGTATGTGATTAGAATGTGGCAACCTGTTAGTAAGATTTAGAGAACAAAGAAGCATTTCCATTTCCATGCTAAACTGAAGATATTTAAGGATGCTGGAAAGAGAAGTGAAGAAGCATGATATTAATCTAGATTTATTTTGACTTATTAGTTTGTATTTTTATCATGTATCTTGGTTAAATATAAACCAAGAGTAGCAAATAGAACAACTAACTGAGTAAACATTATTTTCAGAGAGATTGAAAAAGCTGTATCTGTTAAAAATCTCTTTGTAATTCTGTAAGTTCTCTTGTAAGAAGCTGTGTGCTATTCAAGCATCACAGAGTTCTCATCTTTATATATATCTTTGATGGATAAGTTCAAATCCACCAGAAAGTTTTAAAGCCTTGTATTTTATTTCTTTGTGTTTTGATTTCTATTTTACTTTCATTCCGCACTTCTTGCAAAATCAAACACAGTTATATATTAAGTAAGAACATTCTTAAAATCAGAAAAAGAAGCCAAAATTACATTGAACCCCCCTTCTGTAATTCTTGTTGCATTGTTTGGGAATAACAATTGGTATCAGAGCAAGCTTTTGAAGTACAAAGAGTGTAAAGATCACCACAATCAACAAGATGATCAGAAAGGATGCTGGAGTGATATTCTGTTTCTGGACAAAGACAACTATCACCACTGGAAGGTGAAATGCACCTACATTTTCTTTCTGAAGATGAAGCTTATGTGGACTGCATGCGAAAGGTCCTCATGTCCCTATGAGAGCTGCTATAGGAAATGAACCATTAGTTCCAAAGCCTAGGCATGAATGGCCTGATCTAGACATTGAACAAGTCAGGAAAGGTAAAAAGGCCATTAACATACTGTTTAATGGTCTTGATGGTGATATGTTTGACAACTTCATAAACTGCAAAACAACTAAAGAGGTTTGGGATACAATTCAAATTATTTGTGATGGTACTGAGCAAGTTAGAGATAATAAGATGCAACTCTTGATTCAGTAATATGAGCATTTTTACTGTAAAGAAAGTGAGTCACTCACTGATATATTTAGTAGATTTCAAAAGATACTGAATTCTGTCAAGTTGCATGGAAGGTCTATCAAACAAAAGACTCAAACCTTAAATTCCTTAGATCTCTACCAAAGGAATGGAAGCCCATGACAGTCTCTTTAAGAAACTCTCAAGATTACAAGGAATTCACCTTGGGAAGACTGTGTGGAATTCTAAAAACCTATGAGCTTGAAATAGAGCAAGATGAAAATATGGAGAAAGGAAGGAAGAAAGGAGGATCCATTGCACTAGTTGCTGAGCAAGAAAAGGAAAAAGAGATGAAGTTTAAAGCTGTGGAATCTGTATCAAACTCAAGGGCTTGTGAAAGCAACGGGAAAAGGGCTGGTAGCTGAAAATGAGGAACAGTTGAGCCAAGATGATATGGATGACATAGATGAGCATCTTGCTTTTCTATCCAGGAGATTTGCCAAGTTCAAATTCAAGAAGAATTTTGGAGCAGCTAAGTCAAACAGAAACATGGTTGATAAGTCTAAATTCAAGTGTTTCAAGTGTGGCTTGGCAGGTCATTTTGCTAGTGAATGCAGAAAGCCTGATTCTGGTAAAAAGAAGTTTGAGCCTGTTGATTATAAGCAGAAATACTTTGAGTTGCTCAAGAAAAAGGAAAGGGCTTTCATTACACAAGAAAATGACTGGGCTGCGGACGGATTGGAAGAGGATGAACATATAAACTATGTCAACCTAGCCCAAATGGCCATATCAGATGAAACATAGACAAGTTCATTAAGCAATCAGGTAATCACAACTAACTTAGCTCATTTATCTAAAGCTGAGTGTAGTGATGTCATAAATGACATGTCTACTGAATTATATCATTTGCGTGTTACACTCAAGTCTCTCACTAAATAAAACAATAAAATTAAAGAGAACAATGTGTTTTTAAGTGAAAGAAACAATGTGCTAGAGACTCAATTTATTGAGTTTAAGAAATTGAAAATTAAATGCAAGATTGCTAAGGATGAACTAACTGAATCCTTAAAGAAAGAGGAGATTTTAAGAAAGCAACTTGAATGAGAACAGGAAGTAATTAAGGAATGGAAATCATCTAGAGATGTTCATGCTCAAATTACTAAAGTTCAAGGTATAGAATCTTTTTGTGATGCATCCTGGAAAAAGAACAAAGAGAAGCTTGATTCCAATCTGGTTGAAGGACTTTCAACGGATGTGGATTTGATGGATGATGAAAATTATCTGTCGAATAATCAAAAGGATTATCTGTCGAAAGACAATGAGCCACATCTATTGAATGTAAGTAAGCCAGTTAGCAAAGCTAAGCTAGCCAAGTTGAATGATAGATATGGATCAGTTTTTAAAAACTTTGTTCCAGGAGAATCAAGTTAAGTAAGAAAAGAAAAGAGAGTCCATGTTGGTCATCTGTCTATCCAGCAATTGAATGACAAATTAGAAAAGATTGAGGTTAAAACAGAATCAAAAGGAAAAATGATAGAAATGGAAAAGTAGGAATCAACAAACATAACAACTACACACCTGATAAATATGCACAAAGAAAAATATGTGTTAAGTGTTGTAGTGTTAACCATTTGTCAGTTAATTGCAAACTTGTTATGCCTACTCCTATGTCTACACTTCCTTCATTTCCCAACATGTCAACAATGCCTGTTAATGTTATGTCTGCACAGAATATGAATGCATAATTTGCTAATATGCCATTTGCACATAATCCTTATTATGCTGCATTTAGTATGCCTCAAGTTCCATTTAGCATGCCTTACTAGAATAACATGTTTGCACATAGAATGCCCTTTCCTGTTAACCAAAATTGGCATGACAATTCTGCTTCAGTGAATGGTTTCAAAGGTCCAACTCAAATGACTAAGGATGAATCTGAAATACCCATGTCAAATGAGGTCAAACTTAAGAAACCAAAGAAAAAGGCTAACAAGGAAGGACCCAAGAAAACTTGGGTACAAAAATTAACTTGGTTTGATTTTGATGTGTACAGGGAAATAAATAGAATCTTTGGTATCTGGATAGTGGTTTCTCAAGGCACATGACTGGAGATTCTACCCTGCTCTCTGAGTTCAAGGAAAGAGCGGGCCCAAGTATCACTTTTGGAGATGACAGTAAGGGTTATACTGTGGGATATGGCTTGATTTCAAAGGATAATATCATCATTGAGGAGGTTGCCCTAGTGGATGGACTCAAGCACAATCTGTTGAGTATCAGCCAGCTTTATGATATATATATATTGTGCGAGACCTGATTGTATGTTGTGATGAATGTTCTGTCAAAATCCAATAACCCTAATTTCGTAAAATGAAGAGTATAAGTATTTTTTGGGAATGAACACTAAACCGATTTTGAGAACGTGAACCCTAATTGTTGGATGTGTTATTGTATTATAATATATACATAATTACGAGTCGGGTTTGAATATCGTTGGATAGAATTGGTATTGAGGATATGTCAAGCATACCTAGACATCTAACGTAGGGTATTTCGGCTCTGTAGGTTCTAATCGAAGGACTCAAAAATTGAAGTTGAACTAAAGATAACCTAGTGATCAGCCGACAAGCGCAACGAGGTTCCTAAGCGAAGGACCTGAGCATTGAGGTCGGATCCAGGATAGTCAAATAGTAAAGCGATAAAGCCTGAGCGTCCGAATCGGCTCAGAGTCAATTAGTATCAGTTGTAGAGCTCTGCAAGGCAAGTACCCCTGACCATTCTTTTATGGTTCAGTATATGTGAATGGCTAATGTTTTAATCTCGTAATGGAACAAAAAAGTTTTAAGTTACGTATTCCCCTGTACTTGAAAATGTTGTTTAAAATTATGTTTTGGGGAAAAGTAACTTCTGAAAATACCTATCTCTAAACGTGATTTAAATGAAAAGAGGATTTGAATAGTGTGTTGTGACAGAAATGATTTTGAAAAAGAGATAGATAAAAGTGTTTTCGAAACTGGATAAAGAGATTGTTTTAATCCACCTATGTCGTGGAAGGTTTTGATCCACCTATGTCATGGAATTTTGGAAAGAGACAAAAACAGAATTTAGTTGATCTATTGGAGTTGCGTAAGAGGCCCGTTATTTGGTAACGGCCCAGCATGTGGTTGCGTAAGTGGCTAATTGGATTGGGCATTCTGTTTAACCGATTAGTCCAGCGTGGGGGAAAGACCTAGCTAGTCTTTTCCCAAGTTCCGGAACACATTCTATTTCTGGATGGCCGTTAGTCGCTGTCCGGTGAGGGCAGACTGATCAGCTATCTTCACCCATTATACGTCCAATAGATTTAATTGATTCAGTTTTGAAATTGTTTAACAAATCAACGTGTTTGAGATAAATGATGTTGTGGTTCCAGTAATGGAACAAGTGATTTTGAGGTTCCCGGAGAGGAACAAGTTTTATAGGTCCTGTGATGGGACAAGTTTTATTGTTCCCGTAACGGAACAAATGATTGTGGGTCCCCGTAACGGGACAGATGGTTTTATGGTTCCTCTAATGGAACAGAAGGTTTGAAAATGGAAATAGCATGCTAAAATTAAACTATGGTTTTTATGCACAACACCCGACTGTTGATCTTGTTTTACAGAGCATGCTAGTTTTGATATCCAGTTTATATCATATTTTACATGTTTCTGGCAAGTTATAAATTCTATTCCTATAACTATTTTACTTTAAACTGTTTTACTTGTTATTCATATAGTGGTGCTGCTGAGCAAGCAATTGCTCACCCTTGCAGAATATTTTATATGTATTGCAGATGCCTAAGAGATTCTTGCGCGGTAGTCAGGCCAAAGTTCCAGCTCCTTTCGTGTTAGGCTCCTCTGAGGTAGTTGTGTTCAGACCAGATGAGGTCTGTTGAGTTGCTGCATTGAATTAGTGGTCAGGATTGTGTAAGGTAATTTGGGTTGTGTTAGTTGAGTAACCTAAGTCATACTTAAACCTG
This sequence comes from Apium graveolens, assembly GCF_009905375.1. Taxonomy (NCBI): domain Eukaryota; kingdom Viridiplantae; phylum Streptophyta; class Magnoliopsida; order Apiales; family Apiaceae; genus Apium; species Apium graveolens. The sequence continues at coordinate 49,074,715 of NC_133653.1, forward strand.
GAAAAGATCTTGGCAAAGGGGTCGTAGTTATATCCTGTTATTGAATTGTTTATCTTATGGTTGTGGTTGATGACGTCAACTCCTGGCCCCGGGGTTGAGGCCGTCACAGTTGGTATCAGAGCTACAGGTTTGAGTCCCTGATTTAGGTTAGGAGTAGAGTCAAAAGAGTGCAGGAAGGTTTATATATAGGTTTGAGTCAGCAACTCAACCAGAGGAGCGAGTCTATGAGTTTAGTCAAGGGTTTCAGAAGTGTAACCCTGACGTTTATTGAGGATTGACTGGAACTGCCCTAACTTAGAGTATGATTTCTTCGTATATGTATTATTAGTAATGTTCGATAGAGATTTCTAGATTCCCTATCGAGAATTCGAGTCTGATTGAGAGAATTCAGCTTTTGAGCAGACCTTTGATGTGCCAGCTGAAGAGACGCCAACGTTATTTCTAAATATCACATTTTCTGTGTCTAGGAATGTTATTGGACTGATTGTGTGACCTTGGTGAGTTCGGATAGCGTGATAATAGTCAGGGACTATTATGACGATTAAGTTTGGTAGTGAATGTGGATCAGAACGGGAAGTGATATTGTTGAACTCTTTTATTTCTTCCTTGAAATGTATTTTACCTCCAGAGTAATTGTTTCCTATTCCATAAGTTGTTTATCTTTCTTGTGAGAAAGTTATGAACTCGAGGTAAGCTACTTAGGGTTTTGTTGATCTCCTTACAAATCAGATTCTTTCTTTTCTATTCGTGAAATTCTTATTTGAATATTATTCTTTCCTCGGTAACTTTTTCGGTTGATTGGGGAAAACAATACATATGAATTGACCATTTGTCTATGTGATAAAAGGGTCTGGTGGGACGCCACCGAGTTATGTGTTGTGACCGTATGGTACTAAGACTGGCCATCTTATGTACTTGTATGGTTGCTCTCAGTCATACCTGCATTCTCTTCACTTCTTTCTTATTTGATTCCTTTGAGCCGGAAATTTCATTGGATATTCTATGGTAATGAATTTCTGCGATTAGATGGTCCTTGTTATTGAAAGCAAGTAAGAGCGACTATTGAGAAGAACGAGAGACCTATATCAGGATATCATTTAAGAATAATGGTAGCAGCGAGGATTCGGAATCTAATAATGGATTTATAGCCTCGGGAAAGGTAAATCAGTGATGGTTGAATCACTTGAGGGTGTTAAGAAATTATCCTTAGAGGAATGGTTGGTTGAAGTTTGGACCATGGTGCCTAGAGGAGTCTAGCATTCCTTAAGCGTGACTTGAATTCTAGTGGGGCTCTGCGTAATTGGTGGTTGATATAGTCAGATAAGTCTCGTAGTATTTCCGATTGGTGGTAGTGTGATAATAGAGCAATGACCGGAAGTTGGTCAGTTGCTATTTTATTGAGGAGTCATGCTACGGTGTTAGTTCCTTTGTATTTTAGTTTTCCTGAACTGTTATTGATTCTGTTATTGTCATTGTTACTATGATTGCTAGTGCTATTAATCTAGATTTCTTTTATACATGGACCCCGATATTAAGGACATGGGTAATTTATTGGGCAGCATTTTCCTGATACAGGTGCACTGTTTAAAAACGGTAATATTTTGTTATGTTTTGAATAACCCCATTTATATATCTCAGGAAGATGCCACCTATGAAAGCTACCCAGTCTAAAGAAAATAGTAGTAGTTTTGTGAAGGGTCCAACTATAAATGAAATTCTAGATTTGTTGCGCCAGCCGTAGCAACAACAGTTGCAGTTAATCTAACGGGTTTAGTGGTGGTGACTACTGTTGCAGCAGCAACAGCAAGGAGTGAATCAAAGTAATAGTTTTAAATCTTTTCAGAATGTAGAAGGAGAAGGCCCTGTTTCATAGGATATGATTACTGAGTTGTTTTGGAAGGGTATTTCCCAGATTGTGTGTGGAGTCAAATGGAAATCGAGTTTCTAGAACTAAAACAAGGTGAAAGAAGTGTGTTGGAATTTGAGTCCAAGTTTACAGAATTGGCCCGATTAGTTCTTAAGTATGTAAGTACAGAGAGTCAGAAGGTAAGGAGGTTCTAACAAGGGTTGAAGCCTGAAATTTATAGAGGAGTTGTGGCATTGTAACTCAAGACATACTCCTCTATGGTTCATGCCACCCTAGTAATAGGAGATGACTAGAAGTTGGCTGCTAAGGAAGGGAATGATAAGAAAAGGAAGTCTGGTGGTGTTAGGGGCAAGGCAGATAAAGAAGAAAAGAATTGAACGTGATTAAGATTCCTGAGGAAATTGAAAAGAGTTAAAGTTGGAGTTCGAATACCGAAAGGTGATAAAAAATGAATATATGAAATTACTATCTAACCTAGACGGATGAGAATGAGTAAGAGGTTCCGGAGACAGAGTTCCTCTCCGGCTAGGTCTACTGCTACGTCAGTTGTTTCCACTCCAACCCAGTTAGTCAAGTAAGCAGTGGATTGTGAGTCCTGTGGCAGGAGACATAGCAGTTGTGTAAAAAGAATGTGCAATGTTTCAAATATGGTTATAAGGGTCATCATGTGTCGGAATGCAACCCAGAAAAGCAGGAGTTATGTATCACAATTATGGAAGAGTGGCCATATTGCAAGGAGTTGTAGAACGGTTATTCAAGATATTACATCCCAAGGGCCAACATCCAGCTCAGCTAGAAATAGAACTATTAAAAGAATCAAGAAATCAAGCGTTTAGAGGTTGGACGTCATTGCATTTGATCTGACACCCTCCGAGTTAGAGGGGTTTGATATGATTTTAGGATTGATTTGGTTGTCCTGTATTGTGGCAAGGAGTGGTTTCAGAAGAAGCAAAGTGTAAAGTGTACAGAAGCCAGTAGTAAGGTAAGTTTCTGGATGTAGAAGCAATATAAGGAATTCTTCCAATCATGCGAGAAAAGAAGTGATAAGCTAAGGATATAAGGTAGATCCACCATCTGTAAAGATACGAATAAGAGAATACTTAAGCTGGAGGACTTTTGAGTAATACATAAATGCCCTGAAGTTCCTAGAGGTCAGTGGAACGAAATAATTAGTTTGATAATGATAAAAGTTATTAGAAAGAGAAGTGAGCATACCAGATATAATTCTCTCGGGGTGCACCAATTATGTTGCTAGGAAAGAGGATAGAATTATGAGGTTGTGTAATGATTATCAGGAGTTTAATAAAATGGCGAATAAGAATAAATAACCCCTATTAGGAATTAATTACTTATGTGACCTAATTCAAGGAGTGTGTGATTTCTACGGGATTGACTTAAGATCCAGCTCGAGGACGTATCAAAGATTGCGATCAGAACGAGTTATGAGTATTGTAAGTTCTGATGATAGTATATGGAGTAGCAAGTGTATATGTTATCTATAAGGAATTAAGGGACATGGTGTATAAGGAGTACGTGGATAAGTGAATTGTATTTATTGATAACATCCTCAGCTATTTAAAGATTAAGAAAGTCTATGTCGAACGCTTAAGGATTTCCCTATGAAGATTAGAAGAGAAGAAACTATACGCTAAATTTTCCAGAATGAATTATAGCTGAGATAAACAAGGGATTCCGATAATTTCATCAAAGATCACCTAAGCAAAGTCGGTGTAATAACAGATGCCCTGCACAGAAGGAAATGATTGAATGTGATTAAGATCACTGAGGAGTTAATGAAAGAATGGGAAAGAGTGGAATGTGAAGTTTGAATACCAGAAGATGAGCAGAAGTGAAGATATGAGGTTACTTTCCAGCCTAAATTGCTGGAAATGAGTAAAGAGTGTTTGAATGTTGGAAATTAAATTGAAAATAAATATTACTTATCATCCCTAGACAGAGGATCAAAGTGAGAAGATGATTCGGACAACATAAGACATGAGAGAATATATTTATGGTGGGTTTAAAAAGTGAACTGCGATAATCACCTATCATGAATTAAGTTTTTTTTATGATAATAGTTACCCTGTTAGTAAGAGAATACTACTTTGCGAAGTGTTGTATAGGCCAAAGTTTTACCTTGAAAGAGATTGGTTAAATTTGAATAGAAGGGACGAGTAAAGTCCAAATTGTATTGAACCATTCGAGGTATAAAGGAATATAGGTAAAGTTGTCTATAAGTTGGTATCACCGCCGTAGTCGCAGTATATATATAATATGTTATAAGTGTCAATGTTAAAGCGATATGTTTCTGATTTGAATCAATCCATTGATTAGGAGCCAACGGGCTCTCATCCAAACTTGTTCTGCGTGGAATAATCGATCCAAATCCTAGATCGTTAAGAGCGAGTCCTTAGTAATGAATTTATGTCTATAGTGAGTATGCTTTGGAATAAATCTCCGAGTAGAAGAGTCTACCTGGAAGTTAGAGCCAGATATGCTTGACAAATATCCTCACTGATTTAGTTAGATCATATTCTGAGGACAGAATCTTTTTAAGGGGGGAAAGATATAACGACCCGTATATTTTTATTATTATTTAAATGTGTAATTATGGAATAAATAAATAAATAAAATATTTGTGTGAGTTCGGTCAGTGGGTTATTATCCTGTCATTATGTGTATGTGCTTACTAGTGTATGGAATTAAATTGCGTGGTTAATTAATGAATTGTATGATTTTGTATCATTGTTAAAAATGGTGTTATTGTAGTTTTATTTCCATAAATACTTGGAATCTCTCTAAAATTGTTTCTATGATTTTGTAATCTCAATATTTATTTTTGGGATTTTATAAAATTTAGAAATCAATATTTTATCAATTATTTAACCCTGTACGATTTTCTGGTTGCATTTATCTGTAAAATCTGTATTTAATTCCCAAATTCTTCAAAAATTATGAAACTCATATTTATTTAAGTTGAGAATATTCCGGGAATTTTAAAATTATTTTGGGAATTTTCGGGATTAATTTGACCCGCGCGTTGATTCATTTATTTGAGAAAAGCGGGTATAAGTTGCGTTTCAAAATCTATTTAAAAATTACAAAATTTATGTTTAATTAACTTTAGAATATTTATAAAATTTTAAAACTATTTTGACAATTTTCCTAGTTTATTTTTATGCGACTTTGGTTCGTTTATCTTGAAAGAACGAGTCAAAATTCAGTTCCCGGGGATATCAGGATACGTGTCCAATTCTTATAAAAAAAGAAAGGACACGTATCAGTTTTTATTTGTGTGGTAGCTTCTCGAACTCTCTCTAATCTCTCCTGTATTTCTCTCTTTCTCATTGATCACTCTGTTTTCTCTCTATTGGTCTCTCATCTGTTTCTTTCATTCCCATGGCCTATCCCCGTCTTTTTGTCTGGTAAGTCGGCCGCCTTGTTTTTCCGGCCCCTTGCTGTTCTCGATGGCTATTCTGATTGGTTGGGTTGTGTATATACACACACGTTTTGTATGTATATGTGCAGTCTGGTTGAAATACTTCGCATTCTTGTTGTTGTTTCCGTTTGATTTCGCGGTTGCCGCCGGTTTTCCAGTGAGGTGGCCGGAGGATTGAACGGCGCATGGGCGTGTATCTGTTTCGTGTTGGCTGTTTTTGTTCGGTTGTTCTCTGGCATTTTTATTATTTATCTATTTAATTGATTTGCTGCAGTAAATAATTGATCATATTTATGTAATGAAAATAAAATGTTGTGCAGGGAATTAATATGATTAATCGGTGAAAATTTGTATGGAAACCCGAAATTAATCGGGCACCGACAAATTTTTATCGCCGTCCGCGATGAATTTTGACGAGCGGACGATGGACTGTGATGACGCGGTTCTGAGTCCTAATATTTTAAAATAAATAATTATAAAATATGAATAATAATTAATAAGTGTACTTAAATTCAAACTTGGGATTGTGTGGAATTTTGACTGAATTGAATCGGAGGTTGGAATCGTATTTGGATTAATTGTGGATTTGTTGTTGTGATTTGATGTCGAGTTATTCGACAGGTAGGCCGATAAACAGAGGAGGTACTGCCCAAAGTTTTGGAAATTATTTGGAAATTCGGGACATACCTTGTAATTATCGGAACGTCGAGCGAGTATGAATATATATATATATATATATATTGTGCGAGACCTGATTGTATGTTGTGATGAATGTTCTGTCAAAACCAATAACCCTAATTTCGTAAAATGACGAGTATACGTATTTTCTGGGAACGAACACTAAACCGATTTTGAGAACGTGAACCCTAATTGTTGAATGTGTTATTGTATTATAATATATACATAATTACGAGTCAGGTTTGAATATCGTTGGGTAGAATTGGTATTGAGTATATGTCAAGCATACCTAGACGTCTAACGTAGGGTATTTCGGCTCTGTAGGTTCTAGTCGAAGGACTCAAGAATTGAAGTCGAACTAAAGATAACCTAGTGATCAGTCGACAAGCGCAGCAAGGTTCCTAAGCGAAGGACCTGAGCATTGAGGTCGGATCCAGGATAGTCAAATAGTAAAGCGATAAAGCCTGAGCGTCCGAATCGGCTCAGAGTCAATTAGTATCAGTTGTAGAGCTCTGCAAGGCAAGTACCCCTGACCATTCTTTTATGGTTCAGTATATGTGAATAGCTAATGTTTTAATCTCGTAATGGAACAGAAACGTTTCAAGTTACGTATTCCCCTGTACTTGAAAATGTTGTTTAAAATTATGTTTTGGGGAAAAGTAACTTCTGAAAACACCTATCTCTAAACATGATTTAAATGAAAAGAGGATTTGAATAGTGTGATGTGACAGAATTGATTTTGAAAAAGAGATAGGTAAAAGTGTTTTGGAAACTAGATAAAGAGACTGTTTTAATCCACCTATGTCGTGGAAGGTTTTGATCCACCTATGTCGTGGAATTTTGGAAAGAGACAAAAAGGGAATTCAGTTGATCTATTGGAGTTGCGTAAGAGGCCCATTATTCGGTAACGACCCAGCATGTGGTTGTGTAAGTGGCTAATTGGATTGGGCATTTTATTTAACCGATTAGTCCAGTGTGGGGGAAAGACCTAGGTAGTCTTTTCCCGAATTCCGGAACACATTCTATTTCTGGATGGCCGCTAGTCGCTATCCGGTGAGGGTAGACTGATCAGCTATCTTCACCCGTTAAACGTCCAATAGATTTGATTGATTCAGTTTTGAAATTATTTAACAAATCAACATGTTTGAGATAAATGATGTTGTGGTTCCAGTAATGGAACAAGTGATTTTGAGATTCCCGGAGAGGAACAAGTTTTATAGGTCCTGTGATGAGACAAGTGTTATGGTTCCCGTAACGGAACAAATGATTTTGGGTCCCCGTAACGGGAAAGATGGTTTTATGGTTCCTGTAATGGAACAGAAGGTTTGAAAATGGAAATAGCATGCTAAAATTGAACTATGGTTTTATGCACAGCACACGACTATTGATCTTATTTTACAGAGCATGCTAGTTTTGATATCCAGTTTATATCATGTTTTACATGTTTCTGGCAAGTTATGAATTCTGTTCCTATAACTGTTTTACTTTAAACTGTTTTACTTGTTATTCATATAGTGGTGCTGCTGAGCAAGCAATTGCTCACCCTTGCAGAATATTTTATATGTATTGCAGATGCCTAGGAGATTCTTGCGCAGTAGTCAGGGCAAAGTTCCAGCTCCTTTCGTGTCAGACTCCTCTGAGGTAGTTGTGTTCAGACCAGATGAGGTCTGTTGAGTTGCTGCATTGAATTAGTGGTCAGGATTGTGTAAGGTAATTTGGGTTGTGTTAGTTCAGTAACCTAAGTCATACTTAAAATTGGAAAAGATCTTCGCGAAGGGGTCGTAGTTATATCCTGTTATTGAATTATTTATCTTATGGTTGTTGTTGATGACGTCAACTCCTGACCCCGGGGTTGAGGCCGTCACAAGTCAGGCATCCCATGATGAGGACACTTTCTAAGCATCTCCTTATAATGATCCCAAGCTTCATATAAAGACTCACCTGATTGTTGTGCAAATTGTGTAAGAGCATTTCTGATTGCAGTTGTCTTTGCCATAGGGAAAAATTTAGTAAGAAACTTGTAAGTAAAATCTTCCCAAGTAGTAATAGAGCCTGGTAATAGATAATACAACCAACACTTAGCTTTATCCCTCAGAGAGAATGGGAAAAGCCTCAGCTGAACAGCATCTTCGGAACATTGTTGAATTTGAAAGTGTCGCCGATCTTGATGAAATCTTTAATATGCATGTTGGGATATTCCGTTAGAGAACCCCAAAACTGGACTTAGTTCTACACCATCTGAATTATGCTAGCCTTGATTTCAAACGTATTAGCCGTGATGGTTGGTCTGATAATGCTAGACTGAATATCATTGATCTTCGGTTGAGAGTAATCCATCAAAGCCTTCGGATTCGCTGCTGGTTCTGCCATTGCAATAACAACTACTTCTTCAATTTTCACCTCGACAAAAACTTCTTCAACTACTTCATCCTCTTTATCTAGTGTTCTCTTTCAAGATCGAGAATGTGTTAGCATAAACGCTCCCTAGAGTACTTGATAAAGCAACAAGCAAACAAGTAAGTAAAATATCTGAGTCAGTGAACTTTAACGACCACTGATGTCAAGCACATAAACTAAAAATTAACACCGAGTCCCCGGCAGCTGCGCCAAAAACTTGTTAGGACGAAAACACGCGCTAAAAATTACACGCAAGTATACGCGTTCACGAGTAATATATAATTATTTCTAGTTCGTTCCCACAGAGACTGGTTTAGGTTAAATTCAATTTATGCACTTATGTAACAATGGTATGGCTATCGTTCAATGCTAAGACAAATAACAATTTAGTTTTTGATTAAACTAAGAGATTATACTAACTAATTTTAACTAAGAGAATTGAGGTTAAATTACTTATATGAGACAATCATGGGATTCTAACTTCATTAAATACTTCATTCAAAGTCATTGTTCTTAACCTTAGCATACAATGGTGATGACAACTAATCAATAACACGAAACTAGTAAACGCCAATTTAAGTTGCACGAATACCCTACTACCAGACATCCACAAAAAAGATAGAAGCTGAATAGACGCCAAATATGTTGAGACCCTATATGTGTATAGAATTTGACAACATAAAGGTTTAATGCACAAGTTATCTATCATTATTACATAGGGCAAGTAAGATGGTTAAAATTACCTACGAATCATGCATAACATATACATGAACCTATGCTAGCATGGCAAGTTCTAAACCTCTAAATTCACTGTCGCTTCAATGGAGATTAACAAGCTATCTTATAAGTTCGTGACGCTCATAAGACGAATAAGCACAACCAATACTAGGAAATCATACAATCATCACACACTAAGATATTGAAATAAATTAAATATTGAAATCAATAAGTAAATCCGTTAGAACCCCACGATAACGATTAGTTCATAACTGAACTCATCATCACCGTGGGTTCCAATGAAAGCATGGTATAATAAACTAAGTCTTTATAAACTGAATAAATAACCAAAGTGCATAATCAAGAGTAATAGGTTCAACAAAAAAGAAAACAAGCATCCAAGATAAAACTCAATCAAAGAATCACAAGTAAAAACAAGCTTTTCTTCTCCTTCGTTGTATTTGTACTCCTAGGTCTTCTTGCTGTCTTCTCCTTAGTCTCTGTTGTGAAAAATGTCTTAAAAAGGTCTTTATATAGCAGCCCATCTGATCAGGAGTCCAAAGAATCAGCCTTCTAATCAAATCAGGATTCCAGGATTTCGACCCGGCGTGGCCGCTCTGTGAAGCGTGCGGCCGCCCTGACATTGTGTTAAACCGGCGCGGCCGCCCTGGACTTGGGCGCGGCCGCCCTGACTCTCTGAAAAAACTTATTTGGTTGGCTTTTCTTGCTGGTTTCTTTTATGCACTTGAACGAGGTTTCATCCTAACACTCTTCTAGCATAAAAACAATGTAGAAATCTTTCCTGCTTCCGATTATGCCCTGAAATGCAACACACTACAAAAATACATCAAATACACAAATAACTTGAGTACGAAACACCAATTTGAGCCTTTACGAAGTGTTCTAAGTGGATATAAATGTGACGGCCTCAACCCTGGGGTCAGGAGTTGACGTCACCCACATCATAATAACAAACATAATATAATCCAATTCAATATTATTACATAAACTCGACCCCTTTTTATCTTTTTCAGGTTTAAGTATGACTTAGATTATAATTATTATAAAACCAACTTATTACAAACAACCCTGGCAATACTATCTTAATACAGCAACTCAACAAACCATCTTTGATCTGAAACAATTACCTCAGAGGAGCTTGATACGGAAAGAACTGGGACCATGCCCTGACTACAACGGAAGAGTCTCCTAGGCATCTACAATACATATATATAAAACATGCTGCAAGGGTGAGCAATCAATTGCTCAGCAATACCACTATATGAATAACAAGTAAAACAGTTTATGATAAATCAATTATGGGAACATAATTCATAACATGTTACAAAATATGCAAAACATGTATAAACAGGATATCAACATCTAGCATGCTATGTAAAACAATAACATCAATCGTGTGCTGTTTATAAATATCAGAGTTCAATTTTAGCATGCTATTTCACTTTCAAATCATTTGTTCTATACAAGTTAATTTGTTAAACAGTTTCAAAATTGAATCAATCAAATGTATTGGACGTTCAACGGGTGAAGATAGTTGATCAGTCTATCATCACCGGACAGCGATTAACGGTCGTCCAGAATAAAGAATGTGTTCCGGAACTTGGGAGACTAGCTAGGTCTCCCCCATATTGGACTAATCGGTTACACAGTGTGCACAACCGAATTAGCCTCTTACGCCACAACCTGTTGGGCCGTTACCGAATAACGGGCATCTTACGCAACTCCAATAGATTAACTGAATTCCCTTTTTACCTCTTTCCAAATTCCACGACATAGGTGGACAAAACATTCCATAACATAGGTGGATCAAAATATTCCACGACATAGGTGGATCAAAACATTCCACGACATAGGTGGACAAAACATTCTCTTTATCCGGTTTTCCAAAATCACTTGTACCTATCTCTTTTTAAAACAATTTTGTCACGGTACACTATTCAAAACTTCTTTTAATTTTAATCACATGTTAGAGATAGGTACTTTCAGAAGTTACTTTTCCCCAAAACATATTTTAAACAACATTTCCCAAATACAGGGGATACGTAACTTAAAATGTTCTGTTCCATTACGAGAATAAAACAACAGCTATTCATATATACGGAACCATAAAAGTATGGTCAGGGGTACTTACCTTGCAGAGCTATACAACTATCTCTGATTGACCTTGAACCGATTTGAACGCTCGGATTTATCATCCAACTGTTAGACTATCCCGAATCCGACTTTGATATTCAGGCCCTTCGATTGGAACCTCGCTGAGCTTGTTGACTGATCACTAGGTTATCCTTAGTCCAACTTCAACTCTCAGGCCATTCGACTAGAACCTACAGAGTCGAAATACCCTAATTTAGACATTCGATTATTATTGACATATCCTCGCTAACAAATCTACCCATTCGATATCAATTTCCGTCTCAAAATTACACATACTATTATAATACACATAACAATTAGGGTTCACGAATTCAAAACTTGGTTCAATAATCACTTTCAGAAAATACGTATACTCATCGTTTCGTCAAACTAGGTTGTCAAATATTTTACAAAAATGTTTTACAACGATCCGGAAATAGGTTTTGTAAAATATTTATTTATAATTATACAATTATTCATGTTCGACTGGTATTTTCGACAATTACAAGATACGTTCCCGAGTTTTTCGAATTTAATTTTCCGAAAATCGGGCAGCGTCTCTTCTGTTTATCAGCCTACCCGTCGAAACATAATCAACGTCACCAAATCAAATCAATTGCGCAATTCACAATCACAATTCACAATCCCATTTATTTACCCAACTCCGACATAACATAACAAATTTTTCATTCCGAGAAACTAGTTTTACACACTTATTATTATTTTATTATTTTAATAATTATATTAGGACTCAGAATCGCGTCATCACAGTCCACCGTTGGCTCGCCAAGGCTCATCGCCGACGGCGGCAAAAATTCGCGGGTGCCCGTGTTATTCGGCTTTTCATCGCAAACTTTCACCGACAAATAACTATGGATATCCCAATAATCAAATGATTCGAATAACCATAAGAATTTATTCGAATTTTTCTTAAAATAATTCGAATAAACATAAAAATTCATTCGATTTTCCAGAAAATAACTCAAACAAATCAAAGGCAGACATCGAATAGTTTCATCACAATTTAATTGTAGAAACCGAGCATCATAAACCAACAATTCGGACAACTTATAAATCATACAAGTGAATCGAAATTAGGCACACACAGTGAACCATAGCAACAGCAGAGAAACTACCACACGCGAATACACGTGCACAGGAGGGAGGGGGGCGGTGACAAGGTCACCGGAAATGGAGTACGGACGGCGACACAAGTACCGGAAAGGAAGAAGATTCCAGCGAGGAGAAAATGGAAGAAAAAGGAACTAAGAGTAGCATGTATATATCTGTTCTTGAGGGATTGGAGATGGAAGAGACATTGAGAGAGAAAAAAAGAGTGTAGAGAGGGAGAGATTATAGAGAGAGAGAGAGAGAGCGAATTAGAGAGGGGAAGAAGTCGATCCAGATAAACAAAAACAGGGGATAAGGTGATTATACTTATCTGTTTTCTTTCCCCTATTACCAAGTCTGACACTGCCTTTTTAATTATTAACGATATATTTCGCCGATAAAACAAGTCAAAATAACTTCAAATAAATCTCAAAATTCCTAAAATAATCAAAAACTAGCAGATTAAAATTTTCATACTTCTTAAAGCATTTTTCAGTCTCACCTCATACCCGCATTTTACAATTTAACGAACAAACGTGTGGGTGAATTAATCCTAAAAATTCCCAGAATAATTTTAAAATTCTCGAAATATTCAAAACTTAATAAAATATGAGTTTTGTAATTTTTGAAGTATTCGAAAATTTAAATATTGAATTTACACTTAAATGAAATCAGAAAATCATTTAGGGCTAAATAATTACTGAAATATTAATTTCTAAATTTTATAAAATCCCAAAAATAATTATTGAGATTATAAAACATAAAAATAATTTTAGAGACAATTCAAACATTTATGAAAAATAAATCTTCAATAAATCACTTTTAAAAGTGAAAACAAACAATACAACTCAGTAATTAATTATACGGATAATCCTCGAATACCACTAGACCACACATAATTAAGAATAAAGCAACACACAACTAACAAAACCGATACACATATTTTTTTTATTTAATTATTTAATAATTATATCTTTAAATAATATAAAAGTATACGAATCATTATAATAAATGCCACTTCGGCCGCCCTGGACTTAGGCGCGGCCGCCCTGACTCTCTGGAAAAACTTATTTGCTTGGCTTTTCTTGCTGGTTTCTTTTATGCACTTGAACGAGGTTTCATCCTATCACTCTTCTAGCATAAAAATAATGTAAAAATCTTTCCTGCTTCCGATTATGCCCTGAAATGCAAAACACTACAAAACACATCAAATACATATATAACTTGAGTACAAAACACCAATTTGAGCCTTTACGAAGCGTTCTATATGGATATAAATGCCACTTAACAGCAAGCATTTATTTTCAGACTTGGAGATGAACCTCCCTAGAGCTGCAATTCTTCCTGACAGCTTTTGAACATCCTTGATGGAGCGTGGTGGCTCCATGTCTAGGATGGCTTTGATATTGTCGGGGTTGGCCTCTATTCCCCTCTTAGAGACCATGTGACCTAAAAAATTTCCAGACCCAACGCCAAAAGCACACTTGGCTGGGTCTATAACATCATCTTGTGGTGCCTCAGCACTTCAAATGCCTCTCTGAGGTGACTAATATGATCGGCCTTGCTTTAGTTTTTGACTAACATGTCATCAACATAGACCTCCATGGCCTTATCAATTAGATGGGAAAGTATCTTATTTACCAATCTTTGGTAAGTAGCTCCTGCATTCTTAAGTCCAAAAGTGATAACAAGATAATAAAATACACAAAAGTCAGTTATTAAAGATACCTTGGGGGTGCCATCCTTATGTATTCTAATATGATTCTAACCACTGAAGCCATCCATAAAGCTTAGCATCTCGTGTCCATCAGTGGCATCAATCAGGGTATCAATCCTCGGCAGGGGGTAACAGTCCTTGGGACAAGCATCATTCAAGTCAATGAAGTCAATACACATCCTCCACTTCCCATTGGCCTTCTTAACCATTACGGGGTTGGCCAACCACTTAGGGAATTGCACTTCCTCAATGAAACCAGCTTCTAAAAGCTTCTCGACCTCCTGTTTAATGGCTTTCAGCCTATTAGGGGCAGAAGTTCTCTTCTTCTGCTTCACAACCTTTCAAGTCGGGTTAATGTTCAACCTATGAGTTATGAGGTTTGGGTCAATCCCAGGAATATCAGCTGCTGTCCAAGTAAATACGTTAATGTTCTCCTATAGGAAAGTTGTCATTTGTCCCTTCAAGGGCTTGTCCAGATATGCCCCAATATACGTGACCTTCTCCAGGTCTAAGGGGTCTAGGGGAATTGGGACCAAGTCCTCGGCTGGCTTCCCTTGCAATTCATTATTCTCTCAGACATCCATGTCTTCTATGGGGAGGACCTGCCCCCCGGTTCCATCGGGCCTAAGTGTTGCAATACAGCAAGTGCGGGCCATTTTCAGATCTCCTTTTCCTTCTCCTACGTCGTTCCAAGTTGGGAACTTCGGTACCATGTGGTAGGTTGAGGGTACAGCCTTGAACGCATGGATCCCTGTTCTATCCATGATGGAATTTTAAGTAGAGGCTGCATTAACAACCTGAAAGTTCAACATTTGTGTGGCCTCCCTGGGCTCTTCCCCGATAGTCAAGGGAAGTTGTATTGATCCTTCGACTTTGCATTCCACATGGTTAAACCCGTAGATGGGTGCGTCGGATGGAGTTAGTTGAGAATGGTAGCGGAACTCCGAACCCTGAGGTTGAGGAGCAACAACGCAATGATGTTTTATTACTTATTGGAGATCAGATTGTGGATCCGATAGAACGTCCTAACGAGGGACCGAATGATGTTCATATTGAGGATGTAGCGGTTGAGGATGTTATCCTAGAAGGGATTATTGCTGAGTATGATCCTGTGGAGGATCTTGACAAGAATGAATAAAGGACCACTGAGGAATTGATAACCATGGTTAGGGCGACTACCAGAGGTAGGATTTGCCGGTCACTACCGGAGGTTCGTTCAAGTTTATAAAGATAGTAGCCCCTTTAACGCGGCTTACTCGTAAGACTGAGAAGTTCGAATGGACAGAAAAATGCGAGAACAGCTTTTAAAAACTAAAGAAAAGGTTGGTGACGGCCCCTATGTTGGCGTTGCCGGATGGAAAAAGGAGATTTTGTGATGTGTAGTGACGCTTCGCATAAGGAATTAGGGTGCTTCTTATACAACACAACAAGGTAATCGCGTACGCGTCAAGACAATTAAGGGAATATAAAATTCGATATCCCCACCCATAAGCTTGGGCTCGTGGCAATAGTTTTGCCCTAAAGATTGGAGGCACTACTTGTATGGAGAAAAGTGCGAGATTTACATAAACCATAAGTTCTCTAGTACATTTTCACGCAGAAAGAGCTCAACATGCGCCAGAGGAGGTGGTTAGAGCTAATCAAGGATTTTGATTATGAGATTCTTTATCATCCAGGGAAAGCCAAAATGGTGGCTAATGCCCTTAGTATAAAAGAGAGACTCAAGATGAAAATGTCTTTGGGAGAGTTGATAAGAGATTTTGAGAAAATGGAAATAGAAGTGAAGGTAACCGGAGCTGGTACCGAAAAGCTGTTTGAGATTGTAATACAGCCCGAATTATTGGAGAAGATCATATTGTGCCAAGAAAAAGTGATGAATAGAGGCAGAGAACCAATGATCGGAGAAGAGATTAATACCTAAAAAGATGATGAGGGAATAATGAGGTATCCCTACAGAATTTGGGTTCCAAATGTTCAAAAGCTTAAAGATGAGATCTTAGATGAAAGCCCTAGTTTGAGGAATAAGATTTACAGCAAACCCTGAACGTGATAGTCGGGGATGTCGCCATCAAGATAGAAGGACCCATAACATAATGAAGTGGAAAATGAGGATTTAAAACGTATAAGATAACCCTGATTATGGGAGAAGGATGAAACATTTCATACTTAGAAAATAGAAGTCGAGCAAGGAAGGGAGCACCAAGACAGTACTCCTATGGGGCAACTCATGGACCTTCCTAAACAAATCTTATACTTTTAACCCAACCATGACCCTGAGGAATCAATACGGTGGGAAATTCTTTCATGACCTTTAAGTCGCTAAGCTTTCAGAGTTCCAAGGAACAAGGTGACCCAGTCGAGGCAAGAGCCTGGATAAAAGAAATATAGGAACCATTTGAGATTCTAAATGATTGATGAAGCGGAAAAGACTGTTTTTGTCACTTACCTTTCTAAAAGAGAGGCCACCCGTTGGTGAAAGACCAAGAAAGGCACGAAGCCAGAGGTTATAATAAACTGGTTTAAGTTCAGTCAATTATTTTCGGGAAAGTAATTCCCAAGGTTATAGAGATAGTGTAAAAGCTTTAGAGCCAGAACAAAGGCGGACGAGTATGATGAGTTATGAATCTAAGTTGTAAAAGTTGTCAAGATTCGTCTGGAGGACAAGAATCCTAGAATTAAAATCAATGCTTATGTTGTGTTGGTTCATGAAATGGTTGTAATAGAAATAAAAATAAAAGAAACTGAAGTGGAAAGGAATATAAAGGCAATAAAGTTTGAGGAATGATAAGGGAGTTGGGTATGAGGAAACCCTAAAGACTCATAGAAATAGAAATAGAATAGTATGTAATCGTCTAGATGAGGGTGATTCACCATGAGTTAAAGTTGATGGTTTAAGGCATAAGTGATATGTATATTGTATCCCCTTTAAGTTGGGAGTATTGGAAGACACTTCGAGATAGATCGATGGGCTAATAAGAAAACACGGATGGACTGAGGAGACAGGATAACAAGATATTAGGAAAATGGGATGAAGGAAGTGACCTTCAAGAATGTGAAGTATATGTAAGACCGGTGGCATGATACCCAGAAAGGGAGACGTCAGGTATGAAAGATATCCCAATATTGAGATGACTATTGAGATAAACAACAAAAGTAAATGAGGAATTATTAAGAAGAAGTTCACGTTAAACATGACCAATATCTTCCAGAACATCCCTGTTGTCATTACCAAATTATGAAAGAAAAGCGGGTAACCATTATTATCTTTTGAAGGCCATATGGGTTGACCTCAGTTTGAATAAGGATGCTATTGTGAAATTGGTATAGACTATTGAGGTGAGAATGATTGAATAAGATACCCTTATCAGGGATATATGACTTGATTTATCCATGGAAGGATGTAAGTACCTTTTTAAAGGTGGAATTAAGGATATAACCTCAATAACTTGAGATGAACCATGGGGGGAATGCATAAAGGTTGGTATTTCACCATTAATGGGGATATTATGAGTTTGGGTGGTACGGAATGAAGGACTAAGGCAACAACAACCTTTAAAGATCAGTGGAGAAAGTTTTCAGAACTATATAGACAATAGTTCTAGTATTAGTAAATGGTATCTTGATATACCATGTACCTAGAGAGTACATGATGAAGGATTTAAGGATAACCTTAGAGGTTTTACAAGGGAAAAGGTAATATTCAAAGTTCTAAAGAATATAAATTTTGATAAAGAAAATATGACGTAATAATAATAATGCCAAGTGGGGCACATGTTAAACCATGAGAAAGTATAGATTGAACCCAATGAAGGTCAAGATTGGTGAAAACAAGAAGGACCCAAGATAAGAGACGTCCTAAGTATGATCAAGAATCAGTCATGATAATGCTAACCTCTATGGACCGATGCAATAACTTATGGAAAAATGGTGATATTTTTTTTCTCACCAATGCTTAAGGAAGTGCATTTTCACACAAGCAATTGAAATGAGGTAGAAAATTTAATTGGAGGTGGTTAAAATGATATTGATTGTAAGGAAATTTTACTATCAGGAAAGGCCAAAGAGGTGGCCGACACTTTAAGTGTAAGAGGACAATTATAGGCGCTCGTGCCAGAGGAATACAGTGATAATGGTTAAAGCCGTGAAGATTGTATTATGGTTTGAAAGATTGACATTCCTTCTGATGATTGTGCGATACTCAACCGTGATAGTAGTTTGGTAAAGATTTAATTTATGTAATCGCCGTGAGTGGGCTATCTATCTTATAGGTCATATCTTGAGATAAGCCAGGACCATGTTACGAAAGGACTAAATGAACCTTTGAGCTTCATGTCTCCTAATAAAGACATATGGTTAATAATGGTATTAACCTGCTATCATTGCTTTTATTGAAACTCTTCTGCAATTTTATCTGCTTCGTGTCATATGTACGCCAAGTTCAGGAGTGTTCTTCATGACTCATGGAATGGTGATTATGTTGCCTCCTTAGAAGAATTTGATACGACATGTATGGACTCCGTATGGTTAGCTATTAAGATTTCATAGAAAATGAATGACTACAGTAGGTCAGTGGTGGACCATAGTAATGCAACAATGATTCTGCAAGTAATGAGCCGATTACAGCCGGGAGAGTTGTATTGGAATGGATGTTGAGGTTGAGTACCCCTATTGGGGCCGTGTTGATGTAAAAGTTATCATTGATAGACTACCTAGTGGAGTATTTACATATTATATATTTATTCCCTCTTATGAATAGAGAGTCGTATTACTATATGAGGAAGGTTGCAGTGCAAACATAAAATTCTAGTAACAATGATGTCTAGAATGAAATCCCTTATTTGAGTTTCGATGTCGAGGGAGTTTCAAAAGTGAGTGTTTATGAGCTCGAGCAAGAGCATGGATCCATGGAATGATGGACGGAATAGTAAATATTCTGGCACGTGAAATGCGATGCTATAATACTTGATGTTGATATATATACACATATATTTTGTTCTCCTATGATAAACCTCTATAGTTCATGTTACGACCGACATTTTATGTAATATTAATTTTTAGCCCATCCTTATGAATGTGTCGTGGAACAGAATATCTATGGAATCTCCATTGTCCACTAGGACCCTCATAATAGGACAATTTCCAATTATCGGTGTGATAACCAGGGGATCATCATGATGAAATTTCAAACCTTCAAGATCTGGGTCACCAAATTCAAGTGTCATATTTGACTTAACACACTTAGATGGCTCTCCAACTATGCTCATCACTTCTCTCGCATAAGCTTTTCGATAGTTCCTTGTAGTACCAGCTGTAATAGGACCTCCTGAGATCATATTGATTATCGGACATCGGGGCTGTGGGTTGCGATCTATGTCATTACCTCTTCGATCATTGTCACTTCGATCATTATCTCTTTTTTGGCCTCCAGCCTCTTCACCCTTGGTGAAACGTCCGAATATTTCCCCTTCGGATTAGATACTCAATCTCATCCTTGAGTTGCCTACAATTGTAAGTATCATGACCAACATCTTTATGAAATATGCAGTATCGACTCTTGTCACTTTTCTCGGGGTCTCCCCTTAGTGGCTTCGGCCATTTGAAATCTTTGTCCTTCTCAATTTCCATAAGAATTTGGTTCCTTGGAGAATTCAACCTCGCATATTCAGTGAACCTTGGTTCCTGATTCTTCTTAGAAGAGGAGGAGTCATAGCTTTTGCCAATTCGTGGATACTTGTCATTGGCATCGTACTCCTGATCCGTCTTCCGCTTCTTGTTTCCAGTAGGTTCATTATTCACAGCCATCTTCTTCATACTCTCCTCCACCTTGATATAATTTCCGGCCCTATTCTGTAGCTGCAGCATGCTTTCGGGAGGGCGCTTAGGTAAGGATATCTTAAAAAACTCGTCTCTAGTCCCTTGCTGTAGGGCTATCATAGCTACCTTATCGTCAAGATCAGGGACCTTCAAAGCATCCTTCGTAAATCAATTCAGATACTCTCTCAGGGACTCCTTTGCTCCTTGGACTATGCCCATGAGAGAGGCCGAACTCTTCTTGTGTATTCTGCCACTTATGACTTCTTGATAAAAGCTTGGCTCAAGTCCTTAAAGGATCCAATAGAGTTTGGGGGATAGACGACTGTACCACCGTTGAGCCATACCCGATAGGGTTTGAGGAAAGACCTGACACTTAATAGCGTGGTTCACGGGTTGTAACAATAGGACATTAGAGAACATCCTGGCGTGATTAGCAGGGTCGCCAGTACCATCGTATGCTTTGATGGTAGGCATCTTGAACTTCCTTAAGATGCGGGCATTCATTATCTCATCAATGAATGGTGGGTTTAGATCATCACGATCTCCTAGGGGCATAAGATTACTTGGATCAGCCCTTGGGGCAACAACCCTTCTTGGTATTCGAACATCCAGGTCTATGATTGGAGGTGGATCTCTCCGTCTCGGAGCAAGTGGGGGTCTCGGGGTCAGGTGCGTCTCCAGGTCGCGCTTTAGCCTTTGGATCTCAGCTTCATGGGCCTTGATCCTCTCCTGGACATCTTGGGGATTCGTTTCTTGAGTGCTCATGGGGCGCTGGTCAGTAGTAGGCATCGGTTCTTTACCAACACGCCTACTTCTCGGAGTAACATCGTCATTCGATGATTCGGAGTCTCTATCAGTACAAGATCCAGAGAATTCTTGATCCTCCGGAATAGGAGCCAATCCACATATGTATTGGGGTGTCCGCCCTTGTGCTTCACTTCTATTAGAGTGTCCACTTCCTCCAATTTTGGGGTATAGAGGCATCCCGTAAGAGGGGTTAGTGGTTACGATCGTCGAGTACTTATACCCAACGGGTTGAGGGTTCATAGGTGCATGTAGCTGCTGAAATTGGGGATTCGTCCCTTGAGGAGTTGGGGAATTTGTCCCTTGTGGCTGAGCCTCAGTCGCCCCTACTAGGGTTCCTCCTTGGGTGGAGACATAGATTGAGTGCGGTGGTACTTCCACCACTGATGCGATTGTTCGTGATGGGACAGGAGGATCTGCTCCACTATTGTTTCTGCTCTGTGTATTCACCATGGTTGTTGTAGCTTTCCCATAGACGGAGCCAAATGTTGTGGAACAAAAACTAGAGTGTGTTAGTATTTAATGTTAGGGTTTGTGAGTTTCAAGTTTTAATGGTTGCTCTTGCGTTCAGGACTAGCGGTCCTTACAAGATGCCTACATATCTATGTGTAGTAGAGAATCAAGCAAAAAACGTAGTTCTATTTTGAGGGGTAGAGCCCTTTATATAGAGGTGAGTATAGGGTTAGACTTGTGTTGGGAGACTTGGTGGATAAGTCTCCAACTTAGATGGTGATTAGGAGTCCTATAAGAGAAAGAACTCCAGAACCTTTTGTGTAGGACTCTAAGTCCGTTTAGGACACATGTCTCTGCTCTTCCAGCCGTATTGGGCCTAGCCCACGAACAACTTGTGTTCGTGGACCTTGACGACCTCTACTAATGGGCCTTGCCTACACAGACCGTCTTGAGTCTGCTACGAGCTCGGACCAGACAGGTCTGCACTGGACTTCTAACAAGAAGCCCAAATATAATTAATGCGACATTTAATGTGTCTTTAGGATGTATTTTCTATCAATATCAAATATCCATTTTGCATATAATATTTTCAAAACACAATCTATAATATTCGCAATTTTGTATAAAATTTCAAGCAACCTCAAAGTCGTATATAATTTTGAGTAATTTTTTATACTCTTACATATAAAATATTGACTGTATTTTTATAAATAAGTTAAAAAACATGAATATTTTTCATAAATTCATTTTTATTTAATTGAACAGGTCACTGTAAAATTGTACTACCAGTAGTATTTGTTGAAAAAGATTTACAGTTATTATTCCCTCAGTCCCACCCAATTGTATATAGTTTTTTTAATGCTCGACACACATTTTAAGATAAATATAAATATATTTTCATAATTTATTTTTGAATTTTTCTTTTTTGTATTAAACTTTAAACAATAAATTTTTTTCAGGAGAAAAAAAATTTACGCAACTATATTTTAAAAGAGTTTTAAAATACGTGACGAGTCCCCATCCCCAATGTATACTACTTGGGGATAGAGAGGGAGTAGTTTCGTAGCAACCCTAGCAATTTGTTGATGATTTTAAGAACCGCCCGTGAGTGGGCTACAAATAAACATTGTCGTTCGTATACAAAATTCAGGATCGGCTCATTTAAGAAAACTCGGCTCGGTTCGACTTCTTAATAAGACGGTTTTAAAGATAAAAATGAGCTTGAATGATTAAACGAGCGCAGCCAAACTTTTTGTCTATTCGGCTCGGACTCAGCTCGTTTAGCTCGGATTCGGCTCGGACTCGACTCGAACTCGGTAACTCGACTCAGATAAAATTTATATATATCAAAAATAATAAATTAATACTAATTATTTAATTTTTTATTAGTACATTTTTTCATCATTTATTAATAATTTAAATATTTTAGAATATATATATATATTTTTAAAATTTAACACTTAGTTTTTTTAAAAAAAACTATCAAATATTGTTATCATAATATATTCATCTTCAATTCTTCACATTTTCATAAACACAAAAACATAACTTGTAATTTACATCAACAAAATTTAAGTAAAATATCAAAATATAATAAAAATTTCAACATCGACAATTCAAAAAGTAATGTACGATTTCTAAAGTTATGAATGTCTTAATAATTTAAAATAAAATTGGATAAATTGCTAAAACTCGTCTTGAAAAATAAAATGATATAAGTAAGGCAACAAGTGTAGGGTGTGAGTGTGCGTATATAATTGTTAGATAAAATTATTATTTGATCTCGATACAACTTGTAAAATTATAAATTTTAGGGTTGGTCAATTGAAAAATATATGAGAATTATTAGTAGACCACTCGACTCAGCTCGAGTTTGGCTCCGCTCGGTTAATCAGGAACAAACTCGTATTCGGCTCGTTTTTAAACAAAGAGCTGAGTTTGAACATTATTTTAGGCTCGATTATTAAATTCGGCTCGACTCGATTTTTTTTTTTAAAAAAAGTTAAATTCAACTCAACTTGTACAGATTTTGGCTCGATTTTACGGGCTTGCAGCTCAAACCGTGACCCTCAAAACTACTCTACTCGGCAGCATTCGTCAAATGTGTATCACTGGCTCATTGGGCTTTAAGATTGAGGTAGAATGTATTCGTATTAAAATTGGAGTACTATTCTTTTTCTTATATGAATCATAATAAAAATTTCGATCGGCGAGTTAAGCTGCAAGTCAAAAAATCAAGTTTGTGATATGAGAATTATTAATGGGATCCAAAATTTAAAGATTTCATGAACTAGGCACGTGAAATTATTCTTACCATATCTCCATTTATTTCCCCGTCGGTTAACAATTTAAGATTTTGCAAACTAGTACATTTCTGTAAAATTATTCCTGAGAACTTTTTCGAGTCACATGTTACCGTAACTAATTTGAGTATTTAGATTATAGCAAATACCCATATTGTTCACAGATAATAATTTATCTTCGAAACTGATTTTATAATACGGATTCTGACAAAGTTTTAATTTAGGAATTATATGCAGGTAACGTAGTATTATTTAAAAATCAAATTAGGAGTGATATGACCGTAGATCGGAAGGAGTTAGGCTGAGTTTCGAAAAGCGTAATTCAAGTCGAGTTTATTCGAGCCGACTCTAGGGATGGCGGTTGGGTCATTTCGGGGTCGGGGAATGCTATCCCCGCCCCCGATTCCCGATCCCCCGAACCCGCCCCGATCCCCAAACGGGGATTATTTTACTCCGGTTCCCCGTTTGGGGCGGGGAACGGGAATTCCGAGATTTTTTTTTATTTTTTTCGTTTAATAAAAATTAAATTTTGAATAATATTTTTTAATAAAAATTCACATTGTAAATCGTAATATATAAATATTCTAAAAATTTAATATTAATGTTTAACCTTAATTTCAATTAATATTTATTTCTAGTATAATAATAATAATAATAATAATAATAAATATTATTATAATAAAATAATATCACGATAGATAAATTTAAATCATTTAGAAGATAAGAAATTGAAAATAATAATATATTTTATATATTAAAATATTTATTTGAGATATTTATATATATAATATTATTTTTATTTAAAATACGATTCGGGGTCGGGGATTGGGGTGGGGGACACTAATCCCCGCCCCCGCCCCGATCCCCGAATTTTTTATACATATCTCCCCGATCCCCGCCCCGTACCCGAAAAAATCCCCGATTCCTGGCCCCGTTCGGGGCGGGGATTGGATAGGTTCGGGCGGGGGAAATGTCCATCCCTAACTGACTCATTTAACTAATCGAGTCTAAACCATTACATGAGCTCGACTTAACGGTTTTAATGAGTCGGGTGAGCCGACTCATTTAATTTTATACTCAATCGAGTCTAAATCTTCACCCAAACTTGGTTCGTTTATTTTAAAGAGTTGAGTCGAGGCAGTTCATTTCGCTCTTTAATTAAATAAGTAGAATTATCTTCCCGAAATCGACTTGTTTAATTAAAATCAAATCAAGCTAGTTTGTTTAAATATTTTATTTAAACAAATTGAAAATTATGCCAAAACTTTACTCTTTTAATTAAATAAATTATTTAAACAAATTGAAAATTATGCCAAAACTTTACTCTTTTAATTAAATAAATTGAGTTAAGTACATTTAAACAAATTTGTAGTTAGCAGGACACCTCACTTCAAATTACTCATATTACATTACATGACATAGTGATTTTAAATTTGAAATTTACGGGCATAAATCGAAGCCGTTGGAATGGAAATTTGAGAGAGGGAGAATAGAGAGGAGGGAGATGCATCGAGACCTTGAAGAAATGCCTAGCAAGCCGTGCAGATTCCCCATCATATTTACATACCCACTCTGCATCTGTTACTGTGCGCCACTTGTGCACCATAATATCTCACACATGACATGCCCCCCAGTAAACATACTTTATTTTTAATAATTTATTCATGATCAAACTCGATCTAATTAAAATCGTTACTTTCATTTATTTAAAATAAGATTGATTTCTTGTGATACGTTAGAAAAAAGTCTCTCTCGCAAGTAACATCTCGGTTAACAAAAATGGCCCATATGCCCATCAAAATCATACAATTAGTACGAGAGATACTAAAGCATTTTTGTACATTACCAAAACAAACATAATTCAACCCCACAACTGATTTGTACACCAGCTCTGCATCTCATGTTGGCCCTTGCTTTGGGACTCGCTTGACTGGGAAAATACCTTACCTTACTAGTACTTGCTTAACTAGTCATTTTCAAATTTAATTCGGGACTGTCTACAAACTCTATCAAGCATGTACTAACATGGACATATCACACACAATATACCACCTTTTTATTGATAAAATTTTGAATGCACATTGTTACATACACAGTTGTACACCGGAAATTATGGAAAATATTTTGTCAATAAAATTAGAAATCTCCATAATATAGGCAAATCTTACACACACAAGTCCCTACCATCTCATTATAGTGTACAATATCCATAATTTTTACCCATCTTCCACCGCTCCAAACCCCTATATATCACTTCACTTTTATCACAACTCACTACAACATACCTCTCTCTCTCTCTCTCTCTCTCACACACACACAAAGCAAGCTATGGGGCTCTTGCATCTTGCACTCATTTTCTCTAGTCTGGTCCTTGTTCTTGGCACAGCCCCAGGTCACAAGACAAACACAATAGCTCAGCCTCCCACTGCATTTGCTCCAGCTCCTGCTCCTCACCACCATAAGGGCGGTGGCCACCACCACCACAAACACGCACCTACCCCTGCTCCTGCTCATTCCCCTATCAAGCCACCCACTCAAGCCCCGTCTCCTGCTCCTGTCAAGCCCCCAGTTCAGGCTCCAGTGAAAGCCCCATCTCACGCCCCCACTCCTCTCCCAGCCAGGAAGCTTGTATCTGTACAAGGTGTGGTCTACTGCAAGCCCTGCAACTATACTGGCGTTGAAACTCTCCTAGGAGCTACTCCTCTCCTTGGTAAGCTAAACTTAAACATAATATTTATTAAATTTGAATCGATTGACCTCCCATTTCCGAATACTCAAAATATTTTGTATTTAATATTATAGGTGCTGTGGTGAAGCTACAATGTAACAACACAAAGTACCCACTAGTAGTCCAAGGCAAGACGGACAAAAATGGCTACTTCACAGTAAACGCTCCCAAGACAATAACTACATATGGAGTTCACAAGTGCAGAGTGTTTGTGGTTTCATCACCTGAGAAAAAGTGTGACAAGCCAACTAATCTGCGTTACGGAGTCAAGGGTGCAATCTTGGAAAGATCAACGAAGCCACCAGTGTCTACAAAGACTCCTTCTACTTTTGATATGTTCAATGTTGGTCCTTTCGCTTTTGAGCCTTCTACTAAGAAACCATGCTCTACTCATTAGTTGTGTTTTAGTGTCATTAATTTAAATTTGCAAGCTTAATTAAGGACTTAAGTTGGTGTTTTGTAATCTTGATTAGGATTGGGTTTGTCATCTTTTGTTTGTTGTATGTGTATCCAAATCTTGGGTGACAATAAAGACATTTGAGAGATCTTGTATGAATTTCAAGCAACTTGATGCTTGCCAATCTTTTTAATTTTTCAAACTTTGTTATTAAAAGGAAAATAAAATAAATCTAAGTTAAATATCTGAAGAAGAAAGTAGTCAATGGAACTATAAATACATACGAGAAATTTTGTTTTAATATCAGTACATTAAGGGCTCTTAAACGGATAATTTGGATACAGATATGTTAATCCGTATTCGCATCCGTATCCGTAATTATCGGATTCGAATACGGATAACATATATCCGTTTTTTCTCGGATATGAATGTGGATATTTCGAATAAATATCAGATTTTTGGAATTTTTTTGTTGCCTAACGATGATTATAAAACATTTTCTATAATTAAATACAAATAATATATTTATATATATTGTTATGGATTAAAACTACTATATATAATTGTTGTATTTAATACTAAGGAACGTGAGCTTCGAGACTCGATTTGACTGCTCTTGTGTTTCGTGACTCAATCTGCCTTAACAAGATGCCTACGTACCTTGCTGATTGCCAAGGATCAAGTCAAAAAACGTAGTTCTGATTGATGGGGGTGAGACCCCTTATATAGATGTTGGTGGTCCTTGAATTGGACTTGGTATAGGAGACTTGGTGGGCAAGTCTCATAGTTAGAATGGACTTTGGAGTCCTAGATAGTAGGAAACTGATCCCTTATCCTTTTAGGTCCCCTTGAGGCTTATCTATAAAGATTTATATCCTTATCAAGACTCTTCTCAACAGCTGATTTTTCCCTTATTAATTAATTACGAAATTAATTAATAATCAGGGCTTTTGGGCCTTTTTTATTCCATCAGGCCTGATCTGGTCCATCAGGCTTAACCTTTCTGGTCTGAATATCATACATCTTCTTATTGGGTCCAGCAGCCCATTATTAATAAAATCAGGATTTATTTATCCCTATCATTTGCCCCCCAACTTTTGGGAAACATTGATTAGGTTTCACAGAAGTTAAGTCTATTCATTCCCTTACAGGGTTTCGTTCTTGCGTAAAGTGTGGAGCGACCTACACGTTTACAACGAGTTTTTCCTTTTATTCAGGAATTATTTTGATTTCCAGGAATTTTTTCCCTTATTTCCGGGATTTTTTCCCTAATTTCTGGATTTTTCCCTAATTTTTCTGGGATTTTTCCTCATTTTCTGGAATTTTCCCTAATTTTTCTGGGATTTTTCCTTATTTTCTGGAATTTTCCCTAATTTTTCTGGGATTTTTCCTTATTTTCTGGAATTTTCCCTAATTTTTCTGGGATTTTTCCTTATTTTCTGGAATTTTCAAATTTCCAGCCCTTTTTTCGACCAGGATCCTAGTCGAAATTTCGACCTGGATCCTAGTCGAAAATAGGGGTCAGCCTTGTCATCCTGGTCGAAGGATTTCGACTAGGATCCACGACCTGGATTTCGACCAGGATCCTAGTCGAAATTTCGACCTGGATCTAGGTCGTCAATTCCCCACTTTTAGCTTCTGATTTTGAGCCCTTCGACTAGGATTTCGACCAGGATCCTAGTCGAAATTTCGACCTGGATCCTGGTCGAAAATTCTTTGGTTTTCTTGATTCCTGGTCGAAGAATTTCGACTAGGATCCACGACCTGGATTTCGACCAGGATCCTAGTCGAAATTCGACCTGGATTTTTAATCCTTATTTCTGTAAAATGCTTGTCTAATTCGACCTCATTCCTAGTCGAAGTTTCGACCTCAATTCAGTTCTATTTTTTCCGCTTTTTTCGTGAGTCTAGTCGAAAAATTTCGAGCAGGGATCACGAACTGGATTTCGACCTGAATCCTGGTCTTTTTTCTCCGTTATTTTCGGGTGTCTGCTCGAAAGTTTTTGAGCAGGATCCACGACCTGGATTTCGACCTGAATCCTGGTCTTTTTTCTCCGTTATTTTCGGGTGTCTGCTCGAAAGTTTTTGAGCAGGATCCACGACCTGGATTTCGACCTGAATCCTGGTCTTACATCTTTTTATTTGGGCCTTACATTTTTTAAGGCTAAAGCTGAATTTTCCAAATCCTAATTGGATTTGGGGCTGGATTTCTCTATTGGGCTTTATCAAATATTACTGGGCCTCTTTATTGGGCTTTATCAAATATTACTGGGCCTCTTTATTGGGCTTTATCAAATATTACTGGGCCTCTTTATTGGGCTTTATCAAATATTACTGGGCCTCTTTATTGGGCTTTATCAAATATTACTGGGCCTCTTTATTGGGCTTTATCAAATATTACTGGGCCTCTTTATTGGGCTTTATCAAATGTTACTGGGCCTCTTTACTGGGCTTTATCACACCCTGTTTAGAATGCCCTAGAATTCCTAGGAATATTCTGGAAGATGCTTTTTCCTGGGCTTTTTCTCATGGGCCTTTGTTCTTAATGGGCTTTTTGTCCCTTCAACTTCTTTTTCCTCCTATATAAAGGAATGAGGAAAGGTCACTACTCCTCACTTCCTCATTTCTTTGTTTTCTTCTTCATTCTCCTGCTAAGATTCTCAGAGCAATAACAGCAAGTCGGAGCTCAAAGCCTTTCTCAGGAGTGCTTTTTCAGGTAAGATTTCTCCCTTTGTTTTTTGTGTTCATTTTTCCATTGTGTGCCATTTTAAGACAGCCTATTTACGTGCCTCATACCTTTTTTCAGATGGCTGACAAAAGAATGACTCGTTTGGCCAAGATGAACGTGGCTAGAAAGTCCAATGATTTTCCTATTCGATCGAGGTATACTTCCTTAATCGACATGATCAACACTCGAGGGGACGAGTATCCGTCTGATGCGCATCTGGACGCACACGATCATATCAGCGCCTTACGGGATCCCAAGGAGCTGGAAAAGTTGAGCGGCTGCTTCAGAATCAAAGAACCTTTTAAGCTGGTTCTTGCAGGTCCGGCCGACAGGGCCTGTCAGTGGAAGAAGGACGCGCTATGCGTCTATAGGGATACTCTAAGGGCAGGTATTAGACTCCCTTTTCATCCATTCATTCCTTTACTTTTGGCTGATGTAGGCATCAGCCCTTGCCAGCTTCCCCCCAATTCCTGGAGGTTGATCCTATGCTATCTGTCGCAATGCGCCAAGCACAGCATCCCCACATCTGTTGCTGTTTTCAGGAAGATTTTCCAGTTCAAGAACAGCCCCGATAAAAGTCCGGGTTGGGTTTCTATCAACCAACGCCCCACTATCCCCCATATTGTGAATGGGAAATCCATCCCTGACAACAATTTGGGGTGGAAGAAGGATTTTTTGTTTATAGTTTGGGAGGGTGGAGACTGGGGTTCCCTATTTCGATCTTCTTTTGGGATTGCCGTGGATGGGAGCCCAAATGACATAGCTTTGTCTGAGGAGGAGGCTAGAGGTTTCAACCTCCTGACGCAAGACAACGGCACCTCCCATTCTTGGGATCTTATCCGGGAGACTGTCCTGGTAGAACGCGGCCTCTCGCCCGTTCATAAGAAAAGTAAGTTCCTACCTTCATCTACTTTATTTCCTGCATTTTTATTCCATTAGTTTTCAACTGACTTTGCTTGTCGCAGTGGCTGAGAAGATTGAGGAGGCTATGAAGCCAAAGGACCTGGAAACGACCAGGATGAAGAGGGCTGGGAAGATTTTCAAAGATCCTAGGCTTGGTGATCGCTTCCCTGAGTTCCTCCTTCAGGCTATGGAGCCAAATGAGGAAGGTCCCAGCCAGGTTTTGCGCACCAAGCAGAGGCCAGGGGCCTATTTTCAACCTGCCTGGGGGATCCGGGGCAAGGACTCAATATTGGGCAGCACAACCCTGTCCAAGGAATGGTCCAAACATTCCATCTCTCCGGTGGACTATCAAGACTTTGTCCTCCAACAGGACTTAGAGGGGAACGAGCTTTTTGGAGCCCAAGCCCTGGCGACAGTACGCACTTTACTTATGCCTTTTACACTTTTCTTTTCATGCTTCTTTTCTAAAGTTTTGCTATTTCTCTTGCAGGCTAACGCCCATTTTCAAGGGGCAATTCACCAAGCTAAGGCTTGGAAGGTTGGCCTGGAAGATGCCAACAAGAAGTTGGAGGAGGCCAACCAAAAAATTGAGGCCCTTGAAGCTCAATTGGCTTCTTCCACTTCTGACCTGGAGACGGCCCGGGCTGAAAACGTAATCTTGAAGGCGCAGAAGGACAAAGCCTTTGACGGCTGGATGGATACCCAAGAATTCAAAGACCTGATGGTGGAGCATGACACCCTTCTTCACCCAGTCAGCTACAAGGAGGGTTGGGACGCTGCTGTGGAGGCTATCCAGGATGAGTTTCCCGAGATCCTTGAGCAGTCGCCCTTTCCCTGCCCTGTGCGGGTTCCAGAGCTTGGAGGCGTTACTGAGAAGCTTGCTGGCATGATCAGGGATGGAGAAGAGGAAGATTCTTCTGAGGAGGAACTCGAGCCTGCTACTAAGAAGGCAAGGGTGGAAGAACCTTCAAAAGTAGTGCCTCAACAGCCATCATCTCCTGCAGAGGGAACTTCCACAGGGACTTCGGAGGGTTCGACTGAGACTTCTGAAGAGACGACTGAAACTTCCGAGGAGTCGTCGGATAGTGGTTCTGAAGAATCTCAACCTTCCAAGGCCTAATTTTTTGTATATCTTCTCTATGAACTTTATTTTTATCAGAAGTTGTTACCCTTCGGGGTTAAATTTTGTATGTTGCTCCTTCGGCCTCTTATCATTATAGTCTTAATGTGCGTTTAAACATCCTTTAGATAGAAATAACTTAAAACTCTTTAACATGAAGTCTGGTTTTTCAAAACATTACATAGCATGGGTTCGACCCTAATCAATAATAACTTGACAATGTAAATTCTACTGGAATATAAAATCCTACGCAAGCAAAGCTTCCAGGTGCTTTTAAACCTACTTGCCATAATGACAAGTGAGAATCGTACTTCGCCTATCTTACACGTAGTAAACCTTCAGGTTTTGTGCGTGCCAGGTCCTCGGGACTTCAAAACCATCCACAGTCTCGAGCTTGTAGGTTCCTCTACCTTGAACACTCTTGACTCTGTACGGCCCTTCCCAATTTGGGGCAAGCTTCCCTTTTTGTCCTACACCAGATGCTTCTATCTTCCTCAAGACTAGATCGCCTTGTTTAAAAAACCTTTCTTTAACCCTTAGGTTGTAGTAGAATGAAGCTTTTTTCTGATATTCTACTATCTTTGCATGTGCTTTATCTCGCACTTCATCGATTAAATCCAGGGCTAGCTTCTGCCCTTCCTCATTTTCTTTCTCATCAAAAGCCTGAATCCTTGGAGAAGAATGTGATATCTCCACGGGAACTACTGCTTCTGCCCCATATGCCAACATGAAAGGGGTTGCATCTGTCGTGACTCTACAAGTA
Source organism: Apium graveolens (assembly GCF_009905375.1). Taxonomy (NCBI): domain Eukaryota; kingdom Viridiplantae; phylum Streptophyta; class Magnoliopsida; order Apiales; family Apiaceae; genus Apium; species Apium graveolens. The sequence continues at coordinate 49,106,807 of NC_133653.1, forward strand.
GTCCTGTAGGCCCATAATATTGGAAGTATCTCATCTACCCAATTATTTCTTGACTTCTCGATCCTCTTCTTTAGTCCATCCAGGATTATCCGATTTGCTACCTCCGCTTGCCCATTGGCTTGCGGGTGAGCCACAGAGGTGAACCGTAACTCAATTTCATTTTCTTCGCAATACTTCTTGAATTCCTCGTTGTTGAATTGTGTTCCATTGTCAGTGACGAGGATACGGGGAATTCCATATCGGCACATAATGTTTTCCCACAGGAATTGTGCAACCTGCTTAGTTGTGATTTTGGCCAAAGGTTTGGCTTCGATCCACTTGGTGAAATAATCAATTGCTACAATCAGAAACTTCCTTTGTGCTGTGGCCATAGGAAAAGGCCCTAGAATATCCATCCCCCACATAGCAAAGGGAATAGGTGAGTTGATAGAGGTCAGCATCTCGGGGGGTTGTCTGGCGACTGGTGCATGCTTCTGACAACGATCACACTTCTTTACATATTCTTTGGCATCAGCCATCATTTCTGGCCAATAGAAGCCTAAACGAGTTATCTTATGAGCCAAGGCCCTGCCCCCCAAGTGTTGCCCACAAATACCTCCATGCACTTCCTCAAGAGCTAAGCGTGCCTCATCGGGCCTGAGACACCTCAAGTAAGGAACCACGAAAGATCTTTTATATAGAATCCCATCTATCAATGAGTACCTTAGTGCTCGAACAGTTAATTTTCGTGCTTCAGTTGCATCGCTTGGCAACCAACCGGTTTGAATGTGAGCCTTGATGGGATCGATCCATGACGTCCCCAGGCCTATGGGAGCCACGAGCTTAACATCTATGCTTCGTGTCCTCAAAACACGAAAGTATACACTCCCTGAACTTTCTTCTATCTCAGATGAAGCAAACTTTGATAGCGCATCTGCCTTAACATTTTCTTCCCTTGGAATGTGCTCAACATGGCATTCATTAAACTGGGTCATCACAGCCCTTACTAGGCGGACATATTTAGCCATTGTATCATCCCTTGCCTCAAATTCTCCCTTTACCTGGGATATGATCAGCTTTGAGTCTCCACGGACTTTTAAGTTTTTGACTCTAAGTGTCCCAGCTAGACCAAGGCCAGCTATCAGGGCTTCATATTCTGCCTCATTATTTGTGGTTGGGAAGTCTAGCTTCATAGCATACTCAATTAAGAACCCATCAGGGCTTTGCAGAACCAATCCTGCTCCACTGGAATTTGTTTTTGATGCTCCATCAAAATAGAGAACCCAATATTCTTTCTCCTTGTCCCCATTGTCGACTCCCTTGTCTTGAGGTATGGTATCTTCCTGCCCCCCGACTTCTTGGTTGGGTATGGTACATTCCACCACGAAGTCAGCTAGTGCCTGGGCTTTTATGGCCGTACGTGGCTTATACCTGAGATCGAATTCTCCCAACTCTATTGCCCACTTAATCAGTCTCCCACTTGCCTTGGGACTGTGAATGATATTTCTCAGTGGCTGATTTGTTAGCACTTCAATTTGGTGAGCTTGAAAATAAGGACGCAGCTTTCTTGAAGCCATAACCAAGGCTAAAGCGAATTTCTCAATGGCTGAATAATTCAACTCAGCACCATGCAAAATTTTGCTGACATAGTATACGGGTTTCTGGACTTTCAGTTCCTCCTTAACCAACACGGCGCTCAAGGCGCTCTCCGAAATAGCTAAGTACAAGAATAAAACTTCATTCAGAACTGGCTTGGCCAACAACGGGGCCTGGCCCATATACTTCTTTAACTCTTCAAATGCCTTCTGATTTTCCTCACTCCATACAAAGTCTTTGATGTTCTTTAGTGACTTGAAAAATGACAAGCACTTGTCCCCTGACTTGGAGATGAATCGTCCTAACGCAGCGACCCTTCCTGTGAGCTTCTGAACATCCTTGACAGTTTTAGGGGGTTCCATGTCCAGGATTGCCTTTATTTTATCGGGGTTTGCCTCAATTCCCCTCTTCGAGACCATCAATCCCAAGAATTTTCCAGATCCTACTCCGAAAGCACACTTCGTCGGATTCAACATCATCTTGTGGTACCTCAGGACCTCAAAAGCTTCCCTTAAATGGGCTATATGATCAGTCTTTACTAGACTCTTGACTAACATGTCATCAACATAGACTTCCATAGTCTTACCAATAAGATCCTTAAAAATTTTATTCACCAACCTCTGATAGGTGGCTCCTGCATTCTTGAGACCAAATGCCATAACAAGATAACAATAAACACCAAAGTCAGTGATAAATGATACCTTTGGAATGTCATCCTTATGCATTTTGATCTGATTATATCCGCTAAATCCATCCATGAAACTCAGCATCTCATGTCCAGCAGTGGCATCAATCAAAGTATCAATTCTAGGCAGCGGGAAACAGTCTTTGGGGCATGCATCATTCAGATCAGTGAAGTCTATACACATTCTCCACTTTCCATTAGCCTTCTTCACCATTACAGGGTTTGCTAACCACTCCGGAAATTGAATCTCCTCAATGAAACCAGCCTCTAAGAGCTTTTCTACTTCCTGTTTTATAGCCTCTTGTCTTTCCGGGGCAAAATTTCTTTTCTTTTGTTTCACTGTCTTCCGGCTTGGATCCACGTTTAGCTTGTGAGTAATTAACTCCGGGTCTATACCTGGCATATCAGCTGCTGACCATGCAAACACATCACTATTTTCTTGTAAAAATTTCACTAACTTCCCTCTAAGAGGCTCCTCTAATGTGGCTCCAATGAAAGTCATCCTCTCAGGATTCTCGGGGTCTAAAGGAACCGAAACCAATTCTTCTGCTGGCCTTCCTCTATTCTCATCATTTTCTCGAACATCCATATCTTCAATAGGAAGAACCTGCCCCCCGACTCCATCTGCCCTCAAAGAGGCCACATAACAGCTTCTAGCCATTTTTTGATCTCCTCTCTCTTCTCCAATACCGTTTCGGGTGGGAAACTTCATGACTGAATGGTAGGAAGAGGGGACTGCCTTGAAGGCATGTATCCCTGTTCTCCCCATGATAGCATTATAAGTTGAACTAGCCTTTACCACCACAAAATCCAGCATCTGCGTTGCTTGCCTTGGCTCCATACCTATGGTGGTTGGCAATTTAATTATCCCTTCCACAGGACATTCTACTCCAGCAAATCCATATATCGGCATGTCGGTTGGTGTCAACTGGGAGTCGTTATACCCCATCCTTAGAAAGGTGTCGTGGAGCAAGATATCCACAGAAGCACCATTATCCACAAGGACCCTCTTAACCGGGCTATTTCCTATTATCGGCGTTATGACCAGCGGGTCGTCATGGGGAAACTTCACACCCTCTAGGTCGGAATCATCAAAAGCCAATGTCACTTCTGTCCTGGCCCTCTTCGGGGCTTCTCCAACAATATGCATAACCTCTCTAGTATATGCCTTTCTGGAATTTTTGGACAATCCAGCAGCAGTTGGACCTCCAAAGATCGTGTTTATCACAGGCCCTCGAGGTCTCGGCCCTCCATAAATGGTGTTTATAACTGGTCCTCTAGGTTGGGGATTCCGCCCCTGATCATCTTGGTCCCTCCTACGATCTTCAAAGTTCTTCCTTCCATTATTGTTTCTGTCTCCTCCATCTCCAGTATACTTGTTCAGCCTTCCTTTTCGAATCAAAAACTCAATTTCATCTTTCAACTGCCTACACTCATCGGTGTCATGACCAACATCGTGAAACCTGCAATACTTGCCCTTATCTAGCTTGGCGGGATCAGCCTTCAAGGGCTTAGGCCAGCGAATATCTCTATCTTTCTCAATCTCCATCAAAATCTGACTTCTGGGGGCATTCAGCTTAGCGTATTCAGTGAACTTTTGCCCAGGTCCTCCCTTCTTGGGGGTTGAATCAGGGTTTTGTTCAGTTCTAGGATACTTATCCTTAGCGATGTACTCCAAATCAGTTTTTCGTTTCTTGCCTCCAGTGGGCTCATTACTTACTACGGTCTTCCTCATACTCTCTTCAACCTTGATATACTTCCCCGCCCTCTCTTGGAGCTGCAACATGCTCTCAGGGGGTCGTTTGGCCAAAGACATCTTGAAAAACTCATCCCTAGTTCCTTGTTGCAGCGCTATCATGGCTACCTTATCATCAAGGTCTGGGACTTTTAAAGCCTCCTTTGTAAAACGATTTAGGTAATCTCTTAAGGATTCTTTAGCTCCCTGCACAAGACTCATAAGAGATGCTGAACTTTTCTCATGGACTCTTCCACTGATGAATTGCTTAATAAAAGCCTGACTTAATTCTCTGAATGATCCAATAGAATTTGGGGGTAGGCGACTGTACCATCTTTGAGCCATACCCGACAGGGTTTGAGGGAAGGCCCGACATTTTATAGCATCATTCACGGGTTGCAGCAGCAGTGCATTAGAGAATGTCCTAACATGATTAGCGGGGTCTCCCGTGCCATCATAGGCTTTGATAGTGGGCATCTTAAATTTTCTTGAGATATGGGCATTCATTATCTCTTCTGTGAAGGGTGGAGTTGGATCATCAGGATCCCCAAGGGGAAGGAGATTGCTTGGATCAGTTCTTGGGACAGCAGCCCTTCTTCTTACCGGACCATCCAGGTCTATGATAGGAGGAGGATTTCTCCCCCTAGGAGGTATGTGGGGTCTGGTGGCTTGGTAAGCCTCCAAATCACGCCTCAGCCTTTGGATTTCAGCCTCATGAGCCCTGATCTTTTCCTGCACTTCTTGGGGATTCGCCCCTGGGGTGCTTTGGGGGCGTTGCCTTCCATCGGCCATTGGCTCTTTTCCAGGACGCCTCCTTCTCGGGGCCACTTCATCATCCGAAGATTCGGAGTCTCTCTCAGTGTATGGACCAGAAAATTCCCGATCCTCAGGGATAGGATCCAAACCTCGTATATAGGGGGGCGACCGCCCTCGTGCTTCGCTTCGCCCAGCATATCCACTTCCTCCAACCTCAGGGTGAAGGGGCATCCCATAAGGGGGGTTAGTAGTAACAATAGTTGAGTATTCATACCCGACGGGTCGAGAATTCACAGGTATATGTATTTGTTGAACTTGAGGATTCGTACCTTGAACAGTCGGGGGAGTTGTCCCTTGTGGCTGAGGATGAGTTGCCCCTGTCTGGGCTTCCCCCTGAGTAGATGCATAAGTTGAATGGGGAGGAACCTCCACGGTTGATGAAATCGCCTGGGTTGTCCCTGATGGTGTTCCCTCCTCCAGAGTGCTGGTTGTTCTCCGTGTTCTCGCCATGGTTGTTGTTGCGTATTCCCACAGACGGCGCCAAATGTTATGGATTAAAACTACTATATATAATTGTTGTATTTAATACTAAGGAACGTGAGCTTCGAGACTCGATTTGACTGCTCTTGTGTTTCGTGACTCAATCTGCCTTAACAAGATGCCTACGTACCTTGCTGATTGCCAAGGATCAAGTCAAAAAACGTAGTTCTGATTGATGGGGGTGAGACCCCTTATATAGATGTTGGTGGTCCTTGAATTGGACTTGGTATAGGAGACTTGGTGGGCAAGTCTCATAGTTAGAATGGACTTTGGAGTCCTAGATAGTAGGAAACTGATCCCTTATCCTTTTAGGTCCCCTTGAGGCTTATCTATAAAGATTTATATCCTTATCAAGACTCTTCTCAACAGCTGATTTTTCCCTTATTAATTAATTACGAAATTAATTAATAATCAGGGCTTTTGGGCCTTTTTTATTCCATCAGGCCTGATCTGGTCCATCAGGCTTAACCTTTCTGGTCTGAATATCATACATCTTCTTATTGGGTCCAGCAGCCCATTATTAATAAAATCAGGATTTATTTATCCCTATCATATATATATGTATAAAGTATGTGTACATTATATAAATTTATATAATCGTATTATTTAATACATTTATACACACTATAAATTAAAAAATATAACACATATAATTTAGAATAAAAACTAGAAATCAAATATTTTTTTAAAAAAAACTAATGCGAAATATAACATATATGGTATGTAAATCGATCGTTGAGAGATGTGGAAAAATATAGTGAAATCGGATTTAAAAAAAAACTTACGGTTTCATGGGAAAAATCAAATTAAAAACGGAGGGAAAAACTGAAATTGGGTGTGAAAGTGTGTAGAGTAGTTGGGTGCAGTGATTTAGGGGGGGCATTAGATTAGGTAGATCTAATGGCTTCGATTGGTTCCCGGTTTCTATTTTAATTTTAGTTTGTATTTGATCATTCTCCTATATATATAATTTAAATATCATATATGTATTTAGTTTTGGATTCGAATATTCGGAATTCGAATACGAGTAATATCTATTTTTTCTCGGATACAAATACGGATTTTTTGAATAAATATCAGATTTTTCAAATTTTTTTAACAGGCTCGCAAAAACTAGTCAAATGAAGGGTACTGTGTTTAACATGGTAATGGTGTGTGAAAAAAGGTTCTTGGACTAGACCAGTACTGAGCTTCTTCTTCTTTATTCTATGTTTATAATAAACAATGCAAAGATCCAATATGCAGGATTTATGGCATTGTCTGGGTTGAGTGCTGTCTGGCCTTCCAGGTGTGTCCATTCGATTCTGTATTCATACAGTACTAAAATATACTGCACTGTATACCACAAAGATAAAATATCATTATAGTCGTATATGTTCTTTTTATAACAAAGTATCCGTATTTACTTGTACATATTTCAACTAATTTCATAAATAACATTATATCGTAGATTACAAATTCAATATTAAAAACAGAAATTGTCCCGTTATGCAGTGTACATGTTGGTGACAAAGTAACGGTCAGAAATATGAAATTGGAACAGGGGTTTGAAAAAAGAACCAGGATAAAAACGAAATGAATGAATACCAGGAGGGAGAGATGAGCGTGTTTCAACATGGAAGACATTGTTCCTCTTTTTGGGGAGCAAGGCTGCTTTCTTTTGGTCACGCCTTCCCATGTACTTGCACAAATATGAAAAATTAAGGAAAAACAAAATAGGATTACTTTATTATTTTTTATATTCACTGCCATTTTCTTCTTTTTACTCCACGAACATCAATCCTCTCTTTATGACTAGAAGAGTATCCCATGCTCGAAACTGTACGGGTAGAAGAAAATCCGAAATGTTCCTGTATGAGTAGAAAAATCAGAAATGTTCTTTTTATTATTAAGCTAAACACTTAAGTTTACAATGAGCACCTGTACTGAGTGAATGTTTAGGAATTTTATAATAAATAACTTATAATTTAAATTGAACAAGTGTCTTATAAGTGATAGATAGATAAATATTTATAAATTATATAAGTATTTGGATAAAAGTCAGATTTTTTAATTAATTGAACAAAAACAAATAATAATGAATAAAGTTATATAAGTATTTGGATAAAAGTCAGATTTTATAAGTTATATCAAGGATAGCGGCCGCGGATTCTTTACGATAAAAAAAATAGTTCAGAACACATTTTTTAAAACAAAAGTTAATAAAAAATTAAAATTTCAAATTTGAGAAAACTTACGTTGTTAACAATATTCAATTTATCAGCGTTTATAAGTTATAAATCCAACTCATAAATTGGGTTCACAAACACTCCGAAATAAGTCATTACAAGTTTATAAGTTATAAGTAACTTATAAGTTGATAGACAGACTCTATATATCCCCAACCTGATGAGTAGCGGACATGTGTCGAGTAATAAGAAGATCAAGATCAATGTTCACGCACAAAATGATAATCTAATTCGATATATTTGTTACGAACATAAAACACGAGATTAACAATTAATGAAGAGCACTGAGATTGTCACAATAAAGTAATGGGGGAGATGAATCATGAATTTGTAGATCTTTAAGAAGAAATGTAAGCCAAGTAAGTTCAGTTCCGGTATGAGCCATGGCACCCTACTTGGTTTCGGTACTTGAAAGGAAAATGGTGTGGTGCTTCTTTGCGCACCAGGAGATGATGTTGCTTCCAAGAAAGGTGCAGTAGCGAGCAGTAGAACGTCTGGTAAATGGACAATCAACCCAATCTACATTAGAGTAAGCACAAATATCTAGTCTCATGTTGAAATTCAAATATAAACCCAAGTTATTGGTGCCTTTTACATAACGCAAGATACGCTGATATAATGTAAGTTGTTGAGTAAGAGCATGCATAAATTGAAAAACAAAGTTAACATTATAAGATTTATATGGTACTACGACATGAATGGCTTCTTGCAATCAAAACTATGTCTCATGGACCCCATTTGATGTTGTTATAGGCCGAAAAAATGATATAGCAACACTAAAGCTATGTTGGGTCATAACTAGTTACTATAGGTATCTATAACAATATCAAAACATATCTAAGGTAACATAGCTTCATATGTTGTAATAGATCCATAATGATGTTGCAATAACACCCTAAAGCAACATAATTTGCTATGTAGCAATCGATGTTCTAATTTCTAAAAAAGGCGGGCTCCACAAAGTTGGGGCCTACATTAATAAGGGACCTACAACAATAATTTTTAAAAATTCATATTCAATTTTTACTTATTTTTTCTTAAATTTTCACAAATATAATAATTAATAAATAAATATTTAAATAAAAGAAATTACAAGAATAATTAGACTAACAACTCAAATTAAATTAACAAATATAAACTACTGAATGATTACAAATAGATAAATCAAGTTATGTAAAAAGTACATTCGAGTATCATTAAGAACTATGTCAAGTTTTTTAAAAGTATACAATCTTAGCAATATCAGCTGCCATTGATTTTCCACCCCTTTCTAGCCATCTACCTTCTTCTGGGAAGCCTCCTTCTGGGAAGCCTCCTTCTTGCTTTCATGAGACACCATCAGACATCATCCCCTGTAAAAATAAAAACATCAATATCAAGAAAAAAATGATGCCTGATTTGGACTTAATATTCATAACAAGAAAAAGTTGAATAAATTATAAATAACCGAATTTAAAATTTGACTGAGTCATAAGAAAGCCCAACAACCAAATACAAAATATTAGATAATTAGTAACAATCTGAAGAAATAATGTACTACATAATTGATAAAGTCAAGATTTATATTCTTATTGTTCCATAAATACTTAAGTAATTAGCACAAGTCGGTCAATATTTGTGTAAACCAATGAATCAAGTTAGCACTTAGAACAAATACCAAGAAGATTGACAGGCATAGAACGTTGTTCATGGTTGATGCTCCATATATAAGAAAAAAGTGATGATTCTTTCTTGGATGTAAGATACAAAATTTCCTGATCTCCTAAGCGGGAAGTGGGTATGTAAATTATAGTCATAATATTACTATAAGGTTGATGTATATATTCTAAATTATTTATTTTCCAATCATGCATTATTTGCATCTTAACTAAGACTGAGATTATATAAAAATATCACTATGATGCTCTCAGATACGGGGTTAAGATCGAGGAGCCATGACACCAATTAATAGTAATTAACCCCGCAATAAGATAATGACAACCCCGAAATACTACATGACCTACACAGGATAAGGTATGAAACAATCACAACTTCAAACCAAAATATTAAACTACTATTATTACAAATTTTTGTAAATATTAAAACAATTCCGTCTTGGAATTGCCACATATCCCAAGAGTACCTGAACCAAAATATTTTACAACCCAAAATATGTCCCTGATCTCACAGACTTCTTCTACCTGATAAGGAATGACAAACCTAACGGTACGAAATGGACCGTTATAAACACTCTTCCTGACAGTACGTCTAAGTCTCGCTATCCTCAAGCTTAACTGTCAAGGTTAGAATAATAGAAAAATAATATGAGTATAAAACTCAGCAAGTGACCTTCACGATCAATAACTATTCAGATCACTTTAATGATAAAATGGTTCATACCTACAAGTTTTGGCTCTGGATTTTAAGTGTTTAGGTTCCAGAAGGTTATTGAAAGAAAGGTTGATTGGGTTTAAGCATTTCTGATTCAAATCTTTCAATTTCTTTGAAATCAATCTCTAACTGATAATTACAATACATGTGATCAACCCTTATCGGCCTTGTTAGATATATTTGATAATGTCATGACTAATATGATTTATGTTTAGTTTTCATATCTTACTTAAACAGGACAAATCAGTACTTAACTGAAATCAGCACTTATACTGAAGTCAGAACTTAAGTGATCAGTACTTAAGGTTCAGGAGATATTTATCAGGAGAGAATATCAGGACTTAAAGGAAACTTTCAGATAAGGAAGGCGGCTGATTAAAAGGAAAGAAGATCAAGACAAACGTAAGAAGAGATATGCATTAAGAAGGAATTATATTAAGAATGGAATACTTGGAAGAAAAGATATTTGATTGATATATTTTAGGAAGCAGAATTATATTCCATATCAATTAGTAATTATCTTGTAACTGTGTAGTATATAAACACATACATAGGTTTACACTATAAGTGTTATCATTATCGAGAATATTATTCATTGTAACCCTAGCAACTCTCGTGATATTTGTTCATCACTGAAAGATGACAGTTCCATATTGTAACAGAGTTTATTGCATTGAATAAAGTCTATTTTCTGTTACTTGTGTTATTTGAATTCGATTTGATTGTGCTATACACTGTATTCAACCCCCTTCTAGAGTGTGTGTGACCTAACAAGTGGTATCAGAGCAAATCTGTTAACACACAAACAGTTTAAGATCCAAAAACAATCATGTCTGAAGCAGAAACTCCAACCAAGCCCACCAAAACTGAAGAACCTCCAAAGACTCAAATCCACAGTCGATATGAGACCATTAGAGTTCCCATACTGAAGCCATCTGAATATCCCATATGGAAGGTGATGATGACTATATTTCTGGAAGCTACTGATCCAGAATATCTTGACAGAATCCATGAAGGACCTCACAAGCCAACAAAACTCGTTATTGTAGTTGCAGGTGAAGCAGCAAAGTCTGTACCAAAGGAGAAGAGTGATTACACTGCTGAAGATATCGCATCAATTGCTAAGGATGCTAAGGTATGACACTTGCTGCATAGTGCCATTGATAATGTAATGTCAAACAGGGTAATTAACTGCAAGACTGCAAAGGAGATATAGGATGCCTTGGAGACAAGGTGCCAGGGAACTGATTCGATTAAGAAGAACAGGAATACAATACTCACTCAAGAGTATGAACACTTTGACTCAAAGCCTAATGAGTCATTGACTGATTTATATGACAGATTTGTTAAACTCTTGAATGATTTGTCACTAGTTGATAACGAGTATGATATTGCAAACCTTAAATTCCTGTTAGCTCTTTCTGAAAGTTGGGATTTGAATGAAACAATTATAAGAGACAACTATAATCTTGATGAAACAACTCTTGATGAAATTTATGGGATGCTCAAGACTCATGAACCTGAGATGGAACAAAGAAGAAATAGGAAAGGAGGAAAGTCAAGGACAGTTGCTCTTAAGGCTGAAAAAAAATCCCCCAAGGCAGCTACCTCAAGGAAAGGCAAGGGAAAAGCGCTCATCACAAAATCTGATACTAAGTCATCAAGTTCTGATAGTGATGATGACTCAGAAACTGGAAGCTTGCCTGAGATGGATGCTGATAAAGAGATGATAAAGCTGTGCGCTCTTATGGTGAAAGGAATCACAAGAATTGCATACAGGAAGTTCAGGAAGGGAAAGAAGCTTTCCAGGAAAGGTGCAAGTTCTGATAAGAGGAATTTCAGAAATTCTGAAGGCAAATGAGGAAAATCTGACAGAGGAGATTACACAAATGTCAAATGCTACAACTGTGGTGAGAAAGGCCACATATCTCCTGATTGCAAGAAAGTGAAGAGTGACAAAGGCAAGGCTCTTGTCACACAGAATAAAAGATGGACAGACACTTCAAATTATGAAAGTGAGGAGAACTATGCCTTGATGGCAAATGCTGATATGACAAATGCTGACAGCAGTTCTGATGCTGATGAGTTAAAGGGCAACAAGAAAAACATCTTAGTTCTGGACAGTGGATGTTCATGACATATGACTGGAAATAAAGCCCTGCTATCAGATTTTGTGGAGAAAGCTGGCCCAAGTGTTTTTTATGGAGATGGCAACATTGGAAAAACATTGGGATATGGCAATATCAATCTTGGGAATGTCATCATTAAAGAAGTAGCTGTGGTCTCAGGACTTAAACATAATCTGCTGAGTGTTAGTCAAATCTGTGACAGAGGTTATTATGTGGATTTCTTTGAAGAACACTGTGAAGTTATAAGCAAATCTACAGGAAAAGTTGTTCTGAAAGGATACAGGCATGGTAACATTTATGAAGCCAAGCTTTTAACAAGCACTGATGGTTCTGTAATCTGTCTAATGAGTAGAGCATCAATTGAAGAAAGCTGGAACTGGTACAAGAAACTCTCTCATTTAAATTTCAATAATATAAATGAACTAGTCAAGAAAGATCTTGTGAGAGGACTGCCAAAGTCAGTATTTGCTCCTGATGGCCTTTGTGATTCTTGTCAGAAGGCTAAACAAAGAAAATCTTCATTCAAGAGCAAGACTGAATCATCAATTCTTGAGCCATATCACCTATTACATGTTGATCTATTTGGTCCAGTGAATGTCATGTCTATTGCAAAGAAAAAATATGCTATGGTCCTAGTGGATGAGTTCACCAGATACAAATGGGTGTATTTCTTGCACACAAAAAGTGAAACTGCATCTATCTTGATTGATCATGTCAAGCAACTGGATAAATTGGTCAAATATTCTGTGAAAATAATAAGAAGTGATAATGGCACTGAGTTCAAGAATTTGACAATGGAAGAGTTCTGCAAAGACCATGGAATCAAGCATGAATTTTCTGCTCCTGGAACTCCACAGCAAAATGGAGTTGTTGAAAGGAAGAATAGAACTCTCATTGAAGCTGCACGAACTATGCTTGATGAAGCAAAGCTTCCAACCTATTTTTGGGCTGAAGCTGTGCAGACTGCTTGTTTCACTCAGAATGCAACACTCATTAACAAGAAAGGAAAGACACCATATGAGATGGTGAAGAAAAAGAAGCCAAATCTGAAGTATTTTCATGTATTTGGATGCAAGTATTTTGTTCTTAAGACTCATCCTGAACAGCTAGCCAAATTTGACTTAAAAGCTGGTGAAGGAATTTTTGTTGGATATCCACTTTCCACAAAAGCCTTCAGAGTCTACAATTTAAGAACAAGGGTTGTCATGGAATCTATCAATGTATCCTTTGATGATAAGAAGATTACTGGACTTGAAGATTTCAATGATCATGATCAACTGAGATTCGGAAATGAAAACTTAAGTTCTGATACTGAAAATCCTGACAGTTTAAATCCTGATACTACAAACTCTGATGGATTAAACTCTGATGTTATTGAAACTGTGGTGACTGCGTCAAAGGAAGATGCACCAGTGCACGGGGAGCATACTGAAGATACAACCACATCTCAAGAAGTATCAGAACATACAACTGGCTCTTCAAGTTTTGATTTATCAAGTTCTGATAAGCCAAGTTCTGATAGTTCTGAAAACTTAAATTCTGAAGGATCCAACTCAGAGAGCATAGTTTCAGGGGGAGCATCAAAAAATGTTGATGAAGATAGTATGGATCATGGGGGAGCATCCAGTTCTAGAGAAAACCTTCCATCTGCAAGGAAGTGGATTAATTCACATACACCTGACTTAACTATTGGAAATCCTGATGCAGGTGTCAGAACTAGAACAGCTACTTCAAGTGAATGTCTATATAATTCTTTTCTTTCTCATACTGAACCAAAGAAAGTGGAAGAAGCTCTTCAAGATGCTGATTGGGTGCAAGTAATGCAGGAAGAGTTAAATGAATTTGAAAGAAACAAAGTTTGGACCCTAGTCCCAAGACCAAAGAACAGATCTGTTGTTGGTACAAATCTGATAGTGATGGCATAATTACAAGGAATAAAGCAAGGTTGATTGCAAAAGGATATTCTCAATAGGAGGGAATTGATTATGATGAAACATTTGCACCAGTTGCTAGATTGGAAGCCATAAGGATATTTTTGGCTTATGCTGCTCACAATAAGTTTACTGTCTTTCAAATGGATGTGAAAAGTGCTTTTCTCAATGGAGAATTGGAAGAGGAAGTATATGTTGAACAACCTCCAAGCTTTGTAGATCTCAAATATCCAAATCATATCTACAGGCTTGATAAAGCACTTTATGGCCATAAGCAATCTCCAAGAGCATGGTATGAGACTTTAGCTCAGTTTCTTCTGGAAAGTGGATTCAACAGAGGAACTATAGACAAAACATTATTCTACCTCAACCATGGAAAGGACTTACTTTTGGTTCAGATATATGTTGATGATATCATCTTTGGTTCTACAAATGACAGACTTTGCAAGAAGTTTGCCAAACTGATGCAGTCAAGATATCAAATGGGTATGATGGGGGAACTTAGCTATTTTCTGGGCCTTCAAGTCAAGCAGAATGAAGAAGGCACTTTTATTTGTCAAACCAAGTACACCAGAAATTTGCTGAAGAAATTTGGAATGCAAGATTGTTCAAGTGCATCCACTCTCATGGCCACAGCAACAAAATTGGATAAGGATACTGGTAAATTAGTAGATATTACTGATTACAGAGGTATGATTGGCTCTCTACTCTATCTAACTACTAGTAGACCTGATATCATGTATGTTACCTGTCTTTGTGCAAGATTTCAAGCAGATCCAAGAGAACCTCACTTAACAGCTGTGAAAAGAATTTTCAAGTATCTTAAGGGAACAACTGATCTGGGATTATGGTATCCTAGAGAATCAGACTTTAAACTAATAGGTTACTCAGATGCAGATTTTGCAGGTTGCAAAATTGACAGGAAAAGCACAAGTGGAAGCTGCCAATACCTTGGAGGCAGATTGGTTTCTTGGTTTAGCAAGAAACAAAAGTCAATTTTCACATCAACTGCAGAAGTAGAGTACATTGCTGCAGGAAGCTGTTGTGCACAGATTTTTTGGATGAAGAATCAGTTACTAGATTATGGGTTAACATATTTTAAAATCCCTATTCACTGTGATAATCAAAGTGCTATTGCTATGACAGGTAATCCAGTTCAACACTCAATGACAAAGCACATCAGCATCAGGTACCACTTCATAAGGGAACATGTGGATGAAGGTACAGTGGAATTGCACTTTATTCCAACAGATCAATAACTAGCAGATATCTTCACCAAACCACTGTGTGAAGCTACTTTTACAAGATTGGTAAATGAACTTGGAATGGTTTCAGGTTCTTTCTCTAAATCTGCTTAGCTTTTGTTCTGGTGCATCAGACTTTATGATCAGTATTTACAGATATTACCATCTTTGTGTATTCTGCGCCTAATTGAAAATTGCTTAAGTACTGATTGTTGTCTGATGTGAATTTCTAAACTCTGATAGTGACATGAATGTTTCTGTGATTATTCAATCCAATGAGGATAAATATGCTAGATGCTGACCTAGTAGTCTTTAATATACTAACAAATCCCATGTTAGATGTAATTATTTATGTGGAAATCTATTGACACAAGCAAATTCTGATATTGAGCTTAGTTAAGTTTACTTTGTCTATCTTATTACTAAGTCAAAAACTAGAATAATGCTTCTCATCTGTTAAGTTCTGATGTTAGTAAATCTGATGAATGTACTAAGTGCTGATAAGCCTCACTTATCAAAAGAAAAGGAAAAGAAAAAGAAATAAAAATCAGGTACTCCTTTGAGATCTAGAGTAAAAACTGTGAAAGGGAAGACCCAAGTGCATTGCTGGTATTAAGTAATATGCATCAGAAAAGCAAAAATAAATATTTCTCTTGGTGACTTTTCACACTCTATGATTACTGGAGAAATACTCTGATAATAGCATAAATTCTGATAAGCAGTCGTGACTCGCTTACACTGAGAAGCCACTGTAAAATGGAATTTCAAAAGATGCATAAAATGAGCACAAAACAGTTGAGGTGGACTCATGCATGAACTCATTCTAAAGTAGACTTCAGAATCATGACAGATTTTGAGCAAAGTTCTTAGTTATGCCTTATTTATAAGATGTACTGCAGTAAATTAGACTTTAATCCTTATCTGATATTTAGCTTACTGCACACACATACACTCCATATGAATGATGAAAATTACTGTGGTGATAAATGATGTTTTAGATGAACAGTTTATGTGTCAGATTGCATAAATTCTGAGGACAAGTTATGATGACAGTTCTGATGATTAAGTTCTGAAGCAATGAAATCAGAATTTATGTGAAGAATTGCAGAAATAGGCATTTAATTTTCGAGTTCAGAAATCATTTTCTGATGACTGTTAAGTTCTGATATAAGTCTAAGTTCTGATATTACACTCTGATTCTTTACTTGACTTATTTGTAGATAACATCTGAAACAGTCTTATTTAAAATCAGAATAAGTTTGGGTGAGATATTAACAGTCAATACAATGAGGGTTAATGGTACATGTCCATGCACAGTAATTCTTACTTGTTTCATGTGCGCATTAAATCATGTTTTACACTTCCAATGACTGTTTTTATTCTCATCAGTCTAGGGAGACGAGGTAGAATTATTTCTACCTATAATCATTAAATTTACCTTGCGTCTCCTAACATTCCATTGGTTATATAAACCAACACTTCATTCCAGCCAGCACATCTATCATCTTCTCCCATACTCACTCTCGTCTTATTCTTATCACCAAAAATGCTGCGTTTGGCTGGTTTTACAATTATGGTACTGAGACAGTACATGTCTTTCTCAATAGAATTCCAACTCCATACCCTATCGACAACATCCCTCACAATATCTGGATTCAATTTCCAGAGATTATTAAACATGATATGTTGACAGTTCGAAGAGAACTACATCTCCGTCGTCTTTGACAGCAGGAGCGAATCATTCGTCTCGCTGTTCTTTTTGTTGAGAATAGGAAGAAGAAATAGTTTCTGCTCCCTGTTTCTCTTCACCGTCAGCTTTGTCAGGCTTCTTAGTTTAGGACAAAAGCTGTTGATGTTAGGATTTGTAGGTTAGGACAATCTTGTAATTTTCTGCTGTAATTTAAATTTCATGATATGTATTTTCTCTATATATTAATGAAATTTTTATATTTATGCAAGATTTTGTCTCTGAGTCGTTTGATACATTTTTAAATCCTGATTTACCCATATTCTGATGACCGTTTTAACTCCAATACAAATCAAGTTCTGATTCTGACGTGTCAATATTTGTTACTTGGTTTCTTTATGGTCATTTTATCATTGGTCATATTTTTACAGAATATTGGTCTCACAGTAAAAATAATTTATTAAGTGGGAACAATTTTAAATTTTAAATTACAACTGAAATACCTTAATTAATGGGATTACTTGGTAAGTGGAACAGTTTTTTCTTGAAATACTGCATGTGATAAGTAATGATTACTGTATTCCCGTGCCCATAAATTACCTTTTACTGTTGCATGTCTGACAGGTGTCCAACAGTTACTTTTTCTACCGTGTATAAGTTAAAGAGAGAGAAGATTGTAAAATCTTTTATTTACTTTCACACTTTATCTCTCTTTCTTTACTTCTATTCTCTCTCATCTCCTAACATTTTTTTTCATACAGACATTTTATCAAACACCTTACAGGCAACCTTATTTCTCAATTTTTCTCATGGCACCAAAGGCTTTGATTATAGATGGAGCCAAGTTTGTACCCAACAACTATGCTGCAATCTTAAACCATGCTGAAGCTCCATCTGATTTGCACTTTGTACAAGATCTTCTAGCACACAGTGAGATTGGGTATACGTTGACCCAACCTCAAGTCATTTCCAGCCAACAAGTTCTGACGTTCTGGCGGACTGGGCATTTTGATAATGGTGGTGCTACTGGTACTCCTAGCATTATTTTTGAAGTAAATGATGTTGAGCATGTGGTAACTCCTGGAGCAGTTCGTAAAGCTCTACACTTACCAGAAGGCTGCATTTTCTCAACAGCAGAGGAACCCGTTCTCCAGCAGCTCATGGTCAATTTGGGGGTATGAGAAGAGTTTGGCCAAGCTTGGATAGTTGAAACGAGCACATATCAGAAAGGAATGGAGCTTTTTCTTCGACTGCATCACTAAGGCATTCGCCAATAAGTGTTCCAACTTTGATGCCATTCCAATTATGAGTCAACCCATCGGGTATGCTATTATTCACCAAACTCATTTTGATTTTGCAAGTGTTGTGCTAGGCTTTATAGGGGATAGGATGACAGAGGATATGAATGTAGTATACTTTGCTAGATTCTGTCAGCTTATATATACTTTTTGTTATGATGATGACCCTCAACTATCCAGTTCTTTATTTCCACCCTTTAAACTTGCAAAACGGGCTTTTAATGATTTGGTAAATGCTGACCTTAAGAAAAAGGTAGTTAGACCCTTACAGATACCTCAGTCTGTAAAACAAATCTTGGTAAATGCTGATCCTCAAACCTACAGATCTGTTTACCCTGATGTTCAACCCACCAACACATCCCAGACACCACAACAACCATCCGAACATACCACATATACACCTCAACCTACTCAACCCTCTATCAGAACATATATCAACCCTTCACAGATATCTCAACCTTCATCATCAGCACATACTGTGAGGCCTTCATCTTCAAAGCCCAAGAGGACAAAGACTGTCCCTCAGACACCACAGAAGAGAAGGAGGATTGTTCTGAGAGATGAGTCAGACAGTGAGGAACAGGTTCCTGTGTCAGAACCTGTTGTCAAAGAAGCTGAGAAGGTCTCTTCTCAAAAGGATACTGGAATTGGGGGATCTAAGCTTCTCAAAAGGCTTAGAAGGATGTATTCTGCTGAAACTCCCAAGGAATCTCCATCTTCAAAGAGATACAAGAAACAGAGAGCACAAAGGTACATGGCTGAGTCAGATTTAGAGAATGAGGAAGCAGCAGCTAAGGAAGGAGATCATGAATCTCTGATCTCAAAAGAGACAGAATTTGCTGAAGCCACTACATCTACACCTCCATTGTCACTAACTCGGGAAACTGCTCAAGATAAAGTATCAACACCACCTGTGTCTCCTGTCAATGAACCAGTATCTACTGTAGACCCAGGCACAAGTGCTGAGATTGTTATTCACAACCTAATTGTGCCTGAGGTTCTCTATTTAGAAGCTCCACCAGCTCCAATTAATCCATCAACAACACCAATTACTGATGCTAATGAAACTCCAGAATTGTCTACAACACCTTCTCTGCATCTAGACATTGATGATCAGATTATAAGTGAGCATCAGAATATGGTTGTTGATCAGAACTTGGAAGCAGATCAACACTTAGAGAATGATGTTGAAGCCTCAATAGCCTCTCATACTGTTCTTTTATCAGAGGATGTTGACTCTGTAAGTTCTGATACTGCAAATGCTGATGAAACTGGTGATGCTGCTACAAATGCAGATGCTGATGAAGCTGGTCCTTCTGGACATGCACCTCTACAAGCTACTTCAAAAGCTGACCTAGTCAAAAAGTTTGTTAGAGGAGATGCACCAGTACCTTGGAGTGAAACTCCTAGAGGACAGGAGTGGACTAAGGAGTGGAACATAGTTACCTTTATTCCATCTGAAAAATTCTTGCTGAGCACTTGGCAAAAGCTGATGAGATGCTAATTAATGATGATTTCAAGACACAGCTACGAGTTACTGCATTGAGTACTAGACATCTTCAAGGTCAACACTCAACAACTCATGCCGAGGTGCATAAAATTCAAGAAGCATTACTCAAGCAAGAAATGACTATGAAAATTGAAAAGAAAAACTTTTTCCAACCTACCTTCGACAGAGTTGCTTACATTAAGAAAACCCAAGAGAAGCAACAATCTCAGATTGATGAAATTTTGAAAAATCAAGCTTCTCAATAATCTCAACTCGATGAAATCCATGAAAGGAATATGTCCTAAGTCCAATCATGTATAAGGATTTAGGAATAACTTTTATGTAATCTGTTTTGATTTCATTGATATTAATAAAGACTTGTTTTGTTTTTATTACGGGCTTTATCTATTTAAGTGTTTAAATAAGATATACCATAGTTCAGAGTAAAGCTTTTTATGGATTATGATGAGATCATAATAGTGAGACCTAAAAAGATGATAACTCTAAACTTAAATAGTTCCTGGTCATAGGATTACTAACTGGTAATTAATAATCCGTAAAGATCGGTACATACTACGCTTGCTTCATTATGAAGGATGTCTGTTCTCATAGACATTTGTGTGGTGACACTATAGCTAGTATGTAGGTGCTTATTATAGAATAAGTTCACTGAACATGACTCGCCTAGCTGAACAACTGATGGAGTTCACTCACGTGTCAGCAGTTGTTCGCTTAGTGATAGTTGTACAAGTATCCTTAGACTTGAGGTCATCATAGTCATCTTGTGTACACTGAACTATGCTTTGGTTTAGTTCTTAGTCTCCACGGACAATTATTAGGGCTCTTCTGGGTATAGGAATTTGTACACGAAGATAGTGTATGATCAATAAAGGATCTACCCCTTCCAGTGAAGGAAGCGAATGTTCAAGGCTGATCCACTTATGCTAGTTCAGGAATCTCTGGCCAGAGTAAATGAAATTAGAAAGGAGTTTCTAATTTGCATAGAACTACGCATAGTAAATGGTAAGCAAGTGATTGAATTAGATAGGCTTGACACGAGATCCATGCCTTGTATTTAATCGGGACATTGTAGGGTAGAAGGAGTTTATTGTACGGTAACTATTCACTGACAGGTTCTTGG
The DNA here is from genome assembly GCF_009905375.1 of Apium graveolens. Taxonomy (NCBI): domain Eukaryota; kingdom Viridiplantae; phylum Streptophyta; class Magnoliopsida; order Apiales; family Apiaceae; genus Apium; species Apium graveolens. Next base: position 49,127,615 of record NC_133653.1, read on the forward strand.
TATTCTAAGCAGTGAATTCATATTATCCGGATAGTCGCGATATGTTGAGAAGCATCACTCACGATGTAGAATAAATGTGATTAATTAATTAATCATATTTAATAAATTAGAGAATTTATATAAATAATGATAAAATAGTTTTATTATTATTTATTTCTACTACCGGCTTAATATTGAACCTACAGGGTCACACCATAAAAAGAGAATGATTTAATGGTGGAGGAATTAATTAATAATGGCTAATAATTATTTATTTATGAAATAAATAATTAATTGGCAAATTTAATAATTGATTAAATGAGATTTAATTGATTATAAATTAATTAAGAAAAGTTCTTAATATATTAATTAAAGGATTTAATTTTTGAAAATTAAATCAAGAGAGAGAATTATTTCTAAAGTGTTTAGAAAAAGGATTAATGATTAAAAGGTGTTTTAATTATTAATGAGAATAATAAATGGGATAATAACAATATTTATGGGAAAATTTCAGCTGAAAATTTTGCCAATAAATACACTATTATAGACCCTAATTTGATTCTAACCCCATCGAAACCCGAAAACCCAAAAAGTTTGGAAAACCCAATTCTCTCCACCTCCTTCCTCCTCCTTAACATCGTTTTCTTGGTGGATACCGGTGGAGTGCTTCACACTTAAGGAGCAACTGCTAAGGATCTCTGATCGTTGTCTCCGAATTATTTTAAAAGGTTAGATTCGATCCCTCGAATTTTTATTCACGATTTATATGCTTTTATTTGGATTTTATATGTATAAAAGTGTTTTGCCATGACCCCGCTGCGTTAAAAATCCAACAATGGTATCAGAGCATAGGTTGTATGCATATAGATCTGTGGTAAAAATTTCAGAATTTTATGTGCTTGTATTAATTAATTATGATTTTTAGAAGTTATATCATGGATTAATTTTGTCTGATGAGAAATCGTTTCTCAGAATAATTTTGAATGTTGATCTGGGTTCTACAAGTGTTGTAGATCGTTTGGGTATTTTTTTCATAATTTTATGATGTATAGATTTTTTATTATGAATTTTTGAAGTTACTGTAATTAAAATTCGTAATTAAATAAATCATATATATATATATAAATTGTTTATAAGTATGTATATATATCTGTACAACATCTGTATGTTGTCTGTGTTTATTTGTTTCATATGCATATGCTGTTTCTGCTACTTTCTGTGAAGTCTGACTGCACGGAGAAAGCAAAACAAAGAAGACAGGTGAAGTATAGGCACGCAAACCGAGAATAGAATCTGTCAGGCGGCTGAAAAAAAATAAATATAGGGGTGTAACGCATTCCGGGAATGCGTTACACACATGTGGCGCATTCACGGAATGCGTTACACCCTTTATTGGCTTAAAAGGGCTGTAACGCATCACCGGAATGCGTTACAGGGCTTGTAACGCGTTCCTGTAATGCGTTACAGCCCGACTGTCCATATTAAAATTGATATTCTGGGAGTTTCGTAACTCCGTTTTGGGCGTGCAATATACCGTTGGATTCATTTTTTCGAGACGGATCTAATGGAGTGATCAATTTTAGTTTATATAAAAGTTTTGAACTGTTTATATTCCATGAAGTGTTTTAAAGCTATTTTTGATCGTTTGAATTGATTTTAAATGCTTCATGTGATACATAGAGATGTATAATGCTTAGACTAATGTGCTAGATGATGTAACATGCCTACCTTGATGTTTATTCATGTTGATATATATGATATATGCTTAGTTTATCATGCGATGATAGATTTATGTGAACTTAAATAAACATAAGGCGTTTGTTAGACAACCTAGTATAGTGAAATTGTTTCATAACCTTAATAATAATATTATGAATACAATCATGAGATTCTTGTGTTTATGAAACACGTAATTGAATATAAATTTTTGATATGAGAGAAAGGATGATTCTGTCAACAACAGATTTCTATCTGTAAGAAAGGGTGATTAAGTGACGCCTCTTGACAATGCTCCACCCGATCTGGGAATCATCTGATTATTGATTATTGATTTGAAATATTTAATTTAAAAGGAAGAATTTCTTTATAATATGATTATGATTGTAACGTAATATAATCCCTCTAAAATTAAATAATATCAAGTAGTAATTGGCCAATGACACAACGGGCTTGTGTCGGTCATAGCCTTCCAACATGATAGAAAAGTAGTTCTTATTTTTGAATCATTGTCGGTTCGTGCTACAGCCGAGGGCTTTGATTTCGAAATAAGAAATACTTGTCTATTACATAGAGATGTGTACATTGAATAAGAATCTAAAGGTCGGTATGTGCTACAGCCGTGGGCCTTTGGGGACTGATTCAACTGTACAGAATGTTGGGTTAGACTTGACTTAGAATATTGAGTTTGTCGTGCTACAGCCGAGACTCAATTATTCAAGAGGCTAAAGTTTGATTAGGGAATAACATGAGATGTAATTGACAAGAGTTGTCTGCCTATTGAACATTGCATGGCGGTTCGTGCTACAGCCAGGGTTGTGTAATGGAATATAGGATCCCTATTCCCACTAGCATTATGAATGCTTAATTTTTCATGTAGGGGGTTGAATAAATTAGGAAAACTAGTGGGGGCCACTTATGAATAAAGACCCGATTCATATAGTGTTTTGAAATGAAATCGAATATTTTCTAAGTGTTGTTATGTGTTTATCATTTACAGATTTACTTTGTACGTTATGTCTTCTGCACTATCACTTAGGAGCATACTGGATGCTCACAAATTGACTGGTCCTAATTATGCTGACTGGCTTCGAAACTTGAGAATTATTCTCAGGATTGAGAAGCTGGAATACGTGATTGACTCACCTAAGCCTACTGAACCTGCTAGTGATGCACATAATGATGAACATGTTGTGTATCATAAGTGGTTAGATGATGCAAATATTGCTCAATGCATCATGCTAGCTTCCATGAACATTGAGCTACAGAAGCAACATGAGCATATGGATGCTCACACTATCCTCATGCATCTACAAGAGTTGTATGATGTGGCGGGAAGGACAGCTCGATATGAGATATCGAAGGAGCTGTTCGGTTGTAGGATGTCTGAGGGATCATCTGTGAATGACCATGTACTTAAGATGATCAATTTGATTGAACGTCTTGGACAACTTGGTTTTGCCATGGATGGGGAGCTGAGCCAAGACTTGGTCTTGCAATCGCTTCCGAGTTCATTCTCGCAGTTTGTTGTGAACTTTCACATGAATAAGTTGGATGTCAGCCTGCCTGAACTCCACAACATGTTGAAGACTGCGGAATCGAATTTTCCCCCTAAGAAGAGTTCTGTTCTTCTAATTGGTGAAGGTTCCAATCCTAAGAAAAGGAAGAGGAACCCTTCCAAGAAGAAGAAAGTAGGTGAGAAAATGCCGGTTCCACCAAAAGCTGAAGACCCCAAGAGCAAAGTTGTTTGCTTTCACTGTAACAAGGTGGGGCACTGGAAGAGTAACTGCAAGGTTTACCTTGCAGAATTGAAGAAGAAGAAGGGTAGTGAGACTACCGCTTCTAATTCAGGTATGTTCATGATAGAAGTGAATATGTCATTAAATCAAATTTCTACTTGGGTATTAGATACCGCCTGTGGTTCTCAAATCTGCAATTTGTTGCTGGGACCAAGGAGAAGTAGGACTCTTGAGGAAGAGGAGGTGATTCTACTGATGGGAAATGGAGCAAGAGTTGCTGCTGAAGATGTAGAATCATTTCATTTACATATGTCTACGGGCAAGACTATTGTTTGAAATAATTGTTATTTTGTTCCCTCGGTTGTGAGGAATATTATTCCCATGTTAGACTTGGCTGGATTTTCATTTATTATTGAGAATAATGAATGTTCTATTCTTAGAGATAATATTCTTTATGGACGTGGTACTTTAAATAATGGTCTGTTTATATGTGACATAATTTACTTCAGATTGAACAAACTAATAAAAGAAAAGAGATGATGAAAATCTCACTTTATAGTGGCAATGCAGTCTCCATTTAGTAGACATGGAGAGTGGACTGCAAATTTGCTAGGAATGGTACACACAGATGTATGTGGACCAATGTCTACGCAAGCCATGGGTGGATTTTCATACTTCATTACTTTCATAGATGATAGATCTAGATTCGGATATGTGTTTGATGAAACACAAGTCTGAAGCCTTTGAAAAGTTCAAAGAGTATAAGTATGAAGTGGAGAAACAACCAAACATAGTATTATAACTCTTCGATCAGATCGAGGTGGTGAATACTTTAATGGAGTATTTCTAGATTATCTCAAAGTAAATGGTATAGTCTCCCAGTGGACTCCTCCAGATTGGTATCTGAAAGGAGAAATCGAACTTTGTTAGACATAGTTCGGTCCATGATGAGCTATGCAAATCTTCCAGTATTCCTATGGGGTTATGCATTGGAAACCTCAGCATATTTACTGAATAAGGTGCTTTCCAAATCTGTTCCTCAAACTCCGTATGAGATATGGAAAGAAAGGAAACTGAGTCTTAAACACGTTAAGATTTGGGGATGTCCAGCTTATGTCAAGTAAGTTGACCCAAATAAGCTGGAATATCGATCCGTATAATGTAGTTTTGTGGGATATCCTAAAGAGACTTTAGGGTATTACTTTTACACCGATCATCGGGTGTTTGTATCCAGACATGCTACCTTCTTGGAAAAGGAGTTTATCCTTGAAGGAAACAGTGGGAGCAAAATTGAACTTGATGAAGTTCAAGAAGCACAAACTACTACGGATCAAGTGGAAACACCTGTTCTGACTGAACAACCTTTTGTGGAACAGCCCATTCATAGATCAGGGAGAGTGTCTCCCCAACCTGAGAGGTATTATGGCCTTGTCATTGAGAATGACAATGAGTTGTCGATCATTGATGATGACGACCCTGTGACCTATAATGAGGCTATGAGTAGTGTTGACTCAGAGAAATGGTATAGTGCCATGAAATCCGGAAAGAAATCTATGTATACGGGATACAAAAGAATGATTAGAGTAGATGGCCAGGTGGAGACCTTTAAGGCCAGGCTTGTGGAAAAAGAATTCAAACAAAGGCAATGGATTGACTTTGATGAAACCTTTTACCTGTAGCCCTGTTAAAATCAGTTTGGATTTTGCTTGCGAATGCTGCTTACTACGACTATGAGATCTGGCAATTAGCCAGATGGTTTTCTTTCCAAGAGAAATGAAAACCTAGTGTGTAAGCTGCTGCGAACCATATGTGGTTTAAAGCAGGCTTATCGAAAGATGGAACATTCGTTTTGATGAGACAATCAAAGAGTTTGATTTTATCAAAAACGAAGATGAACCATGCGTCTACAAAAGGGTTAGTGGGAGCGCGGTAACATTTCTTGTATTGTATTGAATTAGAGTTGACACACATAACAACATAGCAGACCCACTCACAAAAATACTTTTTGAAAGTCACTTTGATCGTCATAAAGATGAGATGGGTATTAGTACCAGAGTAATTGGCTTTAGTACAAGTGGGAGATTGAAAGGAATATGTCCTAAGTCCAATCATGTATAAGGATTTAGGAATAACTTTTATGTAATATGTTTTGATTTCATTGATATTAATAAAGACTTGTTTTGTTTTTATTACGGGCTTTATCTATTTAAGTGTTTAAATAAGATATACCATAGTTTAGAGTAAAGCTTTTAATGGATTATGATGAGATCATAATAGTGAGACCTAAAAAGATGATAACTCTAAACTTAAATAGTTCCTGGTCATAGGATTACTAACTGGTAATTAATAATCCGCAAAGATCGGTACATACTATGCTTGCTTCATTATGAAGGATGTCTGTTCTCATAGACATTTGTGTGGTGACACTATCGCTAGTATGTAGGTGCTTATTATAGAATAAGTTCACTGAACATGACTCGCCTAGCTGAACAACTGATGGAGTTCACTCACGTGTCAGCAGTTGTTCGCTTAGTGATAGTTGTACAAGTATCCTTAGACTTGAGGTCATCATAGTCATCTTGTGTACACTGAACTATGCTTTGGTTTAGTTCTTAGTCTCCAGGGACAATTATTAGGGCTCTTCTGGGTATAGGAATTTGTACACGAAGATAGTGTATGATCAATAAAGGATCTACCCCTTCCAGTGAAGGAAGCGAATGTTTAAGGCTGATCCACTTATGCTAGTTCAGGAATCTCTGGCCAGAGTAAATGAAATTAGAAAGAAGTTTCTAATTTGCATAGAACTACGCCTAGTAAATGGTAAGCAAGTGATTGAATTAGATAGGCTTGACACGAGATCCATGCCTTGTATTTAATCGGGACATTGTAGGGTAGAAGGAGTTTATTGTACGGTAACTATTCACTGACAGGTTCTTGGTATTCTAAGCAGTGAATTCATATTATCCGGATAGTCGCGATATGTTGAGAAGCATCACTCACGATGTAGAATAAATGTGATTAATTAATTAATCATATTTAATAAATTAGAGAATTTATATAAATAATGATAAAATAGTTTTATTATTATTTATTTCTACTACCGGCTTAATATTGAACCTATAGGGTCACACCATAAAAAGAGAATGATTTAATGATGGAGGAATTAATTAATAATGGCTAATAATTATTTATTTATGAAATAAATAATTAATTGGCAAATTTAATAATTGATTAAATGAGATTTAATTGATTATAAATTAATTAAGAAAAGTTCTTAATATTATTAATTAAAGGATTTAATTTTTGAAAATTAAATCAAGAGAGAGAATTATTTCTAAAGTGTTTAGAAAAAGGATTAATGATTAAAAGTTATTTTAATTATTAATGAGAATAATAAATGGGATAATAATAATATTTATGGGAAAATTTCAGCTGAAAATTTTGCCTATAAATACACTATTATAGACCCTAATTTGATTCTAACCCCATCGAAACCCGAAAACCAAAAAAGTTTGGAAAACCCAATTCTCTCCACCTCCTTCCTCCTCCTTAACATCGTTTTCTTGGTGGATACCGGTGGAGTGCTTCACACTTGAGGAGCAACTGCTAAGGATCTCTGATCGTTGTCTCCGAATTATTTTAAAAGGTTAGATTCGATCCCTCGAATTTTTATTCACGATTTATATGCTTTTATTTGGATTTTATATGTGTAAAAGTGTTTTGCCATGACCCCGCTGCGTTAAAAATCCAACAATCCAATCCTCAGTGGAATTGCTTGTCTCTCTTCTTTTACCTGCTGATGCCAAAAATGGGGAGAAAGAAATTAAGTCCAAATACAAAACTGTTAAGACACTGAAGGGGAAGGATGATGAAAAAGATGACCAGGGAAACTCTGGAATGGGTGGAGGTCATGGTCAGGGTAGAAGTCTCTCATCAAGAAGAGCTGGAACTACAAGTCATAGAACAAGTTCTGATACTGGGAGAAGAATAACCTCTGATACTGGTAAAAGGATAAGTTCTGATGAACTTTTGGATCTTGATGAAGAAATTTCAAGACAGTTATTTCTAAAAGAAAATCCAGGAATGGACTTTGAGAGTCTAATGGAAGAAGAAGCTAGACTTAAGTCAGAAAAAGTCAATTCTAAATCTGAAGCTTTTGTTGCTAAAAAGAAACTTCCTAAGGCCAAAGGCATTATGATAAAAGAAAGGACAAATCTTGAGGCAACCAAGGCTAAATCACAATTGCAGATAGATCCAAGGTCCAAGGGCAAAGAAAAAGTTGGTGAACCTATAAAGGTTTATGTGTCTCCTATGGATGCAGAAATTTCTGTTGAAGATGCTGATCTTACTCTGACTTCAAGGAAGATTTCTAAGACAACCTCTGACATGGCTCAAGTTGTTCAGAGTCAAGATATAGTTAGTTCTGATATAACCATGAAGCAAGCAACCTCTGACATAGCTCAAGTTGACTTGATATCAGAAGATAAATCAAAGGAAACCTCTGACATTGCTCATGTTAAATCCTCAAGGTTACTCCTACCAGGTTTCACTAAAGCCAAACAGACTCAACCTTTGAAGACTGTAGCAAGTGGTTTTGAAGCAAGAGTGGAACTGGAAAGGAAGCTAGAGATAAATCTGGATTGGGTAGTGCTGATGAAAGAAGAGTACAAAACACAACCAATGATCCAACTTCCTTAAGTGAACCAGGTGTTGGAGCAACTCCTGAAAGATTGAATCAACTAGAATCTGTACAGATGGTTTATCATACCTACTTCAAAGAACACATCTTGTTATATTTCATGACAGATGGTAGGGTTTACCATATAAGGGAAAATGCTATTCCACTGAAGTATTTTGAAGAACTGGAACATGTTTTATTCTTACTTCAAGTGAATGACAGAATAACAGAAAGTGCTGCAAACTATTTGAAGACTCAAATTCAGAGACAGAAAAGGCTTTATTCTGTAAAGTCTGACAACACATATCTTCCAAAGTACAGAGATCACAAGGGTGATATTGTTGAGATGAAGCCTAACTATGCTAAGATTATAACTACCTTTCTGGGTTATAAGGCTGTAGAATTCAATCTTGAGTCTGACAAGGCATATTTGATCAGACTGAATCAGGACATAAGGAAAGCTAGAATAAATGATCTCAGGGCTGCTATCTTCCAAATTGGTTAAGATTCTGCAGAACTCAAAGATGCTAAAAGGAGGATGATTGATGAACTCAGATATGCTGAGAGATGTTTGTTAAAGAACTATCTCAGAACAACTCCTGACATTAGAGAGATCAGAAAGTGAAGCCAGGTCAAGATCTACAACTGCTCAAATTCTGATATATATACAGACTGAAGTTGTTATCAGAAGTTAAAGTTGGTAAAGCTTTAAGGACTGTAAGTTGTAGTTATCTAGTCAATTTCTCATGCATTTGTATTTAATATTTTTGACATCATCAAATATCTGTTAAACTTGTAATTTTTTGACATCATCAAATATCTGTTAAACTTGTATATTATGCTAATTTACAAGTTGGGGGAGATTGTTAGATATATTTGATAATGTCATGACTAATATGATTTATGTTTAGTTTTCAGATCTTACTTAAACAGGACAAATCAGTACTTAACTGAAATCAGCACTTATACTGAAGTCAGAACTTAAGTGATCAGTACTTAAGATTCAGGAGATATTTATTAGGAGATAATATCAGGACTTAAAGGAAACTTTCAGATAAGGAAGGCGACTGATTGAAAGGAAAGAAGATCAAGACAAACATAAGAAGAGATATGCATGAAGAAGGAATTCTATGAAGAATGGAATACTTGGAAGAAAAGATATCTGATTGATATATTTTAGGAAGCAGAATTATATTCCATATCAATTAGCAATTATCTTGTAACTGTGTAGTATATAAACACAGACATAGGGTTTACACTATAAGTGTTATCATTATCGAGAATATTATTCATTGTAACCCTAGCAGCTCTCGTGATATTTGTTCATCACTGAGAGAGGACAGTTCCATATTGTAACAGAGTTTATTGCATTGAATAAAGTCTATTTTCTGTTACTTGTGTTATTTGAATTCGATTTGATTGTGCTATACACTGTATTCAACCCCCTTCTACAGTGTGTGTGACCTAACATGCCTTCAACTGGTCATAAAGGTACTTAAGACAATATATTGGCCTTCTTATATACCGGTCTATCTCCGGTTACATAACGATCTGGGCTAATTCTGGGCTACTTACACTTGGCTGGATCGTTGTTACATAACCATTTACGCCTCCAATCTATAAGATTTCAATGAAAACCTTATATTGTAAATTTGTTTATAATCTCAATGCATAATTCATTTTACAAGAATTACTGTCCTTTGAAATTATTTTGACTCTTTCAAGTCGAAAATCATTCTTAAAATTCAAATTCATGGATTTAAATCTAAAGCAGGGGTGTAACAAGGAAATGTAGTTCAAGAAACAAAATTCAGGGATAATATAGGTTTTAGAAAAGCATAGTAGTATCAATATGGGTATATCAACAAGGCATATGTATTATCAAGCATAAGTATCCACACAATATAGGTATTATTGAAATGAGCATGGTAGTGAAATAATTATGCACATATATAAAGAACAGGCTAGCAATAAGGGTATTCGAGTTTCAGGGATAATATCATCATATCATCTCTATCAATTCCTTTAACATTTCATATCACATTTTATTTAATCTGAATAGGGTTACTACTGTCACCTAGTACTACATTTCCTTTTCTACCTTGAGCGCCATCGCTTTCGAAATCTACACATTAAAATAAACCCTAACACTACACCATATATGGCCTTTATCAACACTTTTTTTTGGTGTTACAAGCAAAAATGTTGCCTTAAATCACTAAAATTTGATCTGGAATAACATTTTATTTTTGTGTTATAATAGAGGATAATAGATGTTACGATAGATATGATGAAGTTGCTATTGTAACACAAAATATAATGTTAGTATTGATATTACATTTAGTACAATAAGGCTAAATATTTAGGCGGGATTGTAATGCGGGCCAATTTTTGGCCAATTTTTGAACGACCCAAAACTGAAAATTTGACCCGCTCATTTTATTTTGTGAATTAAAATAAAAAACTAAAATACTAACCTATACATTCAAAACTTCACGTATATACTCACGAATATCAAAAGCTGAAATAAAACACTCTTAATCGAATCAAAAAACACTCTCAGATGGGTTCAACATTTGGAAATTAGGGTTCTATATTAGGGAGATTAGGGTTCTTAATTAGGAAAATCAGACTTCTCGGTAGCTTGGAGATTGTATTTAGGGTTCAAGTAATTAAGCTTTGTAGAAATTGGGGTTTTCTTCCCATATCTATGTGTATATTTGTTATTTAATCTTTTATTTGTGTTCGACTTAAAAATGTGTCGGGTATAAAATTTACAAGCTTTTCTCTTGGTAAGATTCTAAAATTTGATTATATCTTTATTTTATAATTTTGGATTTGTTTAAGCTTTATTGTTTGATGTTAGCTTGATTTTATATCCCACTTGATTGTAGGATTTTCATTTGATTATGTTTTTGATTTGACCATTTTGAAGTATCAACAGTCGTATATGGTGGCTCCTCCTTCAAGGGTACTCGTGACTGATATAATTATGATGTTAGTATGATTCTATTAATCTAATGTAGTGTTCGACTAAATAACCTGTTTTGTTCCAGAGGCCAAATGTGGATCGAGTTCTGGGATTCCATATATTATACCTAATATTGACCTATGACCTGGTAATGTTTAACACTCTATATTTTACTTCGAAATTTAATCTTAATTAACTCTGGTATATGTTGACCAATAGCGTGGTGTTAGCTGTGTTTATCTGAATTATGAAACATAACAAGCTCTAAGGCCTACATAAATTAAATTGATGTTAAAGCAGGCAAAGTCTCTAATTTTAGCTTGACAGTGAACAGTGTTTTCAATAAAGAGTATACTCTTTATATATTTATTTAAAAATAATGTTAGTTTGTGATAAAAAGGAAACCACTACTTCATCTCAGAAAAGTAATCTATTACTATTGCAGTTTTAAAACAAGAAACACATTGATCTTGATTTCATACCAATTTCACTGGAAATTAGCAATAAACTTTGTACTGAAGCTTCCAGTGATTTACATTAAAGGAAAATTACTTTAATATTAATAATGGTGGTGCTGCATTAGTCCTAGTCAGCGGAGAGAGGACAGGTAAACTTGGGCTTGAAATGATTGTCAAGATTTCAGATTATTGTGATGCTACTCAGGTACTTGCTGATTTATTATAGAGCTACTGATTTCATATCCACTGTATAAGAATCATTACATACAGTACTGCTGCATCACTGTGTACCTAAACTATGCTATGCATTCTGCGGACTCTAGAGTTATTTACGACTTCTCCAGCTCTTTCTATACAAAAAGCTATTGTTAATGCCGACATAGACGCTAAATGGATATATCTAAGACTCCAGAGTTATTTAAAAAACTAAAAAAATAAATAAATTTACATTAGAAGTGTTACTGGATATATCTTCTCAACTTTGATCTATATTGTCATAAATATCTAAATGGATTAAAATTTTAAAATGTTAAGGTTTTATATTTCCATTCTAGTAAACTTAAGAACCTAGATTCTTAAACTAATCATTTTACGATTCTTGTAGCGATTAATTAATGTAATTATGGTTTTATAATGATAGCTGATGCAATGGTATCAACTGGACTTGCTGCAGCAGGGTACAAATATGTAAATCTTGGTAAGGACAAGACAATCAGAGTTTGGAATTACATATAATCTTAACATGTGACACTATCTTATTCTTTTATTTATGTATGCATAATTTTAAATTTGGCTTTGTTGTATGTCAGATGATTGTTGGGCTGAGCTTAATAGAGAATTCCATGTATTCCAGCTTTCTCTGTTTGCTAATCATGATTATTAGTTATAATTGTTGTGATATTTACCATGGTACTGAATTAGTCGATAATTTGGGTTTGACAGGGAAATATGGTGCCTAGACGCTCAATGTTTCCATCTAGAATCAAAGCACTTGCAGATTATATTCATAGCAAAGGCCTGAAACTGGGAATTAAATCCGATGCTGGGTAATATCTCCGTAAAGTTTATGTGACATATATTTTTGTTCCTTGTAGTCGATAAATAAATGTATACTGAAAAATTCAATCTCGAAAAGTATAGGATCAAAACAATGCTGCATTTTAATTTGTAGTGGTTTGTGTCTTCCTACAGAGTCCGAACGTGCAGTAATACTATGCCAGGATCTTTAGGACATGAAGAACAAGATGCCAAGACTTTTGTTTTTTGGTTAATTTCATTTATTTTTCCAAACAAAGAAATTAGCACCACTACAGATTTGCACTTGCATAGCATTTTTGAGTGCTATGTAAACTGCTGCTATGCAACAACGGATGACCTATCTTCTTTTCGCTATGTGAATGGTGAGTTAAAAGCTTTTAATTCTTCTGTGTTGTGTAACTATAATATTGGTCTTTCCAGTGAAGTACAACTTACAGAAGTCCAATTAATCCAGGAAAGAGGTATATTGGATGATTTGTACATGCAAAACTTGAAATATACGTATATAACCGTGTGTGTGTTGTGATGGCTTACACTGAACTGTTATTTAAAATTACTTAAATTAGATGTTACTTTATAAGACAAGACATCGGTGATGTTAGTTATATATCTTTGTCACGATAGTAACATTCTTGGCTAGTATGAGAGAGCATGGCACAGTGACTTCCAAACTTGATATTGAGTTTGCTAAATCAATTTGTATTTAGGTTACAGAGATAAAGATTCAAGATTTGCATATGTGTGCACACTTGCCCAGATTATCTGTCTTTCTTAACAACATAGTTAAATAATGCTCGCGTAAGAAAAGGAGTGACATAAATAGTTACTGTATCTGGCCTTAGTGATTCATTATTTTGATAGTTTTTTTTATATATACTTCAGATTAATAGAATCAAACTTATCAGATAATACAAAAATTGTAATAAAAAATCTTCGTAAATTTTCATGAAATTTATGTCATACTGATGATTAGCCAGAATGGCCAACAAGATGATAGCCCTAGCATGATTAATCCTTGGTGAAGCTAACAGGGCAGCTATGAGTGAGTCGAGGAGATCTAACAGGCAGCTGTGAGCTACACTTTAGTCCTTGAAATATTAGAAGACAAGAACTTTGAAACTAGGTGGGAAAAACACAACTTAATATGATTGCTAATTGACTTGCAAAGGTTATCAAGGATTATCATGTCTGAAGATAGATAAAAGTTTTTAGGACATATTTGTTTGGGCATAAGTTATCGATTGATTCGCAGTACATCATACCCAAGGACCAATTTTATTGTGATGCAGGTATAGTTTGATTTTGAGCTGCAGATGCTGCATTTTCATATGGGAGCTATAGAATAGAACATCAATCAAGGAGTCTTTAGGACAAAATCGCAATGATGGAAGCTAGCCTCAAATCAGTTGAGCCCCTCATAGTGGAGCTGCAGAAAGCAAAAGCCCATGAAATGTTTGTGGCAAGGCAGGAACTTGTTGGAAGATAAATTTGATGTTATAACTTGAGATTATTTTTGTTCAATTAGAAATGTGGTCAAACGTTGTGGTTTTTGGATGAATTTGTAAACTTTGTTTATTTTAGTTGACTTAAAACTTTGTATTGTTGCATTGTATTTTAATTTTGGACTTGAGTTCTTAAGTTAAACATGTATTTAAGTTTTTAGTGTTATAAGTGTAATTAGTAGATATTTTTATGTTGGTAATAAGATGAAAATATGTTACTACAAACACAGAAGTGTTAAAAAAGAAATATTACAATAAGATATAAAAATGTTAATAAAAGATTGAATTATTTTATCATCCGGTGTTACAATAGCAAATGTAACACCCCCAAATCCGGGGTCGGGGATCCGGGTTGTCACGAGTTCCATTTTCCTTAATAACACCCAATCTTAATAAATAATCAACTACTCTGTACTGTGACCCCACCATAAACACACACACCACAAGTTATAGTCTCAGAGATGAATATCCAAAAAAATAATCACAAGTCGTTTTATTCCACCATTATATGCCAATACACTTTAAAAGGGTTTCTGAATAAATTTACCTTTCTTTGCCATTATTACAATTCGTAAATATACATAAATCTGGTACATCAAAAGTTGAAAGCCTAGCCTATTGGTAGTTCCTACCTCAGCTACAGCGACATCAATACCTATAGGAAACTGCGAAACGTTTCCTATCCGCTCGCGAATTGGGAGCTTGGTCCTGTTCATCTTGTCTATCTGATGTTGTGTGATGAAAGAAGAAAGCAAGGGTGAGCAACAAGACCACCAAAATAATATGTATAATGATTAACAATATACGAGCATTCTCATAGTATTCATGAAAGTCTTGGTCAAAAGAAATGAACCAAGTTTGATATCTTAATGCGATGAAGTCACAAAATATTCAGTATATATACATATATACTTTTCAAAATCTTGGAAGTCCTCTTCCATGCATAATATACACAGAGTTCCAGTTTATAACTGTATAAAAATATCGTTGCAAGGTGATCTCATATGTCTAACCTTGTCTCAACGTTTTTCTGAAAATCTTTGACATGCACAAGATAATCATTTACTAGATATAAGTTTAAAAGATGAAGTTACAAGATACTCCAATATACTTATATCTTTTCCGAATACTACTTGAACTACTACCGTTTAATGTATAAATAGTTCATCCCATAGATTAAGCTACAAGACAAAACTTGTATAGAATCAATCTTTAAAATATCATCAAAATAAAATGAAGTTATGAGATACTTCATTTGATGCACACATCATTTTGAAAACTTGACCCTGCCAACACTCAACAATCGCCCAACCGTAGCCTTTCTATCGAAGTGCTCTGGGTAGTGTTGCAGAAATATCCAATTGGATGATGAACTCATTACGGGAGTTTGTCGCGCCAGGAAGACCACTTACGATGATCAGTCGTAGTAGTACAACCCCACCATTTTCTACATGTAGAGGAGAACCTGTCGGATTTACTTGTCAACCGAACACTGGACTCCTAAGGAATGGACCGTCTTAGCGGAACTTCCAGGCCATTTTGGGCCAATATAATAAGGCTGGGCCGGCGCCACTCGACCACTTACGCCACTCCTAGTTCAGATGAAATCCATGACTCTGAAACATAAAGCTCGTCCCCCTTTCCCCAAGTAGAAACTTGTTGATACGGCTCCACCAAGAAGTCGTATCTAGTTGGAAAGGAAAACTCACCGATATTTCCCAGGCGATGCCTGTTAATGGATTAACTTGTTCCAAGAATTTTACTTCCCGAGTATTGGGTAAGTAATCAAAAACTCTTTTATCAAGACAGCAACCTTGTTGCGAATATAAAACACACCACAGAGCCGGATCCCTCAGGTTTTGAGCGAGTATTTTAATGCCCTTCGAAAGGAGGATCTTAAATATAAAAATGAGTTTTGGGATCCGCTCTAACTTTTAAAATCATTTTGAAGACTCGCAAAACATTTTTAAGAATGTTCGGAGTGATGCTGATTTGGTAAAATAAATCAGTCCCAATATATTAGAAAATATCTGAATATTATTATTTAAATAATATTCCCATAAAGAATAATCTTTATAAAAATAATTGAAGTAGAAGTTGTAAAACTTATACTTGAAATGAATCTTAAATAATCAAAGATGTACTTATACGAAAGTAATATCTTTATTTAAATAATCAAAAGTAAGTTTGATTATTGACACATTATTCTATAATAAAATAAAGAATATTATTTAGTAAATAATCGGAGTCATAAGTCCTCGAATGAATATTCAAAATAATATTCATTAATAAAATAAACGGAGTCATAAGCCCTCGAATGAATATTCAAGATAATATTCATTAATAAAATAAAGTTATCGAATAAACCTTATTCGATTCATAGTTTTGAAAACTGTATCCATATATATATATATATATATATATATATTTTTTTTTTTTGAATCCGGTCTTCTATCCGGTTTAGTTGACTTTCTATGCTATTTAGGTGGGTGTTTGTGTAATTAACAGCAAGGATTGTATTCATAGTATTTTTTAGTATGTCATCATCTGGTCTTTTGATGGGGTGTGCCTCGATTTTTTCACTATGAACTGTTAGTGTGACATTTCTAAAAGGTGGGTGGTGTGATTCTATAGTTCCGCTGGTTGTTTCCCATTGTTTTTGTTTTTGGCTCATGCTTCGAGTGATGGGGTTTAGGTAATTTGTGAATGGAAAAAATAAGTTTTGGTCAGAGGAGTAAATTTCCAACCAATCAAAGAATATCATTTGGATTTTGTTTTGGTTAAGAAATTCATAATAAATTTCTTGAATTTGTGTCTTTTGTTCTTTGAAGTTGGTAAAAAACCAATTTCTTTTTTCAGTGTTTTGGGGAGAGTAGAACTCTTCACGGAGAAAAGTTTTATTGATTTGGAACTCTATTTCAATTACATTTAGTTCACTTGGCATTCCCATATTCTCAGTTATAGCAGAGAAGGTTGGGGATGTTGGTGAGGAAGGGGAAACCGTGTTTTGGTTTGGTGGTAATTGACTTTGTTTATAGAATGGGTGAGGTATATTGGAAGAATAATCTACACCACTCACAGAGGTATTGGGTATATCTGATGTAGAGTATCTTGGTTTTGAGGTAGTGTTAATGATAGAAGGGATTCGAGAAATCTTTTCTAAGGTTCTTGAGGAAGCATCGGAATATCGAGAACTAATAAAAGAGGTTCGGGATGATCGATCAAATGCAATAGTGACTCTTCCATTATCATCTTGGTGAATTTGGTGTATTTGTGTGTTTGGTTTTAATCTTTCCGGTAATCTAGGGCGAGCTACTCCTTCTAAAACCCATTCAGTGGGAAGGGAAATGTCCTGCCATTTTATGGATCGAGGAATAACTGTGTTAGACCTTGAAAGGTCAGTTTGGAGAAGGATAGTTTCTCCTTTGACGAAAGCATTTTTATGCCCATCATCTCCAATGGACATTATTGCTTTGTAATGAATTCGAAAGATTAAAGCCACTGGAATTGATCCTTCTAACATTTTATAGTTGTGAGTTTTAACTTGGAGTGTCATGCTATGGATAACATTCCTGTCTTTAAGAGAAATGGATAAATTTGGATAACAACTAAAAGAGATGGGTCCGTTGCATAGACTTGATTCTATGGAACTTAATAGAGAGTCTTTGAACTCAAGGAATCTAGAATCTCTTAAAATGGCTAGTATTGAGGTGTCTAATCCTTCTTTGGTTAAGGGCTTAATTCCGACTTGGACTAAACCTATATGGATGTAATTGTATGATTTTGCAAGTTTTTCTAGGGAACTTTTGGTGAGAAGGTGAATTGTTTCGAATGATTTTGATAGGTGTATGTCCCTTTCTTCGGTTTTGATGGAAGAACTTGAACTATACCATTTTATATCATAAACTTGGCTTTTAGGGATTTTTGGGATGTCCCAACGCTCTATTGCTTTTTGGAGGTTTTCGACGTTGGTTTCGGCACTATGTGTAATATTTCTTGAATCTAACATACTAGTGGAAGAGTTTGAAAGAGATGTAGTTCTGCAGAATACAGAATCCATGTTCTGAGATCAAAAAAGACGTAGCTAAGCTTTTGCTTACAATCCTAGAAAAACGGGTTTACTGTCTCCTATGGACTTATAACCGATAAACTAGGCAAAATGACTCAGCAAAGGCTTAACTACAAAAGTTTAAGAACTGAGAACAGAGATACAGTAGACAACAATAATACAACTCCCTTATAGCTCTGATACCAAAAAGAACGTAATAGGAGCAACAAATATTAATAGAAACAGTAGGGAGAGTAATATAATAAGACTAAGACTAAGACATGGTATGCATATTAACATAAAATATTAAAACGTTAAAACATGATATGAACCACAAATTATTAAAACATTAAAATATGATATGAACAAGAATAGGTTTTGAAATTACTTGGAAACGCTTTTGATTATATAACTGAAAGCAATCGGCCAGTCTTTGTGTTACAATATGAGAAAACTTGAGAATAAACTTCGGGAATATGAACTGCTATCACTGGTACAAGATGTTTATATTATCTGCTCTCTAATTTCAAGTGTGTTTATTACTCTCTTCTTCTTCCTATTTATAAAAGGATGAGGAGTCTAATTTCTTGAAACAGCATCATTCTTTTTCTTGTAGTGGAGTTCTGCTTTCCTGAGTGGACAGCTTGACTTGAGTGGGAGGTCCTCTTTTTCTTAGTGGAGGGGCTGCTTTCCTGAGTGGGAGGCTGCTTTCTTCACAGGATTTTGAGTATGATTCCTTTTCCACCGAAAGTTGCTTTGTTTGGAGAATATTGCTGAGTTGGTCTCAGTGGGAATCTTCTTTTGTGTCTTCTTTGTCTTCTTTTGAATAATGCTGAGTTAGTCTCAGTGGGAAGTGTCTTCTTTGTCTTCTTTTATGGTCTCGGGAGAAATAATAAAAACTAGATACAAAATTTAAATGATGTACAATATCTTTTTTTTAATCAGTGGAAACTACAGGGGAAAATATCCCGTGACAGTCATCTTCGTTGTCATTTCCTAAATGAACCGGACTGCTGTCGTCATCGGAATCATAAATTGAATTTGCGAGTTGAAGTAAGGATTCTTTGTATTGGCTTCTGGTTTTTGCTTGGGCTAATAATGCCTGGGCATTTGACTTTTGGGCAAAGAAAGTGGTAACTTCTTTGTTGGTAATAAAATTTTGACTTGATAACCATTTTTGAATGATCTCTTTGGAAATCTTTTGGTCTTCTTTGAAATTGCTCCACCATTTGACTTTAAAGGACCGAACAATACAGGACTGTATTTGGTTGAAATGAATTTTAAACTCCCAAGAACAGACCCATGGAAGGAAGAATTTTGAACATAACATTAAGAGAGGAGGAAAACGTCTTTCGTATTCTGTGGGTTTGAAGTGTGTTTTGAACAGTTTTAGACATTCGGATGCATTTGGAGTAAGAATGACTTCAATTGCTCCGAATAAATCCCACCATTGAAGGAACCAAATAGGGAGTTCATGGACTTGAATTTTGGTATTGAAATAAAATAACCAGGAATGATTATTTTTCTGATTTTGGATAAAGAATGAATTATGCCATGCTTGCTGGTAATCCCAGTAAGAATATGAGGAGCAGTGGTTTAGTTGTCTTTTGAAGTTCGAAGGAAAAAAATTTGGACTATGGAGTTCTTGGCCCCATTGACTTGGGTGGATGACCTTTTGTATTTGACATGTTGTGTATGAAGGTGTTGAGTGTTCTCTATCCTGGGCATTGTAAAAATGTTTGAACGTGACTGATTCAGTAGACAAAAGAATGGCTTGATAATAGTCATTATTTTTTGATAGATCCCAGGGTTTGAACAGTCATCCTTTAGGGAAAACATTTGAAATTGCTAAGGAGGCATCAGCATTGTTAAATCCTCTTTCGACTGACACTATTTTTTGGTGGTTTCTTTTGGTATAGTAATCAGAATTAGATTTTAAAAAGTTTGACTGGTTGACTACTACCTCCTGGTTTTGCATTTTTGGGGTAACTATATCTAGTTTTGACATGGATCTCTGAGGAACTAAGAGGGTTGGGTTTTGAAAACTGACTGTTTGTGTAGTTTGAAAAGGAGTATTTGTAGGTTGGCTGGAAGAAGTGTTTTGTTGGGTAACTTTAGTTGATTTTTCTGAAGAGCTTTGGGAGATTGTTGAGGGATTTTGAATGTTAAGGCCATGGGCTTTGATGGTTTGAAGGGCTAGAAATAAGTTATTGTCTTCTTCATCTGCAATTACCTTATCGATCCAGGATGTGATCGGTTTTCCTGAAGAAGTACTCGCTTTGCTTTGTTGAGTGGCCGGGAGGTGTCCGGGAAAGGCTGGGGTTTTTCCCCCACCTCTTCTCTTTCGAGGCATGATACTTATCTGTTTTGTAGAAACTCACGGGTTAGGAAATCAGGGACACAGTTCATATCTCCCTTAATGTGTTCAATATCAAAATCAAAGATGCTTAATAATGCTTGCCATCAGGCGAAAATTTGTTTTGATGCAATATTTTGGACATCTTTTTGTAAAACTTCTTTTGCCGATTTACAATCGACTCTAAGGAGAAATTTTTGATTTAATAAATCACTTTGAAATTTTGTAATACATAAAACAATTGAAAGTATTTCCTTTTTTATAGTAGAATAATTTCTTTGACAATCATTCCAATGTGCAGATGTAAACTGGACTATTTGTTCTTTACCATTGACTACTTGTTTTAGTATACCGCCGTATCCTAACTCAGAAGCATCTGTTTCAACTACTTTAGAAGCATTTGGATAAGCAAGGTGTAGACAAGGGATTTCTAGAACCTGAGCTTTGATTTGTCGAACAATTTCTGTATGTTCAGATGACCAAGGGACAGGGTTAGTTTTAAGGCGGTCATGTAAGGGCTTGGCTATCCTATTGATGTTTGGATAGAAGTCTAGGACATAGTTGAGACTTCCTAAAAATCTTTGGAGTTGGGTTTTATCTGTGATTTTATCGGGAAATTTTGTTACAAAAGTTAGGGCTCTTTCAATTGGTGTAACTGTTCCTTTTGAAATGTAGTGACCAAGAAATCTTACACAAGTTTGAAATAGGGAAATTTTGGATTTGGATATGACTAAACCATTTTTTCTAGATACTTGGCAGAAAGTTTTAAGGTGTTTGAAATGTTGTTCAATAGTTTCTGAAAAAACTAGAACATCATCAATATATACTATACAGAATGTAGAATAGTCATTGAATATGTCATTCATAATTCTTTGGAATTCGCTAGGGGCAGTTTTGATTCCAAATGGAAGGAAATTCCATTCATATTGTCCGAATGGGACCGTAAAAGCGGTTTTATATCTATCTTTTGGGTGGATTTGAATCTGCCAAAATCCTGATTTTAAATCAAATTTGGAGAATATTATCGAAGATCTTAATTTTTGTAAGAGGTCTTTTTTATTAGGTATAGGGTATCGCACCCATCTTAAGGCTTTATTTAGAGGGTTATAATTGATAACTAGCCTTGGTGTCCCTCTCTCAATTTCAACATTTTTGTTTACATAGAAAGCTACACAGGACCACGGGGATCTAGATTTTGATATGATTCCTTTGGATTCGAGATCGGTGATCTCTTTTCTGCAATGTTGTTCTAGGTCGGAGTTCATTTGGATAGGTCTCGCTTTTGTTGGTATTTCCTTTTCATCAAAATCTTTTTCATAAGGTAAATCAATCATATGTTGTTTTCTATGCCAAAAAGCATTTGGTAAGTCAGAACAGAGTTCTACTTCTATTTGTTTTAGTAATTTTAAGATTTTTTCTTTGATAAAGTGGTCTTGTAATTGCTTCTCAATCTTGTGAGAGGAAATGTCTTGTTTTAGATGGGATAATTGTATCTGTTTTCCTTGTATTAAGGCATTTATCTCGTTATTATATATAGAATATGCCTTTATTGTATTGAGGTTCCTTGTTTTGGGTTTTTCAAGAAATGGGAAGGTAAGTTTGGTGTTATGGGTTTTGAAAGTAATACCTTCGTAGGTGACAGTATAGGGGGTTATTAAATTGAAGAAAGGTGTACCTAATATGACAAGATGATGTATTCCTTTAACTAGGAGAAAATATGTCTTAATTTGGAAGGTTTTATTATTGATAGAGGCATCAACCTTACTAACTACATTGAGGTTTGAGTTATTAGCGGCGGTTAATCTTTCGTTGGTATGTCGATGGAATCTTTTTGGTATTATTTCTTTTTTAATGCAATTCAAATCTGCTCCTGTATCGAATAAAGTAATGGTATCTAAGATGAAGTCATCTGAGAAGACAACTTTGACTTTTATGAGATATTTTCGGTAGGTAACTTGCCTTAATTCATATAAGAAATCTTCATCTTGATCAGGAGTATTGTTTAAACTGCTTAATTGTTTTCGTTCAGTATTTTTCTCTTCTACTTCACGAACTAGAAGGACATTTAAAGCTTCAGAATCTATCTTCTGCTGTTCTTTAAGGATTTTTAATTCTTCTTTGATTTCCTTAATTTCTTTGTGTAGGTCTTGTATTGTTGGAACGGATTTTTGGTTCGGTTTTTGCTTTTTTAATATTGTGGTCAAGTCATATGTAGTTTTTGTTGATGGGAGAATAGAAGGTTTTTGTTCTGGTTTGGGTTCAATTGGTCGTTGGAGTAATTTTTCTAAGAGCTCTTTTCTTATTTGGGGATCAGTTATCTTTTCTATGATTTCGAGAGAATGTTCTTCATTTCTGGTTAGGACGTTGATGCGTCTGTCTTCAGAGGAGGAATTATGAGAGGAAGATGAGCTTGTTGCAATCTCATCTATTTGAAGAGGTTCATCATTTCCAGACATTTCAGATGTCTCAGAGTCGGAAGATTCAAGGAGTAAAGCCGAGATTTTGTTAGATAAGCTTTCTTCTATGTTTAACTCTTGTATTTTCCTATTAAGTCTGCAGAATCTAGATATATGTCCCTTTTTTCCATATTTGTATCAAGTTATATCTTTATTGGTTGGTTTAGTAAATCTATTTTTGTTGAAAGGCTTTTTGTTGTAGGAAGGTTCATTATTAGAGGAAGGTTTATTATAGAACGGTTATGTTGATTTTTTGTAGAAATGTTTAGACTTTGTGAAAGACCTTTTCTGATAAGGTCTTTGATATGGCTTGCATTCACCATCACATTTTAGTTTTGAATAGCTTTTGTTGGGATTGTAGTCAAATTGTTGAGAGAAAGTCCCTAATTCCTGCTCTGTTCTTTTCATTTCCCATTTGAGATGTCTTTGGAGTTTTAAATCTTGACAAATCTTTAGGCCTTCTCGTTGTGTTTGGCTTATGAGTTGGCCATATGTCAGGTTTTTGTAAGGTATCGGGCTTCCGTGTTCAGTTATTAAAGAGGTTCTAACTCTTTCACCGAGTAAGGTTGGAAGTCCGACTAAGAATTTTTCTTTCCAATTTACATGGTTCGAGTCTTCTCTGAGCATGACTCTGGTGAGGAAAGTAGTTTTATATCTTTGGAAATCACTAAGTTTTTTACATTTGAGATTATGTAAAAGCTCAGCATTTTTATCTCTCAGGTGAGAAGGGTCACCAATGAAGTGGTGTGTTATGACTAGAATGAGTTGTGCGACTGCTCCTTGGATAGGGTTTCCTTGTTCATCTAAAATGGGTTTTCCCTCTTCATCTTCCCTAATGGAATTTAGGATTTCAAGATGATTTTCAGGGGTAAGGTGATAGTCCCACCAACCTTTTAATTGGCCGGAGAACCCTGCTATGAGTAATTCGGCTATAGCTTTGTCTGGGGTTCCTATTTGGGTTGTATAAGCATTGGCTGCCATGGTCATTTGTTGTAAATGATTTAGAATAATATATTCAGACATTCCATCTATATTCCATTCATAAACAGATGATGCATTGAATTTAGACTGGGTTAAAATTTCAGGTCTATTTTCAACTCCAATGTCTGGGGCTGTGAATTTTGGAATCATTTGTCGGAGGTCATGAACCTGGGGTATGAAAGCATCTTCATCTGAGTCATGATGTATGACATTTAGTTGTTTAGATGAAACACTGTCAGCAGCTATTTGGGTTGTGGAAGAGGAAGCCTCAAGTCTGCTAAGATGGTCTTTGATGGCTTTAACGAATTCTGGTCTATTTGTTTGAATTTGTTATTGGCTTTGTCTAGAAACTTGGTATGGCTTAAATATGGGTTCTTGATTATTAATACTTTTGGGTAAATCTATTGTTTTTTGAATCCGGTCTTCTATCCGGTTTAGTTGACTTCCTATGCTATTTAGGTGGGTGTTTGTGTAATTAACAGCAAGGATTGTATTCCTAGTATTTTTTAGTATGTCATCATCTGGTCTTTTGATGAGGTGTGCCTCGATTTTTTCACTATGAACTGTTAGTGTGACATTTCTAAAAGGTGGGTGGTGTGATTCTATAGTTTCGCTGGTTGTTTCCCATTGTTTTTGTTTTTGGCTCATGCTTCGAGTGATGGGGTTTAGGTAATTTGTGAATGGAAAAAATAAGTTTTGGTCAGAGGAGTAAATTTCCAACCAATCAAAGAATATCATTTGGATTTTGTTTTGGTTAAGAAATTCAAAATAAATTTCTTGAATTTGTGTCTTTTGTTCTTTGAAGTTGGTAAAAAACCAATTTCTTTTTTCAGTGTTTTGGGGAGAGTAGAACTCTTCACGGAGAAAAGTTTTATTGATTTGGAACTCTATTTCAATTACATTTAGTTCACTTGGCATTCTCATATTCTCAGTTATAGCAGAGAAGGTTGGGGATGTTGGTGAGGAAGGGGAAACCGTGTTTTGGTTTGGTGGTAATTGACTTTGTTTATCGAATGGGTGAGGTATATTGGAAGAATAATCTACACCACTCATAGAGGTATTGGGTATATCTGATGTAGAGTATCTTGGTTTTGAGGTAGTGTTAATGATAGAAGGGATTTGAGAAATCTTTTCTAAGGTTCTTGAGGAAGCATCGGAATATCGAGAACTGATAAAAGAGGTTCGGGATGATCGATCAAATGCAAGAGTGACTCTTCCATTATCATCTTGGTGAACTTGGTGTATTTGTATGTTTGGTTCTAATCTTTCCGGTAATCTAGGGCGAGCTACTCCTTCTAAAACCCATTCAGTGGGAAGGGAAATGTCCTGCCATTTTATGGATCGAGGAATAACTGTGTTAGACCTTGAAAGGTCAGTTTGGAGAAGGATGGTTTCTCCTTTGACGAAAGCATTTTTATGCCCATCATCTCCGATGGACATTATTGCTTTGTAATGAATTCGAAAGATTAAAGCCACTGGAATTGATCCTTCTAAGATTTTATAGTTGTGAGTTTTAACTTGGTGTGTCATGCTATGGATAACATTCCTGTCTTTAAGAGAAATGGATAAATTTGGATAACAACTAAAAGAGATGGGTCGGTTGCATAGACTTGATTCTATGGAACTTAATAGAGAGTCATTGAACTCAAGGAATCTAGCATCTCTTAAAATGGCTAGTATTGAGGTGTCTAATCCTTCTTTGGTTAAGGGCTTAATTCCGACTTGGACTAAACCTATATGGATGTAA
The DNA here is from genome assembly GCF_009905375.1 of Apium graveolens. NCBI lineage: Eukaryota > Viridiplantae > Streptophyta > Magnoliopsida > Apiales > Apiaceae > Apium > Apium graveolens. Next base: position 49,153,284 of record NC_133653.1, read on the forward strand.
TTGTATGATTTTGCAAGTTTTTCGAGGGAACTTTTGGTGAGAAGGTGAATTGTTTCGAATGATTTTGATAGGTATATGTCCCTTTCTTCGGTTATGATGGAAGAACTTGAACTATACCATTTTTATCATAAACTTGGCTTTTGGGGATTTTTGGGATGTCCCAACGCTCTATTGCTTTTTGGAGGTTTTCGACGTTGGTTTCGGCACTATGTGTAATATTTCTTGAATCTAACGTACTAGTGGAAGAGTTTGAAAGAGATGTAGTTCTGCAGAATACAGAATCCATGTTCTGAGATCAAAAAAGACGTAGGCTAAGCTTTTGCTTACAATCCTAGAAAAACGGGTTTACTGCCTCCTATGGACTTATAACCGATAAACTAGTTAAAACGACTCGGCAAAGGCTTAACTACAAAAGTTTAAGAACTGAGAACAGAGTTGTATTATTGTTTTCTACTGTATCTCTGTTCTCAGTTCTTAAACTTTTGTAGTTAAACCTTTGTCGAGTCGTTTTGCCTAGTTTATCGGTTATAAGTCCATAGGAGGCAGTAAACCCGTTTTTCTAGGATTGTAAGCAAAAGCTTAGCCTACGTCTTTTTTGATCTCAGAACATGGATTCTGTATTTTGCAGAACTACATCTCTTTCAAACTCTTCCACTAGTACGTTAGATTCAAGAAATATTACACATAGTGCCGAAACCAACGTCGAAAACCTCCAAAAAGCAATAGAGCGTTGGGACATCCCAAAAATCCCCAAAAGCCAAGTTTATGATACAAAATGGTATAGTTCAAGTTCTTCCATCAAAACCGAAGAAAGGGACATACACCTATCAAAATCATTCGAAACAATTCACCTTCTCACCAAAAGTTCCCTAGAAAAACTTGCAAAATCATACAATTACATCCATATAGGTTTAGTCCAAGTCGGAATTAAGCCCTTAACCAAAGAAGGATTAGACACCTCAATACTAGCCATTTTAAGAGATGCTAGATTCCTTGAGTTCAATGACTCTCTATTAAGTTCCATAGAATCAAGTCTATGCAACGGACCCATCTCTTTTAGTTGTTATCCAAATTTATCCATTTCTCTTAAAGACAGGAATGTTATCCATAGCATGACACTCCAAGTTAAAACTTACAACTATAAAATGTTAGAAGGATCAATTCCAGTGGCTTTAATCTTTCGAATTCATTACAAAGCAATAATGTCCATTGGAGATGATGGGCATAAAAATGCTTTCATCAAAGGAGAAACCATCCTTCTCCAAACTGACCTTTCAAGGTCTAACACAGTTATTCCTCGATCCATAAAATGGAAGGACATTTCCCTTCCCACTGAATGGGTTTTAGAAGGAGTAGCTCGCCCTAGATTACCGGAAAGATTAGAACCAAACACACAAATACACCAAATTCACCAAGATGATAATGGAAGAGTCACTCTTGCTTTTGATCGATCATCCCGAACCTCTTTTATTAGTTCTCGATATTCCGATGCTTCCTCAAGAATCTTAGAAAAGATTTCTCAAATCCCTTCTATCATTAACACTACCTCAAAACCAAGATACTCTACATCAGATATACACAATACCTCTATGAGTGGTGTAGATTATTCTTCCAATATACCTCACCCATTCTATAAACAAAGTCAATTACCACCAAACCAAAACACGGTTTCCCCTTCCTCACCAACATCCCCAACCTTCTCTGCTATAACTGAGAATATGGGAATGCCAAGTGAACTAAATGTAATTGAAATAGAGTTCCAAATCAATAAAACTTTTCTCCGTGAAGAGTTCTACTCTCCCCAAAACACTGAAAAAAGAAATTGGTTTTTTACCAACTTCAAAGAACAAAAGACACAAATTCAAGAAATTTATTATGAATTTCTTAACCAAAACAAAATCCAAATGATATTCTTTGATTGGTTGGAAATTTACTCCTCTGACCAAAACCTATTTTTTCCATTCACGAATTACCTAAACCCCATCATTCGAAGCATGAGCCAAAAACAAAAACAATGGGAAACAACCAGCGGAACTATAGAATCACACCACCCACCTTTTAGAAATGTCACACTAACAGTTCATAGTGAAAAAATCGAGGCACACCCCATCAAAAGACCAGATGATGACATACTAAAAAATACTAGGAATACAATCCTAGCTGTTAATTACACAAACACCCACCTAAATAGCATAGGAAGTCAACTAAACCGGATAGAAGACCGGATTCAAAAAACAATAGATTTACCCAAAAGTATTAATAATCAAGAACCCATATTTAAGCCATACCAAGTTTCTAGACAAAGCCAACAACAAATTCAAACAAATAGACCAGAATTCGTTAAAGCCATCAAAGACCATCTTAGCAGACTTGAGGCTTCCTCTTCCACAACCCAAATAGCTGCTGACAGTGTTTCATCTAAACAACTAAATGTCATACATCATGACTCAGATGAAGATGCTTTCATACCCCAGGTTCATGACCTCCGACAAATGATTCCAAAATTCACAGCCCCAGACATTGGAGTTGAAAATAGACCTGAAATTTTAACCCAGTCTAAATTCAATGCATCATCTGTTTATGAATGGAATATAGATGGAATGTCTGAATATAATATTCTAAATCATTTACAACAAATGACCATGGCAGCCAACGCTTATACAACCCAAATAGGAACCCCAGACAAAGCTATAGCCGAATTACTCATAGCAGGGTTCTCTGGCCAATTAAAAGGTTGGTGGGACTATCACCTTACCCCTGAAAATCAACTTGAAATCCTAAATTCCATTAGGGAAGATGAAGAGGGAAAACCCATTTTAGATGAACAAGGAAACCCTATCCAAGGAGCAGTCGCACAACTCATTCTAGTCATAACACACCACTTCATTGGTGACCCTTCTCACCTGAGAGATAAAAATGCTGAGCTTTTACATAATCTGAAATTTAAAAAACTTAGTGATTTCCAAAGATATAAAACTACTTTCCTCACCAGAGTCATGCTCAGAGAAGACTCGAACCATGCAAATTGGAAAGAAAAATTCTTAGCCGGACTTCCAACCTTACTCGGTGAAAGAGTTAGAACCTCTTTAATAATTGAACACGGAAGCCCGATACCTTACAAAAACCTGACATATGGCCAACTCATAAGCCAAACACAACGAGAAGGCCTAAAGATTTGTCAAGATTTAAAACTCCAAAGACATCTCAAATGGGAAATGAAAAGAACAAAGCAGGAATTAGGGACTTTCTGTCAACAATTTGACTATAATCCCAACAAAAGCTATTCAAAACTAAAATGTGATGGTGAATGCAAGCCATATCAAAGACCTTATCAGAAAAGGTCTTTCACAAAGTCTAAACATTTCTACAAAAAATCAACAGAACCGTTCTATAATATACCTTCCTCTAATAATAAACCTTCCTACAACAAAAAACCTTTCAACAAAAATAGATTTACTAAACCAACCAATAAAGATATAACTTGTTACAAATGTGGAAAAAAGGGACATATATCTAGATTCTGTAGACTTAATAGGAAAATACAAGAGTTAAACATAGAAGAAAGCTTATCTAACAAAATCTCGGCTTTACTCCTTGAATCTTCCGACTCTGAGACATCTGAAATATCTGGAAATGATGAACCTCTTCAAATAGATGAGATTGCAACAAGCTCATCTTCCTCTCATAATTCCTCCTCTGAAGACAGACGCATCAACGTCCTAACTAGAAATGAAGAACATTCTCTCGAAATCATAGAAAAGATAACTGATCCCCAAATAAGAAAAGAGCTCTTAGAAAAATTACTCCAACGACCAATTGAACCCAAACCAGAATAAAAACCTTCTATTCTCCCATCAACAAAAACTACATATGACTTGATCACAATATTAAAAAAGCAAAAACCCAACCAAAAATCCGTTCCAACAATACAAGACCTACACAAAGAAATTAAGGAAATCAAAGAAGAATTAAAAATCCTTAAAGAACAGCAGAAGATAGATTCTGAAGCTTTAAATGTCCTTCTAGTTCGTGAAGTAGAAGAGAAAAATACTGAACAAAAATAATTAAGCAGTTTAAACAATACTCCTGATCAAGATGAAGATTTCTTATATGAATTAAGGCAAGTTACCTACCGAAAATATCTCATAAAAGTCAAAGTTGTCTTCTCAGATGACTTCATCTTAGATACCATTGCTTTATTCGATACAGGAGCAGATTTGAATTGCATTAAAGAAAAAATAATACCAAAAAGATTCCATCGACATACCAACGAAAGATTAACCGCCGCTAATAACTCAAACCTCAATGTAGTTAGTAAGGTTGATGCCTCTATCAATAATAAAACCTTCCAAATTAAGACATCTTTTCTCCTAGTTAAAGGAATACATCATCTTGTCATATTAGGTACACCTTTCTTCAATTTAATAACCCCCCATACTGTCACCTACGAAGGTATTACTTTCAAAACCCATAACACCAAACTTACCTTCCCATTTCTTGAAAAACCCAAAACAAGGAACCTCAATACAATAAAGGCATATTCTATATATAATAACGAGATAAATGCCTTAATACAAGGAAAACAGATACAATTATCCCATCTAAAACAAGACCTTTCCTCTCACAAGATTGAGAAGCAATTACAAGACCACTTTATCAAAGAAAAAATCTTAAAATTACTAAAACAAATAGAAGTAGAACTCTGTTCTGACTTACCAAATGCTTTTTGGCATAGAAAACAACATATGATTGATTTACCTTATGAAAAAGATTTTGATGAAAAGGAAATACCAACAAAAGCGAGACCAATCCAAATGAACTCCGACCTAGAACAACATTGCAGAAAAGAGATCACCGATCTCGAATCCAAAGGAATCATATCAAAATCTAGATCCCCGTGGTCCTGTGCAGCTTTCTATGTAAACAAAAATGCTGAAATTGAGAGAGGGACACCAAGGCTAGTTATCAATTATAAGCCTCTAAATAAAGCCTTAAGATGGGTGCGATACCCTATACCTAATAAAAAAGACCTCTTTTAAAAATTAAGATGTTCGATAATATTCTCCAAAATTGATTTAAAATCAGGATTTTGGCAGATTCAAATCCACCCAAAAGATAGATATAAAACCGCTTTTACGGTCCCATTCGGACAATATGAATGGAATGTCCTTCCATTTGGAATCAAAACTGCCCCTAGCGAATTCCAAAGAATTATGAATGACATATTCAATGACTATTCTACATTCTGTATAGTATATATTGATGATGTTCTAGTTTTTTTTCAGAAACTATTGAACAACATTTCAAACACCTTAAAACTTTCTGCCAAGTATCTAGAAAAAATGGTTTAGTCATATCCAAATCCAAAATTTCCCTATTTCAAACTCGTGTAAGATTTCTTGGTCACTACATTTCAAAAGGAACAGTTACACCAATTGAAAGAGCCCTAACTTTTGCAACAAAATTTCCTGATAAAATCACAGATAAAACCCAACTCCAAAGATTTTTAGGAAGTCTCAACTATGTCCTAGACTTCTATCCAAACATCAATAGGATAGCCAAGCCCTTATATGACCGCCTTAAAACTAACCCTGTCCCTTGGTCATCTGAACATACCGAAATTGTTCGACAAATCAAAGCTCAGGTTCTAGAAATCCCTTGTCTACACCTTGCTGATCCAAATGCTTCTAAAGTAGTTGAAACAGATGCTTCTGAGTTAGGATACGGCGGTATACTAAAACAAGTAGTCAATGGTAAAGAACAAATAGTCCAGTTTACATCTGCACATTGGAATGATTGTCAAAGAAATTATTCTACTATAAAAAAGGAAATACTTTCAATTGTTTTATGTATTACAAAATTTCAAAGTGATTTATTAAATCAAAAATTTCTCCTTAGAGTCGATTGTAAATCGGCAAAAGAAGTTTTACAAAAAGATGTCCAAAATATTGCATCAAAACAAATTTTCGCCAGATGGCAAGCATTATTAAGCATCTTTGATTTTGATATTGAACACATTAAGGGAGATATGAACTGTGTCCCTGATTTCCTGACCTGTGAGTTTCTACAAAACAGATAAGTATCATGCCTCGAAAGAGCAGAGGTGGGGGAAAAAACCCCATCCTTTCCCGGACACCTCCCGGCCACTCAAAAAGCAAAGCGAGTACTTCTTCAGGAAAACCGATCACATCCTGGATCGATAAGGTAATTGCAGATGAAGAAGACAATAACTTATTTCTAGCCCTTCAAACCATCAAAGCCCATGGCCTTAACATTCAAAATCCCTCAACAATCTCCAAAAGCTCTTCAGAAAAATCAACTAAAGTTACCCAACAAAACACTTCTTCCAGCCAACCTACAAATACTCCTTTTCAAACTACACAAACAGTCAGTTTTCAAAACCCAACCCTCTTAGTTCCTCAGAGATCCATGTCAAAACTAGATATAGTTACCCCAAAAATGCAAAACCAGGAGGTAGTAGTCAACCAGTCAAACTTTTTAAAATCTAATTCTGATTACTATACCAAAAGAAACCACCAAAAAATAGTGTCAGTCGAAAGAGGATTTAACAATGCTGATGCCTCCTTAGCAATTTCAAATGTTTTCCCTAAAGGATGGCTGTTCAAACCCTGGGATCTATAAAAAAATAATGACTATTATCAAGCCATTCTCTTGTGTACTGAATCAGTCACGTTCAAACATTTTTACAATGCCCAGGATAGAGAACACTCAACACCTTCATACACAACATGTCAAATACAAAAGGTCATCCACCCAAGTCAATGGGGCCAAGAACTCCACAGTCCAAAATTTTTTCCTTCGAACTTCAAAAGACAACTAAACCACTGCTCCTCATATTCTTACTGGGATTACCAGTAAGCATGGCATAATTCATTCTTTATCCAAAATCAGAAAAATAGTCATTCCTGGTTATTTTATTTCAATACCAAAATTCAAGTCCAGGAACTCCCTATTTGGTTCCTTCAATGGTGGGATTTATTCGGAGCAATTGAAGACATTCTTACTCCAAATGCATCCGAATGTCTAAAACTGTTCAAAACACACTTCAAACCCACAGAATACGAAAGACGTTTTCCTCCTCTCTTAATGTTATGTTCAAAATTCTTCCTTCCATGGGTCTGTTCTTGGGAGTTTAAAATTTATTTCAACCAAATACAGTCCTGTATTGTTCGGTCCTTTAAAGTCAAATGGTGCAGCAATTTCAAAGAAGACCAAAAGATTTCCAAAGAGATCATTCAAAAATGGTTATCAAGTCAAAATTTTATTACCAACAAAGAAGTTACCACTTTCTTTGCCCAAAAGTCAAATGCCCAGGCATTATTAGTCCAAGCAAAAACCAGAAGCCAATACAAAGAATCCTTACTTCAACTCGCAAATTCAATTTATGATTCCGATGACGACAGCAGTCCGGTTCATTTAGGAAATGACAACGAAGATGACTGTCACGGGATATTTTCCCCTGTAGTTTCCACTGATTAAAAAAAAATCCAAAATACCCCCAAAAATTTCATCCAAATTTTCATCATTTCATATTGTTTAGTTTTCCTTTATTTAATTATTGTAATCAGTTTGTATAGATACTTTTTTACTCCAAATTATTAGGGGTAAAACGGTAAAAAGTACTTAAAAAAAGATATTGTACATCATTTAAATTTTGTATCTAGTTTTTATTATTTCTCCCGAGACCACAAAAGAAGACAAAGAAGACACTTTCCACTGAGACTAACTCAACATTATTCAAAAGAAGACAAAGAAGACACAAAAGAAGATTCCCACTGAGACCAACTCAGCAATATTCTCCAAATAAAGCAACTTTCGGTGGAAAAGGATTCATACTCAAAATCCTGTGAAGAAAGCAGCCTCCCACTCAGGAAAGCAGCCCCTCCACTAAGAAAAAGAGGACCTCCCACTCAAGTCAAGCTGTCCACTCAGGAAAGCAGAACTCCACTACAAGAAAAAGAATGATGTTGTTTCAAGAAATTAGACTCCTCATCCTTCTATAAATAGGAAGAAGAAGAGAGTAATAAACACACTTGAAATTAGAGAGCAGATAATATACACATCTTGTACCAGTGATAGCAGTTCATATTTCCCAAGTTTATTCTCAAGTTTTCTCATATTGTAACACAAAGACTGGCCGATTGCTTTCAGTTATATAATCAAAAGCGTTTCCAAGTAATTTCAAAACCTATTCTTGTTCATATCATGTTTTAATGTTTTAATATTTTGTGTTAATATGCATACCATGTCTTAGTCTTAGTCTTACTATATTACTCTCCTTACTGTTTCTATTAATATTTGTTGGTCCTATTACGTCCTTTTTGGTATCAGAGCCATAAGGGAGTTGTATTATTGTTGTCTACTGTATCTTTGTTCTCAGTTCTTAAACTTTTGAAGTTAAGCCTTTGCCGAGTCGTTTTGCCTAGTTTATCGGTTATAAGTCCATAGGAGGCAGTAAACCCGTTTTTCTAGGATTGTAAGCAAAAGCTTAGCCTACGTCTTTTTTTATCTCAGAACATGGATTCTGTATTCTGCAGAACTACATCTCTTTCAAACTCTTCCACTAGTACGTTAGATTCAAGAAATATTACACATAGTGCCGAAACCAACGTCGAAAACCTCCAAAAAGCAATAGAGCGTTGGGACATCCCAAAAATCCCTAAAAGCCACGTTTATGATACAAAATGGTATAGTTCAAGTTCTTCCATCAAAACCGAAGAAAGGGACATACACCTATCAAAATCATTCGAAACAATTCACCTTCTCACCAAAAGTTCCCTAGAAAAACTTGCAAAATCATACAATTACATCCATATAGGTTTAGTCCAAGTCGGAATTAAGCCCTTAACCAAAGAAGGATTAGACACCTCAATACTAGCCATTTTAAGAGATGCTAGATTCCTTGAGTTCAATGACTCTCTATTAAGTTCCATAGAATAAAGTCTATGCAACGGACCCATCTCTTTTAGTTGTTATCCAAATTTATCCATTTCTCTTAAAGACAGGAATGTTATCCATAGCATGACACTCCAAGTTAAAACTCACAACTATAAAATGTTAGAAGGATCAATTCCAGTGGCTTTAATCTTTCGAATTCATTACAGAGCAATAATGTCCATTGGAGATGATGGGCATAAAAATGCTTTCGTTAAAGGAGAAACCATCCTTCTCCAAACTGACCTTTCAAGGTCTAACACAGTTATTCCTCGATCCATAAAATGGCAGGACATTTCCCTTCCCACTGAATGGGTTTTAGAAGGAGTAGCTCGCCCTAGATTATCGGAAAGATTAGAACCAAACACACAAATACACCAAGTTCACCAATATGATAATGGAAGAGTCACTCTTGTATTTGATCGATCATCCCGAACCTCTTTTATTAGTTCTCGATATTCCGATGCTTCCTCAAGAACCTTAGAAAAGATTTCTCAAATCCCTTCTATCATTAACTCTACCTCAAAACCAAGATACTCTACGTCAGATATACCCAATACCTCTATGAGTGGTGTAGATTATTCTTCCAATATACCTCACCCATTCTATAAACAAAGTCAATTACCACCAAACCAAAACACGGTTTCCCCTTCCTCACCAACATCCCCAACCATCTCTGATATAACTGAGAATATGGGAATGCCAAGTGAACTAAATGTAATTGAAATAGAGTTCTAAATCAATAAAACTTTTCTCCGTGAAGAGTTCTACTCTCCCCAAAACACTGAAAAAAGAAATTGGTTTTTTACCAACTTCAAAGAACAAAAGACACAAATTCAAGAAATTTATTTTGAATTTCTTAACCAAAACAAAATCCAAATGATATTCTTTGATTGGTTGGAAATTTACTCCTCTGAACAAAACTTATTTTTTCCATTCACAAATTACCTAAACCCCATCACTCGAAGCATGAGCCAAAAACAAAAATAATGGGAAACAACCAGCGGAACTATAGAATCACACCACCCACCTTTTAAAAATGTCACACTAACAGTTCATAGTGAAAAAATCGAGGCACACCCCATCAAAAGACCAGATGATGACATACTAAAAAATACTAGGAATACAATCCTTGCTGTTAATTACACAAACACCCACCAAAATAGCATAGGAAGTCAACTAAACCGGATAGAAGACCAGATTCAAAAAACAATAGATTTACCCAAAAGTATTAATAATCAAGAACCCATATTTAAGCCATACCAAGTTTCTAGACAAAGCCAACAACAAATTCAAACAAATAGACCAGAATTCGTTAAAGCCATCAAAGACCATCTTAGCAGACTTGAGGCTTCCTCTTCCACAACCCAAATAGCTGCTGACAGTGTTTTATCTAAACAACTAAATGTCATACATCATGACTCAGATGAAGATGCTTTCATACCCCTGGTTCATGACCTCCGACAAATGATTCCAAAATTCACAGCCCCAGACATTGGAGTTGAAAATAGACCTGAAATTTTAACCCAGTCTAAATTCAATGCATCATCTGTTTATGAATGGAATATAGATGGAATGTCTGAATATAATATTCTAAATCATTTACAACAAATGACCATGGCAGCCAATGCTTATAGAACCCAAATAGGAACCCCAGACAAAGCTATAGCCGAATTACTCATAGCAGGGTTCTCTGGCCAATTAAAAGGTTGGTGGGACTATCACCTTACCCCTGAAAATCATTTTGAAATCCTAAATTCCATTAGGGAAGATGAAGAGGGAAAACCCATTTTAGATGAACAAGGAAACCCTATCCAAAGAGCAGTCGCACAACTTATTCTAGTCATAACACACCACTTCATTGGTGACCCTTCTCACCTGAGAGATAAAAATGCTGAGCTTTTACATAATCTCAAATATAAAAAACTTAGTGATTTCCAAAGATATAAAACTACTTTCCTCACCAGAGTCATGCTCAGAGAAGACTCGAACCATGCAAATTGGAAAGAAAAATTCTTAGCCGGACTTCCAACCTTGCTCGGTGAAAGAGTTAGAACCTCTTTAATAACTGAACACGGAAGCCCGATACCTTACAAAAACCTGACATATGGCCAACTCATAAGCCAAACACAACGGGAAGGCCTAAAGATTTGTCAAGATTTAAAACTCCAAAGACATCTCAAATGGGAAATGAAAAGAACAAAGCAGGAATTAGGGACTTTCTGTCAACAATTTGACTATAATCCCAACAAAAGCTATTCAAAACTAAAATGTGATGGTGAATGCAAGCCATATCAAAGACCTTATCAGAAAAGGTCTTTCACAAAGTCTAAACATTTCTACAAAAAATCAACAGAACCGTTCTATAATAAACCTTCCTCTAATAATAAACCTTCCTACAACAAAAAACCTTTCAACAAAAATAGATTTACTAAACCAACCAATAAAGATATAACTTGTTACAAATGTGGAAAAAAGGGACATATATCTGGATTCTGCAGACTTAATAGGAAAATACAAGAGTTAAACATAGAAGAAAGCTTATCTAACAAAATCTCGGCTTTACTCCTTGAATCTTCCGACTCTGAGACATCTGAAATGTCTGGAAATGATGAACCTCTTCAAATAGATGAGATTGCAACAAGCTCATCTTCCTCTCATAATTCCTCCTCTGAAGACAGACGCATCAACGTCCTAACCAGAAATGAAGAACATTCTCTTGAAATCATAGAAAAGATAACTGATCCCCAAATAAGAAAAGAGCTCTTAGAAAAATTACTCCAATGACCAATTGAACCCAAACCAGAAAAAAAACCTTCTATTCTCCCATCAACAAAAACTACATATGACTTGACCACAATATTAAAAAAGCAAAAACCCAACCAAAAATCCGTTCCAACAATACAAGACCTACACAAAGAAATTAAGGAAATCAAAGAGAATTAAATATCCTTAAAGAACAGCAGAAGATAGATTCTGAAGCTTTAAATGTCCTTCTAGTTCGTGAAGTAGAAGAGAAAAATACTGAACAAAAACAATTAAGCAGTTTAAACAATACTCCTGATCAAGATGAAGATTTTTTATATGAATTAAGGCAAGTTACCTACCGAAAATATCTCATAAAAGTCAAAGTTGTCTTCTCAGATGACTTCATCTTAGATACCATTGCTTTATTCGATACAGGAGCAGATTTGAATTGCATTAAAGAAGAAATATTACCAAAAAGATTCCATCAACATACCAACGAAAGATTAACCGCCGCTAATAACTCAAACCTCAATGTAGTTAGTAAGGTTGATGCCTCTATCAATAATAAAACCTTCCAAATTAAGACATCTTTTCTCCTAGTTAAAGGAATACATCATCTTGTCATATTAGGTACACCTTTCTTCAATTTAATAACCCCCTATACTGTCACCTACGAAGGTATTACTTTCAAAACCCATAATACCAAACTTACCTTCCCATTTCTTGAAAAACCCAAAACAAGGAACCTCAATATAATAAAGGCATATTCTATATATAATAACGAGATAAATGCCTTAATACAAGGAAAACAGATACAATTATCCCATCTAAAACAAGACCTTTCCTCTCACAAGATTCAGAAGCAATTACAAGACCACTTTATCAAAGAAAAAATCTTAAAATTACTAAAACAAATAGAAGTAGAACTCTGTTCTGACTTACCAAATGCTTTTTGGCATATAAAACAACATCTGATTGATTTACCTTATGAAAAAGATTTTGATGAAAAGGAAATACCAACAAAAGCGAGACCTATCCAAATGAACTCCGACCTAGAACAACATTGCAGAAAAGAGATCACCGATCTCGAATCCAAAGAAATCATATCAAAATCCAGATCCCCGTGGTCCTGTGCAGCTTTCTATGTAAACAAAAATGCTGAAATTGAGAGAGGGACACCAAGGCTAGTTATCAATTATAAGCCTCTAAATAAAGCCTTAAGATGGGTGCGATACCCTATACCTAATAAAAAAGACCTCTTACAAAAATTAAGATCTTCAATAATATCCTCCAAATTTGATTTAAAATCAGGATTTTGGCAGATTCAAATCCACCCAAAAGATAGATATAAAACCGCTTTTACGGTCCCATTCGGACAATATGAATGGAATGTCCGTCCATTTGGAATCAAAACTGCCCCTAGTGAATTCCAAAGAATTATGAATGACATATTCAATGACTATTCTACATTCTGTATAGTTTATATTGATGATGTTGTAGTTTTTTCAGAAACTATTGAACAACATTTCAAACACCTTAAAACTTTCTGCCAAGTATCTAGATAAAATGGTTTAGTCATATCCAAATCCAAAATTTCCCTATTTCAAACTCGTGTAAGATTTCTTGGTCACTACATTTCAAAAGGAACAGTTACACCAATTGAAAGAGCCCTAACTTTTGCAACAAAATTTCCCGATAAAATCACAGATAAAACCCAACTCCAAAGATTTTTAGGAAGTCTCAACTATGTCCTAGAATTCTATCCAAACATCAATAGGATAGCCAAGCCCTTACATGACCGCCTTAAAACTAACCCTGTCCCTTGGTCATCTGAACATACCGAAATTGTTCGACAAATCAAAGCTCAGGTTCTAGAAATCCCTTGTCTACACCTTGCTGATCCAAATGCTTCTAAAGTAGTTGAAATAGATGCTTCTGAGTTAGGATACGGCGGTATACTAAAACAAGTAGTCAATGGTAAAGAACAAATAGTCCAGTTTACATCTGCACATTGGAATGATTGTCAAAGAAATTATTCTACTATAAAAAAGGAAATACTTTCAATTGTTTTATGTATTACAAAATTTCAAAGTGATTTATTAAATCAAAAATTTCTCCTTAGAGTCGATTGTAAATCGGCAAAAGAAGTTTTATAAAAAGATGTCCAAAATATTGCATCAAAACAAATTTTCGCCAGATGGCTAGCATTATTAAGCATCTTTGATTTTGATATTGAACACATTAAGGGAGATATGAACTGTGACCCTGATTTCCTGACCTGGGAGTTTCTACAAAATAGATAAGTATCATGCCTCGAAAGAGCAGAGGTGGGGGAAAAACCCCAGCCTTTCCCGGACACCTCCCGGCCACTCAACAAAGCAAAGCGAGTACTTCTTCAGGAAAACCGATCACATTCTGGATCGATAAGGTAATTGCAGATGAAGAAGACAATAACTTATTTCTAGCCCTTCAAACCATCAAAGCCCATGGCCTTAACATTCAAAATCCCTCAACAATCTCCCAAAGCTCTTCGGAAAAATCAACTAAAGTTACCCAACAAAACACTTCTTCCATCCAACCTACAAATACTCCTTTTCAAACTACACAAACAGTCAGTTTTCAAAACCCAACCCTCTTAGTTCCTCAGAGATCCATGTCAAAACTAGATATAGTTACCCCAAAAATGCAAAACCAGGAGGTAGTAGTCAACCAGTCAAACTTTTTAAAATCTAATTCTGATTACTATACCAAAAGAAACCACAAAAGAATAGTGTCAGTCGAAAGAGGATTTAACAATGCTGATGCCTCCTTAGCAATTTCAAATGTTTTCCCTAAAGGATGGCTATTCAAACCCTGGTATCTATCAAAAAATAATGACTATTATCAAGCCATTCTCTTGTCTACTGAATCAGTCACGTTCAAACATTTTTACAATGCCCAGGATAGAGAACACTCAACACCTTCATACACAACATGTCAAATACAAAAGGTCATCCACCCAAGTCAATGGGACCAAGAACTCCACAATCCAAAATTTTTTCCTTCGAACTTCAAAAGAAAACTAAACCACTGCTCCTCATATTCTTACTGGGATTACCAGCAAGCATGGCATAATTCATTCTTTATCCAAAATCAGAAAATAAGTCATTCCTGGTTATTTTATTTCAATACCAAAATTCAAGTCCAGGAACTCCCTATTTGGTTCCTTCAATGGTGGGATTTATTCGGAGCAATTGAAGACATTCTTACTCCAAATGCATCTGAATGTCTAAAACTGTTCAAAACACACTTCAAACCCACAGAATACGAAAGACGTTTTCCTCCTCTCTTAATGTTATGTTCAAAATTCTTCCTTCCATGGGTCTGTTCTTGGGAGTTTAAAATTCATTTCAACCAAATACAGTCCTGTATTGTTCGGTCCTTTAAAGTCAAATGGTGGAGCAATTTGAAAGAAGACCAAAAGATTTCCAAAGAGATCATTCAAAAATGGTTATCAAGTCAAAATTTTATTACCAACAAAGAAGTTACCACTTTCTTTGCCCAAAAGTCAAATGCCCAGGCATTATTAGCCCAAGCAAAAACCAGAAGCCAATACAAAGAATCCTTACTTCAACTCGCAAATTCAATTTATGATTCCGATGACGACAGCAGTCCGGTTCATTTAGGAAATGACAACGAAGATGACTGTCACGGGATATTTTCCCCTGTAGTTTCCACTGATTAAAAAAAAAAATCCAAAATACCCCCAAAAATTTCATCCAAATTTTCATCATTTCATATTGTTTAGTTTTCCTTTATTTAATTATTATAATCAGTTTGTATAGATACTTTTTTACTCCAATTTATTAGGGGTAAAACGGTAAAAAGTACTTAAAAAAAAGGAAAAGATATTGTACATCATTTAAATTTTGTATCTAGTTTTTATTATTTCTCCCGAGACCACAAAAGAAGACAAAGAAGACACTTCCCACTAAGACTAACTCAGCATTATTCAAAAGAAGACAAAGAAGACACAAAAGAAGATTCCCACTGAGACCAACTCAGCAATATTTTCCAAACAAAGCAACTTTCGGTGGAAAAGGAATCATACTCAAAATCCTGTGAAGAAAGTAGCCTCCCACATAGGAAAGCAGCCCCTCCACTAAGAAAAAGAGGACCTCCCACTCAAGTCAAGCTGTCCACTCAGGAAAGCAGAACTCCACTACAAGAAAAAGAATGATGCTGTTTCAAGAAATTAGACTCCTCATCCTTCTATAAATAGGAAGAAGAAGAGAGTAATAAACACACTTGAAATTAGAGAGCAGATAATATACACATCTTGTACCAGTGATAGCAGTTCATATTTCCGAAGTTTATTCTCAAGTTTTCTCATATTGTAACACAAAGACTGGCCGATTGCTTTCAGTTATATAATCAAAAGCGTTTCCAAGTAATTTCAAAACCTATTCTTGTTCATATCATATTTTAATGTTTTAATATTTTGTGGTTCATATCATGTTTTAATGTTTTAATATTTTGTGTTAATATGCATACCATGTCTTAGTCTTAGTCTTACTATATTACTCTCCCTACTGTTTCTATTAATATTTGTAGGTCCTATTACATCCTTTTTGGTATATATATATACATATATATATATATATATATATACTCGGGAACATCGACTCCCGGTTTAGAAATATGTTCACCTTTTGATCCCCTATACTAAGGGTAAACTCAAATACTGCTTATTTCTAGCATAGGTATTATGCAACTATAAGCATTGAACCAACAAATATATAATCAAGAATATGAAACATGCATGCATATATACCCTATCACATGCTACAATATATCGTAAGAATTTGCTAATAACAAATATGCATTTATCGCAAGATCATGCATATACACATAAACATCACAACAACAGTTATACGGGTAGAAAACTTGCCTGTTGGATTTTTAACGCAGCGGGGGCATGGCAAAACACTTTTACACATACAAAATCCAAATAAAAGCATATAAATCGTGAATAAAAATTCGAGGGATCGAATCTAACCTTTTAAAATAATTCGGAGACAACGATCAGAGATCCTTAGCAGTTGCTCCTCAAGTGTGAAGCACTCCACCGGTATCCACCAAGAAAACGATGTTAAGGAGGAGGAAGAAGGTGGAGAGAATTGGGTTTTCCAAACTTTTTGGGTTTTCGGGTTCGATGGGGTTAGAATAAAATTAGGGTCTATAATAGTGTATTTATAGGAAAAATTTTCAGCTGAAATTTTCCCATAAATATTATTATTATTATCCCATTTATTATTCTTATTAATAATTAAAACACCTTTTAATCATTAATCCTTTTTCTAAACACTTTAGAAATAATTCTCTCTCTTGATTTAATTTCCAAAAATTAAATCCTTTAATTAATAATATTAAGAACTTTTCTTAATTAATTTATAATCAATTAAATCTCATTTAATCAATTATTAAATTTGCCAATTAATTATTTATTTCATAAATAAATTATTATTAACCATTATTAATTAATTCCTCCACCATTAAATCATTCTCTTTTTATGGTGTGACCCTGTAGGTTCAATATTAAGCCGGTAGTAGAAATAAATAATAATAAAACTATTTTATCATTATTTATATAAATTCTCTAATTTATTAAATATGATTAATTAATCACATTTATTCTACATCGTGAGGGATACTTCTCAGCATATCGCGACTATCCGGATAATATGAATTCACTGCTTAGAATACCAAGAACCTATTTAGTGAATAGTTACCGTACAATAAACTCCTTCTACCCTACAATGTCCCGATTAAATACAAGGCATGGATCTCGTGTCAAGCCTATCTAATTCAATCACTTTTCTTACCATTTACTATGCGTAGTTCTATGCAAATTAGAAACTCCTTTCTAATTTCATTTACTCTGGCCAGAGATTCCTGAACTAGCATAAGTGGATCAGCCTTGAACATTCGCTTCCTTCACTGGAAGGGGTAGATCCTTTATTGATCATACACTATCTTCGTGTACAAATTCCTATACCCAGAAGAGCCATAATAATTGTCCCTGGAGACTAAGAACTAAACCAAAGCATAGTTCAGTGTACACAAGATGACTATGATGACCTCAAGTCTAAGGATACTTGTACAACTATCACTATGTGAACAACTGCTGACACGTGAGTGAACTCCATCAGTTGTTCAGCTGTGCGAGTCATGTTCAGTGAACTTATTCCATAATAAGCACCTACATACTAGCTATAGTGTCACCACACAAATGTCTATGAGAACAGACATCCTTCATAATGAAGCAAGCATAGTATGTACCGATCTTTACAGATTATTAATTACCAGTTAGTAATCCTATGACCAGGAACTATTTAAGTTTAGAGTTATCATCTTTTTAGGTCTCACTATTATGATCTCATCATAATCCATAAAAAGCTTTACTCTAAACTACGGTATATCTTATTTAAACACTTAAATAGATAAAGCCCGTAATAAAACAAAAGAAGTCTTTATTAATATCAATGAAATCAAAACAAATTACATAAAAGTTATTCCTAAATCCTAATACATGATTGGACTTAGGACATATTCCTTTCAATCTCCCACTTGTACTAAAGCCAATCACTCTGGTATCTAATACCCATCTTGTCTTTATGACGATCAAAGTGACTTTCATAAAGTAGCTTTGTGAGTGGGTCTGCTATGTTGTTATGGGTGTCAACTCTATTTCAATACAATACAAGAAATGTTACTGCGCTCCCACTATCCCTTTTGTAGACACATGGTTCATCTACGTTTTTGATAAAATCAAACTCTTTGATTGTCTCATCAAAACGAATGTTCCATCTTTCGAGAAGCTTGCTTTAAATCACATATGGTTCGCAGTAGCTTACACACTAGGCTTTCATTTCCCTTGGAAAGAAAACCATCTGGCTTTATGCCAGATCTCATAGTCGTAGTAAGCAGCAATCGCAAGCAAAATCCGAACTGATTTTAACAGGGCTATAGGTAAAAAGTTTCATCAAAGTCAATCCATTGCCTTTGTTTGAATCCTTTTGCCAAAAGCCTGGCCTTATATGTCTCCACCTGGCCATCTGCTATAATCTATCTTTTGTATACCGTATACATAGATTTCATTCTGGATTTCATGGTACTTTGCCATTTCTCTGAGTCAACACTACTCATAGCCTCATTATAGGTCACAGGGTCGTCATCATCAATGATTGACAACTCATTGTCATTCTCAATGACAAGGCCATATTACCTCTCAGGTTGGCGAGACACTCTCCCTGATCTATGAATGGGCTGTTCCACAAAAGGTTGTTCAGTCAGAACAGGTGTTTCCACTCAATCTGTAGTAGTTTGTGCTTCTTGAACTTCATTAAGTTCAATTTTGCTCCCACTGTTTCCTTCAAGGATAAACTCCTTTTCCAAGAAGGTAGCATGTCTGGAGACAAACACCCGATGATCGGTGTAAAAGTAATACCCTAAAGTCTCTTTAGGATATCCCACAAAACTATATTTTACGGATCGATATTCCAGCTTATCTGGGTCAACTTACTTGACATAAGCTGGACATCCCCAAATCTTAACGTGTTTAAGACTCGGTTTCCTTACTTTCCATATCTCATATGAAGTTTGAGGAACAGATTTGGAAGGCACCATATTTAGTAAATATGCTGAGGTTTCCAATGCATAACCCCATAGGAATACTGAAAGATTTGCATAGCTCATCATGGACTGAACTATGTCTAACAAAGTTCGATTTCTCCTTTCAGATACCAATCTGGAGGAGTCCACTAGGAGATTATACCATTTACTTTGAGATAATCTAGAAACACTCCATTAAAGTATTCACCACCTCGATCTAATCGAAGAATTATAATACTATGTTTGGTTTGTTTCTCCACTTCATACTTATATTCTTTGAACTTTTCAAAGGCCTCAGACTTGTGTTTCATCAAACACATATCCGAATCCAGATCTATCATTTATGAAAGTAATGAAGTATGAAAATCCACCCATGGCTTGCGTAGACATTGGTCCACATACATCTGTGTGTACAATTCCTAGCAAATTTGCAGCCCTATCTCCATGTCTACTAAATGGAGACTGCAGTGCCACAATGAAGTGAGATTTTCATCATCCCTTTTCTTTTATTAGTTTGTTCAATCTGAAGTAAATTATGTCACATATATACAGACCATTATTTAAAGCACCACGTCCATAAAGAATATTATCTCTAAGAATTGAACATTCATTATTCTCAATAATAAATGAAAATCCAGCCAAGTCTAACATGGGAATAATATTCCTCACAATCGAGGAAACAAAATAACACTTATTTAAAACAATAGTCTTGCCCGTAGGCATATGTAAATGAAATGATTCTACATCTTCAGCAGCAACTCTTGCTCCATTTCCATCAGTAGAATCACCTCCTCTTCCTCAAGAGTCCTACTTCTCCTTGGTCCCTGCAACAAATTGCAGATATGAGAACCACAGGCGGTATCGAATACCCAAGTAAAAATGACATATTCACTTCTATCATGAACATACATGAATCAGAAGCGGTAGTCTCACTACCCTTCTTCTTCAATTCTGCAAGGTAAACCTTGCAGTTCCTCTTCCAGTGCCCCACCTTGTTACAGTGAAAGCAAACAACTTTGCTCTTGGGGTCTTCAGCTTTTGGTGGAACCGGCATTTTCTTCACCTACTTTCATCTTCTTGGAAGAGTTCCTCTTCCTTTTCTTAGGATTGGAACCTTCACCAATTAGAAGAACAGAACTCTTCTTAGGGGCAAAATTCGATTCCGCAGTCTTCAACATGTTGTGGAGTTCAGGCAGGCTGACATCCAACTTATTCATGTGAAAGTTCACAACAAACTGCGAGAACGAACTCGGAAGCGATTGCAAGACCAAGTCTTGGCTCAGCTCCCCATCCATGGCAAAACCAAGTTGTCCAAGACGTTCAATCAAATTGATCATCTTAAGTACATGGTCATTCAAAGATGATCCCTCAGACATCCTACAACCGAACAACTCCTTCAATATCTCATATCGAGCTGTCCTCCCCGCCACATCATACAACTCTTGTAGATGCATTAGGATAGTGTGAACATCCATATGCTCATGTTGCTTCTGTAGCTCAATGTTCATGGAAGCTAGCATGATGCATTGAGCAACATTTGCATCATCTATCCACTTATGATACACAACATGTTCATCATTATGTGCATCACTAGCAGGTTCAGTAGGCTTAGGTGAGTCAATCACGTATTCCAGCTTCTCAATCCTGAGAACAATTCTCAAGTTTCGAAGCCAGTCAGCATAATTAGGACCAGTCAATTTGTGAGCATCTAGTATGCTCCTGAGTGATAGTGCAGAAGACATAACGTACAAAGTAAATCTGTAAATGATAAACACATAACAACACTTAGAAAATATTCGATTTCATTTCAAAACACTATATGAATCGGGTCTTTATTCATAAGTGGCTCCCACTAGTTTTCCTAATTTATTCAACCCCCTACATGAAAAATTAAGCATTCATAATGCTAGTGGGAATAGGGATCCTACATTCCATTACACAACCCCGGCTGTGGCACGAAATGCCATGTAATGTTCAATAGGCAGACAACTCTTGTCAATTACATCTAATGTTATTCCCTAATCAAACTTTAGCCTCTTGAATAATTGAGTCACGGCTGTGGCACGACAAACTCAATATTCTAAGTCAAGTCTAACCCAACATTCCATACAATTGAATCAGTCCCCAAAGGCCCACGGCTGTGGCACGTAACGACCTTTAGATTCTTATTCAATGTACACATCTCTATATAATAGACAAGTATTTCTTATTTCGAAATCAAAGCCCTCGGCTGTGGCACGAAATGACAATGATTCAAAAATAAGAACTACTTTCTACCATGTTGGAAGGCTATGACCGACACAAGCCCGTTGTGTCATTGGCCAATTACTACTTGATATTATTTAATTTTAGAGGGATTATATTACGTTACAATCATAATCATATTATAAAGAGATTCTTCCTTTTAAATTAAATATTTCAAATCAATAATCAGATGATTCCCAGATCGGGTGGAGCATTGTCAAGAGGCGTCACTTAATAACCCTTTCTTACAGATAGAAATCTGTTGTTGACAGAATCATCCTTTCTCTCATATCGAAAATTCATATTCAATTACGTGTTTCACAAACACAAGAATCTCATGATTGTATTCATAATATTGTTATTAAGGTTATGAAACAATTTCACTATACTAGGCTGTCTAACAAACGCCTTATGTTCATTTAAGTCATCTAAATCTATCATCGCATGATAAACTAAGCATATATCACATATATAAACGTGAATAAACATCAAGGTAGGCATGTTACATCATCTAGCATATTGGTCTAAGCATTATACATCTCTATGTATCACATGAAGCATTTAAAATCAATTCAAACGATCAAAAACAGCTTTAAAACACTTCATGGAATATAAACAGTTCAAACTTTTATATAAACTAAAATTGATCACTCCATTAGATCCGTCTCGGAAAAACGAATCCAATGGTATATTGCACGCCTAAAACGGAGTTACGAAACTCCCAGAAAATCAATTTTAAAATCAACAGACGGGCTGTAACACATTACAGGAACGCGTTACAAGCCCTGTAACGCATTCCGGTGATGCGTTACACCCCTTTTAAGCCATTAAAGGGTGTAACGCATTCCGTGAATGCGCCACAGGTGTGTAACGCATTCCGGGAATGCGTTACACCCCTATTTTTTTCTTTTTCCTGCAGCAGCCGCCTTTTCTCGAAACCTGTGCCACCGCCTGACATACCTGTTTCTTTGTCTGTACCTTTTCTCTTCTTCCGTGCCATTCAACACAGCAGATTACACAGACAATTCAAACATATATATATACATGCAATTCATATATATACATATATATATATGATTTATTTAATTACGAATTTAATTGAAACAACTTCAAAAATTCATAATAAAAAATCTATACATCACAAAATTATGAAAAAAATACCCAGACGATCTACAACACTTGTAGAACCCAGATCAACAATCAAAATTATTCTGAGAAACGATTTCTCATCAGACAAAATTAATCCATAATATAACTTGTAATAATCATAATTAATTTATACAAGCACATAAAATTCTAAAATTTTTACCACAGATCTATATGCATACAACCTATGCTCTGATACCATTGTTAGATTTTTAACACAGCGGGGGCATGGCAAAACACTTTTACACATACAAAATCCAAATAAAAGCATATAAATTGTGAATAAAAATTCGAGGGATCGAATCTAACCTTTTAAAATAATTCGGAGACAACGATCAGAGATCCTTAGCAGTTGCTCCTCAAGTGTGAAGCACTCCACCGGTATCCACCAAGAAAACGATGTTAAGGAGGAGGAAGAAGGTGGAGAGAATTGGGTTTTCCAAACTTTTTGGGTTTTCGGGTTCGATGGGGTTAGAATAAAATTAGGGTCTATAATAGTGTATTTATAGGCAAAATTTTCAGCTGAAATTTTCCCATAAATATTATTATTATTATCCCATTTATTATTCTTATTAATAATTAAAACACCTTTTAATCATTAATCCTTTTTCTAAACACTTTAGAAATAATTCTCTCTCTTGATTTAATTTCCAAAAATTAAATCCTTTAATTAATAATATTAAGAACTTTTCTTAATTAATTTATAATCAATTAAATCTCATTTAATCAATTATTAAATTTGCCAATTAATTATTTATTTCATAAATAAATAATTATTAGCCATTATTAATTAATTCCTCCACCATTAAATCATTCTCTTTTTATGGTGTGACCCTGTAGGTTCAATATTAAGCCGGGTAGTAGAAATAAATAATAATAAAACTATTTTATCATTATTTATATAAATTCTCTAATTTATTAAATATGATTAATTAATTAATCACATTTATTCTACATCGTGAGGGATACTTCTCAGCATATCGCGACTATCCGGATAATATGAATTCACTGCTTAGAATACCAAGGACCTATTCAGTGAATAGTTACCGTACAATAAACTCCTTCTACCCTACAATGTCCCGATTAAATACAAGGCATGGATCTCGTGTCAAGCCTATCTAATTCAATCACTTTGCTTTCCATTTACTATGTGTAGTTCTATGCAAATTAGAAACTCCTTTCTAATTTCATTTACTCTGGCCAGAGATTCCTGAACTAGCATAAGTGGATCAACCTTAAACATTCGCTTCCTTCACTGGAAGGGGTAGATCCTTTATTGATCATACACTATCTTCGTGTACAAATTCCTATACCCAGAAGAGCCCTAATAATTGTCCCTGGAGACTAAGAACTAAACCAAAGCATAGTTCAGTGTACACAAGATGACTATGATGACCTCAAGTCTAAGGATACTTGTACAACTATCACTATGTGAACAACTGCTGACACGTGAGTGAACTTCATCAGTTGTTCAGCTGTGCGAGTCATGTTCAGTGAACTTATTCCATAATAAGCACCTACATACTAGCTATAGTGTCACCACACAAATGTCTATAAGAACAGACATCCTTCATAATGAAGCAAGCATAGTATGTACCGATCTTTGCGGATTATTAATTACCAGTTAGTAATCCTATGACCAGGAACTATTTAAGTTTAGAGTTATTATCTTTTTAGGTCTCACTATTATGATCTCATCATAATCCATAAAAAGCTTTACTCTAAACTATGGTATATCTTATTTAAACACTTAAATAGATAAAGCCCGTAATAAAACAAAACAAGTCTTTATTAATATCAATGAAATCAAAACAAATTACATAAAAGTTATTCCTAAATCCTAATACATGATTGGACTTAGGACATATTCCTTTCATTGCCTGAGTGCTCTCGGATAGATTTAAGCTTAGAGTGGGTCCGATAACCTATGAACAACAACATAAGTCGGAATTAAACCCCGGTCGCTTAAGAAACTAGACTTTAACCATTTAGAGTCCTAACGTTCGCTTTCGCACTTAACGATTTACTTAAGTCGCTCGAGTACCCTCGGCTCCACCAGTTTTAATAATTTAACCATTAAGAGTTTTAAGGCGAATCCTTCGCGAGTACCTTACCAACTGTCTAATCCACTTTACATAATTGTTTCTTACCCCAATTAGTCATTTAAGGTCCTTAACCAAGGTTTCAAAGTAAGGCGAGGGGTAATGGTTCGGTCGCGAAACGTCGTTACTTAAAACGACCGTGTCTCCTAAACCGTACATCGGAATCAAACGAAACATCGGAATCAAACGAACTACATATCAAAACGAAGCTCGTAACATGAACTATCTAATCATGGCAATGGTCAAAACCTAGCAGTGAGTTCACGGGTCCTAATGTTAAGAACAAAAACAGCCTAAAGTAAATCGGACATTACGACGGCTATGTTTACGCGATTTCCCAAATTTAAACCATTCAAAACAACACCAAACTATCACCAATCAATACATACAACCAAAATCCATCCTCACTACATCATAACAGCCCCAATCAACTCAACATTAACAATTTATACTTATTCTTAAACTTGAATTAAACTATACTTAAGTCCTTTAACCAAACCATAAGATTTCAACCTTCAATTCACTACCATTCCAACGAAAACTCTAAACCAACAAGCATCAAGCTACTCTTTACCATAACTATCAAAATCATCCTAATATACAAAGTAAAGCTAGGATTTGGAGATGTTATACCTTCCTTGAAGCTTTTAATCCATGAAAGATCCTTGGAATGCCCACGGAAGCCTTAATCTAACCTCCTACAAGCTTGATCTTTCAAAGAAATCAAGAACACAAAAATTAATTTCAAGAAGTACTATTCACCATCTTCTTCCTTGATTTATAAAAAAAGATTGGCTTGGAATTAAAAGCTTAAACTTATAGGAAGTATGTAACTATCCATGGGGAAGCTTAGATAAATACCTTGCCAAATAGTAAGTGGTGGAACTTGGATCTTCATTTTTTTATAAAAGAAGCTGAGAGCTTCATGAAGAAAATGGAGGGTTTTGTGTTTTGTGATTTGTTTTGATTTGCCTTGGTTGTTTTTGTTTTGATTTTGGTTAATTACCTTATTAACCTTGAACTTTGTGTGGTTATCATTCATCCACACCTCCTTCCCTCCTATGTCGTGCTTATGTCACTTTGTGATGTCATCATCCCTTACTTGCCCTCTTCTTATTGGTTGGATGTCCTCATCATCCCTAACCTCATTGATTAACTTCCTAATTGTTTGCCTAATGACCGCTGAGCTGTTATACGGTTCGCTTAACTTTCGCTTTCATTTATCGTATGAGGGATCATACCCGGGATCTTATTACTTGGGTTTCCTTAACCTTTCTCAATACATTATAATCCTTTTATGATCCTCTCTTATAATCCTGTAATTTCAATCCTTTTTATCCTGTTACCTTATACTCAATTCTTTCCGTATCTAGTGGATTTCCGGGATAAATCAAAGTGTTCGGAATTGGATTCTGACGATCTTTACATACACTTATATACCATATAGAGTAATAATAAAATCTTAGAATATCCATAATAGAACCCTTACATAGTGTGGCATAAAAAGTTTTCTCATTCAACATAATCTGTAAAATCACTATTCATAAGGGTTTCAAAAATTTCCAAAAATTGGGGTTATTACAGTCTCCCCTCCTTAAAAGGATTCCGTCCCGGAATCAGATAGAAAATGAATAGGTATACTCTCTTAGCATTGCACTTTCTAACTCTTGAGTAAATTTTCCCACATTGTGGTCCTACCACCAAACTCTGCCTAGTTTGATAACCTTTCTCCTAAGCACTTGTTCCTTTTCACTCTATAACCCTTCCTGGTTGTTCCATAAAGGTTACGTCGGGTTGCATGTCTATGCGCTCATATGCCCCTATTTATCTGGCATCCGAATTACACTTCCTTAACATTGATACGTGGAGCACGTTATGACTTGCTACATGTTCGGGGGTAGGGCTAGCTCATATGCTAACTTCCCAAAACGTCTTAATATATCCAAGGGTCCAACAATTTGTGGACTTAGCTTTCCTTTCTTTCCGAATCTCATCAATCCTTTCCAAGGGTTTCCAAGGGGATACCTTTAAAACACTAGGTCCCCTACTTCCTATTCTTTGTCCTTTTGTGTCAAATCAACATACTTCTTATGTCCATCTTGGGCTACCACCAGCCGTCCTCTGATTAGATCTATTATATCCTTGGTCCTTTGGACTACTGCGGGTCCGAGCATCTTGCGCTCTACAACTTCATCCTAACATAAGGGAGATCGACATTGTCTTCCCTCAAGGATCTCATAAGATGACACCTCGATACCTGACATACGATCTATTATCGTGAGAAAACTCAATCCGCGTTAAGTGATCATTCCAAATTCTTTCAAGTCTATTGCACAGACTCTCATTATAGCTTTTAGCATTATAGCTCTTGCTTCTCAATACCCACTCTCTTCCCGTTCATAATCGCTACTACCTTCCGTTCCTAATATTATACTGGTTATACTTTTGCTCGTTAGCGTTCTATAACCTTTTAATAAATGCGTCAACCTTAGTATCACGAACGTGTTTCCATTCCGAATACCACCATAACTTTACTACTCCTTTTTCAGCTGCTTCTATCTTTGGAAGCTTGATCAATCATATAGAAGTAAAGGAATTTGCTGAGAGATCACTATGATCATGAACACTTGTTATATCGCATAGTTAGTACAGAAGGTGGCCAGCCTTTAGTACTTGACAAGCAATTAAACAACATGTGGTATCCTACTAGGCTTCTATCACACAGATAGATAGTCATTCGGCAATACCTCCCCTTCTGGAAGGGTTGTTCTTCTCAACTTACATGAAATGAAAATGAGAGAAAGGAACGAATTGAAGAGAATTGTATATATAAAAAAAATATACTGCCACAAAATATCTGGCTTGGAACCTACCTCTGAACTATAGAGGTTTGTCATAGGAGAACAAAACATATGTGTATATATATCAAGTATTATCGCATCGTACTTCACATGCTTAAATATTTTGCTATTCCGTCCATCATTCTATGGACCCTTGCTCTTCCTCGAGCTTATACACAATCACCTTTGAAACTCCCTCGATAACGAAAATCGAACCTAGGATCTCATTCTAGACATCATCGTTACTAGAATTCTATGTTTGCATCGCAACCTTTCTCGTATAGTCATACGACTCTCTTTACATAAGAGGGAATAAATATTCAATAGGTAGATACTCTACTTAATTAGTCTATCAATGATAACTTATACACTACTACGACCCGATTAGTGGTACTCAATCTCAACATCCATTCCAATACAACTCTCACGGTTGTAATCAGCTCATTACTCGCAGAATCATTGCTGCATTACTATGGTCCACTACTGACCTACTGTCGTCATTCATTTTCCATGAAGTCTTAATATCTAACCATACGGAGTCCATACATGTCATATCAAATCCTTCTAAGGAGTTAACATAATCACCATTCGTAATTCATGAAGAACACTCCTGATCCTGACATACATACATGACATGAAGCATATAAAATTGCAGAAGAGTTTCAATCAAAGCACCGATAGCAGGTTAATACCATTCTTAATCATATACCTTCAATAGAAGATTTAACTCGAAGGTTCGTCTAGTCCTTTTTGAAACATGGTCCTGGCTTATCTCAAGATAACACCTTTTGAGATTGATAGCCCGCTCATGGCGATTACACGAATTAAACCTTTACCAACTACTATTACGGTTGGGTATTGCACAGTCATCAGAAGGAATGTCAATCTTCCAAACCATAATACAACCTTCACAACTTTAACCATCATCACTGTATTTCTTTGGCACAAGCGCCTATAATTATCCTCTTACCTTTAAAGTGTCGGCCACCTCTTTGGCCTTTCCTGATAGTAAAATTTCCTTACATTCAATGTCATTTTAACCACCTCCAAATAAATTTTCTACCTCATTTCAATCACTGCTTATGTGAAGATGTTTTCCTTAAAATCTGATGAGTAAAAAAAAAATATCACCATTTTTCCATAAGTTATTGCCTCAGTCTTTAGAGGTTAATCACTGTCACGACTGACTCTCAATCATACTTAGAACATCTTTTATCTTAAGTCCTAATTGCCCTGAACAATTTCGATCATTACTGGTTCGATCCATACTTTCTCGTGGTTTAACACGTGCCCCACTTGGCATCATTATAATTACGTCATATTTCCTTTATCAACATTTCTTTTCTTGAGAATTTTGAATATTACCTTTCTCCTTGTAAAACCTCTAGGGTTATCCTTGAATCGTTCCTCCTGTATTCCCTAGATACAGGGCATATCAAAATACCCTTTACTAATACTAGAACCATTGTCTATATGTTCTGAAAAATTTCTCCACTAATTCTTAAAGGTTGTTATTACCTTAATCCTTTCCAATTCATACTGTCAAAACTCATACTATCCCTATTAAGGGTGAAATGCCAACCTTTATGCATTCCCCTAGGATTCATTTTAAGTTACCGATGTTCTATCCTTAATTCCACCTTTAAAAAAAATACATGCATCCTTCCATGGATAAATCAAGTCATATATCCCTGATAAGGGTGTCTTATTCAATCATTTCCACCTCGATAGTATATGCCTAATTTCACAATAACATCTGTATTCAAAATGAGGTCAATCAATATGGCCTCCAAAAGATAACAACGGTTATCCGCTTTTCTTGCCTAATTTGGTAACGATAACAAGGATGTTCTGGAAGATATCGGTCGTGTTCAACGTGAACTTCTTCTTAATAATTCCTTATTTACCTATGTTGTTTATCTCAACAGTCACCTCAATGTTGGGATATCTTTCATACCTGGCATCTCCCTTTCTGGGTATCGAGCCACCGGTCTTACACTTCACATTCTTGAAGGTCACTTCCTTCATCCAATTTTCCTAATTTCTTACTTCCTTGTCTCCTCAGTCTATCCGCGTCTCATTATTTATCCTTCGAATTATCTCAAGGTTTCCTCGAATCCTCCCAACTTACAGGGGATAAAATATATGTATCTCTTATGCCTTCAACCATCAATTTTAACTCAAGGTGAATCACCCTCATCCTGACGAATGCATACTTTTCTATTTCTATTGCTACGAGTCTTTAGGGTATCCTCATACCCAACTCCCTTATCATACCTCAAACTCTATTGCCTTTATATTCCTTTCCATTTCAGTTTCTTTTTATTTTCCTTTCTCTTATCATTATTTCATGAACCAACACAACATAAGCATTGATTTCAAACATCCCGTCATTCTGGATTCGTGTCCTCAGAACGAATCTTGATAACTTTTACAACTTAGATTCATAATTCATCATACTCGTCTGCCTTTGTTCTGGCTCTAAGCTTTTACACTATCTCCATAACCTTGGGAAGTACTTTCCTGAAAACAATTGACTGAACTTAAATCAGTTTATTATAATCTCTTGCTCCGTGCCTTCCTTGGCCTTTCACCAGCGGATGGCCTCTCTCTTAGGAAGGTAAGTGGAAAAAAATAGTCTTTTGCACTTCGTCAATCATTTAGAATCTCAATTGATTCCTCTATTTCCTTTAGCCAGGCTCTTGCCTTGACTGGGTCAACATGTTCCTTGGAACTCTGAGAGCTTAGCGACTTAAAGGTTCGGAAAGATTTTCTCACCGCATTATTTCCTCAAGGTGGTGGTTGGGAATAAAAGTATAAGTTCTGTTTAAACAGGTCCACGAATTGTCGTATAGGAGTACCGTCTCGGGTCCCCTTTCCTTACTCGACTTTCTATTTCCTTAGTTTGAAATGTTTCATCCTTCTCCCATACTTGGGGTTATCTTATACGTTAAAATCCTCATTTTCCACTCCATTATGTTATGGGCTCCTTCTATCTTGATGGCGACCTCCCTAACTATCACGTTCAGGGTTTGCTCTAAATCTTATTCCTCAAACTAGCTTTCATCTAAGATTTCATCTTTAGGCTCTTGAACATTTGGAACCCAAATTCCGTAGGAATACCTCATTTTTCCCTTATCATCTTTCTTGGTATTAATATCTTATCTATTTGTTGGCTCTCTGCCTTCATTCATCACTTTTTCTGGCACAATATGTTCTTTTCCAATAATTCGGGCTGTATTGCAATCTCAAACAGCTTTTCGGTACCGACTCCGGTTACCTTCACTTCTATTTCCATTTTCTCAAAATCTCTTATAAACTCTTTCCAAGACATTATTATCTTGAGTCTCTCCTTTTTACTAAGGGCATCAGCCACCACATTGGCTTTCCCAGAATGATAAAGAATCTCCCAATCATAATTCTTGATTAGCTCTAACCGCCTTCTCTGGCGTATGTTGAGCTCTTTCTGCGTGAAAATGCACTAGATCACTTATGGCTTGTGTAAATCTCGCACTTCTCTCCATACAAGTAGTGCCTCCAATATTTAGGGCAAAATTATTACCACGAGCCCAAGCTCATGGGTGGGGATATCGAATTTTATATTCCCTTAATTGTCTTGACGCGTACGCGAGTACCTTGTTGTGCTGTATACGAGCACCCTAATTCCTTATGCGAAGCGTCAATACAAATCACAAAATCTCCTTTTTCCATCCGGCGATGCCAACATAGGGGCCATCATCAATCTTTGCTTCAGTTCTTGAAAGCTATTCTCGCGTTTCTCTGTCCATTCAAACTTCTCAGCCTTACGAGTAAGCCGCGTTAAAGGGGCTACTATCTTTACAAACTTGAACGAACCTCTGGTAATGACCGACCAATCCTACCTCTGGTAGTCGACCTAACCATGGTCATCAATTCATCAGTGGTCCTTTATTCATTCTTGTCAGGATCCTCCATGGGATCCTCCTCAGCAACTATCCCTTCTAGGACAACATCCTCAACCACTACATCCTCAATATGAACATCATCCGATCTCGCGTTAGGACGCTCTATCGGATCCATAATCTGATCTCCAATAAGTAATAAAACATCATCGCGTTGTTGCTCCTCAACCTCAGGGTTCGGAGTCCCGCTACCATATACGATAATGAACTACGCTTCTATCACGATATTTATAAGGGTTCCCGTAAGGGTTTTAACTGTCAGTACTACGTTAGGTAGTCTGACTATGAACTTGGCAAGAGTTCTTATTATCTTAGTGAACTTATTATTTTAACGTCACATCATCTCTGAGGTTTATAACGCTTAGCTCTGATACCACTTCTGTAACACCCCCAAATACGGGGTCGGGGATCCGGGTTGTCATGAGTTCCATTTTCCTTAATAACACCCAATCTTAATAAATAATCAACTACTCTGTACTATGACCCCACCATAAACACACACACCACAAGTTATAGTCTCAGAGATGAATATCGAAAAAAATAATCACAAGTCGTTTTATTCCACCATTATATGCCAATACACTTTAAAAGGGTTTCTGAATAAATTTACCTTTCTTTGCCATTATTACAATTCATAAATATACATAAATTTGGTACATCAAAAGTTGAAAGCCTAGCCTATTGGTAGTTCCTACCTCAGCTACAGCGACATCAACACCTATAGGAAACTGCGGAACATTTCCTATCCGCTCGCGAATTGGGAGCTTGGTCCTGTTCATCTTGTCTATCTGATGTTGTGTGATGAAAGAAGAAAGTAAGGGTGAGCAACAAGCCCACCAAAATAATATCTATAATGATTAACAATATGCGAGCATTCTCATAGTACTCATGAAAGTCTTGGTCAAAAGAAATGAACCAAGTTTGATATCTTAATGCGATGAAGTCACAAAATATTCAGTATATATACATATATACTTTTCAAAATCTTGGAAGTCCTCTTCCATGCATAATATACACAGAGTTCCAGTTTATAACTGTATAAAAATATCGTTGCAAGGTGATCTCATATGTCTAACCTTGTCTCAACGTTTTTCTGAAAATCTTTGACATGCACAAGATAATCATTTACTAGATATAAGTTTAAAAGATGAATTTACAAGATACTCCAATATACTTATATCTTTTCCGAATACTACTTGAACTACTACCGTTTAATGTATAAATAGTTCATCCCATAGATTAAGCTACAAGACAAAACTTGTATAGAATCAATCTTTAAAATATCATCAAAATAAAATGAAGTTATGAGATACTTCATTTGATGCACACATCATTTTGAAAACTTGACCCTGCCAACACTCAACAATCGCCCAACCGTAGCCTTTCTATCGAAGTGCTCTGGGTAGTGTTGTAGAAATATCCAATTGGATGATGAACTCATTACGGGAGTTTGTCGCGCCAGGAAGACCACTTACGATGATCAGTCGTAGTAGTACAACCCCACCATTTTCTACATGTAGAGGAGAACCTGTCGGATTTACTTGTCAACCGAACACTGGACTCCTAAGGAATGGACCATCTTAGCGGAACTTCCAGGCCATTTTGGGCCAATATAATATGGCTGGGCCGGCGCCACTCGACCACTTACGCCACTCCTAGTTCAGATGAAATCCATGACTCTGAAACGTAAAGCTCGTCCCCCCTTTCCCCAAGTAGAAACTTGTTGATACGGCTCCACCAAGAAGTCGTATCTAGTTGGAAAGGAAAACTCACCGATATTTCCCAGGCGATGCCTGTTAATGGATTAACTTGTTCCAAGAATTTTACTTCCCGAGTATTGGGTAAGTAATCAAAAACTCTTTTATCAAGACAGCAACCTTGTTGCGAATATAAAACACACCACAGAGCCGGATCCCTCAGGTTTTGAGCGAGTATTTAAATCCCCTTTGAAAGGAGGATCTTAAATATAAAAATGAGTTTTGGGATCCACTCTAACTTTTAAAATCATTTTGAAGACTCGCAAAACATTTTTAAGAATGTTCAGAGTGATGCTGATTTGGTAAAATAAATCAGTCCCAATATATTCCCATAAAGAATAATCTTTATAAAAATAATTGAAGTAGAAGTTGTAAAACTTATACTTGAAATGAATCTTAAATAATCAAAGATGTACTTATACGAAAGTAATATCTTTATTTGAATAATCAAAAGTAAGTTTGATTATTGACACATTATTCTATAATAAAATAAAGAATATTATTTAGTAAATAATCGGAGTCATAAGTCCTCGAATGAATATTCAAAATAATATTCATTAATAAAATAAACGGAGTCATAAGCCCTCGAATGAATATTCAAGATAATATTCATTAATAAAATAAAGTTATCGAATAAACCTTATTCGATTCATAGTTTTGAAAACTGTATCCATATATATATATATATATATATATATATATATATACTCGGGAACATCGACTCCCGGTTTAGAAATATGTTCACCTTTTGATCCCCTATACTAAGGGTAAACTCAAATACTGCTTATTTCTAGCATAGGTATTATGCAACTATAAGCATTGAACCAACAAATATATAATCAAGAATATGAAACAGGCATGCATATATACCCTATCACATGCTACAATATATCGCAAGAATTTGCTAATAACAAATATGCATTTATCGCAAGATCATGCATATACACATATACATCACAACAACAGTTATACGGGTAGAAAACTTGCCTGAGTGCTCCAGGATAGACTTAAGCTTAGAGTGGGTCCGATAACCTATGAAAAACAACATAAGTCAGAATTAAACCCCGGTCGCTTAAGAAACTAGACTTTAACCATTTAGAGTCCTAACGTTCGCTTTCGCACTTAACGATTTACTTAAGTCGCTCGAGTACCCTCGGCTCCACCATTTTTAATAATTTAACCATTACGAGTTTTAAGGAGATTCCTTCGCGAGTACCTTACCAACTGTCTAATCCACTTTACATAATTGTTTCTTACCCCAATTAGTCATTTAAGGTCCTTAACCAAGGTTTCAAAGTAAGGCGAGGGGTAATGGTTCGGTCGCGAAACGTCGTTACTTAAAACGACCGTTTCTCCTAAACCGTACATCGGAATCAAATGAACTACATATCAAAACGAAGCTCGTAACATGAACTATCTAATCATGGAAATGGTCAAAACTGAGCAGTGAGTTCAAGGGTACTAATGTTAAGAACAAAAACAGCCTAAAGTAAATCGGACATTACGACGGCTATGTTTACGCGATTTCCCAAATTTAAACCATTCCAAAACAACACCAAACTATCACCAATCAATCCATACAACCAAAATCCATCCTCACTACATCATAACAGCCCCAATAAACTCAACATTAACAATTTATACTTATTCTTAAACTTGAATTAAACTATACTTAAGTCCTTTAACCAAACCATAAGATTTCAACCTTCAATTCACTACCATTCCAACCCAAACTCTAAACCAACAAGCATCAAGCTACTCTTTACCATAACTATCAAAATCATCCTAATATACAAAGTAAAGCTAGGGTTTGGAGATGTTATACCTTCCTTGAAGCTTTTAATTCATGAAAGATCCTTGGAATGCCCATGGAAGCCTTAATTTAACCTCCTACAAGCTTGATCTTTCAAAGAAATCAAGAACACTAAAATTAATTTCAAGAAGTACTATTCACCATCTTCTTCCATGATTTATAAAAAAAGATTGGCTTGGAATTAGAAGCTTAAACTTATAGGAAGTATGTAACTATCCATGGGGAAGCTTAGATAAATACCTTGCCAAATAGTAAGTTGTGGAACTTGGATCTTTATTTTTTTATAAAAGAAGCCGAGAGCTTCATGAAGAAAATGGAGGGTTTTGTGTTTTGTGATTTGTTTTGATTTGCCTTGGTTGTTTTTGTTTTGATTTTGGTTAATTACCTTATTAACCTTGAACTTTGTGTGGTTATCATTCATCCACACCTCCTTCCCTCCTATGTCATGCTTATGTCACTTTGTGATGTCATCATCCCTTACTTGCCCTCTTCTTATTGGTTGGATGACCTCATCATCCCTAACCTCCTTGATTAACTTCCTAATTGTTTGCCTAATGACCGCTGAGCTGTTATACGGTTCGCTTAACTTTCGCTTTCGTTTATCGTTTGAGGGATCATACCCGGGATCTTATTACTTGGGTTTCCTTAACCTTTCTCAATACATTATAATCCTTTTATGATCCTCTCTTATAATCCTGTAATTTAAATCCTTTTTATCCTGTTACCTTATACTCGATTCTTTCCGTATCTAGTGGATTTCCGGGATAAATCAAAGTGTTCGGAATTTGATTCTGACGATCTTTACATACACTTATATACCATATATAGTACTAATAAAATCTCAGAATATCCATAACAGAACCCCTACATAGTGTGGCATAAAAAGTTTTCTCATTCAGCATAATCTGTAAAATCACTATTCATAAGGGTTTCAAAAATTTCCAAAAATTGGGGTAATTACAGCAAATATGATGTTGCGAAAGAGTTTATTGTAACATATTTTTTGATGTTACTATATCTTTATGGGTGTTGTTAGGGCGAAAACACGTGCTAATATTCATGCAAGTATACGCGTTCGCAAGTAATATAGAATACTTTCTAGTTCGTTCCCTCAGAGACTCAGACTAAATTATTGTCTAATTAAACTCACTCACCAATGTATGATTACTTCTCAATGTTAAGATAATAACACTTAAAATTGTTGATTAAATATTAACTATAATTAACTACTTAATTAACCACTTAACTAACACTTCAATTTATCAATAATAAAACACTCATGAGATCACAACTTCATTATTACTTCCTTCTATAGCCATTGTTATTACCTTTAGTATGTGACGGTGATGATATTAATCGAATAACACGAAACTGATAAAAGCCAACTTTCATTGTACTAATACCATTCTACCAAGCATCCACAATTAAGATAGAAGTTGAATAGTCATCAATTATGTTGAGTTCCTATATGTCTACAGAAATTGACAACACAACGATTTAAGCACAAGTTATTCCTTTGGATTACATAGGGCAAATAAAACTGTTAGAGTTACCCACTAATCATGCACAACGTACATGAACCTATGCTAGCATGGCAAGTTCTAAATCTCAAGATCCACCGTCGCTTCACAAGAGATTAACACCCTATCTTATATGTTCGCGACGCACATAAGACGAAAACGCACAACCAATACTAGATATCATGCAATCATCACACACTAAAGTATTAAATAATTAACTAAAGAATTCCATAATAAATCCGTTGCAACCCCATGATCACGATTAGCCCATAATAGAACTTATCGCCATCATGGGTTCATATGAAATCATGATAAACAGACACAAGAAAATAATTACTAAACTAATTATATTAAAACAGAGTACGTCACAAGAGTAAATAAGTCAAAGCAAGAAAACTAGCATCCAACGTTACAACGAAACAAGAATCACAAGAAAATATGCTTCCTTTTCGTTGCGGTGTGCTAAATCGGTCTTCTTCCTTATCTCCTTCGCTTCTTGCATAAAACACAATCTAAAACATAATCCCCTTCAATACTCTCTGTGAAAACGTCTCAAATCTACCTATATAATAGTCCCATAAAACTCAAATTACATAGAAGTTGGAATCCAAACAGAAGTAGAAGTCTAAAATAATTTATCTTTTTCCCCGACCCTGCGCGGCCGCTCAGCATAGCTGCGCGGGCGCGCAGGTTGCTGCGCGGCCGCTCAGCATTGCTGCGCGGGCGCGCAGGCCTCTACTGGAAAAAATCCAGGTTTGCTCCGTTTCTTCGCCGTAATCTGCCCATTCCTTTCCTCTCGCAATGGTGAACACATGCCAAAGCTTATTCTTGATGATTCCTCCCCCGAAATGCAACTAATACCCTGAAATGCATGAACACTAGAAAAACGCATCAAATACACAAAATACTTGATTTCAAGACACCAATTTAAGCCATTTTAAGACGTTCTAAGTGGTATAAAATGCCACTTATCACACCCCCAAACTTAAATCGATGCTTGTCCTCAAGCGTCACAGACTAAAAAACAAATAAAAATATGCATGAATGCAATCTATATGAAAATGCAACGATCACCCTTACTACAATTAACCAACCAAATTGTCACATCTCAACGAATGCAGTTAGACAACTAAAGATCAATAAACTCATGCAAACGGACGTACAGCCAGAAACGTGGTGTGTGCAAATGCTTAACAGATATGCTTCGGAACTAGACCAATTACTATGACTAGACTATCCTCAAGGCAATCCTACGATTATACAAAGAATAAAAATTCTAGGCACAAAGTGATATACAACACTACAAGAACTCTGGAGCTTACTACGGAATCGTGCTTTTTATTTACAACTCAAATGCTTGTTTGACCGTGCAATGAGTGAGGTCCACAAAAGACTTATACAATGGTATCCATATAACGAGCGTTAGGTTAGCGGATCCCAGACTCTAAAAGCCTTAGGTCGCTAGGCACAAAGTCCCCTAAGAACTTAATAACTCGAATACCAAAGAGCCCACTCTTGATCAATTATGCAAATTTTTTTTATTTTTTTATTTTTTTTTATAACTTCTGAGCAAGTGCGTTTCGCTCCATCTTGCTCAACCCTAGACTACTCGCAACATATACGAGCCGGCTACTAGCCATTTGACGCCTAGCCACAACTAGCAACAACTTCCATATTTTTTTCTCCAAATTTTTTTTCTTTTTTCATGTCTTTATCACTAAGAACCTATAATCGAATTCTAAGCATAATAAGTAGATTGACCTTGAAAATAACCAAATCATAACAACAGTCTAGCCCTTACGCATTCTTTAAGACTTAGTGGACTTACAATTGTTTCTAGCATGCATATCAACCTACACAACTTAATATCACTTTAATGCTATCACTACACTCGCATCAATATCACAATTCAGTCGATAACTTATTGCAAAAGGGATCATGGTAAATGCATGAGCTACATGACATTCATAAAAAAAACTAAATGGCATAAATTATGCAACTATATGAACTAAACTATCATGAATATGCAACTAAATGACACACACACACAATATTCCTTAACTACCACCCCCAAACTAAAAATCTTCACTGTCCACAGTGAAAGTAGTAGAAAGGAACACAGGGTATACCTACTCGGAGTCATCATCATCATCACCCTCAGTGGGTGGAGTGTCAGGCGGTGGGTATGCAGAGTCCTCACCAAAAACTGGCCACTGGATATCAGCTCCAAGGCCTCGAAAAGCAGTCCCTAACGCAAGGGTGAGCTCCTGAGCAAACCTGCTCTGCGTCTCATATATGGCATCCATCCGCCGTGAAAGCCTCCTATACTGGGCATCACCCATCCCAGCACCCTCCTAAGCTCTCGAAGAACCAGCCTCACCA
Organism: Apium graveolens; assembly: GCF_009905375.1. Classification (NCBI taxonomy): domain Eukaryota; kingdom Viridiplantae; phylum Streptophyta; class Magnoliopsida; order Apiales; family Apiaceae; genus Apium; species Apium graveolens. The sequence continues at coordinate 49,192,385 of NC_133653.1, forward strand.
CGCCCTGGCCTAGCCATAGTAGCACCTCATGCTGGACGCCCTCCTGGAAGACGATAACCCAGCCCATGCTCCTCAGGCTCACCACCGGTCCACTCCTGCATCCCATTCAGAGTGCCAGAATCAATCGGAGCTGCTGGCAACTGCAACTGCTCATGAGCCGGCCAGTTCACTCCCACTGCTCGGCATAGCTTCTTAACCGTGGATGCATAAGGGATGTTCATATGCTTTGCTCCCCTAAAAAACTTCAGAATTCCTTGGTAGATAAACTCACCAAGGTCCACATAGTACTCATCATGCAGAATTCCCCACAACAACTGTGCTCTCTCAACTGTGACCTCGTGTGCATGTGAAGAAGGCAAAATATTAGCACATATAAATGCATTCCATGCACGGGCATACCTGTTCATGGCGATCGCCGGAAAGTGACGATACTCATTATTGGCTGGACTGCGGTTCCAAACTGTGCTCGGTCGACAGAGAGTCGCACAAATCAAATCCAAGTCAAAATCCTCAGTCGTCTTTTCATTCCAGTTCTCCTCCTCGGGCTTCCTCTCTCGCTGTCCAATCACACGGCGAATTGCCGCAGGATGATAATCAACCGTCAGCCCACGGACTACAGAAAACCCATTCTTTTCAGCCTTCCCGTTCGCGTAGAACTCGCGAACAACACTCATCGGTACTGCTTCGGGTGACTCACAAAAAGCTATCCACCCCTTCTCTGCAATCATGGGCAACAACTCACCATCCCTCCCTGATGGTAAAAACCCCCTCTCCTTCAGAATCGGCTTCCCTAACAACCTAGTGTACTCCTCCTCCGCAGCTCTGTCAGTTAACCGAGGCCTTGCAGCAGTACCCCTCGATGAATAAGCAGTAGGAACTCTGCTGCTGCTGTCAATAGTGCGTGCTCTCTTGGGTGCCATTGATTCGTGAATAAAAGTGTGTAAGAACTGATTTTTGATGTTTGTGAGAGGGTTTAAGTGTAGGAAGTTTTGTGGGAGATATGTAGGATAGGTGTATGTATATATAGGGTGTGGATTAGATTAGGGTTTGGGAATTAAGGGATAAATTGATGGGGTAGTGGGAACAATTCGTGGGTTTATGGGCTAAAACTGTTTTTGTGTTTTTGTTTGTTTTTGTTTGTTTTTTTTTCTGAACTGTAAAAAATTTTCTGGAACTCGACCCCTGCGCGGCCGCTCAGCATAGCTGCGCGGGCGCGCAGAGGGTCTCTGGAATTTTTTTTTTCAGCCCCTGTTTTCTGATTTTTTTGTGTTTTTGTATAGGTTATTAACTTCTAAGGGTTCCTATAACAACAATTCATGGGTTGCCTCCCACGCAGCGCTTCTTTTTCGTCATTAGCTTGACGTTCTGTACCTTTCTCAAGTAGTCAACAAAATTGCACTAACCACCTCTCGGTTTGCCATGTCCCCATAGTAGTGCTTCAACCGCTGACCGTTAACCTTGAATGCTTGGTCCGAATCATTCTCAAAAATTTCCACCGCTCCATGTGGAAACACAGTTTTGACAATAAAAGGTCCAGACCACCTTGATTTCAACTTCCCAGGAAAAAGTCAGAGCCGAGAGTTGAATAAAAGAACTTGTTGCCCTGGCACAAATAACTTAGGATGTAGCTTCCTATCGTGCCACCTCTTCACCTTTTCCTTATACATTTTGTTATTCTCGTACGCTTGAAGTCGAAATTCATCAAGTTCATTAAGCTGAAGCATTCTTTTCTTACCAGCTGCATCTAAATCCAGGTTCAACTTCTTCAATGCCCAATAGGCCTTATGCTCAAGCTCCGCCGGTAGATGACATCCCTTACCGTACACCAACTGAAACGGTGACATCCCAAGTGGAGTTTTGTATGCTGTTCTGTAAGCCCAAACAGCTTCCTTGACGGACAAACAACCTTCTCTAGAATGCGCTTTATCTCTCTGTTAGACACTTCCGCTTGACCATTTGTTTGCGGATGATAGGCAGTAGCTACTCGATGATTCACATTATAACGCTGCATCATAGAAGTGAACTTACGGTTGCAAAAATGCGATCCTTCATCACTTATGATTACCCGAGGTGTTCCAAACCTTGTGAAAATTTGCTTATGAAGAAAATTTAGCACTGCCTTTGCATCATTTGTCGGTAAAGCTTTAACTTCGACCCATTTTGAGACATAATCGACTGCCAGCAAGATGTACTGATTATTGCAAGATGAGATAAAAGGCCCCATGAAATCGATTTCCCACACATCAAAGACCTCGACTTCAAGCATCACATTTAATGGCATCTCATCCTTCCTTGACAAATTTCCCACTCTTTGGCAACGATCACACCTTAAAACAAACTGATGAGCATCCTTGAACAAAGTAGGCCAGAAAAAACCTGCTTGCAGAATACGAGCTGCCGACTTCTCACCTCCATAGTGTCCACCATAAACCGTGGAATGGCAGTCTCGTAATATCCCCTTCGTCTCACAGAACGGGATACATCTCCTGATGATCTGGTCAGCTCCCTATCTAAACAAATATGGTTCATCCCATATATACCACTTCACCTCATGCAGAAACTTCTTCTTTTGAGCGGATGTCAAATTAGGAGGCATTATATTGCTGACGAGATAGTTTACAATATCTGCAAACCATGGTTCTTCCTCCTGAATTGCAAACAACTGCTCATCCGGAAAAGATTCATTGATTAACGTCCTATCTTGTGAAGTAGAATCGGGATTCTCCAACCTAGAGAGATGGTCAGCTACTTGATTCTCAGTACCTTTTCTATCTTTGATCTCTAACTCAAATTCCTGAAGTAAAAGCACCCAACGAATGAGTCTCGGCTTCGAATCCTTCTTAGAAACCAGATAGCGAATAGCTGCATGATCAGTGAATACTGTTACTTTCGTACCAAGTAGATACGATCGAAATTTCTCAAAACCAAAGACTATAGCCAAAAGCTCCTTCTCAGTAGTGGTGTAGTTCAATTGGGCACCATTTAAAGTCTTACTCGCATAGTAGACCACATGGAAGAGATTTTTCTTGCACTGTCCCAGAACTGCACCTACCGCATAATCACTCGCATCACACATCATCTCAAACGGTTCTGTCCAATCTGGTGCTGTAATAACTGGTACAGTGATCAAACTCTTCTTGAGAGTCTCGAATGCTGCCAAACATTCATCATCAAATTTGAACGGCACATCTTTCTCAAGCAAATTGCACAACGGCTTAGATATCTTTGAAAAGTCCTTGATGAATCGCCGATAAAAACCCGCATGACCAAGAAAACTACGGATTCCTTTCACAGAATTAGGTGAGGGAAGATTTTCAATGACTCCCACCTTGGCCTTGTCCACCTCCAGACCCTTGCTAGAGACCTTATGCCCAAGGATAATGCCTTCACGCACCATAAAATGACATTTCTCCCAATTAAGCACCAAATTAGTTTCCACGCATCTTTTGAGTACGGCGCGCAAATTATTCAAACATTCATCATATGAGTGTCCAAAGACGGAGAAGTCATCCATGAACACTTCGACGTTATTTCCAATCATGTCAGAGAATATAGCCATCATACATCTCTGAAAGGTGGCCGGTGCGCCACATAACCCAAACGAAACTCTACGAAAAGCAAATGTGCCAAATGGACAAGTGAAGGTAGTCTTTTCCTGATCCTCTGGTGCAATATAAATCTGATTATACCCGGAATAACCATCTAGAAGACAAAAATACTCATGTCCCGCCAATCTGTCAAGCATCTGATCAATAAATGGAAGGGGGAAGTGATCCTTCCTTATGGCTTTGTTCAATTTTCTATAATCCATGCATACTCTCCATCCTGTAACTGTTCGAGTAGGGATGAGCTCATTCTTTTCATTTGCGACCACAGTGATACCTCCCTTCTTAGGTACACATTGTACGGGGCTCACCCACGAGCTGTCAGAAATAGGATAAATGATGCCTGCATCTAGCCATTTCAGAATTTCTTTCTTCACCACCTCCTTCATGATGGGATTCAGTCTTCGCTGCTGTTCCACAGTTGGCTTACTACCTTCCTCTAGCAGAATTTTATGCATACAATATGAAAGACTTATCCCCTTGATGTCTGCTATGGTCCATCCTATAGCCGATTTGAATTCTCTCAAAATCTTTAAGAGCTTGTCTTCCTCACTACCTGAAAGGTCAGATGAAATAATAACAGGTAACGTAGATGAATCACCTAAAAAAGCATACCTCAAGTGTTCAGGTAATGGTTTGAGCTCCAAGGTAGGTGCTTCCTCTATTGATGGTTTGAGCTTCCCTTCAGCATTCTTAAGGTCAGAAGTACCAAGAGATTCAAATGGTATGTCCAGCTTTCGCTTCCATGGAGAAGCATTCAGATATTGTAATTGCTCGTTGTTATCTTCATCATCGCTGTCAAAATCCCCCACTAAGGCCTTTTCCAATGCATCAGACATTAGCATGTGATCGAGTTCAGAAGTAACCGCAGAATCAATCACATCCACTTTTAAGCACTCCTCATCTTCTGTAGGGAATTTCATTGCCTTGAATACATTGAAGGTCACATCCTGATCTTGGACCCGCATAGTAAGTTCACCTTTTTGCACATCTATCAAGGTACGGCCAGTAGCCAAGAAAGGCCTCCCCAAGATTATGGGAATCTTCTTATCTTCCTCAAAATCCAGAATAACAAAATCTGCAGGAAAGAAGAGCTTATCCACTTTGACGAGCACATCCTCAACTATGCCCCTTGGGTAAGTAATGGAACGGTCAGCCAATTGTAGTGACATGTACGTGGGTTTTGGATCAGGCAGATCCAGTTTTTTAAAGATCGACAACGGCATCAAATTAATGCTTGCTCCCAAATCACAAAGGCACTTGTCAAACGTCAGATTTCCAATTGTGCAAGGAATGGTGAAGCTCCCTGGATCTTTCAGTTTTGGTGGTAACTTTTGTTGCAGAACAGCGCTGCATTCTTCCGTGAGAGCAACGGTTTCAAGGTCATCCAGTTTCACCTTCCTTGAAAGAATAGTCTTCATAAACTTCGCATAACTAGGCATTTGTTCCAGAGCCTCAGCGAAAGGTATATTGATGTGAAGTTTCTTGAACACCTCCAGAAACTTCCCGAACTGTCTATCCAGCTTTTGTTGCTGCAATCTCTTAGGAAAAGGTGGTGGAGGATAGAGCTGTTTCTCCCCTGTATTAGCCTCAGGCAGAGTGTGTTCAACAGTAGTCTTCCTTGGTTCCGCCACTTTCTCCTTTTGCTTAGATTCGTCACCTCTAATTTCAACTACGACTTCCTTTGCCTTTTCAGCATCAGCCACTTTTCCAGACCTCAAGGTAATAGCCTTGACTTGCTCTTTAGCTTCCTTCCTGCCTGGTACTTCCGTGTCACTGGGAAGAGTGCCAGGTTGACGATTGAGCACTGCATTGGCTAATTGACCGATTTGATTTTCCAAGGTCTTGATAGAAACCGCCTGACTCTTGCACAACAGCTTAAGTTCCTCAAAATCAGCACTAGTGGGTGCAGCTATACTTCCCTGTTGAGGATATGATTGCCTTGTAGCATACTGCTGTGGTTGCTGGAATTCAGGTGGGTTAAACTGTTTACTCACTCCTTGCTGATATGGTGGCTGAATAGCATTCTGATTATTCCCCCAGCTGAAATTTGGATGATTTCTGTTGTTAGGATGATAGGTCGCTGGCATAGGCTGCTGTTGTCGCTGATAATTATTCACATACTGAACAGATTCGTTTACAAGAGAACACTGATCCGTAGCATGAGAACCTGCACAAAGCTCACAAACCATAGCTATTTGATTAACTCCATACGTAGCCAAAGAATCAACCTTCATTGATAGCGCTTGGAGCTGGGCTGCAATAGCGGTGGCTGCATCAACTTCCAGAATACCTGCTACCTTGCCTGACGTCATCCTCTGAGTTGGGTTTTGATGCTCATTTGCAGCCATCGTCTCGATAAGATTATACGCCTCAGTATAGCTTTTAGTCCATAAGGCTCCTCCAGCTGCTGCATCGAGCATGGGCCGAGATTGGGCCCCCAAACCATTATAGAAACCAGTGATCACCATCCAATCCGGCATTCCATGATGTGGACATTTTCTCAACATTTCCTTGTAGCATTCCCAAGCCTCGCACATAGATTCTGTAGGTTGCTGCGCAAACTGAGTAAGAGCACTCCTCATAGCAGCAGTCTTTGCCATCAGATAAAACTTCACCAGAAACTTTTGCGCAAGATCTTGCCACGTAGTGATGGACCCAGCTGGTTCAGAATGTAACCAGTCTTTAGCCTTATCCCTCAGAGAGAATGGGAAAAGCCTCAACTTGATAGCCTCATCAGTCACGCCATTATACTTAAAAGTGCTGCAGATCTCGACAAAATTCCTTATGTGCATGTTGGGGTCTTCAGTTGCCGCTCCTCCAAAAGAAACAGAATTATGCACCATCTGAATAGTGCCCGGCTTGATTTCAAAGGTGTTAGCTTGAATAGCCGGATGAAGGATACTTGACTGAATGTCATCAATTTTAGTCCGAGAAAATCCATAAGAGCTGGATCAGCTTGAACAATACGATCTCCCATGTTTACTGGTTCTTTCTGCTCAGTTCCTGAATCCGAATCCTCAAAATCTAACTTCTACGGAATATCAAGAACTTCGTCTGTCTCCTCAGCTGTATCTAAAGTCCTCTTGCGAGCACGAGAACGAGTTTGCATAAACGCTTGCTAAAGTACCTGAAACACACCCAGAAAAAATAAGTAACTACTACGTCCTAATCACTGAGTCCTAATGACCAATGATGGTAAGTACATAAACTAAACAAATACACCGAGTCCCCGGCAGCGGCGCCAAAAACTTGTTAGGGCGAAAACACGCGCTAATATTCACGCAAGTATACGCGTTCGCAAGTAATATAGAATACTTTCTAGTTCGTTCCCTCAGAGACTCAGACTAAATTATTGTCTAATTAAACTCACTCACCAATGTATGATTACTTCTCAATGTTAAGATAATAACACTTAAAATTGTTGATTAAATATTAACTATAATTAACTACTTAATTAACCACTTAACTAACACTTCAATTTATCAATAATAAAACACTCATGAGATCACAACTTCATTATTACTTCCTTCTATAGCCATTGTTATTACCTTTAGTATGTGACAGTGATGATATTAATCGAATAACACGAAACTGATAAAAGCCAACTTTCATTGTACTAATACCATTCTACCAAACATCCACAATTAAGATAGAAGTTGAATAGTCATCAATTATGTTGAGTTCCTATATGTCTACAAAAATTGACAACACAACGATTTAAGCACAAGTTATTCCTTTGGATTACATAGGGCAAATAAAACTGTTAGAGTTACCCACTAATCATGCACAACGTACATGAACCTATGCTAGCATGGCAAGTTCTAAATCTCAAGATCCACCGTCGCTTCATAAGAGATTAACACCCTATCTTATATGTTCGCGACGCACATAAGACGAAAACGCACAACCAATACTAGATATCATGCAATCATCACACACTAAAGTATTAAACAATTAACTAAAGAATTCCATAATAAATCCGTTGCAACCCCATGATCTCGATTAGCCCATAATAGAACTTATCGCCATCATGGGTTCATATGAAATCATGATAAACAGACACAAGAAAATAATAACTAAACTAATTATATTAAAACAGAGTACGTCACAAGAGTAAATAAGTCAAAGCAAGAAAACTAGCATCCAACGTTACAACGAAACAAGAATCACAAGAAAATATGCTTCCTCTTCGTTGCGGTGTGCTAAATCGGTCTTCTTCCTTATCTCCTTCGCTTCTTGTGTTAGATATATTTGATAATGTCATGGCTAATATGTTTTATGTTTAGATTTCAGATCTTATTTGAACAGAACAAATCAGTACTTAACTGATCAGTACTTATACTGGAAGTCAGAACTTAAGGGATATCAGTACTTATGTTATCAGGAGATAGATATCAGAACTTAAGTGCTGAAGGATGATCAGATAAGGACAGTAGCTGATTAAAGTTAAGAAGATCAAGATAAACATAAGAAGAGATATGCATGAAGAAGGAATTCCGTGAAGAATGGAATACTTGGAATAGAAGATATCTGATTGATATATTTTAGGAAGCAGAATTATATTCCATATCAATTAGCGATTATCTTGTAACTGTGTAGTATATAAACACAGACATAGGGTTTACACTATAAGCGTTATCATTATCGAGAATATTATTTATTATAACCCTAGCAGCTCTCGTGATATTTTGTTCATCACTGAGAGATAACAGTTCCAGATTGTAACAGAGTTTATTGTTTAAATAAAGTTTGTTTTCTGTTACATAAGTTCTTGAAGTTTGATTTGATTGTAATAAACACTGTATTCACCCCCTCTACAGTGAAAGTGTGACCTAACAAGTGGTATCAGAGCTATCTGTTAACACACATACAGTTAAAGATCCAAACACAATCATGTCTGACACAGAAACTCCAACTAAGCCTACCAAAACTGAGGAATCATCAAAGACATCAACTCAGAGTCGATATGAGACTATCAGAGTTCCCATATTGAGACCATCTGAATATCCCATATGGAAGGTAAGGATGACCATGTTTCTGGAAGCAACAGATCCAGAATACCTTGATAGAATCAAGGAAGGGCCTCACAAACCTACCAAGCTCGCTGTTGTAGTTGCAAGTGAAGCAGCAATGACCGTACCAAAGGAAAAGAATGATTACACTGCTGAAGATATAGCATCTATTGCTAAGGATGCAAAGGTACGTCACTTATTGCATAGTGCCATTGATAATGTAATGTCAAACAGGGTAATCAACTGCAAGACTGCTAAGGAGATATGGGATGCACTGGAGACAAGGTGTCAAGGAACTGAAACAGTTAAGAAGAACAGGAAGACAATACTCACTCAAGAGTATGAACACTTTGACTCTAGGACTAATAAGTCATTGACTGATGTATATGATAGATTTGTCAAACTCTTGAATGACTTGTCATTAGTAAATAAGGAGTATGATCTTGAAGATACAAACCTCAAATTCCTGTTAGCTCTTCCTGAATGTTGGGATTTGAAGGCAACAACAATAAGAGACAACTACAATCTTGATGAAACAACTCTTGATGAAATCTATGGAATGCTCAAGACTCATGAACTTGAGATGGAACAAAGAAGCAAGAGGAAAGGAGGAAAGTCAAGGACAGTTGCTCTCAAGGTTGAAGAGGAATCCCCCAAACCACCTTCCTCAAAGAAAGATAAGGGTAAAGCTCTTATCATAAAATCTGATACTGAGTCATCAAGTTCTGAGAGTGATGATGACTCAGATACTGAAAGCTTGCCTGAAACTGATGCTGATGAGGAGATGATGAAGCTGTGTGCTCTTATGGTGAAAGGAATCACAAAGATTGCATACAGGAAGTTCAGGAAGGGAAAGAAGTTTTCCAGGAAAGGCATAAGTTCTGATAAGAAGAATTTCAGAAGAGGAGGAAAGTCTGACAGAGGAGATTACGCTAATGTTAAATGTTATAATTGTGGTGAGAAAGGCCACATATCTCCTGATTGCAAGAAGACCAAGAATGACAAAGGCAAAGCTCTTGTCACAAAGCAGAAAAGCTGGACAGACACCTCAGACTCTGAAAGTGAGGAGAACTATGCATTGATGGCAAATGCTGATAAATCAAGTTCTGAGAGCAGTTCTGAAGCTGCTGAAACAAAGGTACCTCAGACTACTTATGCTTTTCATACTGATGATATTAATGAGTTGAGAAGATATCTTAAAACCATGTTTGTTAGTTATAGAGATCAAACTTTAACATGTGAAAGATTAACTTCTGAAAATCTTGCTTTTAGGAAAAGAAATGATTTCTTAGAAAAAGAGTTAGTCATGTTTCATCAAACTCAGCAGGATAGAGATGATGCTTTTTATGTTAGGGATGAAGTGCTAAAAATGAATGAATCTCTAAAAACTGAGTTAGAAAAGGAGAGAGAGATTATCAGAACTTGGACTAACTCTGGCAAAACAACTCAAAATTTGCTAAGCAGTGGAAACTGGAAAGAGGGCTTAGGCTATGGAGAAAATAAAAAAGGAACTGTAGAAATTAAGCCTGTTGATAAGCAAAAGCCGAAGTTAAAACCTGTTAAGTTTGTAACTGAAAAATCCGAAAATGAGAAATCAGAAGTTAAAAAGGAATTAGCTTCTGACAAACTAAAACAGGAAAAGACAGCTGAAGTTAACATAGGCTTAATGACAAAGAAGCAGCTTAAGCATAAGCTGAAAGATGTTAAGAATGCAAACAAGGTAAAATCACCTAGGAAAAACAGGAATGGAAAGGAAGGTGTGAATAAAAGCAATAACTATAAATCTGTTCCTGATGCTCCTAGGAAAGCATGTCATAACTGTGGAAGTTCTAACCATCTGGCTTCTTTTTGCAGGAAGAATAAGAATATTAACTCCTTATCTACAAAGTCAGGAGTTAAGAGTCAGTCTGTTAGATACAAACCACAAAATCCTTGTTTTCATTGTGGTAGTTTATGGCATTCCATTTATACTTGTAAGGAATATCATAGTTTGTACTATGATTATTATCAAATAAAACCTTCTTTAAAGAAAGTTTCTGTTGTTCCTTCTAGTATAAGTTCTGATAAGAAAACTGTTAACATAAAATCTGATGTTAAATCCGCTGCAAATGTTAACAAACCTAAAAAGGCCAAAGGATCCAAGCAAGTCTGGGTCCTTAAAACTAATAATTAGTGGTCTTTTTGATTGCAGGGCAACAGGAAAAATATTTTAGTTCTGGACAGTGGATGTTCAGGACATATGACTGGAAATAAGGCCCTGCTATCAGACTTTGTGGAGAAAGCTGGCCCAAGTGTTTCTTATGGAGATGGCAACATTGGAAAAACTTTGGGATATGGCAATATCAATCTTGGGAATGTCATTATTAAAGATGTAGCTCTGGTCTCAGGACTTAAACACAACTTACTGAGTATAAGTCAAATCTGTGACAGAGGTTATCATGTTGATTTCTTTGCAGAACATTGTGAAATAGTTAGTAAATCTAAAGGAAAATTGTTCTGAAGGGATTCAGGCGTGGTAACATTATGAAGCTAGCTTTCAACAAGTTCTGATGGTTCTGCAATCTGTTTAGTGAGTAGAGCCTCAACTGAAGAAAGCTGGAATTGGCACAAGAAACTCTCTCATTTAAACTTCAACAAGATAAATGAACTGATCAAGAAAGATCTTGTGAGAGGACTGCCAAATCAGTGTTTGTTCCTGATGGTCTTTGTGACTCATGTCAGAAGGGCTAAACAAAGAAAATCTTCGTTCAAGAGCAAGACTGAATCATCAATTCTTGAGCCTTATTATCTACTTCATGTTGATCTATTTGGTCCAGTGAATGTCATGTCTATTGCAAAGAAGAAATATGCGTTGGTCATAGTAGATGAGTTCACCAGATACACATGGGTGTATTTCTTGCACACAAAAAGTGAAACTGCATCTATCCTGATTGATCATGTCAAACATCTGGATAATGGATCAAAGATTCTGTGAAAATTTTGAGGAGTGATAATGGCACTGAATTCAAGAATTTGATAATGGAAGAGTTCTGCAAAAATCATGGAATAAAGCAGGAATTTTCTGCTCCTGGAACTCCACAGCAAAATGGAGTTGTTGAAGGAAGAATAGAACTCTAATTGAAGCTGCACGAA